>NC_138774.1:88771854-89457917 GCF_965119305.1 Pelophylax lessonae
ACGAATTATGCTCGCAATCCAAGGTTTTACTGTATATGGTTATGGAAAAAATATCTCATCCACTCTGATAATAAAAGACAGAAGATATATATAGTATTAGAGGTTGAATCTGATACATATCACCAGACAGATTTTTAGAAAGGATTGTAACATAATATTATGCATGACAGACTCTCTTGTCATAGGCAAGCAGCTTAAACCAAGCTCCTGCTGTCAACAAGATTTAATAGCAGCAGCATGCTTTTTGTATCATCTGTCATGATGGGGTTAAAAAACAAAAATTAGCCCCCTTTATAGTACAAAAACAGAATACACATATTACTATAAAGGGGTTAATTTATATTGTGAAACAGTGAAAGTAATTTATAGATATACTGTATATATATATATATATATATATATATATATATATATATATATATATAATAGTAAATATTCCCAGAAGTCGGATATACAGGGTATTTTAACCGGGAGTTAGACAGGAAGCTATATGAAGAGTGGAGGGGGAATATAAATCTTTTATATTAAAGTAGCACTAAAGGCTGAGACTTTTTTGCATGGATATAATCATTTTAAATATAATGCAAAATCCTAGTACGCTTTTACTTTAAATTAAATTGTAATGCCTGAGATGCTGATCTTCCCTACACAGAGCCCTTAAAGTGATTGTATACATTGGATCTTTTAATACCAAACATGTCATACGTATCTGCTCTGTGCAATGGTTTTGCACGAAGCAGCCCTGATCCTCCGCTTCTGGGGCCACCAGTGCTTCTGGCTCCTCTTGCCTTCAGTGTGCCCCTATAGAAAGGCGCAGAGTATAGTCTAGAGTGCCCCTATCGCAAGGTAACAAAACATCTGCCTTTAGAATCTCTTCCTTTTCCTGCCCAGGACTACATGTCCCATGAGGCATTGCTCCTCTCTCATTCACAAATTCTCAGGTACTTACTGACATGTATGGATGGTGTACTGAGCTGTATGTGTGCTGCACTGTATTTCCCAGATATGTACAGTAAATAAATAATGCATTCTGTATCCAGGCCAACTAATAGGCTGACCAACTAACCGATAATCAAAATAGTTGACAATTATCTTTATATTCAATTATAATCGATTATGTCGATTAATTGTTTTAGCCCTATACTATATCAAGGAACAGGCTACGCTGTTGGGCTGTGTATGTTTACAAGAAGCTGCAGATAGACACACAGCCACGCAGCGCTGAATGATCTTTAACCACTTAAGCCCCGGAGGATTTTCCTGCTAAACGACCAGGGGGTATTTTGCGATTCGGCACTGCGTGACTTTAACAGACAATTGCGCGGTCGTGCGACGCTGTATCTAAACGAATTTGGCGTCCTTTTTTTCCCACAAACAGAGCTTTCTTTTGGTGGTATTTGATCACCCGTGCAATTTTTACTTTTTGCGCTATATATGAAATTCCCCAAAAAAAAAAAATGTAAAAATCAAAATTTTTTAAAATTTTCGGCCAATTTGTTTTATGCTACCTATGTTTGGTAAAAAAAATCGCAAAAAGCGTATTTTGATTGGTTTGCGCAAAAGTTATCGCGTTTACTAACAAAGGGAAAGATTTCTGTCATTTTTGGTGTTTTTTTTTTTAACGTGTAATGGCAGCGATCTGCGATTTTTTTGCGGTACTGCAACATTGGGGCGGACAGATCGGACCCTTGACTGACATTTTTGACACTTTTGGGGTTACCAGTGACATTTCTACAGTAATCAGTGCTATATATATGCACAGTTACTGTAAAAATACACTGGTAGTGAAGGGGTTAACTTTATTTGGGAGGGAGGGGCTGTGTGTGTCCCTAGGGGCGTGCTTTCTACTGTGATTGGCTGTGGCTTGAGCTGTAAGGACACTGATCAACGGATCTACATAGTAGATCCATGTGATCAGTGTTTTTACAGCGAGGAGAATGACAGGTGGCTTGTTTACACAAGCTGCCTGACATTCTCCCTCTCCCCCGCCGATCGCCGAGTGACCGGCGGACATCGGGTCCGCTGGTCACACGCACGGGGGGGTCCGTGACCGCGCGGGAGCGGGAGCGCGCCTCCGTGGGCGCGCGCTCGCTCCCCAGAGCCTCACAGGCGAGCGACGTAGACCTACGTCACTCTGCCTGTGAGGGGCTGACTGCCGCAGTAAATATACTGTGAGCAGTCGGCAAGCGGTTAATGGGTGTGAAAGGGCCAATCCCCAGGGACACATATGGGGGGGGGGGGGTTCTGCTCTCCTCTGCTCACCTCTGCTAATAGAGAAAATCTGATAGCAAGTGACACACTGCATCTAGTGGCAACCGAAGGTGGCAAGTGACACACTGCATTTGGTTGCAAGTGATGGTGGCAAGTGACATGCTGCATCTGGTGGCAGGAGAAGGAGGTAAGTGATGGTGGCAAATGATAACCTGCATCTGATGGAAGCAAAGGTAGTAAGTGATGGTGGCAAGTGACACGCTGCATCTGGTGGCAAGCAACGGTGTTAAGTGACATGCTGCCTCTGCTGGTAAGCGAAGGTGGAAAGTAATGGTGGTAAGTGACATGCTGCATCTGGTGGCAAGCAGTGGTGGCAAGTGACATGCTGCATCTGGTGGTAGGCGAAGGTGGCAAGTGAGGGTTGCAAGTGATACGCTGCATCTGGTGGCAGGCAAAGGTGGCATGTGATGATGGCGAGTGGCATGCTGCATCTGGTGGCAAGCAGTAGTGGCAAGTGACATGCTGCATCTGGTGGCAGGCGAAGATGGCAAGTGAGAGTTGTAAATGATACGCTGCATCTGGTGGTAGGCGACGGTGGTAAGTGAGGGTGGCAAGTGATACGCTGCATCTGGTGGTAGGCAACGGTGGTAAGTGAGGGTGGCAAGTGAGGGTGGCAAGTGATACACTGTATCTGGTGGCAGGCGAAGGTGGCAAGTGATGGTGGAAAATGACATGCTACATCTGGTGGCAAGCGACGGTGGTAAGTGACATGCTGCCTCTGGTGGTAGGCGAAGGTGGCAAGTAATGGTGGCAAGAGACATGCTGCATCTGGTGGCAGGCAAAGGTGGCAAGTGAGGGTTGCAAGTGATACGCTGCATCTGGTGGCAGACAAAGGTGGCATGTGATGATGGCAAGTGACATGCTGCATCTGGTGGCAAGCAGTAGTGGCAAGTGACATGCTGCATCTGGTGGCAGGCGAAGATGGCAAGTGAGGGTTGCAAGTGATATGCTGCATCTGGTGGTAGGCGACGGTGGTAAGTGAGGGTGGCAAGTGATATGCTGTATCTGGTGGCAGGCGAAGGTGGCAAGTGATGGTGGAAAATGACATGCTGCATCTGGTGTCAAGCGACGATGGTAAGTGACATGCTGCCTCTAGTGGTAGGCGAATGTGGCAAGTAATGGTTGCAAGTGAAATGCTCAGGCATCCCACTGATTCTGTATTAGAGTGAGTTAAACTATTTAATTATATATGACAATGTAATATTAGAAAAAATGTGCTGCATTCATTGATTACCAGCCAGCACCGCCATCAATTACCATAGACACCAAGTGATGCCCCCCCCCCCCCCGGCCCTTGGACATATTTTCTGTCATGAAACTGGTCTCTGGTGGCAAAAAGGTTGGGGACCGCTGCCCTATATGCCCTATATGTCACACAGCCCTGGAGTGTTGATTGTTCATTCATAATGATGAAAGATCATTCAGCAGTGCTGGTCTGTGTGATCTATCTGCAGCTGCATGCATGAATGAACAAGTAGTGCTGTCAGGGCTGGGGCTGTGTATGACACAGCCCTGCCAGAGCGGCCTGACAGCTATGAGAGGTGTCAAAGGCTAAGCGCTGGCTGTACCTCCCCCTACTGGAACACCCATAAATTGTGCTTCAGACTGGGGTGGAGCTACAGACAGTATCAACAGAAAAAAATAATTACTTTTAATCCACAATAGGGCTGCTAAACAGAACAGGATCAGGATCCATATGAAAACAGTTCACTTTTTGCAGTTTGGTGCCAGCTACTGAATGTTACATCTTCCAGTGCCACTGCTGCTGATCAGAAGACAAGAGCTACCTAGATACATACCTAGGACAGGACAGAATGACAGGTGCTCTTTATAGTCCCGTCCCCTCACATACACTTCACTGATACACACTTTCCTTGCACTTTCCCACCCAATAGAGTTAAGTGACAGGTTCCATTGAAATCCTCTACTTGAGAAAAGGATAACAACCTTAAAAAAACCCGGTTACCAACTTAAAACATCATGGATAAAAGCACAGAAAACTTTAAATTTAAATGCTTATGTGCAGTGTTTTCCTTTCCAAAAATAATTTTCTATTGGCTTGCAATGTTCTATAAACATGCTAAAAAAAAAACGACTTCAGGAGTTGATTCCCTAACACAGCTCCCAACTGTCCCTGATTTTGAAGGACTGTCCTGATTAGGAAAAAAGTCCCTCTGTCCCTCTTTTCTCCTCATATGTCCCTCATTTTGGTCTGATCTATATAGTTGTATATAAAATTGCACTTTTTATCTTTCAAAAAGCATTCCCCAGTGCTAAACCTTTCATCCAATTTCTAAATTGCTGCATTTGTAAATTTCAGGAGCCAATAAAGGAATAGTAGTGGTACAAAAAAAGCTCTTGCGGTTTTAACTAATCATTTAAAAAAAAATAATTCTGCTTTAAGGGGGTGTGGCAGGGGGTGTGTCCTATGCCAACATACTTTTGCTGATAGGTGTCCCTCGTTCCCATCTCAAAAAGTTGGGAGGTATGGTGACACAGGCCCCTCCCTCTCTGCATGTCATAGCCCTCGCCTCTTCTGGGAGCGTGCAATTACAGTCTGTGCTGGCCCGGCTCTTTGGCCCTTTCCCTCACCTCCCTACATAACCTTTTATATAGCAGCGGGGGGTATGCTTTGTGAATGGGAACACATTGCAATCATACAGCATATTGGAGGTTTCTCATATTTGACTGTAAAAGTGGAAATACAATTTCAGAATCAATCCCTGTTAATTAGGTGCAATGCCCACTTTATTTGAAAAATGCAATGACATATATAGGCAATATAATGGCATTTTATACATTTTTTACATATTCTTTATAGACTGCACTTTTTCACTTACCCACTTTATAGCAATCTTTTCATGGTAATATTTTCAAACTGATGGCACTGAAGAACCAATCAAAAACAAGATAATCACTCATTATGCAGAGTACAAGATGTCAATGCCACAATCCCAGTTATAAATGATGTATCACTGCATGCATTTCACAATGTTCCCAAGAAACATCAGGACACTGGTAAGTCCCAGGTTCAACTTTAAATCCTTATCTGTGACATATGAGCTGTTTATTATTCATATATACTTGTCTATTATTCATATGTATTTGTTGTGATCCCTGATCTCACTCCTAATCCTGATCAATGCCTCACAGAATGTTAAACATGCTAAATCAGGACACTATTAAAGTGTGCACTATATTGTCAAAAGTATTGGGACGCCTGCCTTTACATGTACATGAACTTTAATGGCATCCTAGTCATAATCTGTAGGGTTTACCCTTTGCAGCTCTAACAGCATCAACTCTTCTGGGAAGGCTGTCTACAAGGTTTAGGAGTGTGTCTATGGGAATGTTTTACCATTCTTCCAGAAGCACATTTGTGAGGTCAGGCACTGATGTTGGATGAGAATTCATGGCTCGCAGTCTCCGTTCTCATTCATCTCAAAGGTGTTCTATCAGGTTGAGGTCAGGGCTGTGCAGGGCAGTAAAGTTCATCCACCCAAAACTCACTCCTCCATGTCTTTATGGACCTTGCTTTGTGAACTGATCCAAATCATTTGGTGGAGGTGGGGTTATGGCGTGGGATTGTTTTTCAGGGGTTGGGTTTGCTCCCTTAGTTCTAGTGAAGGAACCTCTTAAGGCATCAGCATACCAAGACAATTGGGACAATTTCACGCTCCCAACTTTGTGGGAACAATTTGGGGATGGCCTCTTCCTGTTCCAAAATGGCTGTGCACCAGTGCACAAAGCAAGGTCCATAAAGACATGGATGAGCGAGTTTGGGGTGGAGGAACTTGACTGGCCTGCACAGAGTCCTGACCTCAACCCAATAGAACACCTTTGGGATGATTTAGAGCAGAGACTGAGAGCCAGGCCTTCTTGTCCAACATCAGTGCCTGACCTCACAAATGCGCTTCTGGAAGAATGGTCAAACATTCCCATAGACACTCCTAAACCTTGTGGACAGCCTTCCAAGGAGAGTTGAAGCTGTTATAGCTGCAAAGGGTGGGCCAAATCAATATTGAACCCTATGGACTAAGACTGGGATGCCAATCATTAAAGTTCATGTGCATGTAAAGGTAGGCCTCCCAATACTTTTGACAGTTTAATGTATGTAAAGTCAGGTTATCCCCTTTTAGACAGTTGGCACCATTACTGGTGTCCCTGTTGGAAAATTAGGAGGAGAGCATCTTCACTCTGCAAGGTGACTTTTCACTTATCTTGGTGTACGGACTGAAGCTGTGCTGACCTCAACCACCCAATTATTCACAGGCCAAAATCATTTTTTTATTTTCCTTGAATATGATTGGATATATTTTTTTTTTTTTAAAGTGAATTTTCACTTAGCATCTCCGTATTTACTATGTTAAGTCAAACATCATTTTGTAAGGTGAACATGCTCTACTTCTTTAGTGAACACACCCCTGTGATCACCAGGACATGCCCAGCAGGAACATAGAAAGTAGTAAAACAATGAGGTAGCCTCCTAAAGCAGCAATAAACCCAAAAGCAAACATCTGCTATATTGCAGTTTACCAATTCTTAGATGTGATGGCTGCATTTGTTTTCTTTTTAGCCTTTCTTTCCTCTATTATCACCCAGTGATCTAGCCAGCAAGTCACAGCACAAACTCTCCAGCAGAATCAGTTTGCATGAACGAAACAAACCATTTACCACTGACGGGGGTGATTAAAATAATCAGCTTTTATTTATTCATGCAGAACCTTAATCCCAAAAGGGAAAAAAAAAACAGTTTGCTATAACTGAATATAAAGTGTGAGCTGGAGTTTGGCTTCAATTTGTTAGGCTGCATTCACATGTCAGCGTATGGATCGCGGCGCAATTCCGCCCGCAATCCGGAGATTATTGCAAATCGCGGGACGCCTGTGCGTTGCCCGTGATTTGCAATAGCACCCCAAACGCTGAGCGATGTTGCCGTGATTTCCACCTGCCGAATCGCGGTAACATCGCGCAAAAAAAAAAAATCGCGGGGATGCATTACGCCCAAAAAAGTACAAGAGCTTCTTTGGAGCGTATTGCGTCTCGCGTTTTTTTTTTGCGCGATGTTGCCGTGATTCGGCAGGCGTAAATCGCGGCAACATCGCTCAGCGTTTGGGGTGCTATTGCAAATCACGGGCAACGCACAGGCGTCCCGCGATTTGCAATGATCTCCGGATCGCGGGCGGAATCGTGCCGCGATCCATACGCTGACATGTGAATGCAGCCTTAGTGTATTTAAATCTACTAATACATTTAACACTACCCTCCCTGAAGACTGACAATGCTGCTGTCTGCTGTGCTTACTGTGCTTATTCCTCCAGAGTTGTGTCTCACTAAAACGGGAAGTGTGTTACTTGCCAGATCACCAAGGTGAAAAAAAGAGGGAAAAAAATTTAAAGCGGAGTTCCGGGCACAGATGTCATTTTTTAATGAACATACCCCCGGGACAGTCAGGGCTAGCACATTCCACAATGGCTAGCCTCTGATCTGTCCCGGTTTGCACTTACCTTTTAGAAGAAATACTTACTTATAAAATTTCTTTCACAGCGTTTCCATCTCTCTTGTGGGCAGCTGAAGCCGGCGCGGTCCTCTTCTGAGTCTTCTTCCGCGTCTTCTTCTCCCAGAATGCGCCGCACCGGCCCCTCTCATCACTTCCGTCGCCCGGAAGTGACGAGCGGGGCCGGTGCCGGCGCATTGATTCCTGGGAGCGATGACGTTTGGCTCCCAGGAATCATCGCAGCGCAAGAAGTGACGGGGTGAGCCGCGGCTCCGAGGGAGGAAGTACCCTGAGGTGAGTATTTACGATCGTCAATTACAAGTTGAGTTTTGAAAAAAAAAAATCTAACTATCCAATTCCTTTTCAGGTTAGGCTGAACTAGCGGACGGGCACAAAAAAAAAATATAGTTTTTGTGCCCGGAACTCCGCTTTAAAGAAAGAAAAACTGATGCAGCCACCCCATCTAATGATTGGTAAGCTGCAATATAATACATTTTTGGTCTTGTGTTTAAATTCTTTTTATTAAAAAAAAAAATAACTTTTTGGCTTTTCATCCACTTTAGAGTCATGACATGACTGACTTGCTGTGTAATGTTTATGTATAATAGATATAATATGGAGCCAGAGTTGTAACCAAAATCCTGTACCCACCCTCTCCTCCTTCTAATCGGTAATCCTCCCCTGCAGGGATGTCACCGGGTGCCACTCACCTTTCAAAATTGGAACAGAACAGACACAGGGAGGGTTTCCACCAACACCTGCAAAGTACATTGACATTTTATTTGTTTGTTAAAGTATAACTAAGGCAAAATGTTAAAAATGTTTTTTTTTTTTAGTTTTGGACAGAGTGGAAGGTCTGTGTCCCCATTAAAGCGTTAGTACATATAATCTGTTTTTTAACTTTTACCTACAGGTAAGTCTATAATAAGGCTTACCTGTAGGTAAAATGAATATCTCCTAAACCTGCACGTTATATCCGTATATGATATTCTTCCTGATGACGCCCCTTCCTGGTGAAATGCATTGAGGTTCCAGCATTACATCACTTCCGCTTTGCGGCTGGGGGGGTGACAGGCGCAGTGGAACGCACACGATCGGCTGAGCGGCGGTTCCCGGATACCTGTCATTTGTTTGCTTACAGCAAGTGCCATTTGAGGCACCATTTTTAAATTTTTTTTACAGATTCTTCAATATATGTATTGCTTTTGTGTATTAAATCATAAGGAATTTGTATTATTGATATTTTATTTTTTTATGATGGTTTATATACTGCACTGAGCACTTTATATCACGGCCCTACTTCATTTAGGCTCCGTTCACATGTCAGCGTATCATCGCGGGCAGAACCGCCGCGGTTCCGCCCGCGATCCGGAGATTTATTGCAAATCGCGGGACGCCTAGTGTTGCCCGTTGATTTGCAATAGCCCCCCAAACGCCGAGCGATGTTGCCGCGATTTACGCCCGCCGAATCGCGGCAACATCGCGCAAACAAAATCGCGGGACGCAATACGCTCCAAAAAAGTACAAGAGCTTCTTTGGAGCGTATTGCGTCCCGCGATTTTGTTTGCGCGATGTTGCCGCGATTCGGCGGCGTAAATCGCGGCAACATCGATCATACGCTGACATGTGAACGGAGCCTCATTGAGTCCCAATATTTTTATATATAGCACCCACTTTATTGAAAGCTCCGTTTTTTTTTTTTTTTTTGGTACTTGTTATATGCATTACATTATTTAATTTGCTCTATTTGTTTATTTTTATTATTGCACATATTCATCTAGCACGGTCTGTCACAAGCACCTTACTATTTATGTTAAACAATCTTTTATTTGTCACTTTTGAGTGAAAAATCACATCCATTCCAGCACAGGAGTTGGTATCACTTATATAAGATTGCTAGAAGTATTTATCTTGTACTTTTATTTTTGTATTTACATATGTTCATATACCAGTAGCATGGGCGTCCGCAGAACTTTTTTCAGGGGGGGGCATCATTTTAAGGTCACCCATGCTCCGCCCCTTTTCAACAGTGTCATGAAGGGGAGGGGCTTAGTCATTATACTTATTTTGAGTATATTCCCTTAAAGCATGTTATACAGCACAGTGCTTTGCTGTGTAATTTGGCCCCTTCTATCACCTGAAATATGTGGCTGATCCTGCCTGGCTATGTCCTCCCCTCTGTAAACTGACCACGGTATATCATGGCTGCTGAGCCCTGACACCGTGGTCAGTTTACGTGCCTCCGTCATCCGCAGCCCTCCTGTCCTCCTCTGTCCTCTCTCCCCCCTCCCTCCCTCCCTGCCTGTCTGCTCCTGTGTCAGTGCCCCCCCTTCCTCTCCTGCTACTGTAGTTTCTTTTAAAGTTTCATATCTTGTCTACAGTCTGTTTAATAATCCGGTGTGCCCCTGTGTCTGTGTTTCATAAAAATAAGCCATTCTTTACAAGTATAGAGTGTCACTCGCCACTCACGTGACCCGCCACCTCTCTCCTCCTCTCCTCTTCCCCTCCTCCTTCCCTTCCAACTGACATCAGTGAGGAATCCTTGGCCCCGCCCACTGCAGGCAGCTGTCAGCCGGAGAGAGGAGAGAGCCGAAAGGTCACGTGAGCGGCGCTCGGCCCTCTGAAAACTGGTAAAGAACAGCTTATTTTTTTTAAAACACAGACACACAGGCACACATGATTATTAAAGCGGAGTTCCACCCAAAAGTGGAACTTCCGCTTTAGGGAGTCCTGACCCCCCGACATGCCACATTTGGCATGTCATTTTTTGGGGGGGGGAGCGGGTACCTAGTTTTGACAGGTACCCGCTCCCACTTCCGCTCGGAGCGCCGCGGCGCCCTGAGCGGAAGTTCTCCTCTCCCCCTCCCTCCCTGCAATCTTCTGGGACACATCAGAGGTCCCAGAAGATTGCCGGCCAATCACGGCGCGCAGCGCGACTCGCGCATGCGCAGTGGGTACCCGGCTGTGAAGCCGCAAACTGTAACAGCCGGGTGCCCACAGCAGTGATGCCGGCGCTGAGGGAGAGGATCGAGGCTTCCGGCGGCCGCATCGCTTGACCGTTGGACAGGTGAGTAAATGGCTGGAACTCCGCTTTAAACAGAACAGACAGGATAGTATAAAGTGGCTTAACAACCACTTAAAAGGGAAAGTTGAGATTCCAAGGGGGGGCATCTGCCCCCCCCCCCCTGCCCCTACCTGCGGATGCCCATGACCAGTAGTAGTGCCTCATTACACATCCACATTCCACATTTGAGTATCACTACTTAAATTGAAGGCAGATCTACACATTACAGTGTTTTATACCAGGGGAGGCACCATACTCCTTATATTATCCTTTACAGATTGTATGGATAAATTCGCATTGCATTCGGACCAAAGTCGTGCAGAATCCTTTTTTTTGACCACACCAGAATTGGAGCACATGGGTGTTCACACCTATGCGGTCCGATTCCTGTCCAAATCACTGCAATATGCAAACTAATCTGGGGGTGTCATTAACTTTGTATTAACACTCCCATCAGTTCGCATATGGCAGTGTGATCTGCCTGCGAGTCCGGTGCGATTCGGGAATCCGTAGTGGATTTGCAGGGTTCCCGCATCGCACCAGTGTGAACCGGCACTTAATGAAAGTACAATATTTAGCTACTCACATGGTTGATGATTAAAACAGGCACATCTAAGTATGCAGGCATCCGGGGTAAAGCTGTCCACATAGACCATCCTCCGCACTGCCATTGATGTCATCCCTTCCACGCTGCGCTCCACGAGCGCTTCAAGCCTCGCTTTCAGATCGCTCTACTGCAGGGTAGTCTTCCCGGCCAAAAATGCAGACTGACTGTGGTGAGAGGCGGCAGTGCGGAGGATGGTCTATGTGGACAGCTTTACCCCGGATGCCTGCATACTTAGATGTGCCTGTTTTAATCATCAACCATGTGAGTTGCTAAATGTTGAACCTTCATTAAATGTAACCATATTGCTACACTTAGAGGCGCCTCTCTTCCCTTTTATACTCTGTAGCTCCTGCTGGATTTTGTTTCTAATCCCCTTGTGGAGGCGCCATTTGTAGATTTTATGGTTACACAACCTATTATATTGCTATAATCTTTTTATATGGACTATAAACTGAAGGACTTATGAATAAATGGTTGTGGAACGAATCATCTGAGTTTCCATTATTTCTTATGGGGAAATTCGCTTTGATATAAGAATGCTTTGGATTACAAGCATGTTTCCAGAACAAATTATGCTTGCAATCCAAGGTTTTACTGTAAATTTTTTCCCTTTTTGTTATACGTGATCCCATTCCCGTCAGGGGTGTAACTACAGGGGGTGCAGGGGTTGCAATTGCAACTGGGCCCCATGCTCCAGGGGGCCTGTGCGGCTCCCCTGTACACCTGGATAGGAGGGGCGGTGGGGCAGCATGTAGAGAGATCACTGTCCTCCTTTTTCCTCCTGTAGCTGCAGGAGGAAAATGGAGGAGATTGGTTTCTCTGTATGCTGCCCCCACCACTCCTCCTATCCAGTTCACTTGTGTTCTTCTGTCTCTGGGCCCCTGTGTGCTCCCCCCCCCTACTGTGCTGCCCCCCCCCCCCCCCCCCACTGTGCTCCCTCCCCTCTCCTGCCGGCTGCTGCAGGGGATATATCACAATAGAGAACCAGGAAGGGGTCGGTAAATATGCAATTTACGAGCTCCTTCCTTTTCTGAATGGACAGAGTCATAGTCAGTGACATTGTAAAAAAAAATAAAAAAAATGATAAAAAATAATACAATTAAAATACCAAAAAATAAAAACTACTGACTCCAGTGGGTGAACTTCCAGGATTGCAAAGGTCACACTTGCAACCGTGCCCTGGCATTCCACCACAGTGGGGAGGCCCCAAGATGGCAGGAAGGGGACCCACTGCAGAACTTGTGAAAGGGTCCTGCTGCGGGACCGTAATAAAGGGCCCCGCAACGAGAGTAAAGGTTTAGAGGGAAGAGCCCCAGACTTGAAGAGAAGGGCCCCGGCCAGGGGTCTGGGGGGGCCCTTCATGTCTTCTTGCCCCGGGGCCCTGAAGGTTCTAGTTACGCCTCTGATTCCCGTGTTCTATCAGAATGCCGCTACCCTTTAGACATAGTTGCCAACATTTAAAAAAAATTTCCAGGGACACTTTGCAGCACAGCTATTAATTTCAAAACCCACTTCCCTGAAGCTCCGCCCACTCTGCATAATTAATCTCGCCTACTTATCAGATTATAGAGTCTACTCAATATAGAGAGAATTACAGGAAATTAAAAAGGGAATTTCAAACGTAAGGCCACAGTAGCAGAGTTGGAATAATTCTCCCATTTAGCTGCACTACTTCTGCCTAACATTTATGGGCACCCCGATTAACAGGCACTTCCAGGGACAATATAAATTACCTGGGACAGGCTTCTATTTCCAGGGACTGTCCCAGGTAAAAAGAAGGGACAGTTGGCAAGTATGCATCAGATTGTGCAATGAAAGTGACGTTCGGACCAAAAAAACACTGCATGAGAGGTGCGGGAGGAGGACTTACTGCACATGCATGATGCGTTCCATAGCCCTATGCGTTCCAAACACTTCCGAATCTGACAGGTAGCGGTAGATAGAAAGATATGTGATAGAACACCCATGCGGACATCTTACTACACCCAGCTACGTCTTGAATTTCTGAGTAGTTTTAGCAATAAAGTGAGCGGATATAAATAAATATAATATATTGATATCTGTGATGATGTTTTCATGTTACATTTTTTAGGAAGCTGGACGCCAGCAGTAAGAAGGCACCGGAGGCCATGTTGGTACACCCGGCACTGCTCATCGCTGACACTTTATGCTTTCAAAATAAAACATCCAAACAGAATCACAGATATCAATACACTATATTTATTTATATACGCTCACATTATTGGTAAAATCACGCTGAAAGGAAAGGCGTAGCTGGGTGTAGTAGGATGTCTGCATGGGTGTACTTTCAGATTACCGCTACCCGTCCTCACGCATGTGCAGTAAGTGTTTTCTTGGTCCGAACGTCACTTCTGTTGCACAATCTGATGGGTAGCGGCATTCTGATAGAACACCCTCTGTTTTCAGCTGCATGAGAGCTGGGGGAAGAGGAGAAGCAGCAGCAGCACACCGAGCTTCCCAGTGAATGGTTGTACAGCAGAGAATGTAAGGACAAGTCTGATCATTGGAGAAGAGCAGGCTGAGTTTTGAGCAGAGCTAGAGGACTGACCACATTGTGCTCTCCTGCTTAGTGTGGTCAGTTTTTAATAGGAAATTGGAGCGACTTGGAGGTGTTCACATAAAGGAAGCAATATAAAGAGAACAGGATATTTTGTCATACAAGTACATGGTAAAGCAGCCACATATCAGAAATATGAAGTGTTGGGGTAACAAACGCTTTAAAGTGATTGTAAAGTCTTGTGTTTTTTTTTCTTTCTAATAACAAACATGTTCTACTTACCTGTGCAGTTGGTTTTGCATAGAGTGGCCCGATCCTCCTCTTCCCGTGCCCCTCTTCGCTGCTCCTGGTCCCTCCCTCCTGTTTAGTGCCCCCACAGCAAGCAGCTTGCTATGGGGGCACCCGAGCCGAGCCACAGCTCCCTGTGTCCATTCAGACAAGGAGCTGCTGTTCATCCCCGCCCCCTCTCTCTCCTGATTAGCTAACTGACTTTGATTGACAGCAGCGGGAGCCAATTAGGGGGGAGAGTCCCAGATGGCCGAGGGACTCCTGGACATTGCTGGACAGAGAGGGGACTCAGGTAAGTATAAGGGAGGCTGCTACACACAGAAAGTTTTTTATCTTAATGCATAGAATGCATTAAGATAAAAAACCTTCTGACTTTACAACTCCTTAAGGCCCCTTTCAGACTTGTGCGACTTGTCCTGCGACTTGGGACTGCAAAGACGCATGACAAGTCGTACCCCATGATTTCCAATGTGTACCGTGCATATCTGTGCGACTTCAAGTCGCAACGGCTTCAAAATAGTTACCTGTAAACCCCACACCCCCTCCCTTTTTTTGAAGGGGTGAGACCATTATCTCCCTGTGGCACCCCAGTTCAGTCTGGTTTTTGCTGTTGTTTGACTTCAAAATAGTCCCTGCACTACTTTGGGCTGTTTTTTTTTTGTATTTTAAAGTCTATAGACATAGGCATTGCTTCAAGTCCAGACAAATCGTGACATAATCGCGTCAAAATCACGGCAAACCATTGCAAAATCGCATGACTTTTGGGTCACTTAAGATCCCTTTTACACCTGTGCAATCTAAAAGTCACGCAATTTTACAGCGATTTTGCTGTGATTTTCTTTGCTGCAATTTTGAAGTGATTCTGACTGGACTTGAAGCAATGCCTGTGTCTATGGACCTCAAAACGCATTAAAATCAGCCCAAAGTAGGGCAGGGACTACTTTGAAGTTGTTGGGACTTGAAGTCGCACAGATATGAACGGTACTCATTGGAAATCATGGAGTATGACTTGTCATGTGACTATGCAGTCCCAAATTGCAGGACAAGTCGCACAAGTGTGAAAGGGGCCTTAAGCAGCAGATAAATACACATGGACTGCGCACTGTCTGTCCTGTAGAATTTCCAACAGAAAATAAGATACAGAAAGAAAGGAGAAAGGCATAAGAAAGGAGAGAAGAAGATAAAAAATAGGTAAAAAGAAATGAAAAAAAAGAGAAATAGGAACAACAGAAGGAGAGAAAAGAGGAGGACAGGAAGGAAAAGAGAAGGACAGGGGGAGGGAAAAAAAAGAAAGAAGATGAAAAGGGGGAAAAGAGTGAAATAAAGAAAAAGAGGGAAAGACTAAAAGAGAAAGAAAGGGACAGAGCGAATAATGCATTTCATTGGAACTGTTCTTGGAGAGTATAGAGCAGAGATGTCAAACTAAATTTCATTGCGGGCCACATCAGCATTATGGTTGCCCTCAAAGGGCCGGTTATATCTGTAAGATTAGATGTCCAGAGCACCTTACACCCCCTTACACCATTACATGAGATGTCAAGAGCACCCCCCCCCCCCACCATCAGAAGTCAAGAATTACCAACCATTCCTTAGGCCCCTTTCACACCTGTCCATTCCGTTCTCTGCTCAGTGGGGATCGATCCGTTGATCCCCGCTGAGCAGGCGGATGACAGCTCTGTCTCTGCTCTGTGTGCGGAGACAGAGGTGTCAGATCCCCGCTCTCCTCTATGGCAGAATCGGATGAGAATGGACCACCTGTCTGTTCCCATCCGATCCGATCCGCCAAACGGATGGAAAATAGGGTTTCCATCCGTCCGGTTTTGACGGATCGGATCGGATGTCAGCGGACATGTCTCCGCTGACATCCGATGCCCCATAGAGATGCATGGGGCATCTGATCAGATCTGCCTGAAAAGCTGATAGGCAGTTCTGAACGGTCCGCATGTGTGAAAGGGGTCTTACATCACAATACACCCCCTTACTCTCTAGAGTCAGCTTCCAGAGTCTGCTGAATGCTTAGACCAGGGGAGGCAGAGACAAGGTGGTGTTGTGGCTGTACAGAGAGGTGCAGGATCTGTAGGAGGGGTTCTGTCCTCCTCTCTGCTGCGGACTGCTGGGGGGGGGCAAAAATGAGGAGCCTTTCTGCAGCTGCACAGAAAAGCGCTGGATCTGGCAAAGGAGTTTTGTCCCCTCTGCTCCCGACTACTGAGACAAGGTGGAGGCAGAGACAGGGGGGTGCTGCAGCTGCAAGAGAGGTGCGAGGGCCACATGAAATGGCCTGGGGGGCCAGCAGGCTTTGTGTTTGACACCTGTGGAATAAAGGGTGAACTCACCATTGGGGCAGTCTTCAGGGCACGGGTTGTCATCGGTGGGGTTCAATACTCCGATTCTGGGTGGGATTGATGCAAAAGGTGGAAGTGATAAAGCTAAACGTAAAGCACAAAAAAAATGTTTTCATGTGAGTGGAAATATGATGAGATACAGTACATGTGTTCAGCACGCATGCTATGGTATGTGTACATATAACACTTCCTAGCATTGATTACCTCCCACAGAGATCACACTTCTTCCCCGACAATACCTTCATTTACCAGAAGGACATACCTTGTCCATACCTGAGTGACGTAGCAGCGTTGCGTTTTTTGCACGTTTTTGGTTTGCAGCGGCACCAATTCTTTTTCATGGGCCTCCCTCCTCCAAAAATGTGCCAAATTTCTGCTGCAATTTTTGCATGTTTTGTTATGGGAGGTGTGGTAAAATCACACCACGTTTGGAGGGCCATTAAGAATCATTAGCATCCAAATGCATGTCAGGCGTTTTACTGTGATTTTACTGCGATTTGGAATCACAGGCAGATTGCTGGTGGTTCTGCCAGAGATTCCAAATTGCTAAGTGTAATTGGGCCTTAATAAGGGACGTGAGAATCCTTAAGATGAAGGCTCAGAGGTAAACTCAGAGATGATCAATACACGAGAAAAGCAAATGTATGTTTATTTATTTCATCTGAACATGATTGGCTATTCAGAGTGAGCACAGCTACACCTTACTGAGTAATGATTCTCAATTCCATTAGTAAACCACCCCCATCATCTCAGCCAAAGCAAAGTCACTGAACTAAACTGAGTGTAAGGAAGGCCTGTTACTGATAAAAGATGGAGCCTTTTTTGTTTTCAAAAATATTATACTTTTAGTGTACATTGTGACATTTTGGGGAAGACGAAGTTTTCTTTTGATATTTTTTGCCTGCAAAGGGAGTTTTAATTTTTTCTTCTCTGTACATTTTACAATTATCCCACACTGTATATATATATATTTTTTTTTTTTTTTCCCACAGTATATCTATCTAGCTACAATTTGTTCTGTTTATCATAATACAAAAATGATGTTTGTGTACAAAGGAAATAATGGAAAAGCAGAACTTTACCCATAACAAGTTGATAAAAAATAATGTTCTGTATCAAGGAACATACATTCCACATTAGTAGTTATGATACCAAATTTAGTGTGTGCTATAAATTGCCTCTAGCATGGTTCCGGTTTCTTCTCATTGGAGGCCGCCATTTTGCTGAAGCCCAGAGCCCCTAAGCAGCAGTAAATCTTTAGGCTCTCAGCAGATCATCCTCTACTGTACTCTGGCATTTGCCCAAAAATAAAGTGCAACTGAGCATGTGCAGAGTTGGATGAGACAGTGTATTACTGGATTTTAAACAGAATAGGGACTTATTTTTAATGTTTTACTGTACATAGCTATATCTACAAAAGGGGCAAGCC
Source organism: Pelophylax lessonae (assembly GCF_965119305.1). Taxonomy (NCBI): domain Eukaryota; kingdom Metazoa; phylum Chordata; class Amphibia; order Anura; family Ranidae; genus Pelophylax; species Pelophylax lessonae. The sequence continues at coordinate 88,789,871 of NC_138774.1, forward strand.
TGAAGTAATTTAGCCAGGACTTAAAGAGGAAGTAAACCCTCCTCTGGCACTTGTACCTATAGGTAAGCCTATGATAAGGATTACCTATGGGTACTGTAAATATCTCCTAAACATGTACCGTTTAGGAGATATTTACCTTACATGCATCCAGTGACGTCACTGGCGCATGCGCTCTGAAGGAACGGCCGCTGGTGCCGTTCCTTCAGAGCCCCATGCCGTGACTGTCGGCTCCCGCGCGCGTGCGCGGGAGTGACGTCACCACGGCTCCGGCCAATCAGATGGCCGGATGCTGCGATCCTGGAAGACGGGCGACTGAACATGTCACCCGTCATAGAGGTAAGCGAGCGGCACGGCGGGGGCTCGTTCTAAGGTAAGTATTTCATAATGCGATGCATACTAGCTCATTATGTGTTTCTCTTTCAGGTTGAAAAAAAAAACATTTTTGGGTTTACAACCTCTTTAATTTTCTGACTAAAGTTCCACTTTAAGGAAAGTCCTGAAGCTTGCATCTTTAACAACTTTATTAACTAAAAAGATACCCAATAAAAGGTCTATGCTTATGCTGGATTCTCAGCACCTGTGTTGTTTTAGCATTAGCATGTGTTAATTGCACTTGAGTTGGTGCACATGGACAAACTTTTTTTTTTTAATGCCTTATGTTGTGTTGATGCATGTTTTTTCTACAGCAGGAGCCAAAATATATATTTTCTCTTTACTTAACAAGCACTTTAGCATGCTGTAATGTGTTTAAATGTTCTCTGTTCACTCAGCGCACATCAGTGCAGTGCATTGCAGTTCTATTGGAAACAATGAATTTTAGTTTGTCACTGTATTAAAGTGACACTAAACTCACATTTTTTATAAAATAAAATGACAGCAATATGTTTATCAATAAGTAGAATGTACCTTCTATCTCTCTTTTCCTTCATTTCATCTCTAAGTGCCGGTTCACATTTCTGCGATGCGTTAACGCTGCGAATATACAGCGTGTTCCCGCATCGCATCCGCACCTCTGGCAGTTCACACTGCCATATGTTCGTGAACCACCATGCGTTCCGATTCTGCTGCGGACCAAAAAAAAGGGTCATGTGCGTCCTTTAGTGCAATTGCGGTGCGAATTGTATGGCTGAATTTGCACCGCACAGAGATCGCATGTCATTTTAGGAGCAGTGCGCTCCAAATTACATGCGATCTCTGTGATCGCACAAATGTGAACCGGCACTAAAGCTTTTTTTTCTGCTCTTGTTTTAGGATGGTTACATTTGATCTCCACCCTTTCCTGCTCAACCCCGGGATGGAATACACATCTACCTGCAGACACATCCAGCTGTAATACACACAGAGGGGAAAATAATGACACTGCTCAGTGTACACTAATAGCAGTGAGGTGCATCAGTGGAGGATAGGGAGCATGCAAAGGAATAAAAAAAAAAAAAGCCTGGAAACAATGGTAAAAGACTTTATAATAAAAAAAAAAAAAAAAAAAAAAAAAAAAATTGTATTAGAATTAGTCACTTTAAGCCTGAGACACAGCCCAACCCTTCTGGTGTATAAACTTTCTACATTATGCAACACATTGCTAGACATTCAAATACTGACATCTTGTGGTCACTAATTATATTGCAAGAGGTTAGTTAGTGTTTTTTCACAGCATTCAAACAAATATAACATTTAACATAAACATTTCTTACCAATGGTATTAGAACTCCCAGAAGTCCTACTGAAATTTGCTGAAACATATCAAATTAAATAATTTAATAACAGATAATATTTTTTACGCATTTAGAGCATGTTTTAAATGCGCTTTTAAAACATTACTAGCTGAGATGATAGTAAAATAACCCATACAATAGAAAAGCAACACAGAAGAGGCATCTGGATAGCATTATTTAACTTGATGCAAACACATAAAAACGTGTGCAAAAGTGCACCAATAACCCATCTTAAATGCAAAAGGCTCATTGATGGGCATCCATGGTATCTAAAATTTCAAAGCACGTGTAAACGAGCCATTTAGAGCAAAATAAACATATTTGCAGTTTTAGAGCTCATTCACACATGAGGATGGGTGTGTGTGTGTGTGTGTGGTAAAACTAGGTGGTTAAGCCACAGTTTTGCCACCCACTGACCTCCCACTAACATACAGCCACTCACAGCTGTACACATTCTGTGGCCGTAATGCTGTGCTTTGTGGTAAAACCAGCATGTCACTTTTGGTATGCCAATGTCTCCACTGACTAGATCACAACACAGTTATATGGCAAATATTGGGTTAAAATCAGGCAGTGGGGAGCCAACATATTGCCTCCTCACCACCTCTCAAACACCTCTGAAAAGCAATCTGAGCATGGATCACTTTTCAGAGGAGTGGTAATGAGTTCCACATTTGTGTACGAGCCCTAATAGATTTTTGTAAACAGATCTTTACATCACACCTAAAAGAGACAGCTAATGAGGAAAAGGAGATGAAAGGGCATTTTGGACACTTGGGAACACTAATGAAGGAGCGGAGCCCTAAAATATGTAAGTAGAGGTACTTTGCTCCATGTTGGCTGCTCTGTCCCCATTTAGGACGCTACATTCTGGGTAAATATTGGCTGTTTTCCATCTCGGCTGATTGTGTGTCCTGTACAGTTCTATCCCATCTATCCCTCCTTTAGCCTGTTTTCTGCATGTGGTGTTGTTTTTGCATCTGACATTGGACAGGAATGGATTCACCTGGTTTACACTCAAACCAAGTCCAATGTATTTATTTTCCATCTATATTTTATTTAATAAAAGTTATTTTATCTTCTATTATAGACAATTTCTTATGAAATGTACTGAAATGTCATATATATAGAGACAGGTTTAATATAAAGCAGATCTAAAGGCAACATTAAAAAAGTACAAAACAGGCAGGCTATTGGTAGCAGAAAAGACATGCAATGTCTCTTCTGAATTAAAATAAACCTACCTACCTGCCTGCAGTTTTCTGTGCCATGTACACATGTGCAGTTCAGTTTACATCACCGGAATGGGCTCTGTGTGCCGGGGATGATGGACTCCTGCACATACTCAGGAGAAACGTCATCCTGAACCAGCCAATCAAGACAGCCAAAGACCAGGACTCTAAAGGAACTAGGGGGAAGATGCTGGCACCTGAGAGGGACCCCTTGCAGATTCTGTACCATTGGAGAGGGGGTAGGTATGGTGACCTTAGTTCCGTTTTAACGAAAACAGACTACATTACATTCTTCTTCAATGTTATTCTTTATATTCTGAGAAACAGTCAACTCAAGATATTCCTCTAGAAGCGAAGGTTGTACTTTACAGTTCATCAAGCTTGCAAGACTATAGGCTCACTTTGCAAAGATAACATACCAGGATACCTCATTTGAAAAAAGTGACAGTTATTTTTAGGTGAGTCCAGTGAAATCTGAAAATTACAGTGACATGGCTCTAATGAAGATGCATGTGTTAAAGCTTGAGCCTTATGTGTCAGGTCAGATACACTAAAAATGATGGTTGATTTCTTATCTCAACGGATAATGAAGCCTAATCAAACTTAAAAAAAAAAGAAGGTAAAGAATGCATACTTAAAAAAAAGAGGAACAGCCGTTGGCGTCTGCAAGGCCCCCCCCCCCCCCCCCACATATTTCCTGGCCTGGTTTAAGATGGGAATCTATGGGAACTCTGCTCTAGAGGGGGATCTATGGGGGACACTGGTAGGGCCTGCTCTAAAGGGGGATCTCTTGGGACCCTGGCCTGCTCTAAAGGGGGATCTCTTGGGACCCTGGCCTGCAGTAAAGGGGATCTATGGGGATCCTGGCCTGCTCTAAAGGGGGTCAGATTGGCTATAAATATATATTCTTTGCAGGGAGTGCCTGGAGTACCTGGTGGTGCAGTAAATCCTTGTAGCATGGGGAATACAGGTGAAAGGGTATCTATGGGGCAAAAAGAAGCGGAACATGGGTGACCTTAAAATGATGCCCTCCCCCCTTGAAAAAAGTTCTGCGGACACCCATGGAAGCAGCTCCAGTGTTGTCCTCTGCAGACTCAGCCACTCACCTATTCAGTACTGCTCTTTTTCCAGGTTAAATTATATAAATGGTCATTCAACCCCAGTCTTGTGAGTCCTGCTCACAGGTGCCTCTGCGAATCACATCACCATTGGCTCAGGGAACTCTAGCCTGATCTTGAACATGTGCCATACAAGATTAGGGGTGGCCGGTTATTGGAGAATAACAGGCTGCATCAGAACTCTAACAGCACATATGTGGAAAATGATCTGGGTTGACTTGTTATTCTTTAGAAACAAGCTGCTCCACACTATGTACGATGCATGCGCCAGATATCTTATAGCGCATGTGCTGTAAGAGATCTGAGGCGGTCTGTTATTCTTCCATACGGCATAGGTACCAGGTCTGGCACAATATCATTAGTGGGCTAATAAACGTTTTAGGAAGAAGAAGCCTTAAAGTGGAAGTCCACTTTAAGTCCCGCAAAAAAAATCGCAGATCGCCGCCATTATTCGTTAAAAAAAAAACAACAAAAATGACAAAAATCTTTCCCTTAGTTAGTAAACACAATAACTTTTGTTCAAACCAATCAAAATACGCTTTTTGCGATTTTTTTTTACCAAACATAGGTAGGATAAAACAAATTGGCCTAAAATGTTAAAAAATGTTGATTTTTAAATTTTTTTTTGGGAATTTCGTATAAAAAAAATTTGAAAAATATTATTTTTGCAAAATTGACGCTCTTTTTTTGTTTATAGCGCATGATCAAAAAATCGCACAGGTGATCAAATACCACCAAAAGAAAGCTCTTTTTGTGGGAAAAAAAGGACGTCAATTTAGTTTAGGTACAACGTCGCATGACCGCACAATTGTCCGTTAAAGTCACGCAGTGCCGAATCTCAAAATAGGCCCTGGTCAGGAAGGGGGTAAAATCTTCCGGGGCTTAAGTGGTTAACAATCAAAAATGACTTTAAGGTAAACATTACAATTAGAATTAAGAATTATATGCTTGTTAAAAATATGCCATTGTTGTGTATGTCTGACCTCACTAGGTGTTCCCACTTCAGACCTGCTTGTGTAAAAACTTCATCACTGGATTTACCCATTTAAGTGTGAATGAACATAGTAGACATAGGAGTTGATTTATTAAAACTGCAGAGTGCAAAATCTAATGCAGCTCTATATAGAAACCAATCAGCTTCCAATTTTTTTTTTTCATAGCTTAATTAAACAAGCTGAAGTTAGAAGCTGATTGGCTACCATGGACAGCTGCACCAAATTTTGCACTCTCCAGTTTTAGTAAATGTTATGTCACTGCTATGTTAGTTAGGTCACTGCTCACCAGGTATCAGAATGCCGCACAGCGTGGCAGGATGAACATGGCCCTGCTTCTGCTTTATCATTCCTGTCATCATTTCTGTTCAGTAAAGGGAGAAGCCCACACTTACTGTACCATCAAAGCTAAATTCCATGTTCTACAAGCATCCTAAATTTGGCTACAAACATTACCAATGGTACACGGAAGGAAATTAAAAAATCAAATGCATTATTAAATGCTGTAAAACTCACAGTTAGTTCCGGTAACTGCATTTGAAGGAGTAACAGATGGCATTCCACCAGTTACAGTGATATTGTTGCCATTAACTGATCCTGGAAAAAGATTGACAGTTAATTCACATTACAGCTTTGCCGTACAACTTAATATTTTCAAGTTTTATCAGAATCATATTTTTGTTAACATATTTTTATGGGAGTAAATAAAGGGTCAGTCCACAGCTGATATTAGGTAGACTCTTGACTATATTTCTTTAGGATTGTATTGAGTTCCTTCTGGAGATCTGGGCTCTGTTCCTTCTTACTTTTACTATTGCATGTTCTGCAGGGAGAGTAAACACCTTAGGAATGATCACAGCTGATATGTGGATCTAGGAATCAAGGTGGAATGAATAACGTGCCTTAAAAATATATGATGGAGTGCAATTAATCCTGAAAGGAGGGGGGAATTGTGGGACTTTGAATGAGGCGCACGGTGGGATTTGCTGTGCGTCTCCATGCCTAATCAATGTATACAAAAAGAGAGGTTGGGACTTTAAATGAGAGACATGAAGGGGTCGGCAGGGAAAATGTAAAAAACATTTATTGGTACACCACCTTGTGTTCCTGCCTGTGTGCCCTCAGCTCCCGTGGGAGACAGTGGGGGCCATCTCCAGTTTCAATGCCATCTTGCGTGCTGCTACGTATGTTTTTGGGAGTTGTGTGGCTGTGTTCCCCCTTTCTTCCCCCCCCCATCCTCCCCTTTTTCATCTTTTGCATTTATCCTCATTTGTGCCTATATTTCCTATTTTTATAGATTATTAATCATACATCTACTCCTGACGAAGTGGCGATTTGGGTACACGAAACGCGTTGAGGCTAGGATGTCTGTAATATACTCAACTACTCCACCATCTGAAATTCTAATTTTTTTATGCTTTGAATACTTTTATTATCCTTATATTATTGGGAATCAGTCCTATTGGGTAATATGCAATTGCATTTGGGGATCGCCTATCAGTTTTTTCATTATTTTGATGTTCAAAAATGTTTTATCTGCAATGTATGTATAATTTTTTATGTACCAATAAATGTTTTTTACATTTGCCCTGCCGACCCCTATATGTCTCTCATTTAAAGTCCCAACCTCTCTTTTTGTGTGCAATTAATCCTGCCAAAAACTTATGTCACTTTTTAGTGGGCCACCCCTTTAATTGCCATATGCCTACATCACTTTTTATTCTCTGCACCCTATTAATATTCTAAAGAGTACAAGATACTCACTGCTCTAAGCCACTTATGTCTCAAGGTAGACCTATAACAAAAATGACTCCCACACATGTTGACCTCTATGCACTTTTACATTAAGAAATGGTAAAAAAAATCTTGTGATATCTGTGTTTTAAAACAATGATTTTAGACAAACCAAATAAAAACCTTGGGCTCCAACAATAGGGAGCCCAACTGCCATAATGTGGAGTGTAACAAGGTCTCAATGTGGAGTGTTACAAAGTCCCAGGTGTGAAAGGGGAGTAGGTGTGGTAAATTTAGTGTCATTGCTCTCACTCTCTCATACTGGTCACTGGAAGTCCAAGATGACACCTCATGACAAAGAACTCTCTGATGATCTGAAAAAAGAATTGTTGCTCTACATAAAGATGGCCTGGGCTAGAAGAAGATTGCCAAGACCCTGAAACTGAGCTGCAGCATGGTGGCAAAGACCATACAGTGGTTTAAGAGGACAGGTTCCACTCAGCCATGGTCGACCAAAGAAGTTGAATGGACGTGCTTAGCGTCATATCCAGAGCTTGTCTTTGGGAAATAGACGTATGAGTGCTGCCAGCATTGCTGCAGAGGTTGAAGGGGTCAGCCTGTCAGTGCTCAGACCATACGCCGCACACTGCATTAAATTGGTCTGCATTGTTGTTGTCCCAGAAGGAAGCCTCTTCTAAAGATGATGCACTTGAAAGCCTGCAAATAGTTTGCTAAAGACAAGCAGATTAAGGACATTGATTACTGGAACCATGTCTGGTGGCCTGAGACCAAGATAAACCTATTTGGTTCAGATAGTGCCAAGCGTGTGTGGTGGCAATCAGGTATGGAGAACAAAGACAAGTGTGTCTTGCCTACAGTCAAGCATGGTGGTGGGAATGTCAATAAACTGGGGCTGCATGAGTGCTGCCAGCACTGGGGAGCTACAGTTCATTGAGAGAACCATGAATGACAACATGTACTGGGACATATTGAAGCAGAACATGATCCCCGCCCTTCGGAGACTGGGCCACAGGGCCATATTCCAACATGATAAATAACCCCAAACACACCTCCAAGATGACCACTGCCTTGCTAAAGAAGCTGAGGGTAAAGGTGATGGGCTGCCCAAGCATGTCTCCAGACTTAAACCCTATTGAGCATCTGTGGGGCATCCTCAAATGGAAGGTGGAGGAGTGCAAGGTCTCTAACATCCACCAGCTCCGTGAGGTCATCATGGAGGAGTGGAAGAGGACTCCAGTGGCAACCTGTAAAGGTCTGGTGAACTCCATGTCCAAGAGGGTTAAGACAGTGCTGGAAAATAATGGTGGCCACACAACATATTTACACTTTAAACCCAATTTGGACATTTTCACTTAGGGGTGTACTCACTTTTGTTGCCAGCGGTTTAGACATTAATGGCTGTGTGTTGAGTTATTTTAAGGGGGCAGCAAATTTACACCATTATACAAGCTGTACACTCACTACTTTACATTGTAATAAAGTGTCATTTCTTCAGTGTTGTCACATGAAAAGATATATTAATATATTTATAAAAATGTGAGGGGTGTACTCACTTTTGTGAGATACTGTACCTCCTACCACTCTAGTGCCTTTAGGTGCATCAAAGTTTCAGGTTCCTGCTGGGGCTGGGCCTGTTTAAAGAAGGTCTGGTCTATCCATAAATTGCATTACTGGGAAATAAGACAGGGGAAGGGGCTTGATGTATCCAATTTTACATTCTATGTGGCATTACTAAGTACTGAGACTTTGGAGAAGGTATGACATGTCCTATTTTTCATTATGTGTCCAGTTAGGGTTTTAATTAAGATTTCTGTTCAGGAATACTGGGCATACAAAAATGCAGGTGCATCTCAATTTCAGAAAAGTAGAATATCATCAAAAAGTTAATTTATTTTAGTAATTCTATTCAAAAAGTGAAACTCATATATTTTATATAGATACATTAAACACAGAGTGATATATTTCAATATTTTTTTTTTTTTTTAATTTTGATGATTATGGCTTACAGCTAGTAAAAACCCAAAGTTCAGTATCTCAGAAAATTTGAATATTACTTAAGACCAATAAAAAAAAAAATAAAAAAAAAGGTATTTTAATACAGAAATGTTGGCTTACTGAAAAGTATGTCCATGTACAGTACAGTAGGAACGTATTACTAGATCGGGGCTCCTTTTGCATGAATTACTGCATCAATGCAGTGTGGTATGGAGGCAATCAGCCTGTGGCACTGCTGAGGTGTTATGAAAGCCCAGATTGCTTTGATAGCAGCCTTCGGCTCATCTGCATTGTTGGGTCTGGTGTCTCTCATCTTTCTCTTGACAATACCCCACAGATTCTCTATGGGGTTTGGGTCAGGCGAGTTTGCTGTCCAATCAAGCACAGTGATACCATGATCATTAAACCAAGTATTGGTACTTTTGGCAGTGTGGGCAGGTGCCAAGTCCTGCTGGAAAATGAAATCAGCTTCTCCATAAAGCTGGTAAGCAGAGGAAAGCATGAAGTGCTAGAATTTCCTGGTAGAGGGCTGCGCTGACTTTGGACTTGATAAAACACAGTGAACCAACACCAGCAGATGACATGGCTTCCCAAATTATCACTGACTGTCATTGTCCAGAAAACTCACCTGGCCTAAACCCCATAGAGAATCTTTGGTGTATTGTCAAGCTGAAGATGAAAGACCCCAGACCCAACAATGAAGACAAGCTGAAGGCCGCTATCAAAGCAACCCGGGCTTCCATAATACCTCAGCAGTGCCACAGGCTGATCGCCTCCATGCCACGCCGCAATAATGCAGTAATTCATGTAAAAGAAGCCCCGACCAAGTATTTAGTACATGCTACACTGTACATGGACATACTTTTCAGTAAGCCAACATTTCTGTATTAAAAATCCTTTTTTTTTTTTTTGGTCTTATGTAATATCCAAATTTTCAGGGATACTGAATTTTGGGTTTTCGTTAGCTGTAAGCCATAATCATCACAATTAAAGGAAAGAAATGCCTGAAATATATCACTCGGTGTGTAACACATCTATATAAAATATATGGTGAAAATGAGAAGACAACTACCGCTCAGGTGAGCAATCCCGGTGCTGTGGCTGCAACAGTAGAAATTAAAGAGAAATCGGCCGCACGCCCCCAGCTGCTAGGAAGATGAATCCTTTATTAACGTACGTCAAAGGTACACAGGATACAGAGATGGACGTGTTTCACACTTTCAAAGTGCTCATTCACTACAATACAAGTGAACAATCTTCCTAGCAGCTGGTGATGTGCGGCCGATTTCTCCTTCATTTCATATAAAATACATGAGTTTCACTTTTTTAATTAGAATTACTGAACTAAATGAACTTTTTGATGATATTCTAATTTTTTGAGATGCACCTGTATATGTTTCATTTTAGCATCGTATTACATTGGGATGTATGCAAACCATCTAGATTCTGGATGGGGTTTACCAGGATTGCTTGTGGTATGAGTAGGCCTCTCATCATATCACTAAATCTATTTTACCTGAAGTGTTGTTGGAGTTGTTGGAGTTGTTGGAGTTGTTGGAAGATGCTCCTGGTACAGTTGAAGAACCTACAGGATTACAAAAAGAAATGTAAAGCAATTATAAAGTCCAATTTGGAACATTTGCCTAATCTACGTGTTTAATTTACCCCAACCAGTTACTGTATTACATCTTACCAGAGCTGTTGTTGGGTAAGGTGACAGAGCTTGCCGCCCCTGTAGGATCAATAAAAGAAATGAAAAACAAAGTGGTTATTAAATAATTCACAATGAAGCATTTTGTTAGTTTGAACATTTCATTTCACTCAGCAAATAATTGCTCTAATGGAAAACCTGTTGTGACAGAACACAATAATACAGCAAGCGCTAACTGGTGAGATGAAAGGCATTCTCTGGTATTCTGGGTAACTTGGCACATAAACAGGTCCAATAACTTGGCTTGAATTTACCTAAAGTCTACTAAGTAAGAAACAGGTTTCTAAAAAAAAAAAAAAAAAAAAAAAAATCCTAATTGCTTTATTATTCATAAAACCTCTCTTACTATGATAAACACACACTCCACTCACTGCTATTATAGACTCACCACTGCTGGAGTTGGATGGCTGGCTGGTCACATTCACCAGTGCAGGTACAACCATATTCTTTACGGTGGGCACAGACCCTGCAAGAACAGCATGCAATCAGACAAGTAACACGTCATGCTTCAAAACAATTATTACAGCATTTTATCCCACCTTGCCTCCCCATGTGGTCTTCTGTCCCTACCCATAAGGCTGCTCATTGACTTCTCATGCCAAAAACATTACAGTAAAACAAGATATAAAATGAATGCTACAGCTCAAATATATTCTTGAATTTTGTACACTAAAGCCCAGGGCTTTTTTTCAGCGGGAACGCGGGGGAACGCAGTTCCGGCACCTCCAGTCTGAATGTATGCAATGGCAAAGGGGTGCTGGGGTCAGTGGGGTGAGCTGAATAGCCTATTGATGCTAGCTGCTGAGGGATCTATTGTTGCTGGGGTGAATCTATTGTTCTATTGCTGCTTCAGGGCATTTTGTTGTGAGGGGCCACTGTTGCAGTGGAGGATTTATTGTTGTTTGGGGGAACTATTGTTGCTGGGGGGCTATTGTTGTTGGGGGGTCTATTGTTGCAGGGGGGATTTATTGGGGGGGCGATTGTTGCAGGGGAGAATTTATTGTTGCTGGGGGATCTATTGTTGGGGGGTCTATTGTTGCTGAGGGAATCTATTTTACTGCTTTTCTAGTTATCATAACAAATTCTATACAAATTACCTAGAACCACAACATGATACTTGGTTCTGTATTCTCTAAAATGGGGGACACTGGTGGGAGGTGGGTAGAGGGTGGAACCAAAGGACAGCACTCAGAGGTGGGTAGGGGGTAGACAAGGGGTGGCTCAGAAGAGGGGAGTACCTGCACCTATTCCCGGAGAAAAAAAGCCCTGCTAAAGCCATCACCCTGTAGAGATGCTTATTACATAGTTGCATAAAATTTGAGGTTGAATAACGACAACAGTCCATCCAGTTCAACCTGTGCAGGTGTGTGTGTGTGTGTGTATCAGTGACGTGATCATTTCCCATAACCCTGAATGTTGTGATCTGTGAGATGCACATCCAAGAGTCTTAGCCATACTTCCCGCAGCTACCACCAATTGTGGAAGAGATTTCCACATTCTCACTGCCCTTACAGTGAAGAACCCCTTACGCAGCTTAAGGTTAAACCGCCTCTCTTCTAATCTCATTGTGTGGCCATATGTCCTCTTGCACTCCTTGAGACTAAATCGTTTTTTTTCCTATGCTGGGATCACCATTGAGCTATTTGTAAATCACTATCATGTCCCCTCTCAGGCGTCTCCTCTCCAAGGAGAATAAATTAAGCGCTTGTAATCACTAGGGATGATCGAACTTTTCAAAAGTTCAGTTCGACCAGAACACCAGAACTTCCAGAAAGTTTGGCTCGGATTTCAGAACCCCATTGAAATCAATGGGACCCGAACTTCGGTAATAAAAAAAAACAATTTTGAAGCCCTAAAACCCAATAAATGCCCCTAAAAAGTGCCTAGGGTTCTGGGTCATGCCCCAGAGACTATTAATCACACAAAAAAAAGTTCTTAAAAATTGTCATTTTTGATAGAGAGCCAATTATTGAAAAAATTATTGAAAAAAAAAAATGAGATTTTTTGATTTTGGATTTAGTGTCTGGGGGGTCTAAAAAGTGTACCTGTGAGGTTTCAGCTCTGTAGCATGTCCAGAACCAGAAAAAAAAAAAGATTGTTTCTATTAGGTTACTTATAGAACAGGGATATGGCTCCGCTATTTTCACACCTTGCCGGTTTTGTAGCAAGCGTTTTTTTGGGCATTTTTTGGGGGACTTTGGAGGCAGGCATAACATCAGAACTTCTGTGTAGGGGTATATATACATACACCCATGTATGTATATATATATATACACATACACATATATAGGTGTGAAAGTAGCAGAACACTATGCTTGCGCTAATGAAATAATTAACAGGCATATGGCTCCGCTCCTATCACACCTATATATGTGTATGTGTATAATACATATAAGTGTGTGTGTATATATACCCCTATACACAAGTTCAGATGTCATGTCTGACTCTAAAGACCCCCCCAAAAATGCCCAAAAAAACGCCTGCGCCAAAAAAAAATGTCCAGGTGTGTTATTGCAGGCGTTTTTTTTGGGCATTTTTTTGGGGTCTTTGAAGGCAGGCAAAACATCTGAACTTGTGTATAGGGGTATATATACACACACACTTATATGCATTATACACATACACACATATAGGTGTGATAGGAGCAGAGCCATATGCCTGTTAATTATTTCATTAGCGCAAGCATAGTGTTCTGCTCTTTTCACACCTATATATGTGTAGGTGTATATATACATACATGTGTGTGTATATACACAAGTTCAGATGTCATGCCTGACTCCAAACATGTCCTGAAAAAAGCCCTATAAACGCTTGCAGCAAAAAGCAGGCTGACTGGAGAGAAGCCATATCGCTGCTCTGTAAGTCACATAAGAGAAACAATCTTTTCTCTATAGCGGTCACCCTGAAATGGAAGGGTTTTGTCACCCTGCCATAGCAGTCAGTGTCAGTTCACCCTACACTACACTACGGTCACCCTGGCACTTAACACTTTCCCTACAGAAACTAGATTTTTGAAGCTAACTAAAGTGGAAAATAGCACCCTAACTACACTAGATATCCCTTTCCTCACACTAATAATTGCTAAATGACACTTTTGAAGCAGAAGTAACAGAACTGCTTCCACTCTCTTCCATGTCCCTGTATTAAAATGCTATGAATTTGGCGGGGCTATCTTATATACTGGGGGGCGTATTCACTAATGATTGGCCTCTGGACCCCCTAGTCACTCCAATCACATTCCTAGCATTCTCCTGCCCCCTCAATTGGCTTTTACTAATGGTTCTGGTCCAATCATGGGCTTTTAAAGCCCATTTCCTGTCCCATTGCATTTTGGTCGGTTCTGGTTCCCGAATTCTGAACTTTTTCAGCAAAAAGTTGTAAATTTGGCCGAACCTCGAACAGTCAATGTTCGGGTCGAACCGATGGTCGACCCGAACCGTTCGATCATCCCTAGTAATCACTCCTCGTAATTAAGGTCCTCCAATCCCCTAATCAGTTTAGTTGCCCTTCTCTGAACTCTCTCCAGTTCTAGCACATCCCTTCTGAGGATTGGCGACCAGAACTGGACAGAGTACTCCAGATGTGGCTGGACCAGGGTTTTGTAAAGTGGTAGGATTATAGCTTTATCTCTGGAATATATCCCCTTAGGCATGCTAATATTCTGCCGGCTCTGGCAGCTGCAGTTTGACATTGCATGCTATTGCTTAGTCTATCTTCTACCAGAACCCCCAGATCCTTCTCCATCCTGGATTCCCCCAGAGGTTCCCCCCTAGAGCATAATTTGCGTTTATGTTTTTTGCCCCCAATTGCAATACCTTACATTTCTCTACATTAAACCTCATTTGTCATGTAGTTGCCCACTCTGTTATTTTGTTCAGGTCATTATTAGGGGGTTCTTTACTGTAAGGGCTACAAGACTGTTGAATTCCCTGCCACAAATGTTAGTAACTGCGGGGAGTATGGATACTTTTAAAAGACTCTTGGACGTACAGCTCAAGGATCGAAAAATTCAGGGGTATGAGAAATGAATACGTCCACACACACCTACACAGGTTGAACTGGATGGACTATTGTCTTTATTCAACCTCACTTACTATGTAACTATGTAATTATTAGATAATGTTATTGACACCATCTTGATGGCACACATTTACATTGTAGAATGCATGGTCTTCAAGTCACTTCACGGTGGTGGGGAATAGCAGAACTTCTTGCAAAGCAAAAAACCTGCAAAGAGACAAGTTAGGTGAAATACCTGGTATGGGGCTCCCAGACACATTGCTTGTAATAAATCCAGAAGCTACAGTGTTGTTGGAGATGACACCTGTTATTGTATAAAAATGCAGATGCTTTGTTAACCAATTCCCATTTTATGTACTGAAAAATATAAACACTTATATGACATGCCAATTTTTTGTCTTAAGGTGCACCTGTGCCCAGACTATAGACAATTGAGGATTTACATATTTTAATGAGCAGTAAAGGAGCTTTAAAAACAAACCACCCCTGACCTCTCTAGTTGGATGCACTGTAAAGTAATTCACTGTCAAAGATCCTCAAGGATCACAACAAAAGAATCTAAAGTCAGTTTCTGTTGGTTTCTAAAATCTTAAAACATCTGTTGTCTGTTTAGAAGCCTTGTGGTTTCAATATTTTGCTCTCCGTTGAAAAAAGCTGAGATTTCTGTACGTCTATTGTGAACTTTGAAGATAATTTCTTCCACAATGGCCAAATTGTCTACCAGGTTGCATCTGGTGTAAGACTAAGTGGATTAAACAAATAAGCCCTGCTTTACAGGCTAAAGATGAGTTGTAAAGAGGTACAAAAGACACAAATCAATGCAGCTCTGTAGTGGTTAATACATCCCTACATTGAAATCGGGTATCAGCTACTTGAAATCCCAATACAGCAGGACTGGAGTGTGAGAGGAAGAAACATAACAAAAAGCCAATCAGTTTATGTTCTAACAAGAAGCATGCTGATAGGAAGAGAAAGCAGAGTGACAGTGACATTGAGCTCATCACGGCTTCTCCTTTCCCTGTCAAGTGTCAGGCTAGGGGTGATGCTAGTCATCAGGCTGATGATATCTAGTGGGGAAAAAAGTACTTTGGGGAAATTATCCGAATTAAAGATGAGTATTGCTGCAAGCTTGTTTGTTATTTTATCTTTTAACGGGCTAAACATTGTTATCCTATTTTTGGCTGGGGATTTGCTTCATGGGGAGGGGTACGTTTTAACGTTTTAGGACTTTATGGTAAAGCTGAACAGCTGATACACATTTCTAGAGATAATGGGTATATACCTTCATTATCATTCCATCAAAGTCTGGGAATGCCTCTGCAACTCAGGGATTGATAGCAACTACACAGTATAATAATACCGTATACTAGTGAAAACATACCTGCAGTAATCGAGGATGGTTGTTTTGTTGTATTATTGGATAAAAGTGCTGCAGATAAACAAGAAAAGAAGTGTCAGTTAAAATATGCATAAAACCACTAGCAGCATCCTCTGCCTCATGTGAGGTCACAAGCCCATATCCTTGCTATAGTAATAGACTCTCATGCTCTAGATCTATTATCTATTTGTTAGGTCAGTTAACCAACTTGATTAAGGAATCTTGAGCACGTGAAGAGCGCCTACAGGATACCTCATGCAAGTTCTCTAGGAACTGAGCCTGGGACACAAGTACTGGAAGGTCACAAGCATAAGCCACCAAACTACAATGCTGCTCATTGACAGAGTGTCTGCCAAATATCTAAAAAAATGCAGACATGCATGAACTGATTTGAGGGGACCCTGTGATAAAAAAAAAAAAAAAGATATAAATAGGGGAACTGCCCATCTCAACTTGAGTTTTAAAGATGGAGGCTCTGACTCTGTCTCCCAGTCACCCAGATCTTGGCTTCACTACTAAGGACTCATTATTAGGCTATTAGCTCCTGTGGATATACAAAAAGTATACTTGTTCCACCTCCATTGTCCTCTGAGTGTTCCCTCACTGGTGCTGGGAAAGGTTTCCGTGACCTTAGGGTGCACAGTATATGGATGATCTGGCACACAGTCCAAGGTTCCAGAAAATGTTATTTATCCTTACAAAGGCATACAGCTAATAGCCTGTGTCTGCTAACAAGTCTTATTAATAGTTTTTAGGCTGAGTGCATGGGACTCTGGTGCTTAGGTGAAGGCAGAAGGCACAGGCACAAAGTTCAGCCCTGCTGTTTGCAGTCTATAAAACTGTATGTTAGGCTGACTGCTGCTGTGGCTGTATTGGACTAAATGGTGCACAGAGCAGTACTAGCATTTAGGATGGTATGTGCCCAGCAGGGGCAGACTGGCAACTTTCAGCCCGGGGGGCAAGTACAAACCAAAGGCCCATGGTGCAGAGACTCAGCCCCCCTCCCACTCACCCTCTTCCCAGCCTCCTCCTGACCCCCATTCCAGGCGGAAGCCCTGCTCCAGGTACTCTCTACTCACCGGCTGAATCCGGGTTCTCAATCTGGCCAGCAGGGGGCGGTTGGGGGGAGCTGGGGGAGCTCTGTTGGGGCTGGCCAGGGGAGGAGAGTCTCCATTGGGGCATGGAACCGGCCTCTGCTCAGACACAGTTTATGCTGGGGAGGGAGGCTGCACTCTGTCCTTGTCTTCATCCTGCACTCAGTAGGTCAGTGGTAGAGACTTTTAACTTCTCTTCACCAGAAATCCTTTAGGCATGTCTGTGGCAGGAGCTGTGCAGCCTTTTTACAGGACATCAGAGCGGCCCAGGGGGCAATTGCCCCCCTGTCCCCTGGCCCAGTCCTTCACTGGTGCCCAGGGACAAATGCTCAGAGCACAGACTGCTTACATACTGCTTGTAAATTACATTTGCCCCTGGGTACATACTGCTCTAAATATTAGTACTGTTTGGTGCACCTTTCACTCCACCCAGCAACAGCAACTGTCAGCCTATCATAGAATTTTATAGGCTGCCAACAGTGGGCTGGACAGTGCTTCTGTATCTTTTACCAGCACCTAAGTGCCAATGTCTCATGCACAGAGGCTAAACGCTCAGTTTGCATGAAACCTTAGTGAGTCAGTGTCTGAGAACAAGCATCCAGTTAGTCAAATATAAAATCTGGCACAACATCATTGGCGATGACAGTCCAGCAAAAGTTTTAAGAAGAATCTGCCTTCGTTTTTGAAAATGGTGGTGTGTTGTTGGTTTATTTTCTCTTGCTTGTGTCTGCAGGAGAGGAATTTAAGGGAAATCTCTTCAAAGAACAATGGATGGCAACCCCCCCCCCCAAAAAAAAACAAAACAAAAAAAAAAAACAATAAAATTGACAATGGTTTAACCGTTTCCTACTCTAGTATTCAAAATGAAAAAAAAAAGTTTAGGCTTTAAATATACTAATTACAATAACACACATTTAAAAATCAAAAGGTAAACAGATTTGAAAATTAGGTGCTCACTAAAAATACACCATCGTTGTCTATGTCTGACTTTACTAGGTGTGCCCACTTTTGTGCGGCATGTGAAAAATCATAACCACTGGATTTATCCATCTAAAAGTGAAGGAACATGGCAGACAGTATGGCACTTGTCACCAGGTATCAGAATGCCGCACAGTCTGGGAGGATAAACTTGCCCTGATTCTGCCTTATCATTGCTGTCATTATTTCTGTACAGTAAAAGGAGAAGCCCACACTCACTGTATAACACAGCATACTTTATCAATCCTAAATTCAATGTTCAACAAGTATTCTTAATTTGCTACAAATATCCTCGATGGTACACTAAAGGAAATAAAATAAAAAAAATAATCAAATGTTATATTTAATGCTGAAAAACTCACAGTTTGTTCCGGTAGCTGAATTTGAAGGCGTAACAGATGGATTTCTATCAGTTGCAGTGATATTGTTGCCATTAACTGACCCTGGAAACAGATCGACATTTAATTCACATTACAGACTTGTCATGCAACTTAATATTTTCAAGCTATAGCAGAATTATATTTTTGTTAATATATTTAATTGGGGTAAACAAAGGGTCAGTCCACACTTCTTTACTTGTAGGCAAGGTAAAATGCTGGTTAGTAAGACAGCTGGCAAGGAAACAGTTAACCTGTTTCCTGAACTTTCTACTGAGCTCTGTCTCTGCCCTGCTGTTAATAAAAGGGGGAGGGCTCTACCCAGACAGACAGTCTGCATGAGAGAGAAGACACAGGCAGGACACATCATGTAATATCCGGCCACATCACAGAGCTGCAGCAGCTACCAGAGAGAGTCTCAGCTGCCTCTAGGAACCTTCCACATGTAGGGGGAATTGCTGGGATCTGCAGTTCTCCCTGAAGAACACCAACTCTGGAGATCTGCCACTGTGGACTCTGCTGTGTATGGACTCTTGCCTGTGCAGGTTGTTCTGTCTCTAGGACAGAGAGCTAAACCTTCCTGCTCCATAAACTTCAGATATCATAGTTTTTTTATCTCAAATTTATTAGAACAAGCCAGGTGAAATTTTTAAGCTCTCTCAGGGGTGATGGCGAGAGATTGAAGACATGCCTTGCTGCCCTTCTGTATCTTCTCATAATGGTGGTTGATTCACTTCCTGTAGAAATCCTACTTAGAATGCTCTGCTTCCTAATAACTCTATTATACACATTCTGAGTTTACAATTATTGCAGAAAAACTGAAGCTATACCAAATAAGAACAGTAGGTGGCGCCTGCACTCTGCATATAACGGACTTGTGTGAATCAAGAAAACCCAACATGTTATTTTAAACAACATAAACACAAGTATACTGAATAAAGTCCGGTGGGCAAAACACAGGTATGCTGGGGCATCCATAGGCCTGAGTTAGGGATTAGTTTAGTAAAAAGACTGCACAATTTGTTTTGGAACTGTTATGCTGAGAGTTTTCAGTAAAGCTTTTGAACCTTTGTCATGCCTGGTCTAAAGTTACTAAAAGGGGTGCATGATGGTAATGGCGTGTAGAAGAACAGGGCCTGTAATGCAAACACGCTGGGTAAAATGGTGACGTGCTATTGCTAGGGCCAACAAGTACAAGAAAAGGATGATATGACAGCCAGACAGCGGAAGAGCAGTACTGGCAAAGGTCACGGGTCTCATGTATAGTGAGGGGAGTAATAGCCTACCTCCTGAGCGATCTGTGCCCCAACATGGCAGAGACCCTAGGGATCTAGCCGTATGGTACGAAAGAGCAATAGGTCCATGCTTGCGCCGGCTGGACCCCATTCTGTCACTGGGAGATAGGTGGCAGAGTCAAGCTGGACTGGTGGAAGGCTGGACCACTGCTCTGCAGTGTCTCCTTCAAAATGTCGCATCCTGAGCAGGTGTATGTATCATGGGACAGGGAGACACCTGTATGACAGCTTCAGGTTATGATACAGAGACACCAGGGTCTACAGGTCGCTTCTAAGACAGAGTGTCACCATAATGTTAATGCCACATGAATGCGGCCCCGCCTGTTCCTGGTCATTAGCGATCATGTACACTGGAGAGTTCGGAGGAAGGAGAAGAGTGTAAGAGAACAAAAAGGCCTCGTGTGCATTGGGTGAGTTGGCCCTGCTCACATACTGAGTTTTCTAAAATGTAAAATTCTTGTCCAACAGGGAGAGTTAAAACCTTAGGAAATATCACAGCTGATATCTGGACCTAGGAATCAAGGTAGAATGAATAACATGCCTGATAAATAGACATTAAAGAATTTACTTATTTGTAATGAGCAGTAAAGGAGCTTTAAAACAAACCATTCCTGACCTCTCTAGCTGGATGTAAAGTAATTCACTCTCAAAGAACCTCAAAGATCACAACAAAGTGTCTAAAGTCAATTTCCATTGGTTTCTAACAGCTTAGAAACATCTGCTGTGAGTTTAGAAGGCTGACAGTTGTCAAGATTTGGCTCTCCATAGAAAAAAAAATGGAGATTTCTGTGCATCTGTTGTGAACTTTGAAGATGAATTCCTCCACAATGCCCATATTTTCTGAAAGGTTGCATCTGGGGTTGGAATAGGAGGATTCAGCATACAGCTAAAGCAACCCCTGCTTTTTATAGGTTAAAGTTGAGTTCTAAGGAGGTAAAAAAGACACATATTAATACAGCTCTGTAGTTGTTAATACATCCCTACATTGAAATTGAGTATCAGCTATGTGCAATTCATGTACAGCAGGATTGGAGAGGGAGAGGAAGAAACAGAGCAAAGGGCCAATCAGTTCATATGCTAACAAGAAGCATGCTGATCAGAAGAGAAAGCAGAGTGACAGGGACATTGAGCTCATCACTGCTTCTCCTTTTCCTGTTAAGTGTCAGGTTGGGGGTGGGTCCAGGATGACCAGGGCTCAGAGGAAGAAGCTTGAATGATGCCAGCCATAAGACTAAGGATATCTAGTGGGGAAAAAAAGTACTTTTGGGGAAATTTTCTGAATTAAAGATGCCTGTTGCGGCAAGCTGTTTTTTTTTTGTTATCGTATCTGTGGCTAGAGATCTGCTTTATGGGTAAGGGTACGTTTAAAGGTTTTAGGAATTCATAGTAAAGCTGACCAGCTGACACACATTTCTAGGGATGATGGGTATATGGCATCATTGTCATTCCATCAAAATCTGGGAATGCCTCTGGAACTCAAGGATTGATGTCAATGATACAGTATAGTAATACCATAGTATAATACATACAGTATAGCAATACCATATATAATAAAACATACCTGCAGTAACCGAGGATGGCTGTTTTGTTGTATGAATAGATAAAAGTACTGGAGATAAAAAAAAAAAAAGAAAAGTCAGTGAAAACAGATGCACAAAAACCACTAAAAGCATCCTTTGCCCTCATGTGAGGTGTGCTCCTAGGGGGTACTTTCTAACTGTATGTGGGTTGTACTAACTGTATGAACACAGAGACCTGTGTTCCTAAATAAGAGGAACACAGGATCCCTGTCTTTATCTCTGACAAAACAGCGGTCTGCCTTGTTTACTTCGGCAGACAGCGTTCTGTCTCCATGGGGAGCGATCGCGGGTGGCCGGCAGACATTGCATCTCCCGGACCCGCTGACTGCCCCCCCCTCTGGCAAATCGGCGCGTGCGCCCCCCACTATCTGTTACACCAAGAATTGTACAAGTACGTCGTTTCGCGTAATAGAGCCGACCTGCCACAGTAAAATAATGGCGGCTGGTCGGCAAGTGGTTAAAGAGACCCTGCCAGATTACAAAGAATAAAGATCCAAACCAATAGAATGACTTTTATTCTCTCCATTTCAGGGCTGTAGCCTCTTTACGACTCTTTGGCATTCAACACTTCTGGAAGTGTAAGATGCCTATATACCCTACCATGTACCTTGATCCCATCCTTCAACCACTACATTACTGTTGAGTCCTATTGTGATATAGAGATTGGAGAATGAAACCATGGTTTGTTGTGGGTGACATAGGCATCTGACACTCCCAGAAGCATTGAATGCCAAAGAGTCTGAAAGGCTGTAGTGCAGGGATGGAGGCAGGATAGAAGACAACGGGCCTCCAGAGGAGTATAAAAGCTATGAAATACCTTTGCTTCAAATATTTCAACTCTGGATTGGAGTCCCTGGGCATTAAGTTACATGATCTCCGCTTAATTATGCATGTCATGAGAAAACATGGTCAGAAAGATTTCAGAACTCCTTATCTCCAAACCATTTCTGGTTTAGTGACTGAAATTATTCAAGAGCCTGCAATTAGAAGGAAAAATCAGCAATGGCAGCCTCTAGTCTTTCTTTTATGAAAAGATCTACCAGTCAGAACTCTAATGCAGCAGAGATCACATAACTGTTCTCCATTGGAACCCAGAGCAGCGCTTTCTACAACAAAGGTATTTTCAATTTCTAACTTTTAATTAGCATGGCAACGAGAAATCAATTGGTGTCTTATATGATATAATGAGACATGATATAGATCCATTTCAAAAAACCTGTGCTTTGTCCATGACCCCAGCCACCGTTCCCGAACCCCCCCACCAAGTATATTCACATGCTCACCCTTCCTCCGATACAATCAATGGATCACTGGCAGTGAAAAAAAATATGTGGTACTTCCAAGTATGGGAAGCATGTGACTCACCCCCCTTCCTCCTGTGTTGGTGCTTAGTGATAGGCACCTCAGCCACCCAGCACTATCGTATGGAAGTGGGAAGAGAGTCTTCAGCCCTGTGTAATGGCCAAGTTGCTCACATGGGGCTTTCTCTTTCCTCTGCCGGTAGGCAGATTTTTTTAGAAGGTGGTTGACAGTTAGCTGGTAAGCAATATGTTGCCTTCTCGCTAGCTGTTTTAACCTTCAAAAGTCTGCACCGACATGAGGCAACCATGTGCACTACATGCGGTTGTGTTGCAGCCTCATACACTTGAATGCATTGTGTTTGGTGGTGGTATTGCCCACCGAATGCAACAGAAGAATATTTTGCCACAGCTGCGGTGTGTATTCAAGGCTGTATGTACTTCTTTATAAATTCTTTATATAGTGAAACATGAAGGCATACAATAAAGCAACAAAATGTACAGAAAATAAACAGTATTCCGTTAGCAAATACACAAACGTATATAGAATGAAAAACGGCCTCCACAAGAGGGAAAAAGTATCCCCCTCAAGCAGGAACCTCAGTTAAACTTAATATATGAGTAATCGGTAACCCGGAATAATACATCTGAGAGATCAAGAAGCAAGTGATGAAACTGCCTCTGGGCCACCATGGTAAGAGGCATAATGAACAGTAGAATACTGAGAAACTTGCAGGACACCCCTGGAGAATCCCCCGCACCCACCGGCATCTACCTTATGGCCGGTAACAGGAACTCAGAAGAGACATCCAGGAAGCCCATAATCACCGCAGTGTCTACCGAGGGAGTCCTCTACATGTATGCCCCCTAGGGGGGAACAGGTTACATGCCCAGGAGACAGGCTCAGTATGTACTTCTTTAGGTGGGCAGTTGAAGGAAGGTGAAACCAAGACTCAACTGCCTGTTTTTACTGGCCGTGTGAAGGAGAACTTAAAGGTCTTCCTTTTTTTTTTTTTTTCTGTGGTCCAGCCATGTCAGGTAAATGTAAGTTGTCTGTTTTCAATCCTGTCACTTCCAATTTCATACCCCTGACAGGATTGCATATCTGATAGGGCCCTAATATTATAATTAACACTACACCTTCCCAAATAAAATAAAATAAAACCTTTAAAAACTTTTATATGAGAAACAGAAAAGAGGAAACATCCCACGGGGATTTGAATGGACATGGCCAATCAGGTCCGATTTTGATCGGCCATGTCCATTTAAATCCCCGTGGGACATTTCCTCTTTTCTGCTTCTCATGTGAATTGTTTGGGGAGGTGACTTAGGCCATTATTAGTTGCACACATCTATTTGCTCTATGTGTTTAAAAACCTTTAAGGCACAAAATGTAGCCTCCATAAATAACATGATGAAAATAACTTAAAAAATAAGGAAGCGCTCATACATAGAAATAGAGCGGTGTATTGTGATAGTCCGGAAATGTCCAATTTATAAATCCACCTCCACATACAGATGTGAAGATCACTATCCATGTGCCACCACCTTTTGAAATATGGCTCCTATGTAGTTTTGAGCCCTATATAAATAGGAAGGTCAATAAACGCTTGAGTATATCAACATCAGTGTACCAAGAATACGATTTTGCTGTCACAATTTTAAAATAACACAGTCATGCGGGGCCACGTGTCATTCATTCACAGAGTTCTGTAAATTGGAAAACTACAAGGTCACAAGGTTCACAAGGTGAACTACCAGGGCACTGTTGAGCGCTGTAGGTTGATGCTTCCTGCCAGTGTGTACCTGCCTGCCCGTATCAGAGGTACAAACAGACAGCTTACACAGACAGTCTGCAAGAGCCCTGCATTGCACCCACAATCTGCTGATTGCAGGTGCAATACTTTACAGGCTCCTAATAAAAAACTAAAAGAAATACACTTTTTTTTACCGACCATGTGCATTTAATATTGTAGCACTATCAGTTTGTGTTTTCAATATCAAGCTATGATTGTACCTTCCAAAGAATGAAGACAGAGAAGTTACTAACCATCTATCTTGCTGGCATTTAAATCAAAAGGCGGCAGCGGAGAAGTGTTAACATCAAGTGGAGCAGCATCTGTTAAAAATGAAAAAACTGAATAAGATTGCAATCAAAGTCATAAATCTGCAAAAACAGGGCAAACAGGGCAAACATGAAAACACATTACTACAGTGTAGATTACAGGGGTAAAGCACACATAGGATACTGGATATGTAAAAATATTGGTTGATCCCCTCGTATTCCTCCCCCCCCCCCGCCTTTTTTTTTATTTTTTTTCTCCCTGAATGTTCATATGTTGCTTATGCTTAGAATTTCAGCCTAACTTTGCATAGCATTATGGAGGATTATCCTCCCCTTGATGTTGGCTATTTACCCTCTTTTGACCCAACATGGTCTTTTCCATGCCTTAGATCTTGTTACATTGTACTCGTCACTATACATATGTACCTCTTGCACTCTTACTTGTACCTTTGTACTAAAACTTTTGAGTGCTTTTAATAAAAAATATTTGAATGAGATAAATATTGGTTGATATACCTGATAATCTGCCAAACGCCATCAGTCAGTCTGCCAAATGCGAATAGGTTGCCCCACCTGTACAAACAAATGGCCCCACATATTCGGGAAAATACTGACACATACAATTGTTATCTTTTGGAGAGGTGGGTGGATAAGACCAAGGTGACCACTGAATGTTTAACACACCCCTTCCCCCCCCCCCCTTTCAATTAACAGCAACCCCCCGTTAGTAAAATTTCAACAGAATTAGCCAAAAAAATAATTTCCCACTGTCCTAATACACCAGCCTGACTTTTATGGTGAAGGGTTATGGGTGTTTGCTGCCTACCCTTAGCATGGGTGGTCAAGCACTATAGCTGGCTCTGTGTTGTCCACCTATAGCAGCCCCCTTTCCTGTAAAGCAAGCAGCTACTTGGTTACCCCCAGGTCTTATACACAATGCTATAGTGCCTAGCACATACTCCAGTGCAGGTGCGAGCTAAGCACAGCAAACAGGTCCTTGTGGTTGGCCAACAGGCAAAGTGGTCTAAAGGCATTTGGGGTTCAGGGCAGGTAAAGTTAAGAGAGAATTCAGGGTCAAATCCATGGTCAAAAGGCAGGCGGGGTTCAAAGAGTAGTCCAAATTCCAATCCGTGGTTGTTAACAAGGAAATCCAAACTTGTGCAGTGAGGATCTGGCAAAGGTAAAGGTCAAAGCATGGGAACAAGGCAGGTAACCTGGGAGCTTGAAGCACGTGTTGCAAACACTATAACAAGTACAGCACTAAGGGATTGACAGGCTTAAAGGAGGTTTGGACTTTACCCAGAGGGTGTTTCTACACCAATCACCCTGCAGGTGGACAGTCAGACAGGAAGAGTGTAGCTCAGCCAAAACTGGGATGCTGGAGCTGCCATGGAACAGGAGCGTTACACATTCCTTACATTTGCTTGCAAAATAAAGCCAAAGAAATCTTTCCACTAGAGACCCTGAGAGAAATACAAGGTCAGTGTATCAACTCAAGCCACCAGTGCTTAACCATAACTGAAATATTACTTTTTGGTGGAGGTGGCCTTTAAATCTTGTTAAGAGCTGGCCTCCTGAGTGCCACATGCCCGGTATTGTAGTCTTTGCTACGACGCTTATATATCTATAAATTGAATCATTTGAAAATGAGATACAAATAAATTACAGTCTGGATGTACGTACGACTAAGCAATTGATGTGCAAAACGCATCAAAGTTCCGTTGTGGGTTTTTTTTTTTAAATCAATGACCTCTAGTTTAGCAGTGAGCAGCGTAGACCTTACTCTTTGAAAATTTTGCACGCCTATCTGGTAGGTCATCTGAAGGAGTGCACACAGCAGGCTCACATGGTTTCTTCTAATTCCGAACATTGATGAGCTTGGGTGTGTTGAGACTAGGATCCAAGCCCACGTATGCGAGCCCACCAGGAAGGTCTCATTTGCACAGACCAGTCATCTGCAGCCAGGGCATTCCCCACCTTGTAGTGTCACATATACAGTACATGCCCCTTGAATATGTGTGGCTGTGGGGCAGGGTATGCCCTGGGAGCAAGTTATTGGTCTGTACAGGTGTCAGCTTCCTGGTGGGCTCGTACACTGGGTACGGATCCTAGCCTGAACACACCAGAGCTCATCGCTAATTACCAATAGTTGTTTAGTGTTGTCAGCCTGTAACTAGAAGTGCTGCTACTGACAGGATCTCCGTGCAATAAACTTTGCAACAAATTCACAAAAATGTTTTATTTAGAACAGGCATGATGCTAAACATAAACATATTGAAAAGTAAATTATAGGTTTGCATACACTTTTAATGTGGAGCACCCTCCTAGTTAGGTTGCCATAGTTGAGGTAGATTTCGTTTTTTGCTTTCCTATAGCAGGGAAGCTGTACTCAATTGCTTTTGGCTGTTCTGGGTTCTGCTGGTGCAGGCTCTACTACTTCCCCTTGCATTCCACTGAGTTCTGGAATATAGTGGGTGTGAGAGGCAGACCATGGCTTGAATATTCATACAGCCTCATCCAATCCCTAGTCAGGAGGGTGACCAGCAGGGGGCTGAGGGGTGTATAATAGACTGGGGCCTAGAACAGATGTCTCTTGTTCCTGGGGGAAGAAAACCCAGCCTGAGCACTGAGGACCCCTGGGCTGTCAGCTACAGGGCATAATGAATTCTTTTTGGGGTCCCAGCTCCAGCTAAGGCTTGAGGACCCTCATCCAGAGCACCCTGATGCAATGCATGAAGTGTTGCTGCGATCCATGAAGTACCTGCTTTGTATGGATAAAACGCCATCACAATACCCAGTGCATTCACATAGGCATGCTGTGGTATACTGAAAGGCAGGTTTGTCTATTTACATTGTCCATGTGCGTGGAGAATGTGCGCATAGGTGTAAAACTTGGGGCTCCTATCAGTTTCTGTCTGTTCTGAGCTTTGTCACCAGGAAAAACAGAAAGGGTGAATCACCTCAGTGGTCAACAGAAAGCAATAAAAACCTGACAGAGGTTTAAACACTTTACTACTATTTCCAAAGCTAAAAAAGGTCTGGTTTTCAATATATTTTAAGGAAGATTATTATGATTCACAATGGCTACCAAAGTAATTCTCGGGAAAAGTCATCCATTTAACATAACTATCCCAAACTGCTTCTGTCCTCCACCCATCAAACCAATTAAAGGTCTATAGTTGTCTCAGATAATGATGACAATTATTACTGTGTCAAATAAAATTACATTTAATTAGAATTAAATTTGTTAAAGGAAAACTGCAATGTCTTTTTATATGTACTTATGATTATACCATTTCTATGCAGATAAACATTATTTAAAGTAGCTGTGATGGGCTCCTTTCCTTTCTCTTGATATATGAAACTATCATTCCTACACAGGGCTGCTGATAAGGCGGTACAGCCAGCTCTCCTGTACTGGGCCTGGGCCCATCACTTAAAAAGGGGGCATCAGGCACCTGCTGAGTAGGGGGGGCCGGCTGTACTGTCTAATTGCAGACTGTGATGCTCTTCTACCTCCCCCCTGCCAGCTTCTCCTCCTCTTTCTCCCCCTGGCAAGGGGAGTGGTTCTAGCACATGCATCCCTTCCATCTGCTGTTCGGACCCACCTGTGTGCCCCTTCCCCCTATAGCGCTGCCAGCTTCCTCTCTCTCTGCGGGTACACAGAGGAATGATTCATGATGGAGATTGGGGGAAGGGGCCGGTAAATATGTAATTTACTGGTCCTTTTCTTTCCTAAATAAACACAGTGAGTAATCAGTACCAATCACTCCTGTGTCAGTTCATTACTAAAGGATAGTAAACTGAGTTTACTATGCTTCAGTTTGTAAATCAGTAGGAAGCCTCAGAGTGCTTCCTATTTGTTTATCTGTGCAGCTTAGGCTGCAGAGAAAGGGACTGATAAATCTATGTCCTCAGTCAGTTCCAGGGGGGCTGTCAAGTAGGCTGTATGGGGCCCTGTGACTTCTAACAGCAGCCCTGTTCCTACATTTCGGGGTTTAGTGTAGAGGCAGACATCAGTGGATAAAAAATGCACTGCAAATTATTTCATTGTGCGATGTGAGAAAGTCATCTTGGCTAGGAAGATGGGCTGTGCGTTCTTAAAGAGGAACTGGAGTCTGAAAGCTGCGCCCAAAAAGAGGAAGAAAGAGGACAATTGACCACTCACCAGTTTTCCAACGTGGTAGCCCTGCAGCTGAACTGTCTCCCATTGCTGACTTACTATGCCTTGTTGAGTACTGTGTCTCTGTGTAGAAGTGGCCATCCTAAAAGAAGCAGGGTGACATATCCACCCTCGTGACATATCCCTCAGCAAGGAGAACGGTGAGCAGCATAGAAGTGACATCTCCAAATCTTACGAGACAAGCAATCAAAGGCAGCAGAGCCTTAGATCTCAAACTGCAAATGTACGGCTATGAGCTTATGAGGATATGGACACAGGAGTGCCTAGGCACCCTCACATACCAGGAAGTGAACTGCTATTTTTCAGAAGTAATTTAAGAAAAAGTGGCTACGCATGCTTCAATTTTTTTTATCTGATCAATGTGCAATTCAGGTAATATGACTAAATCCACAAACAATCGAATAGCCATAACTTCCCTTCAATTGATTTATACTTAATTTCAAATAAATTCAATAAAACCTAGTCGATGAGCCAGGGCAAAATATTATCAAGCGTTTTTCTTCAATCTAAGGCATTGAGGTACTTTGTTATTAAATGTGTTTGTAGTTTGATAAACCAGATTATGAGATACATGATGGAAACAGAGATGTGATCGATATATGATTGAAAGTTATGATGGTAACTATCAATCGACATTCAATTTATTGTGTGTGGCATTATGATCAAATAGGTTGTTGAATATAGATTGATTATTCCTATCAGAACAGCTCAATCAGAAAGGAAATTGATCATTTATCAAAACATGTATAGCCAGCATTAGTCACAATTAACATTTCTAGATGTCCCCTATAACATAGGACATCTTCATTTGAGTTCAGTTTCATTGGAGTTATCAAGGGGGATTGGGCCACTACTGTAACAATTTTTTTTACAGATGGCAACTGCCTTTACAAAGGCTGTCACTGTTATGGGCCATACTCACGATCCAAAAATCGGACGAAAAATACCGCTTTCAAAGCAATCGTACGATAATCGTACAGAGTTTTCGAGAGTCGATCACGACAGTTTATCCGATATTATCCGATCGAACAAGCACGAAAAGGTTTCTCGTAAGATACCAGATCGCATGATTTTCATTTAATCAGTACAGTTGTTATCCAAAAATACAATACAAATATACTACAACACATTACATCACTTTGGAATTTTTATCCTGTCGTATGAGGATTTCCATAACTTTAGTAACTTCTCCATTTTCCAAATGCGACTAGCATGCGAAAAAACAAAAAAACAAAAAACGGACGATCTGTCGTCCGATTTTCAGATCGTGTGTACGGGCCATTAGACTTTATGCACAGGAACATAATAACATACTGCTATGTATGCTGGATCCTTCTATTATTATTTATAAAAATGCTTGTTTTAGTATGTATTTATGTGCGTTTACAGGCATATGGCTCTTAGAGTAAGAGTGTAAGCTCATTATACTGGCCAAAATATTCATTTACTCCAGCCACTGGAATACATTTAGGTGCATAAGTGTGCATTTTTAATTACGCTTTTAGGCATGCATGCGCTTAAATTATGCTCATAAGCTTCTCTCTGAATGCACCTTTGGAGCTATTTTGTATGCCTCTAAATGCTGCTCTTAAAATAATGGTCTAAATGCCTAATGTGCATGGTCACGTAGGCTAACATTGAAATACATTTAAAGCCCTAAATAATTAGCTGGATACCTGAAAAAGCAGCGTTTATTATGCCGTGTGCATGACATGTGCATGAGGCCTTCAAGTTCTGAAACTTTTGCAAAACTTTGGAAACCCAGAGCGTGTTAGAGAACCTGTGACAAGTAAAACCAATTGATTTTTGGGATGCTGACACAAGGTCTGTTTCCCCACAAAAAGTAATTAGTACTGGACAGACTAGGTTCTATATTATTATTTATTTTGCTATGAACTACATACATTGGAAAATATGTTCATGCTTTTTCTAATGCTTGAATGCTATACAGCTAGTTGTGGCTAGTTTGAAACCATCCCTACTATATAAATCCTCTTTACCAGTACAAACAAAAATTGATACTGTTTACCCCAGGAGAAGTCAAGGTTGCTGTAATTCCAATACATCATTTTATAACATATATTTGGTACCGATTTGCATATACTCACTGCTGAACTGAAGGTGAAGACAAGCCACCAGGAAAAAAGCCACCAATGTTTTATGGTCCACCATCCTCATCCAAGAAAGTCACTCCAGGTATTGACAATTGACAGTCCACCTCTGCAAAATACAGTTCCCTCCAAATCGCCATCCTCTGTGTATTTATATATTTAGTATTACACAGAGGCAGCCCTTGTGTCAATGTCTCCACCCTCTCCTTCCATCATTTTCCTTGAGGAAAAGGGACACTTACAGGAGTTAACTAAAAGCTCCACGCCTAAAAATGACAGGTCTCTATTTGGTTTATGGACCAGGTATTAATCATAATCACTACGATGGGTAGTCACAAATGATTACTCTCCTTCCACGGAACCTGTAGACATCTAAGTACATGTGAGCAACCGTTAATGTCACCATGGTTGTTTTTATTTATTTATTTTTTAATAGAGGATGTGAAAACTCAAGATGAGGAGCAAAAGGCTTGACAAGCTTCAGCAATAAAAACCGGAAGAGCCAGATGAACCACCAAAGTGACATTTAGCCCATCACAATAAAGGAGAGAGTGTGTCAAATATAATATAGGGGAGGAATTATGAGGGATTTTAATGGGTCTTGTAATAATTAAACCATTCCAATTATTTAACACCTTCGATCACTTTACATAACAATATAATAATTGTGCACGGACATGTCTTCTTTCTAGTTGTGTTCAACTTAAGTGCCCTTCAATACTGCTTTGAACTTTATACTATATTGCGCTTGTAGCATGTTTTGTAGACACTATTTTATATTTGATCCAAGGAACTACAGCGCTACCTCCATCCACCTATTTTGTGTGTGAAACCTAAATGTTAACCTCCTTTCTAATCGTGATGTGTGGGAATTCATCAAAACAATTCATAGAGCATATAAAAATCAATAATTAAACAATTAATGGAGCATAAAAATTTAATGAAAGTGAAAAAATTGATAACAAATAATCAAAAATTAAAAAAAACATTGTACAAGTTCATCTTTATTTATTTTTCTTAGACAAGTATTATAGAGTAAGGTTCTTGCGCTAACACAGAGGGAGGTAAATGTACACCTCAATGCTGCATATACTGGAGCTGATGCTAAATAAAACAGCTATTCAAGATATTGTGTAGGGGGGTTGTAATGCACTTCAAGGTGTACTAAAAACCAGTATATCTAAATCCGTATATAAAACAAATCAAATATGCATCCTATTTAATTTTGTGAGTATAAATAATAAAGTGCTCATGTGCTCAAATATTGGTGATGCAAGTAAACTTAATATCCAGTGCCGTTGTGCATATCATAAATTATCATCAAGTGTGTTAGTGCACCACTAAAAAATAATATCAAAAAGTGCTTGTATAAATATAGAAAATAATATGCTTCTTCCAGTATACAATGATAAAATAAGTGTCCATCATTATATACTGGAAGAAGCATATTATTTTCTATATTTATACAAGCACTTTTTGATATTATTTTTTAGTGGTGCACTAACACACTTTTTTATTAAGCACTTTTATATGAATATTGGATATAAGGCACCTCATTTATTAATGATTTTTACAAGGATTGATGATAATTTATGATATGCACAACGGCACTGGATATTAAGTTTACTTGCATCACCAATATTTGAGCACATGAGCACTTTATTATTTATACTCACAAAATTAAATAGGATGCATATTTGATTTGTTTTATTTATTTTTCACTTTCATTATATTTTTTGCCCTATTAACAGTTTTTTTTTAACCAGAAAAAAAAACTTTGTTGAGAAAAGCATAAAATACCAATGCCAAACAGTCACTGCCAGTAATAACAAAGCCTTCATAGTAAGTGTCAATGAAGTCCTCAACAATACACTTAAGCCTTAGTAACCTATCCATGATTAGGTCCACCGGGGCTAGCCCAGGGGCTTCTAACCATGGAGCCCAAAGCTTTTCATACTTGTGCGGGCAACCTCTGTGTTGATATTTAACTTTTTTCATCCATAATGCATTGCCAACATTAGTTATCCATTCCCCAACTGTAGGAGGCTTCCAATGTATAATTATCAGCTTACGGGCTAAGAATAGGACTCTAACTAACAGATACCACAAGCAGCTCTGGGCACAGGTAGTCAGATGAGTCTCCTGAAAGCAGAAAATACTGTAGCTGGGGGGAATTTTTTGAGGCATGGGTACGGAAAGTATTCAGACCCCCTTAAATTTTTCACTCTTTGTTATATTGCAGCCATTTGCTAAAATCATTTAAGTTCATTCTTCTTCCTCATGAATGTACACATAGCACCCCATACTGACAGAAAAACACAGAATTGTTGACATTGTTGCAGATTTATTAAAAAAGAAAAACTGAAATATCACATGGTCCTAAGTATTCAGACCCTTTGCTCAGTATTTAGTAGAAGCCCCCTTTTGATCTAATACAGCCAGGAGTCTTTTTGGGAAAGATGCAACAAGTCTTTCACACCTGGATTTGGGGATCCTCTGCCATTCCTCCTTGCAGATCCTCTCCAGTTCTGTCAGGTTGGATGGTAAACGTTGGTGGACAGCCATTTTTAGGTCTCTCCAGAGATGCTCAATTGGGTTTAAGTCAGGGCTCTGGCTGGGCCATTCAAGAACAGTCACGGAGTTGTTGTGAAGCCACTCCTTCATTATTTTAGCTGTGTGCTTAGGGTCATTGTCTTGTTGGAAGGTAAGCCTTCGGCCCAGTCTGAGGTCCAGAGCACTCTGGAGAAGGTTTTTGTCCAGGATATCCCTGTACTTGGCCGCATTCATCTTTCCCTCGATTGCAACCAGTCGTCCTGTCCCTGCAGCTGAAAAACACCCCCACAGCATGATGCTGCCACCACCATGCTTCACTGTTGGGACTGTATTGGACAGGTGATGAGCAGTGCCTGGTTTTCTCCACACATACCGCTTAGAATTAAGGCCAAAAAGTTCTATTTTGGTCTCATTAGACCAGGGAATCTTATTTATCACCATCTTGGAGTCCTTCAGGTGCTTTTTAGCAAACTCCATGCGGCTTTCATGTGTCTTACACTGAGGAGAGGCTTCCGTCGGGCTACTCTGCCATAAAGCCCCGACTGGTGGAGGGCTGCAGTGATGGTTGACTTTCTACAACTTTCTCCCATCTCCTGACTGCATCTCTGGA
Source organism: Pelophylax lessonae (assembly GCF_965119305.1). Taxonomy (NCBI): domain Eukaryota; kingdom Metazoa; phylum Chordata; class Amphibia; order Anura; family Ranidae; genus Pelophylax; species Pelophylax lessonae. The sequence goes on from NC_138774.1 coordinate 88,823,928, forward strand.
GCTCAGCCACAGTGATCTTTGGGTTCTTCCTTACCTCTCTCACCAAGGCTCTTCTCCCCCGATAGCTCAGTTTGGCCGGACGGCCAGCTCTAGGAAGGGCTCTGGTCATCCCAAACGTCTTCCATTTGAGGATTATGGAGGCCACTGTGCTCTTAGGAACCTTAAGTGCAGCAGAAATCTTTTTGTAACCTTGGCCAGATCTGTGCCTTGCCACAATTCTGTCTCTGAGCTCTTCAGGCAGTTCCTTTGACCTCATGATTCTCATTTGCTCTGACATGCATTGTGATCTGGAAGGTCTTATATAGACAGGTGTGTGGCTTTCCTAATCAAGTCCAATCAGTATAATCAAACACAGCTGGACTCAAATGAAGAGTGTAGAACCATCTCAAGGATGATCAGAAGAAATGGAAAGCACCTGAGTTAAATATATGAGTGTCACAGCAAAGGGTCTGAATACTTAGGACCATGTGATATTTCAGTTTTTCTTTTTTAATAAATCTGCAACAATGTCAACAATTCTGTGTTTTTCTGTCAGTATGGGGTGTTATGTGTACATTCATGAGGAAGAAGAATGAACTTAAACGATTTTAGCAAATGGCTGCACAAAGAGTGAAAAATTTAAGGGGGTCTGAATACTTTCTGTACCCACTGTAGCTTGGCTTAGCAAGGAGACTTTAGTCATGGTGGATGGTATGTCAACAGTAAGGCCCTATTCACACCTGAGCGTTTTTCAGCTTGTAAAACGCCCATCTCTGAAGTCTCTAAACGCCCAACAAGCAAAATCCCATTAATTTCAATGGCCCCTGTTCACATCTGAGCTTTTTGTCGCCTGAAGCAAAATGCCTGAAGCTCAAAAAAGTACATGAGCTTCTTTTTTGGCAGATTACAAGCATTTTTGTTAGATGTCAATGCCTGCCTCCAAACACCTGCAAAAAATGCCTGAAAAGACGCCTCAAAAAATGCCCAAAAAAACGCCTGAAAACGATACTCTCAGGTGTGAATGGAGCCTTAAGGCAATATCACAACCCTTAAAGTAGCATCATGACTTTCAGTGCTATTAGGGACTGTTGCCAGAGAACTAGGGCAAGTACTGGTCAAGTATAGCAGTCTATCCGGATCGTGCATCAGGCATCCCTGCCTCCTGTAAAGAACTGTTGGCAATAGTGAACAATTTACAGGGAACATTGGTGCCAATGTTTGCAAAGGCACAACAAGGCAATTGCATGCGACTCAAGGAATTCCCAGCAAAAACTTGAAAAATAAAAAAAAGTAACAAACAAAGGACCTGCCAACATGGCAGACCAGACAGTCATGAAGACATTCAAGAGTGTACATCTAGTCTGCATTTAAGTGGAAATCTCTGAGTCCATTAAGCCATATCATGTCTCCCAGCCGGAAAACAATAGAAGCAAGAAAAATGAAAATGGCCAGTTGAAGAACCAATAGGTATTTAGCAATCTGCTCAGGTGTAGGAATATGGCATATATAGCATCACATATGTTAGTTGTAGATTCCACAAGCGTCTCTTCACCTCCACAAACTTGGCTCTGCAGCGCTGCACCTCGGCGCATAAATCTGGGTAGAAGGATACTCTGGTGCCGTTGTACTGGATGTTAGCACAATCCCTTGCTTGACGCAGGACTGCTTCTCTATACTTGTAATGCAAGAGACGAGCCAGCAGAGGCTCAGGAGGATCTCTTTGTGGGAGTGGGCGGCCTGAAATGCGATGAGCCCTTTTGACAGCGAAAAAGGGTGAAAAGGCATCCTTGCCAAAGTGATCTATAAGCCACGTTTCAACAAAGGTCATTGGGTCTCTTCACTCAGCTTTTTCGGGTAGTTTCACAATGCGAACATTGTTGCGCTGTAGGCGATTCTCCATATCATCCGCCCTGTTGTTAGTTTCTTTTGCCAAGTGATATGCAACCTGTGTTTCTCTATTTTAAGGAGGCACAGGCAACTGATCCTCAACTTCACTGACACGACTTTCCACAGCAGTTGTCCATTCCCAGGTATTTTGCATGTATTGACTCAGCAGAGACACTTCTTCCCTCAGGCCCCCAAACTGGTCTTTAAGGGTATTAACTGATGCCGTGCACTTGTTAACTGCCCGGAGTATTTCTGCCAGGGTAGGTTGTTCAGGGTCATCCACTCTATGATTAGGAATCGGATAGGCCTGTGACTCCATAGCATCATCCCCATGAGCATCAGGTAGGATGGTATCTGCAGCCTGTGTTCCATGCCTACACTCAAGATGGTGTCCGGCCTCCCCATCATCCACCCGATCTGCCTCCAGTGCCCCAGACAGTTTCTGCACGTAGTAAAGCATGTCCCTTGGGGGGTCCTTACCCAGGCTCTTCAGGGACTTGTTGGATTTGCTGCTGCCAGGCTTCTTAGATCCGTGTGGTGTCTGCTGTGATAAGGCCGCAGAAGTGCCATCTTGGATGTCCAGGGCCGCCACCGCATCTCTCCCCCTTCTCATCATCCCTCTCTTGCAGTGGGCCAGCGGCGGATAAGGCAGGGTGTCCGAAGTGTCAGCCAGCGGGGACTGGTGCCTGGATCGACTGCGCGAGCTGTGGGAGAAGTGTCCTCTCACCTGCCTGACTTGTCCATGCCCCCCTCTCTATTAATTGTTCAAATATTGATTTTTATATGCTCTATGAATTGCTTTGATGAATTTACACGCATCACGATTAGAAAGGAGGTTAACATTTAGGTTTCACACACAAAATAGGTGAATAAAGGCAGTTCAATGGATCAATAATATGGGTTTTTCAACCAAACACACAGCAGCCCTAATATTTCTAACAGGTTTTATTTCTAATAGCAGACTGTCCATAGCATGGGTTTATCAAAGAGTATTACTATTTTATATCTGCTTGGGCAGGATTTTATATTACAGGGCTGCCATTGTGGAACATGTGGAGAAGGAAAATAAAAAGAATTCCAATAGTGTGGTAAATCTTGAAGAATCCAACTTTAAGGGTTTTATGTATAAAACCTGCTCTGTACATGGTCAGATTTACATCTCAGGAGATTATAGGTGGAGAATTCTGAAGCGCTTACCCCCCCCCCCCCCCCAAAATAAAAACAGCACTAATCAACATGCTCACCCCTAAGCATTAATTCCTTCTGCAAGTTCCAATTCTTCCTAAACAAAAATGCAAGAATCCTCACAGACCAAACCCCCCTCCCACCACATATCTTTGTCCCCCAATCCCACCTTCCAGCTCAAATCCCCCCAAATCATTCCCCTAGCACACATCTGCTTTCCTTCCAAATCCTCCCTCCTAGCACAAATCCTTTCCCCCCCAAATACCCCTCCTAGTTTAAACCCTCCCCCAAAATCCCCACTCCTAGAGTAAACCCTCCCCTTCAAATCCCCACTCCTAGCATAAATCCTACCCCCAAATCCCCACTCCTAGCATAAATCCTACCCCCAAATCCCCACTCTTAGCATCAGTTCTCCCCCCAATTTCCCCACCTAGTACAAATCCTCTCCCCCAAATTCCCCTTCCTAGCACAAATACTCTCTCCCCAAAACCCTCCTCCTAGTGCAAATATTTCCTCCCAAAACCCCCCTTCTAGCACAAATCTCTTCAAATCTGTCCTCTTAGCACAACTCCCTCCAAATTACCCTTCCCAGCACAAATCCCTCCCTCCCCCAATTCTCCCCTCCTAGCACAAATCTTATCCAATTCTGCCCCCTAACAGATACACACCCCCCCATTCCTCCTTCTAGCACAAATCTCCCCCTTCCCCCCATTACCCTTTTCTTCCCAGCACAAACAGCGCCCCCCAATCTTACAGGAGTAGTGAGGAGGTGTGGGCTCTCTGTGCCCCCCCCACCAGGGTTGGCTCCCCCATGAACATTGTACCCACGCCCACTGCAAGTCCAGACAGGAGAAGTGTCAGCGAGGAGAGAACTGAGATAACAGCGCTCCTCCATATAGCAGGTAACACAGGATCCTTTTAAATCAGATGGTACATGGCTAGATTACCTGTTCCCTCTGCTAATCTCCAGAAAATGTGGGTAAGGTGGGGGGGGTATTGAAGCTGTGTACCATGCAATTTGGGATGATCCCGTGTAATCCACTGTATAGAGGAGCGCTCCGCTGACAGGAGTGGGGAGAGCACAGAAAGCCCACACCTCCTCCCAGCTCTTATTGCTGACAATTTTCTTGCTCTTGTCCAGACTTGCAGCGGGCATAGGTGCAATGTTCATATGTGTGCCAACCTGGGCAGGCTCAACTGAAAACTGGAGGGCGCAGCCCAACCCAGCATCCCCCTAGATCCAGCCATGTACAGATGAGCACCCCTCTAGCAAGGGTGCCTGTAGGCACATGCCTAAAGTACCTGATGGGAAATCCGGCCCTGGCTCCATACAAATGTGACAAACATTCCCACAGCCTTAACAAAAATTGCCATATTTTGTGTAATGTGATTATTTCCTATGATCGTAACTGCCATCTAGTGGACATAATGCATTATTTTTCCTCATTTAGGTATTTTTAAAAACACCACATTATGGCCTAGTTGCCTGTACATTCTGACTTAGCAAGGAGACCAGGTGTGCAAATCCTGCTGGTCATTATAGTGCTGATAGTGCAGATGTCTGACTGATTGGATGGTGACCAAAAAACTCTTTAGAGGAAACCTGTCACAAAAGAAACTTTGAGAATGCAATTTTGAACTTCTCTTATGAAATTGCTAGTCGATTGACTCTCTTATGGTCCCTCCAACTTAAATGACGCAGACCAAGCTTGCAGATCAGAGCTTTTAATTTTCCCCCGATTTTCCAGCTCTACATAATAACTCCAGAGCAGTGAATAATAAATAACTAATCCAAGAGGGTCAGCATAACAGCCAGGCAACTATTTTACTTTAAAGTTTATCTAAACCCAAACACTTAAAGCTGAAGTTTAGGTATGTATGCAAAGTGTTCTCTGCTTGGACAAGGTGGAGAGGTGGGGCGATGACATCAAAGTCTCCTGGTCTAATCAGAGAATGCTTTACATTCATTGAGAAAATGCAAAATGTTCTCTGACTGGCATTTGTGCTGAATAGATAACCTACTGTGCATTATAGAAAAAACAGTGCATCGCTTAGATAATTAAAAAAAATATATACATAACACCAAAAATAATATCATAAAGTGATATTAATAGATAACAAAAAAAGGTCATCAATAAGTGTCAGTCTTGACTAGTGATGGTCCTTAGTGATGTAAAAGTCTCTCAGGACTACTTCAACAAAGTACTTTAATGTGTCCCACCACTAGGGATGATCGAACTTTTCAAAAGTTCGGTTCGGCCAGAACATCCGAACTTCCCGAAAGTTCGGCCCGGATTTCAGAACCCCATTGAAATCAATGGGACCCAAACTTCGGTAATCAAAAAACACAATTTTGAAGCCCTAAAACCCAATAAATGCCCCTAAAAAGTGCATAGGGTTCTGGGTCATACCCCAGGGACTATTAATCACACAAAAAAAAGTTCTTAAAAATTGTCATTTTTGATAGAGAGCCAATTATTGGAAAAATTAAAAAAAAAAAAAAAAAAAAATTTCTTTGGATTTAGTATCTGGGGTGTATGTCCAGAACCATAAAAAAAGATTGTTTGTATTAGGTCACTTATAGAACAGGTTAGTGGCTTCTCGCTTTTCACACCTTGCCAGTTTAATAGCAGGCGTTTTTTTGGGCATTTTTTGGGTTCTTTGGAGGCAGGAAAAACATCTGAACTTGTGTATAGTGGTATATATACCACTATACACAAGTTCAGATGTTTTGCCTGCCTCCAAAGAACCCAAAGAAATGCCCAAAAAAACACTAGCGTCAAAAAAAAAAAACGCCCAGGTGTGTTGTTGCAGGCATTTTTTTGGGGTTTTTGGAGGCAGGCAAAACATCTGAACTTGTGTACACACACATACTTATATGTATTTTACACTTAGACATATATAGGTGTTATAGGAGTGTAACCATATTAGTGTAAATGATTTCATTAGCGCAAACATATATTTCTGCTACTATCACACCTATATATGTCTAGGTGTGTATATACATATAAGTATGTGTGTATATATACCCGTATACACAAGTTCAGATGTTTTGCCTGCCTCCAAAAATCCCAAAAAAATGCCTGCAACAACACACCTGGGCGTTTTTTTGGGCATTTTTTTGGGTTCTTTGGAGGCAGGCAAAACATCTGAACTTGTGTATACGGGTATATATACACACATACTTATATGTATATATACACCTAGACATATATAGGTGTGATAGTAGCAGAAATATATACTTGCGCTAATGAAATCATTAAATCATTTACACTAATATGGTTATGCTCCTATAACACCTATATATGTCTAAGTGTAAAATACATATAAGTATGTGTGTGTACACAAGTTCAGATGTTTTGCCTGCCTCCAAAAACCCCCAAAAAATGCCTACAACAACACACCTGGGCGTTTTTTTTTTTGACGCTAGCGTTTTTTTGGGCATTTTTTTGGGTTCTTTGGAGGCAGGCAAAACATCTGAACTTGTGTATAGTGGTATATATACACACATACTTATATGTATTTTACACTTAGACATATATAGGTGTGATAGGAGCGTAACTATATTGGTGTTAATTATTTCATTAGCGCAAGTAGTTTTTTCTGCTCCTTTCACACTTATATATGTGCAGGTGTATATATACATACATGGGTGTGTATATATACCCCCTATACACATGTTCAGATGTCATGCCTGACTCCAAACATGTGCTCAAAAAATCACTATAGACGCCTGCAGCCAAAAAGCAAGCTGACAGGGGCGAAGCCATATTATGCAGCGAAAGTGACTTGAGAGAAACTAGCTTTTCTCTATTGCGGTCACCCTGATATGGAAGGGTTTGGTCACCCTGCCATAGCAGTCACTGTCAGTTCACCCTACACTACATTACGGTCACCCTGATATGGAAGGGTTTGGTCACCCTGCCATAGCAGTCAGTTAACCCTACACTACATTACGGTCACCCTGACACTTCACACTTTCCCTACAGAAACTAAATAAAGTGTAAAAGAGCACCCTAACTACACTAGATATCCCTTTCCTCACACTAATAAATGCTAAATGACACTTTTAACGTAAAATTAACAGAACTGCTTCCACTCTCTTCCATGTCCCTGTATTACAATGCTAGGAATTTGGCGGGGGCTATCTTATATACTGGGGGCGTATTCACTAATGATTGGACTATGGACCCCCTAGTCACTCCAATCACATTCCTAGAATTCTCCTGTCCCCTCAATTGGCTTTTGCTAATGGTTCTGGTCCAATCACGGGCTTTTAAGCCCATTTCCTGAACCATTGCATTTTGGTCGGTTCTGGTTGCCGAATTCCCGAACTTTTTGGGCAAAAAGTTCTAAATTCGGCCGAACCTTGAACACCCAATGTTCGGGTCGAACCGATGGTCGACCCGAACCGTTCGATCATCCCTACCCACCACTAATCTAATGCACTCATCAGAATGTGTTGCTGCACAAGTCATAGGCAGCAAACTGGGCTCAAGGGTATCATCCGGATTCATCTATGTAACCCTGAGGACAGACTCCTAGGGGTGATGGCCTTCTGGAGATGACAACCACCAGGTCAATAGCCTTTGAGAACAGCAGATGGATGGCAGGACTTTGTGGAATAGATGCTCACCAAAAAGCAAAGAAATAGATAATAGTGTAGTATTTCAAAACAGGGAATATTTGTGTACTTGAATGAAATAAAAAAGGTGAAACACCACTGTGTGCTCAACCATTAAACCATTATAAAAAAAACTTGAGCAGCATATAGGCATAGTGAACAGGCACTAAAACACAACAGTCCATACTTTAAAGGACAAGTCCGTATTAAGGAAATATCCAGTGAAAAAATACACTGCAGATGTGTCCTACCACCAATAAAATGCGCTCACCTGATCAAATGGGTGAACAAAAATGTGAACAGCAATTAGGCCTCATACAAATGTACCACCACCCCCATTAGGGCCGCTGGAAGATGACTGACCCTAAGGCTCCATTCACACCTGAGCGTATCGTTTTCAGGCATTTTGTTAAGTGGGGTGGGAGAGAGTGAAGAAGTCTTGATGAGATTGATGTCCAGTGTCTTCAGCTAGCTCACCATGGACCCAAGGACATTTCTGTGTAATGGGGTCCAGTTACTGAGAATGGCAGGTGCAAAGTGTTCCCTTTTAAGACTTTGAAATAAAGTTGCTGTATTTGCATGTGTAACTGCAGAGTTAGCTGGAGTTTGGCTTCAATTTGTTAGTGTATCTAAATCTGTTAATACATCTAACACTCCCCTCCCCCCAGACTGACAATGATGCTGTTCAAACGTGCCCTCTGTGCTCCTTCCTCCAGAGTGGTATCTAATTAATACAAGTGGTATGTTACTGGTCAGATCACCAGGTGAAAACAGAGGGGAAAAAAGCCAAGGAAAAGAAAACCGATGCAGTCACCACATCTAATGATTTGTAAGCTGCAATATAATACATTCTTGGTTTTTTGGTTTAATACAGCTGTAAGTAGTGAATACTTATGGATTATTCTTGAAAAATAAGGATATTGTTTAATGTCACTTTATTAAAGAATTACAACTCTATAGATGATATCATGTGCAGTCTCAAGTTTCTTCATAAAAAAAACGCTGAAAATTATATTTAATCCCTGGAGATCATTACGTGTTTATAGCGTGTTAACATTCTTAACTCCCATATTTACAGACAATTTTCTCAGCAACCCTTTCTGAATCAGAATTTGTAATATCAGATTGGGTAAAGATTCTAGAGGATAAAAAGTCACAAAAAAATCATTAATTCTAAAAATAAATTAGGTTTTACAGACATTGTTACTGACAAACCTTACAGGACAACTACACGTCTCAGTTGGTGGATTCTCCTACTAGAATGAATGCAGTGTTGGATCTATTAATTACTAATGACCCAGATCTAATCTCAGATGTAGGAGTCCGCGACAACCTGAGTTCTAGCGATCACAGGATGATCACATTTAGCAGAAATCACAACATAGCAAGGCATGAGGTGAACATAAGAACCCTAAACATCAGAAGGGCAAACTTTCCCAAGTTGTGCTCAATGATAGAGGAAAAAAACTGGAACCAAACCCTAGGAACACTGACCACAGAGGAAAAATGGGAATGCTTTAGGAACATATTAAACAAAAGCATCTCACAGTGCATTCCAATGGGAAATACATTTAAAAGAGCCAAAGCCAAACCTGGCTGGCTTAGCCGTAATGTAAATAAACGTATTAGGGAAAAAAAAAATGGCCATCAAGAAATATAAATCGGAGGGGAAGTTATCGGCTTTCCAGCAATACAAGAAATAAAATAAGAAATGTAAATCCGAAATCAAAATGGCTAAAATCAACTTTGAGAGACAAATAGCGGAGGATAGTAAAAAGAACCCTAAGAAATTCTTTAAATATATCAACAGCAAAAAAAAGAGGCCAGAACACGTTGCACACATAATTAACAATGAGGGGAGGATGGTTACAGAGGACACAGATAAGGCAACTGTGCTTAATGCTTTCTTCTTCTCAGGGAAAGGAGGGGTACACTGACCATGACGGTTTGGATAGCAGTACTTAACAGGACTTGCCACTATGGCAATCAGAGGGTGAAATAAGAGAAAGGCTAGATAAAATTAACACAAGTAAATCACCAGGCCCGGATGGCGTACATCCGAGAGTACTTAAAGAACTCAGTAAGGTTATATCTAGACCACTGTTCCTGATCTTTGTTGACAGTATTTTGACAGGAAATGTACCAAGGGACTGGAGAAAAGCTAACGTGATACCGATAATTAAAAAAGGGCAGAGGCATGTCCCGGGAAATTATAGGCCGGTCAGCCTGATGTCAATAGTATGTAAACTTCTGGAGGGGATGATAAGGGACTATATCCAAGAGTTTGCTAAAGAAAACAACATCATCAGCAGTAATCAGCACGGGTTTACAAAGGGGCATGGGATAGTAGTCAGGATCTTGATATACCCTCTTAAATTTAGTATAAACTTATATAAATACTTCTAGTTATAAAAAAGACAATGACCCAGAAAACGTGGCTTAAAGTTGGCCGCGGCCGTTTATTACTGGTTAAAATCAATAAATAACGAATTAAAATATTTTATTAAAACTCCAGACAACCCAGCCATTACAGCTCAGGCTGCATCAATAAATAAAACAATTCTTTTTTCAAAAGACAACTCCCAACCGACAGAAGAGGGAAGCATTAACCTCTTCTGTCACCATCACCCACCACCGTGGCCATTTCCAAACATGAGCCAAGATCATTATTAAAAATGTCCAATGCTATATTGGACAAATGCACTCCATCAAATCTATACAACCCTTCCGAACCATTCTCTAATTCTGTATGTCTAAAAGTTAAAACTCCAATTCTTTTTAATAATTTAACCAAAGCCCTATTTATCCTCTTTCTTATCTTCTCAAAGGGGGCAGAGAAGGCGAAGAAACCCACCTCAGTCTCTGCACTATCTCTGAAAAGACCACTACTGTATGCGGGGATGCTATACTAAATTTAAAAAGGTCATTCCTAATCTGGAAAACTAAATCTAATGTTTTTACCTTGCCTATATCGTTCCCTCCCAGATGTACTACCAACACATCTGGAGAGGGAAGAATCTGGGAAAGCCTTCTAATTTCAACCAAAAAATCATCCCAAATCATTCCTCTCCTACCGCACCACAGAACCTGATATTCTTGAGGATCCAGGCCCAAATTCTCGGTATATACCCTCAGTCTCGCCCTTTGCTGCGCCCAATAAATAAAAGAATGGCCGACAATCCAGACCACTCTTTGTCTACCTAGGAAAAAATGAGAATAAACAAAATTAGGGTCGAACATACAACTTGTAACAGTCCGACTTCCACCTACCCATCCCATTTTTTTTATAAGCGCCGCATCTAGTCCTATTCTAGCGCCTTCAGTCGCCACCCCAATCCTGAATTAATGGGAAGTCAATTTATTAGATTGTAAACCTAACTCAGCAATGCAAAACTTGAAAACTTTCTCAAACTGGTATTTAGTTAAAAAAGCCCCAGATGCATGAACAAAAAATGCACCCAATTCCCCTGGAGGCCTACTACTACTATAATTAGCAAAATATTGTACAGGACAGTACGAACAATCCCGAATCTTATTCATTCTAATCCAAACCCCTCTGCCCAATTGATCAGTTTTGGAAACCCGCAGGAAAATTCTCGCCTCACCCTGGGAAATTTGTACACCATCCTGCTTAAGGCCAACAAGTTCAGAAATCCACAAGGCAGCAAAAAATGCAAGCGAAAATGCCGTCTTAAACAGAAGTATCTCAAATTATGAATAGCAAACCTTAACAGCAGCCTCACATAATCTGCCCAAAATTTGAGGCGTAAGTGGCAAACGTCCATCCTTCTTAAAAGTTGTTTTTCTATATCCTTTCACCGCCTGCTTAACAGAAACAAATGAAGCACATGAAGGTAAGTTATTTAATTTAAAAAAGAAAGATATGCCAGCTAAAATTTTTTGTATATGAGCACAAGAATATTGTGCCTGCATCAGGCCGTCTAAAAACAATAAAATCAAGCCCTCGGAAAAAGCATCCCGCTCTTTTCCAATACTACTTAAAATGGCCAACCACATTGACTAGGCCGACTGGTATTACACCACTGAATTTTTAATCTGAGCAGGAATATTACTTAGATCAGAGTCCACAAGATTTGCGGGCAAGGTACCCCATCTCGGTCTGCTTCTGGGAGTAAACGGAAAAATTTCTGCATCTGTAGACGAGATAATGCATCCGCCACATCATTGTCCTTGCCAGCCATATGCGTTGCTTTTAACCAGACATTTAGATATAAACATTTAAAAACCAAATATTGCAAAAGGACAATGACGGGCGGATACTTGGATGATAGACAATTTAATGCATACATGACACCTTTATTATCAGTTCTAACCATTAGCCTTTTGTTCCTAAACTCCTCACCCCATATTTCCAAGGCTACTAAGATTGGGAAGAGTTCCAGCAGCACAATGTTTCTAACAAAACCTTTTGCTATCCAGCTAGGAGGCTATACCCCCACACACCAGTGCGTGTGCCAAACTGCTGCGAATCCAGCTGACCCAGCTGCATCTGTAAACAGTAGGAAATCTTTATCTAACACAAAGTCCTCCTGGAAAACAGTCCTGCCATTAAAATGAACTAAAAATTGCGCCCACACTAAAAAATCTTCTTTTAACTCTGATGTCACTCGCACATGAGAAAAAGGTGACTTGAGACCTGCAATCGCTCTGTAAAGGCGTCTAAAAAAGGCTTTTCCAATAGGCATCACTCTAGAAGCAAATGCAAGCATACCCAATAAAGATTGCATTTCCCTCAAGCATACCTCACTATAGACATCAGCAAAGTTCTCAACCTTAGCACTTTTGCCGGTGGTAACCAGAATTCCATTTCACAGGTGTCTATCGTTATCCCTAAAAATTCCACGGAGGTGGAGGGGCCTACCGTCTTTTCATTGGCCAATGGGACACCAAAATCTTTGCAGATCTGAATAAAATTATGCAAAAGCTGCATACATTCATCCGTCTCCTTCCTTCCCATAAACAAAAAGTTGTCTAGGTAGTGTATCATGTTCCTTGAGCCAGACACATAACACACCACCCACTGTAAAAAACAAGCAAAGGCCTCAAAATATCTGCAAGATATGGAACATCCCATAGGCAGACAGTGGTCAAAGAAAAATTCACCATTTAAACAAAAGTCTAGGGAAGGAAAACAAGAAGGATGAATGCTGAAGGATGGATGCTATGGCATCCTCAAATGATGCATAATGCACTGAAGAGAATTCTTCAATAATCTGATCATTTAAGGACCCACCTTTAGGGTATGATAAATGGTGAATTAACCTAAAATACCCTGTTTCTTTTTTGGGAACAATACCTAGCGGTGAAATTCTGAAATTGAGAAAGGGGGGGGGGGGTAACTAAAGGGGCCAGACATTCTGCCCTCCCTGATCTCTTTACTCAACTTATTTATAACTATGTCCAAATACCTATCTACAGATTTTGTATAAAAATACCAATGTCCATAAGGACGTTGGAAAAACGGGGAGGGCTTGGTGGGACTTTAGTGGTATCATACTCTAATGATGTAAAACAAGTTGAATATATAAAATCAAGATATGTTTTTATTAAGTTTTGCTCCTTTAAAAAACCAATAGTATTAACAGTTGGATACTATTGACATAATATTATCAAACATACACAGACCACATATAGACAACAGATACAAATGTAATCTTTTACACAGCTTGGTGACTTTTCAAATTCGTCATTGATAAGATTCTCCTTATTGAGGTATGAGGTTTGTTATGCCTCTACTGGAATTCTAGCCCGACATGTTTCGCAAAAGAGTATTGCTTCCTCAGGGGAAAAAAGAATTCAATAAAGATTGTCATCTATAAACATATCAAATACTGTACAGAGAATTAGCATTGCATATATAGTGATATCATTCAGAGCACTCACATATAGGTAGCATAGCAGTCCTAAAACTATATCCCTCAGCCCACGTGCACCCCTGGAGACATGGTTAGATGGAAATTACTTGGTGGCTAAATATTGGTGACGTATATAGTCTCCCCGGCGAGTGCGGGGGCTTGCTTTGTTAGTTACAATATAATACAGGGTTATATATCATATTCCCATAGTCATATATGTTTAGATATTTACCCGTATTGCTGCGCCATCTCAAGTTCAATCTCCTCTCTGCCGCCATTGCAGCTTTCTGCTCCATTATGAAGCCCCAACCCGGAAGTCGTCACCGCACAAGGCGATGACTCATTTCCGGGTCCGGTCCTCGAGTGCGCATGCGCCGTAGTGGCGCACGCTCACTGCTAAATGTGGAGCTCCACATTGCTGTGGGCTCCCGGAAGCTGCATGGCAGAGCTAGGCCACTAGGGGTCCAGCTCCCCTGCCCAAGGACAGCACACTCGCCGAGGGAACCACCGCCACCACGCCACCTAGTGGCCAGTTCCAAAAGTGCAGAGGACTGATGCCAGGACATACTGAGGGACAGCATCGCCACATCTCGGAATGCTCCCATGACATCACAATATTGCAAAAAATACATCCTATTTGATGCATATTATCAGCTAAATAATCACATGAAAAAACGTGGATATACATACAGAAAAAAGATTATATTCATGAGTTACATAACAAAACATGTAAATACATCAATACACTGTCTTCAACATGTTTAAACATCAAAACATCCTCAAAAGGGATTAAGTGCTTGATTTCAAGATTCAATCCAGGGGAGTGTTCAATATCACATCCCTGATTGGGTATATAAGCTGCTATTGCTGAGATACACCGAAGCTCCGAGGGTCAAGGACTGAGGAAATAGGGCCTGGCGGGTATATAGAGCCAAACCATCAAACTATAGAAAGGTGTGAATTACCGAATATAACCATTAGGGGGTTAAACCCCCCAATAGTTATCTGTCATCACAGGAAGGGTTTATATGTTAGCACCTCATTGATGCCAGGTGGTGTTGTAGCGCTTAGGGATTCAATCCAATAGGTTTCTCTCTGAAGTATACGCTTGTCCCAGTTACCCCCTCTGGGGTCCTGGGGTATTACTTCTAAAACAAAAAAGCTAACCACTGAGTTGTTATATTTGTGATGTAATGCTATATGTCGTGTAACCGTGGTTTGTATTTTCCCACCTTCGGAGTAATACAGATGATCGCCGATTCTCTGGTTTAACTGGCGTATTGTTTTCCCCACATAGTAGGCATGACAGGTGCATTGCATCAAGTATACAATACCCTGTGTGTTACAATCAGCATAGCTTTTGGCTCGATGCCAGCTGCCATTGAGCAGGGAAACCCCTCTTCCCTCTTTCACCCATGGGCAGCGGGCACATGTGCCGCACCTGTAGGTTCCTTTCGGATTGTTGCCCACAGGTCCGGGTTGGCTGTAATGACTACTAACTAGACTGTCCCGTATGGAGGGCGCCCGCCTAAAAACGATTTCTGGATGAGTTTTTACATATTTGGCCAAAAAAAACATATCTTGATTTTATATATTCAACTTGTTTTACATCATTAGAGTATACCACTAAAGTCCCACCAAGCCCTTCCCGTTTTTCCAACGTCCTTATGGACATTGGTAATGTTATACATGCCAACTGGGATGTAGGTATCAAATAAACTAATTTCCATATAACACAACCTTTTCATAGTATATCTACAGATTTTAAATTTGCAAGAACTACACAACCAGAACCTGGGAAAGAAGGCAATAAAAAAACTTTTATCAAAACCTTCAGACAGCATTAGAGCTGTCTCCCTGTCTGGAAAAATTTTGAGGAACGGAAGCATGTTCTCCAACCTCACCGGGGACCGTGCCTTTCTGAACCACTGACTGTTGCTGATTTGTGCTGGCCATTTTTCTGCAGTGTCCCAGTTGTGCCTAGTTGAGCCAGAGGAGTATCCCACTCATTCCCTTCTCCCATCTTCATTACAAAATAAACAAAACAAACCAAAGATGCTGGAATGGTCAACTCTCACACTTGGGTATTCAGCTTAAATGGGCTGAAGGTGTCACCGGTAACAATGGCAGACTCATATCAGGCCCAATGCCTGGAAAACCCGCTATATATATATATATATATATATATATATAAGTAATAACTGCACTAAGCCTAAAAATAGAAAGCTGCAGCTGTAGTGGGAGTCACTAAAATCAGAAATGTATAAAAAGAGCTGCTCTAACTGATATAGCTTGATAAGAAATCAAGTAAGTGTAAGGCTGTGAACCAGTGATTAGCTAATTCAATATATAACAATCATTTATGTTTCATCAGACAATAATGAGCCAGATATAAATCATGTAAATCAAACATGAAAGTCCATCAAACAAAGGAGTCCAAACAAAGCATGGATGGGCAAGCAGAGAGTGTCCGGTGTAGAAAGGGAATCCTTCACCACATCTATGTGCCTAAAACCACAATCTGCGCCGCATGCAAAGGGCTCACACCAGGCTTACCAGAGCTCAGGTGCTCCCCTCAGACTTATACCCCATACCAGGATGCATTGCGGCAGAGTGGGGAGACTCCCCAGACTCAACAGACACCCCCTGGAAACACATGACAGCCTAGCTGAATGATCAGGCCCCCCTGATAAGCAGACAGGCCCATGTAAATGTTTTTTCCTAGCATCTACCTAGGAGGGTGCTACATATATATATATATATATATATATATATATATATATATATATATATGTACTGTATATACTGTTTATACAGTATCTCACAAAAGTGAGTACACCCCTCACATTTTTGTAAACATGTTATTATATATTTTCATGTGACAACACTGAAGAAATGACACTTTACTACAATGTAAAGTAGTGATTGTACAGCTTGTATAACAGTGTAAATTTGCTGTCCAAAATAACTCAACACACAGCCATTAATGTCTAAACCGCTGGCAACAAAACTGAGTACACCCCTAAGTGAAAATCTCAAAATTGGGCTCAAAGTATCAATATTTTGTGTGGCCACCATTATTTTCCAGCACTGCCTTAACTCTCTTGGGCATGGAGTTCACCAGAGATTCACAGGTTGCCACTGGAGTCCTCTTCCACTCCTCCATGATGACATCACAAAGCTAGTGGATGTTAGAGACCTTGCGCTCCTCCACCTTCTGTTTGAGGATGCTTAATAGGGTTTAGGTCTGGAGACATTCTTGGCCAGTCCATCACGTTTACCCTCAGCTTCTTTAGCAAGGCTGTGGTCATTTGGAGGTTTGTTTGGGGTCGTTATCATGTTGGAATACTGCCCTGCAGCCCAGTCTCTGAAGGGAGGGGATCATGCTCTGCTTCAGTACGTCGTTTAGGTGGGATTATGTCACTATGACATCACTATAGTGGGTATTTGGTTCTTCACGTTTACTTATATACTGTATATATGCATTTTTCATGGCATTGTGAGTTGTTACTATATCGCCTTCTGACTTACAGTATGTGATATTGTGCTAATAAATGAGTGTATGTGTTGGCAACTAAGTGCTGGGGGTGCCTTATTATTATTATGTGACCAGATTGCCTGCTGAACATTATGCATATGCATTTTTGTATCTACCTTGTTATTGCTTGTTATTTTCCTATATGTTAGTAAAGTCACATTTCATAAATCCATTTCCATTCAATGGATATTTCATGAAATTAAGGCTGGCTATAGATGATCGAAAAAAAAAAAAAAATGAAAAACAGATTCCCCATCCACACAACAAAGGTGGATGGAGGGTTTCTCCTTGCTGTCAGCCAGCTTTAGCTTTATGTAGTTAAAGAAACAGACACACAGATGTGTATTGTGGAGTCACATACCAGACTGGGCATTTTATGACATGATTTTAGTAGAGGTCTATGGCTTAAGGGTGGTTTACAGCTGCTGTTAACAAGCTCTGGATTAAGGGACATCCTGCTAATAGGGATAACAACATTCTGCTAATGAAATTTAATGGGACCTATGATGCCTGTTTTGCATCCCGAGTCGACTGTGTTGTTTTTGTGGGGGTTATATGAAACGTATGAGTTCTCTGCCTGGCCCAAGATCTAAATATGGTTGTTTTGTCATTGACTGGCAAATGTATGAGAAGTGAGATTGGTGCTGTTTGTCAGTATGAATTCCTTTTCACACTCAGTTTGGAGTTCTTCAGACTTCATTGTAACATGCAAAGTTGTCTTTTATGTCACAACTACTGTTGAGCGAACACCTGGATGTCCGGGGTTCGGCGGGTCTGGCCGAACTTGAAAAAAAAGTCTGGGTTCGTGACTCAGACTTAACCCGAACTTGATTATGATCCCGAACCCCATTGAAGTCAATGGTGACCCGAACTTTTGAGCACTAAAATGGCTCTAAAAAAAAACATGGAAAGGGCTAGAGGGCTGCAAATGGCAGCAAAATCTTGTTAAGAGCATGGCAAATGCTCTGCAAACAAATGTGGATAGGAAAATATCTTAAAATAACATAAAAATAAAAAATAATCATCTTGATCTAGGAAGACGAGGCCCATATGGAGAAGGAGGTTGAGGTGGCGGTGGATGTGGCGGTGTAGGTGGAAGCAGCGGTGGAAAGGCTGTGTGTTAAGGCTGTATGTCACAGTAACGTATGAATGAAAAACTGAAAAATAATTTTCCTGACAGACTCCATGGCAGCACACGTATGGGTAGGCTCCGCCTCCTCCCCTACCCTATAGGACCCCACTCCCATAAATCTTTGCTCCATACCAGGAGCCGTGTTCCTTTTTCGTCCTCCTCCTGCGAGAAGGAAGTCTTACCTTATAGGACGTCTATCGGTTTCAGGCGAGCTGGTGGCGTGTGGACCTTGTTGATGTCGGATGCCTCCTGTTTTATGTCCAGCAATCTCGATATTTATCGGGTGGACCCGGGCAATATTATTTTAAAATGCTGAAGATGCCGTAAATCCTGAATGAGAGGTGGGCTGCATTGATGGCCAATACGTCCTTGCTATTGAGCGGATAGGCCCTGGTGCCCTGTCACACACGCATGAATTCATCCAGGCCTGAGACTGTTCGTTTATCGTCATGGTGGTAAAGTATAAAACTTTCTTTTGGTTTCATTGCATTTCCTGTTTGTGCGGTGGAGCGCTCCTGCGTTCCAGATCGTCGCTTAGGCTCCTCCCCCTGCCTCGCTGGACCTTCAATTGGTTGTCCAGGATGAGGCTTGGCCCTGGTATCGTCTGCGCATGCGCGCGCATCGCTCCCGATCTCCTATGACGATATTGCGTCGTTTGGGGCGTGGCTTTGCGGCGCCCGGGAGATTTAAGCAGCTGTCATTCCTGTTTACAATGGGATGTCTGCGGGCGTTGCGGTGGCTTCCCCGTGCTGTTTCTCTGCTCTTCAGCGGTGAGTCATGCTTTGATCCAGGTGCCATTTGGGGTAAAAGGGTTGGTGTGGAGACGAAAGTCAGTACATGTATGCTTACTTTCTTCCTGTGCAGGCTTTTGCTTCTATCTGCAAATGGATGCTTCACCACCCCCGGTGGCCAGTCCCTGCGCAACAGGTGAGCTAGTTTTTCTTAACCCTTACCTGCTTGCGTTGGCTGGTGGAATGGAGCCTAAGTGTGTTTTTCTTTCCCTATTTAGCCCTTTTAGGTCTGACCAACGCCCTATTTCTGGATCAAAGGATCGTTCTCCTTCAGCCCATCGGCATTCTTCATCAAAGTCTGGTCATAGGTCTAGCTCCAGGTCTAAACGACATGAGCACACTTCCAGTTCAGTCGCTCCGCGGCAATCCCGCCATTCTGACCGCAGTTCAGGGAAATCATGCTGGGGCTGTCGAGCCCATATCCCTGAGGATAGATCCCTATGTGATACCTGTTATTCCAGGGTTTTGAGGGAAAAGCAAGACACTGCACAACCAGTGGAGGCTATGGTCAGGCGGATTGTAAAAGAATCCCTTAGAGATTGGGATTCGAGCAGGCTTTCGGGTCACTCTTCAGAGGCTCCTGGTTTCCTCCCAAGGGATGAAGTGGAGCCAGGTACTTCCCAACCAAGTCGTCTGTCAGAAGATTCTACAGACAGTGAAGATGATTTGGTAGACCAGAATGTAGGTTTTGAACTTGCTATGGTCCCACCGCTAGTTAAGGCGGTTAAGGAGGCATTAAAATGGGAAGATCCAGCTGAGTCCCCAGCTAAACAGAAGAAATACTTCAAACATCTCAAAAAAGAGCGTTCCCATTTTCCCCTCCTAGGGGAATTGGGAGAAATTATTACAGACGAGTGGCAGGGAGTTGAAAAGAGAAACTCTTTGTCATCTAAGGTCTCCAGAATGTATCCCTTTAAGGATAATAAGGTGAAACATCTAGACTCCGCTCCCACGGTGGATGCGGCCTTGATGAGGTTGGTGAAACACGTAACCTTACCATTGGAAGACTCAGTCTCATTCAAAGACGCTCTTGACAGGCGGATTGACACAGATCTTAAGAAGATTTATCTCTCCGCAGGTATGGCGTGTAAGCCGGCTCTGGCTTTGGCAGCCACATCCAAGGCAATGGAAGCCTGGGTAG
The DNA here is from genome assembly GCF_965119305.1 of Pelophylax lessonae. Lineage (NCBI taxonomy): Eukaryota > Metazoa > Chordata > Amphibia > Anura > Ranidae > Pelophylax > Pelophylax lessonae. The sequence goes on from NC_138774.1 coordinate 88,844,081, forward strand.
ACAGCGTGGAGGCTACACTTCAGAGTGTCTCCGAAGAGGTGGCCAGGAGTTCAGCCATTCAGGAGTTGAGACTGGCAACGGCTTTCTTGGGTGAGGCATCCATTGATATAATCCGCTTGGCGGCGCGGGTCATGCTGTCCTCTGTCACGGCCAAACGCGCCTTGTGGTTGCGCCCCTGGTTGGCCGACCCTGCCTCTAAGCAGGCCTGGTGCAAAATTCCCTTTGAGGGTTCCTCCCTCTTTGGTAATAAACTGGACAGTGCTATTACCCGTGCCACTGGTGGTAAATCTGGTTTCCTTCCCCAGGATCGCCGGTTGATAGATCAGAGAAGACCTCAAAACAGACAAAATCCTGATCGTGCCAGAGAGGCCCGTTTTTACAGGCCCGGTCGTGAGTTCAGGAAGAACTGGAAGCGCCCTCAGTCTACAGGGCAGAAGTTCTCCAAAGGAAAATCTTCAGCAAGCCGAGAGGCGACGAAGTCTTTTTGACATCGAACCTGTCCAGACGGTGCGGGTAGGCGCACGCTTGCTTCAGTTTGCGCACGTCTGGGCAGCCTCGATCGAAGATCAATGGGCCGTCAGAACCGTATCACACGGACATGTGTGGATTTTCGACAGAAGCCCCATTCTTCGCTTCATTCCTACGGCCTTACCCCGTTCAGAAGAGAAGAAGTCAACTCTTCTTACATATGTAGAATCCCTGGTTGCCCAGGGTGCGGCAGTGCCTGTCCCAACCGAGGAACGGTTCCAAGGCATCTACTCTCCGCTCTTCATGGTCTTGAAGAAAAGCGGCTCTTGGAGGCCGGTTATAGACCTAACACACCTAAACACCTTCATCAAGAAAGAGAGGTTCAGGATGGAAACACTTTTTACAATTCGGCAAGTGGTACAGCCAGAGGATTGGATGATATCCATAGACTTGAAAGATGCCTACTTTCACGTCCCAGTCGCAGCAGAAATGCAAAAATTTCTCCGATTCGCAGTGGGTCAGGTGCATCTTCAATTTACCTGTCTCCCTTTCGGGCTTACCACATCACCTCGAATCTTTTCCAAAATCTTACTGGCTGTAGTAGCCCTGATCAGAGCAAAAGGGATTCGTCTTTACCATTACTTGGACGACTTGCTCCTTCTGTCAGAACATCAGGATCAAATTCTGCTTCACAGATCTCAAGTAATTTCCACCCTTCAAGAGTTCGGGTGGCTCCTGAATTTGGAAAAAAGTCATCTGGAACCCACGAAGTCATTGGTCTTCCTAGGGGCCCTCTTCAACACTTCCAGAGGCACTATCTCCCTTCCATTAGAGAAGATTCCGACAATTCGCAACAGGATTCGTCTGGCATTATCAGCCTCTCATCTCCGGGCGTCCCAGTGCATGAAGATAATTGGGACCATGGTTTCCACGGCTCCCATGGTGAAGTGGGCACAGTGGAAGATGAGGCCCTTTCAGATGGGATTCCTCCAACAATGGAATTTCGAGAATCCAGAAGTCCTCATTCGGATAACTACGTCCATGAAGGACAGCTTAACCTGGTGGCTTCAGCGAAAGAAAGAAGTGAAACCTATTATGGATTGGGCTCAAAGACATCTGTCCAACTTGTCAGCCGCCTATCTTCCGGGTGCCCAGAACGTCCAGGCAGACTTCCTCTCGAGGTCTGCTCTGGACAACAACGAGTGGTCACTCCATCCAGAGACCTTCATATGGATCATGTCTCTAGGTTACCATCCAGAGGTAGATCTGTTCGCATCTCCAAGCAATGCCAAACTAGAGAGATTCTACACGAGGTGGCGTTATCCCCAGGCCTACGGGGTAGACGCCCTGACGGATCATTGGAATTTTCAAACGGCCTATGCGTTTCCTCCAGTGCCAGTCATCTTCAAGTTTCTTCACAGACTCAGGACAGAGAGAGTGCAGATCATAGCGATTCTTCCCTTCTGGCCAAAGAGACCGTGGTTTCCTCTGTTGCTCCAGCTGAGCTGTCGGGACCCGATACCTCTGCCAGTCAGGCCGGACCTTCTGTCCCAAGGGCCTATTCTTCACCCCTGCCCAGCACAGCTTCATCTCATGGCATGGCTGTTGAGAGGGAAAGATTGAAAGCGCTCGGTTGTCCAAACGAGGCAATCGCTACAATGATGAGTGCCAGAAGACCCGGCACGAACAAGGTCTATGAAAAAATCTGGTCCAAGTTTAAGGATTATGTGGATAGCAGATCTAGCTCTGTCTCTGACCCAGGAATCCAGGATATTTTGGGCTTCCTCCAGTCCGGTCTGGACCTGTCATTGGCAGTAAGCTCCCTTCGGGTCCAAATTTCAGCCATTTCGGCCTTCACTGGGACTGCATGGGCGAAACACTCCCTGGTTCGCCAGTTCTTCAGAGGCGCTACTAGGTTAAGACCTCCTAGAAAGCCCAGGTTCCCTAAGTGGGATCTTCCTACGGTCTTGGAGTTTCTTTCCTCACTCACCTTAAATCAGAAGGATCCATTCTTCCTTAAAAACATCTCCATGAAAACAGCCTTTCTGGTGGCTATTACTTCGGCCAAACGGGTTTCTGAACTCGGTGCCTTGGGTTACAAGGAACCATTCCTTACGTTTTTCCCTGATCGGGTAGTATTGGTTCCGATGCTTGGCTCCAATCCGAAAGTAATGTCGGTATTCCATGTCAACCAGGAAATTGTCCTACCCACGTTCAAATCTCAAGATGAAAATTCTGTCCATCCTTTGGACGTGGGGGAAACTCTTCGGCTATATCTGGAGACTACAGCTTCTTTCCGCCAGTCAGACCATCTTTTTGTCCTCATCTGTGGAAAAAACAAGGGCAAACAAGCTTCCTCAAGATCTATAGCAAGTTGGATAGTTCAGACCATCCAGTGGGCATATAAAGCCAAGGGACTGGCTCCTCCAGAGGTGGTGACAGCTCATTCCACTAGAGGGATCTCTACGTCGTGGGCAGCTTCTCTTCATGTAGCTCCTGACGTGATTTGCAGAGCGGCTTCTTGGTCATCAATTCATACCTTTATGTCGCATTACTGTGTTGAACCGGCTTCTTTATCTTCGGTCAACTTTGGTTTAAAAGTCTTGTCTGTTGACGGTGCAAATTAAACCTTTTTCTGTTAAACCAGCAGTTACCCGCCCGGGTGTGTATGGCTAGTTATTTCCCATACGTGTGCTGCCATGGAGTCTGTCAGGAAAACGGAAAATTTATATCAATACTTACCGTAATTTTCCTTTCCTGATGGACTCCATGGCAGCAGGAGTCCCCTCCCATCTGCTGGAGTAGTTCTAGTTATGGAACACGGCTCCTGGTATGGAGCAAAGATTTATGGGAGTGGGGTCCTATAGGGTAGGAGAGGAGGCGGAGCCTACCCATACGTGTGCTGCCATGGAGTCCATCAGGAAAGGAAAATTACGGTAAGTATTGATATAAATTTTCCGTTATTTTCCCCTTAAATTGGTGATTTTTGAATAGCAGATTAGAACACAGCGTCTAAAGGCTTTATCTCAACGTAACATATAAAGGAAAAACTGAAAAAAAAATTTCCCTTTAAATTGGTGATTTTTGAATAGCAGATTAGAAAAGCACTGTGTATAAACACTGTATGTCACAGTAAAATATGAAGGAAAAAACGTTTTTTTTTTTTTTAAATCCAGATTAAGCAGACACATATGCACTGAGCTTGCATTAAATGTCCGCTGCACGCCACACGCCGCCCACCTAATAGACTGATAAAAGTTTGTTTTTTTCTCCCTCCTCCTCACTGGGCTCAGGTCAGGGCAAAAAGATTGTGCACTACACCCCCACACAATAAAATTGATGTAGATCTGATTAACCACTTAAGCCCCGGAAGATTTTACCCCCTTCCTGACCAGGGGGTATTTTGCGATTCGGCACTGCGTGACTTTAACGGACAATTGTGCGGTCGTGCGACGCCGTACCTAAATTTTACGTCCTTTTTTTTCCCACAAACAGAGCTTTCTTTTGGTGGTATTTGATCACCTGTGCGATTTTTTGATCATGCGCTATAAACAAAAAAAGAGTGACAATTTTGCAAAAATAACAATATTTTTCAAATTTTTTTTATATGAAATTCCCCCCAAAAAATGTAAAAATCTAAATTTTTTAACATTTTCGGCCAATTTGTTTTATGCTACATAGGTTTGGTAAAAAAAAATCGCAAAAAGCGTATTTTGATTGGTTTGCGCAAAAGTTATCGCCTTTACTAACAAAGGGAAAGATTTTTGTCATTTTTGTTGTTTTTTTTTTAACGCGTAATGGCGGCGATCTGCGATTGTTTTTGCGGTACTGCGACATTGCAGCGGACAGATCGGACCCTTGATGACATTTTTGACACTTTTGGGGTTACCAGTGACATTTCTACAGTAATCAGTGCTATAAATATGCACTGTTACTGTAAAATTACACTGGCAGTGAAGGGGTTAACTTTATTTGAGAGGGAGGGGTGGTGTGTGTCCCTAGGGTCGTGATTCTAACTGTGATTGGCTGTGGCTTGAGCTGTAGGAACAATGATCAACGGTCCTACATAGTAGAACCGTATGATCAGTGTTTCTACACAGGGGAGAATGACAGGCGGCTTGTTTACACTAGCCGCCTGCCTTTCTCCCTCTCCCCTGACGATCGCAGAGTGACCGGCGGACATCGGGTCCGCCGGTCACACGCGCGGGGGGGGGGTCCGTGACTGCGCGGGAGCGCGCCTCCGGTGGCGCGCGCTCGCTCCCCAGAGCCTCACAGGCTAGTGACGTTTATATACGTCACTTTGCCTGTGAGGGGCTGATCGCCACAGTATATCTACAATAATAATAAGTGTCCCTACAATAATCTCCTATCTCTCCGTTAAATCAGCAGCAGCAGCAGCAGCAGCAGCAGCAGCAGCAGCAGCAGGAACCTCTCCCTACACTAGTTACAGCAGAGTGACGTGCGGCGCTATGTGACTCCAGCTTATATAGTGGCTGGGTCACATGCTGCACTGGCCAATCACAGCCATGCCATTAGTAGGCATGGCTGTGATGGCTTCTAAGGGCACACTAGTTAAACGCTTGTTGATTGGCTGCCCTGCAGCTGTTGAAACCGGGCCATTAAAACCGCGCCAAAATAACCAAACAACGGACTCTATCCCGAATATACAGTAAAATTATTAACAAAGAAACCCAATGACCTGTATTTCAGAGAACCCAACCCCCCGTGCTGCAGACCAGTGCCAGTCTGTGGCTTGTTGGGGACTGGACTTTGCAGCAGAGGTGATGGGTAAGGGGAGTGGATGGCAGGAGAGCAAGCCAGCACAACTTGCACTTCCATCCTCCAACCACCAGAGAGTGCCCGCTTCCATTCTCCCAACCTCACTACTCCCTTCCCTCTCTGTGGGAAGAAGAGGAACAGAGAAGAAGTGAAAGGGGAGAAGACAAAGGGGAGGGTGGATTGTCATCATCATTGAGCACTGGTGAGGCCCATGAGTTAACTTCAGGTGACAGGCTGCACCCCCCCAACCCCCCTGAGGTGACAGGCTGCACCCAAACAAACCCCTCCACCCTCAAGATGACAGGCTGTATCCCCAACACTTCCCCCCTTCCTAGCCCATGGAGGGGTTCTCTTCCGCAAGGCTGGTTTCAGGTGCTGGGGAGGTTTGGGACAACTGCTGTATTTAAAAGAACAGAGTCTCATCTTTCAAGTTATGCTATGAGATGAAGAAAGAACATCTGGATATACTTACAGGTGAATGCTTCAACGAGTATTTAAAGTGGTTGTAAACCCTTATACTCAATGAAGTGAGCAGCCTAAGGTGATACAAAAATATGAAACAAATCCTCCTGCATAGGTTGTACTTGTTAATCTGCAGCCATCTCTTATCCACAGCCTCTTAAAGCACACACTTTATACACCTTTCTGAGCTCTAGCAGGTAGGGGGTGGGGATCTGATGTCACACACAGCACAGAATAGAGCAGGGAGCTGAGGGAATGGACACACCCCCCTATACAAAATCTCAAAGGGATACATGCACAGCTGTGGTTGTCAATCAACTTGTGTAAACTGGAGGGTGGGGGATGTGGCTGTCCTTAGTGATTCTGTGGTTATTAATACAGCTCACTTTTGGAACAGCGCCACTGTTACCACCTATGAGGATACTGCATCTTCAGATACCCTGAGGGGAGCAGCCCTGGCATAGATTTTGGATTTGAATAAAGCAAAAAACACAGTGAAGTGTTAACTAAAAAAAATATATGTGCTATATATCCATATATATATAAATATCCCTTGAAATAAATTAACCAACTCAATGAGTGAGTGAATTGTAAAATAAAAACACGTGTGCAAGATATCTCTATCTTCAAAGATCTAAAATTCAACAGAACGAAAAAGAAAATTCCCTAAATTTTTTTTTTGAAACATCTCCAAAAATCCCCAAAAATATACCAAGCATGTATCCAGTGAAAGTCTGTGCACAAATTTAAAATTCAACAGAACGAAAAGAAAATTCACCAAGAATATTTATAAAAAGTCCAAAAAACATGGCAAGCATGTATCCAGTGAAAGTCCATGCACAGTGCTCCTATGACAAATAATCCGTGCCAATCCGTGACTCTCGTTCAATATATTGTGTTGCACACCCCAATGTGAATCCACTTACCAGATGGTGTGGACCTCTTAGCAATATTGCATGTGGGTCTCTTTTCCTTGATTTGGTAAGGGTTGGTGCTTGACCGCAGCCTCCGCTTGGTCCTGGGCATTGGTGAGCACACCTATGGACGAGGTGTTACCCCACGTGCGTGGGCACAATAGACTGCGCTCACATGTGCACTGTAACACACTACAATGCGGCATTGAGGTGGGCTATGGGTAATGATTAATCACAGTTGCACTGTGTGAAACGCATCTACCTGGACTGGTTGGTGTTTTGTTGTGCCACCTTGGGTGTACTAATAAAGGCATTTGGAACTCCAGTGATGTGCGGGCGTTTCTTCTTATCCTGGGATATGGTGTGTTAGTCTGCATTGACATAAAAAGAGTGTCATTTTTTGACAAGTTAAAGAAGAAAGAAAAAAAGGAAAACATTGCCTTGCCTTGCAATGGTGCAAAACCCCGACTCCCACTCCCGTACACGATGAACACAAGCCCACAAGCATTTTAGCATGCGGGATGGTGCGGATGAGCCAATTCAACTTTAAGGATGGGGGGCTTAAAATGCCACTGACTACCAATGATAGGGGAAGGGGGTGGGGAGTTTTAAAATGCTATTGACCACCTATGGTTGGGGGGACGACGACTTTGCTACTAATGCTTTTGGAGGAACTTCTCAGTGCAACATAGCCATACCCATTTTGGTCTGAACACATCTGTTTTATTTCAATGCCAACCTATAAAATGTTATACCAGAAAGCAACTCTAATTATTATCTTTTGTAAAAGAAAATGTATTATAGATAAAAATATATTAGAAATGAAAGGTAAATGTACAGTAAGTAATATCCTGGTAAAACAGTTCAAATTAAGGACTAAAGACAAGTGAGGGCATCTTGTGGTAAAAAGTGAGAACTACATGCTTAACACTCTGCTACAAGTTTATTCCTCCTGAAACTGAGGTGTGCCCAGAATGTACTCTGAGCTGCGCATGCATGGCACAGTGTGCATTCTAAAGCATCTTACAATGAGAAAGGTTAGAAGCCTTTATTGCAGAAGAGACATAGTATGTTTATTCTGTAATGAAAATGCTGCCTGCGCACAAGTTTTGCAATTGAGGGATACACTCTGCTTTAAACATTGCTGAGAGACATGCCTATTTGCTTTTTGCACATGCCTTAACCTAGTTGGGTGCTGTTTTTTGGGTAGTGCCATAGATATGATCCTTCCCTGTATAATATCGCCACCTGGAGTTTTAAGTTAAAGTACTGTGAGCTATTTCACCTTTGTGGTCTGGGCATACTTTTTGTTGTTGTTACTTCACTGTGTTTTGTGAGCCTGGGTATGCCCAATAGGCTCTGTATTGTATGTTTTAAAATCTTTAAAATAAAAATAAAAAATCTTCAAAAAAACAAAAAACAAAAAACATTGCTTGAGGAAGCTGATGCTCTTCCGACAAGCATTTATAAGTCACAATTAAAGTGATGCTAAATAGTAGCTTTATTTTCAAAAAATAATCCATACACATCCACTGCTTGATGGCTCTGATATTTATTCTTCATGAAATAATTTCTTACTGTTTTTCTGTCTCCTTTCTGTCATCCTCTGCAAGCTCCGAAACCTCTCCTTTCCCTCTCACTTCCAGTTGTTATGGGCACTGCTCTATGTACAGTACAAATGTCTTAGTCCATCATAGGAGCGAGCAAGAGAAAATGGCTATGTTTCAGCATACAATGGAACAATGGAGAACGAATGTATCCACCTCCTAACAGGAGGTCATCAGATTGCAGAAGCAAAAAAAAAAAAAACGTAAGGAATTAGCAGATTTGGAACAGGCTGAGAGAAGGGACTTTTCTGAGTTGTGTACTTAAATATCATTTTTTGTTAAACCAGAGGTTAGTATTTATTTAAAAATGACTGTGTATACTTACTTGGATCTACACATATACAGTATATCTATGAAGTCAATGAAAAGAGGAGCAAGGAAAGTGGGGCAAAAGTGAAATAAAAAATAACATTTATACAAATGTCACAGGCTGCATTTACCAGCAACATAGACATTTTCTTACTTTACCTGACAAAATAGAGAAGAAAAAAGAAATACACAAATGTGCTGTATGTACTTCATAAGCAAACAACGTGTGGTGGAGCAGCACGTTTCCCTTTCTCCGATTTTCATACATGACCTTGGTATGTGACATTGTGTTCACCTCTGTTAGATAGCAGAGTACAGACGCTTGTCCTTTGCTGGAAAGCTGACTGCACTTCAAGGAGAAATTTGAATAAGGAAGGAAAGCAACTTTCTCCTTTTAGCATATACAATCCATTTATATACACATTAGCAGGCTTTTTCTAAGTACATCTATAATATGCTATAAACCTACAGCTGTTAATCAGATAAAGTTATGTTTTCTCTTTTTGCTGCAGCTAAATAAAAAAATGCTTGGTTACTATTCGGGAAATTTATTAAAGCTAGAACAGACAGAATCTTCTTCTATCTTCAGCTTGTAAAGTTAAGCTTTGCAAATGAAAGATAGAAGCTGATTGGTTGCCACTAACAGCTGCTCCATTTTCTGGCTTCTCCAGTTTTAATAATTTCCCTGCTATGGGTTTCAGTACTTGTGCTGGGATGATTGCACTCCTGAGCATGCACAGGAGGGTTGTCATCCTTCGCCGGCCAATGAGGACAGCTGCAGCTTGGCACTCAGAAGAAGCAGAATGGAAGATGCTAGCACTGGAGGGGGACGTTGGACCATTGAAGGTAAGCTGAAGTTGCGCTGTTGTTTGTCTGCTCCACATCTTCTCCTGATGATATCCTCTGTGTGACGAAACATGTTGGGAAGGGTATGACCTTTGACGTCATCATGCCCACTGGCTGGATCTTTACATGCCTGCTCTCTCATATAAATTGTGAGTTTTATTCTTTTAATAAATTCAGCTTGTATTTAGTAATATCACACTATGTAACTTGTTCTTATGTTTCCTCCATGCTTGCAGTGAATTTTCCTTTTTGGTAATTAATGATGGCGTTGGAAGATCTCTGCTGACTGCGGTTATGTTACTAATCATTCTCATGCACTGCTGATCTCTTATAACTTAGAGGTCACATTGATCTGGTAAGAAGTTTGTACACTTTAGCAGTTGGACACTAAGGCTGGCACAAAAGTGGAATTCATTTTGGCACATCACATATGAACAAGAGTTGTATATTTTCACATATTCACTTTTTGAATTTTCCACATTTAAAGAGATGGGCACTGTATGTTAAAATCAATTTGTTGCACTGAATGCATGTCTGTTTTGTTTTAACGATTTGTTGAATTGATTGGGCTACTTATTTGGGTCGTTGTATACTTTTTAAAGTTATAGCATACCTATTATACAGCTTTGGCAGACAACACATGGTCTAGCGTTTCCTTGAAATATTGCAATAATTAACTTCTGTGTAGTCAAAATTATTTATTAATGACATCACTTCCGGGTTTTTACATGGAGACCCGATCAGAACCGAATGCGGCTTTGATCAAGTCTTCGGCGGCCGTGCAGGCTGGTTGCCCCGGGCTCCCGGTGGGACAGGAGACCTGGGCGAGTCGCGGAAGGCGGCGGGAGGAGGGGGGGACGTCATAATAATCAGTCGATCCTTACTTTCAACAATAAAGTGTGGTCTGCTTCTTGTGTGGTTAGAAAGTGAAGGAGCAGCCCATTCCTCTGCTCACACTGCTCTCTCCTCCTGTCAGCATGCTCCCTGTTAGCACAAGTATGCTTAGATCCCAACTATTCCTGATTTTGAGGGACTATCCCTCATTCGGAACAAAGTCCCTCTGTCCCTCCTTACTTCTTATTTGTCCCTCATTTTGGTCTGATCTATATAGCTGTATATAAAATGCACTACTTATCTATCAAAAAGAGTTTCCCAGTGCTAAACCTTTCATCCAATTTCTAAATTGCTGCATTTATAAGTTACCAAAGCCAATATAAAGGAATAGTAGTGGTAAAAAAAAAGCACTTGTTGTGGGGGCTGGAGCCGCTGTGCTCGTGCTCGTCGCTGGAACGATCGGGTTCAGGTAAGAAAAAAGGGGGGGGGGGTCTGGGGTGCAGCTGAAGCAGAAAAGGTATTTCATAGAATGCATTAAGGTAGAAAAAGTATGAGACTTTACAACTCCTTTAACCACTTGCCGACCGCCCAGTCGGCAGTCAGCCTCTCCCAGGCAGTGGCGGCTGGTGCTCAAAATTTTTTTGCGAACAGAAAAATTGAATAGGCATTGTTTTGCGGCAAAAAATGCTGTAAAAAATTGCGTGACTTTGAGGTCACAAAAGTGTGAAAGGGGCCTTCAGTAATTAAGGTATAGTGTGCCCCCTTTCAATGAACAGAGACCAGCGTGCCCCCTTTCAATGCACAGAGACCAGCGTTTCCCCTTTCAATGCAGTGACCAGCATGCCCCCTTTTTAAAGCAGTGATCAGTGTGCCCCCTTCCAATGCAGAGATGCCAGCGTGCCCCCTTTCAATGCAAAGATGCCAGCATGCCCCCTTTCAATGCAGAGATGCCATCATGTCCCCTTTCAATGCAGAGATGCCAGCATGCCCCCTTTCAATGCAGAGATGCCATCATGCCCCCTTTCAATGCAGAGATGCCAGCGTGCCCCCTTTCAATGCAGAGATGCCAGCATGCCCCCTTTCACTGCAGAGTGACCAGCGTAAGCGTGCCCCCCCGCGCGAGATAAAGTGCACTTACCTCACCTCTATGTCTGTCTCCTACCTCGCCCTGTTCTTCTTACCAACATGAGTGATGACAGTGGCCAGCCTCTGGGTGAGCTCTTGGTGTCCAGCGGCGGCTCGCGTCTTCTTCAGTTCCCCGGCGGGGCGGCTTCTCTTCAGTCCTCCCGACTCCTGCCTCCTCCCCAGCCAATGGCATGGGGTTTGCCTTTCGGCCAATCAGGAAGCGCGTATCGGACGCGCTTCTTGATTGGCCAGGAGGAGGATCCGTGTGACAATAGCGAATTTTCATTCACTATTGTCACACAATGGGTGGGGTCGGGGCGCACTGCTCTGCGCCCCAGGACCACCCTTTGCATCACCCTATTAGAGCCTCTGACTCTAATCAGGTGATGGAAAAAAAAAAGCCCCATTGAGCTCCATGCCTCCGGCGCCCCTGCATGTAGATTAGGGGGCCGGATGCATGGATGGGGGGGGGGGGGCGGCGCCCCTGCGCCCCCAACACACCGGCCGCCACTGCTCCTGGGCAATCCGACGTAGGACTACATTGCTCGCCCAGGAGCCTGTAGGGGGCGAGCACGTGCCGCCGGAGGCACGCTCCTGTCCCCGCTCGTTCACGGGCATCCCCACGCGAGTGACCGGCCACTCGCGATCCCGTTCAGGAGAGGGAGAAAGGCAGATGGGTGATGTAAACACAGCCGTCTGTCATTCTCCCTTAGATCATGACAGAGGCTATGCGATCCTGCTATGTAGGATCGTATGTCTCTGTTATGAGCTAACAAGCCACGCCCCTTGACAGTTAGAATCACGCCCCTAGGGATACATTTAACCAACTGATCACCAATAAAGTTAACCCCTTCCCTGCAAGTGTCATGTTGACAGTAACAGTGCATATTTATAGCACTGATTACTGTAGTAATGTCATTGATAACCCCAAAAATGTCAGTCAAGGGTCCTATCTGTCCGTCGCAATGACGCAGTCCCGCAAAAAAAAATTGCAGATCGCTGCCATTACTAGTTAAAAAAAAAACAATAAAAATGACATAAATCTTTCCCGTAGTTAGTAGACGCAATAACCTTTGCGAAAACCAATTTAAAATACGCATTTTGCGATTTTTTTTTTTTTTTTACCAAAGCTATGTAGCAGAAAACAAATTGGCCTAAAATGTTAAAAAATTGTGATTTTTAAATTTTTTTTTGGGGGGGGGGGGGGATTTCATATAAAAAATGTGAAAAATATTGTTATTTTTTCAAAATTGTCGCTCTTTTTTTGTTTATAGAGCAAAAAATAAAAATCGCACAGGTGATCAAATACCACCAGGAGAAAGCTCTGTTTGTGGGAAAAAAAAGGATGTCAAATTCGTTTGGGTACAGTGTCGCATCGACCGCGCAATTGTCCGTTAAAGTCACGCAGTGCCGAATCGCAAAATAGGCCCTGGTCTTTGAGCAGCCAAATCCTCTGGGGCTTAAGTGCTTAAGCTGCACTCCAGCAAAACAGTGAAAATACACAGATGGAATAGATATATGGGAGAAGCATTACTTCTCAAAGGATTTTGTACTTCTATCTGTTTACACATGTGGTGTAGTGAGGCGCTACTACCCATGCTGAGTGATGATTTTTTAACTCTTTTAGTACAGACCCAGAAAAAAATCAATTTCCAGTGTTAAAGTGCAATCGTGCCTTTTCCTAGAGCAATAAAGATTTTTTTTTTTTTTTGAAGTGCAATCAAATTTTTTTTGCAAGTGCAATCAAGATTTTTGCTATATAGGATGCAGTGTACCACTACTATCCTGTGTAGGCACAAGTTTGGTTTATGTTTGGCCCTGAATATTCAAATTATAGGAGGTTACTAAGGATGCCATTCGGTGAAATGCATAGAGGTTAATCCCGCGGCATCACTTCCGATCACCTCATTTCCGGTTAAGGTGATTCACAATTTGGAACGCACGGCGGTTCCTTAACGATACAGGCGAACCAAAGTCAGTGCTACTTCCAAAGCACCATCATATGTGAGTTTATCAGCTTTTATATTTACTGTGAACATCTTTTCTTAAATAAATATATCTGCGCAATGAGGTTTCTATGTGCTTCTTATCCCTGAGTCACCCCCGAGCCACTTTTATGTGACCTCAACCCCAAGGAGTCTGACCAGACCCGGATAAAAACAAGGTTTATACCAGCTCTATAGGTCCTGGAGGCCTGAATTTTTCTGGTGAGTTGCTAGCACATATTTAGGCTGGAGAGCACAGATCATTCACCAAGAGCACAACCTATTTTTGGGCACGGATCACTCCAAATAACGGGATAGAAGAGACCTCACAGAATTTTTTTGGACTGTACACTTATTCATATATATATTGGTTCACACTTCCTTGGACGCTTTGAAATATAATATATTGCACTTATAAAATAGTCATACCTTTCTTGTCATATATATATTATTTATTTTCATAAAATTTTTAGAGCATATTTATATCCACTAAGCACTTTATTATGAACATACTGCACTCTGTCACTTAGTCACTTGCCGACTGCTCACAGTATATTTACTGCAGCAGTCAGCCCCTCACAGGCAAAGTCTGTGAGGCTCTGGGGAGCGAGCGCGTGCTCTCGCTCCCGCTCGGTCACGGACCCCCCGCGCGCGTGTCCGGCGGCAGTGGTGGGATTCAAAAATTTTAGTAACCAGTTCCGACTTTCCCAGCAGAATGACCAGCGTGCCCCCTTTCAATGCACAGTGACCAGCGTGCCCCCTTTCAATGCACAGTGACCAGCGTGCCCCCTTTCAGTGCACAGTGACCAGCGTGCCCCCTTTCAATGCACAGTGACCAACGTGCCCCCCTTTCAATGCACAGTGACCAGCGCTGCGTGCCCCCCTTTCAATGCACAGTGACCAGCGTGCCCCCCTTTCAATGCAGAGAGACCAGCGTGCCCCCTTTCAATGCACAGTGACCACAGCATTGCCCCCAATCATTGCAGAGTGCCACAGCATTGCCCCCAATCATTGCAGAGTGCCAGCCACAGCATTGCCCCCAATCATTGCAGAGTGCCAGCCACAGCATTGCTCCCAATCATTGCAGAGTGCCAGCCACAGCATTGCCCCTAATGATTGCAGAGTGCCAGCCACAGCATTGCCCCCAATCATTGCAGAGTGCCACAGCATTGCCCCCAATCATTGCAGAGTGCCAGCCACAGCATTGCCCCCAATCATTGCAGAGTGCCAGCCACAGCATTGCCCCCAATCATTGCAGAGTGCCAGCCACAGCATTGCCCCTAATGATTGCAGAGTGCCAGCCACAGCATTGCCCCCAATGATTGCAGAGTGCCAGCCACAGCATTGCCCCCAATCATTGCAGAGTGCCAGCCACAGCATTGCCCCCCAATGATTGCAGAGTGCCAGCCACAGCATTGCCCCCAATCATTGCAGAGTGCCAGCCACAGCATTGCCCCCCAATGATTGCAGAGTGCCAGCCACAGCATTGCCCCCCAATCATTGCAGAGTGCCAGCCACAGCATTGCCCCCAATCATTGCAGAGTGCTAGCCACAGCATTGCCCCCAATCATTGCAGAGTGCCAGCCACAGCATTGCCCCAAATTGCAGAGTGCCAGCCACAGCATTGCCCCCAATTGCAGAGTGCCAGCCACAGCATTGCCCCAATTGCAGAGTGCCAGCCACAGCATTGCCCCCAATTGCAGAGTGCCAGCCACAAAATTGCCCCAAATTGCAGAGTGCCAGCCACAGCATTGCCCCCAATTGCAGAGTGCCAGCCACAGCATTGCCCCAAATTGCAGAGTGCCAGCCACAGCATTGCCCCCAATTGCAGAGTGCCAGCCACAGCATTGCTCCAAATTGCAAAGTGCCAGCCACAGCATTGCCCCCAATTGCAGAGTGCCAGCCACAGCATTGCCCCAAATTGCAGAGTGCCAGCCACAGCATTGCCCCTAATTGCAGAGTGCCAGCCACAGCATTGCCCCCAATTGCAGAGTGCCAGCGATCCCCCCACGAGACCCATGCACTTACCTCACGGACGGTCTCGCAGTCGCAGCTTCTCTTCAGTCCCCGGCTCCCCGCGTCTCCGAGTCCTCAGTCCTCCCGTGGCGCCTCCTCCTCGTCCAATGGCACGGTGTTTGCCTTTCGGCCAATCAGGAAGCGGGAGGACCCGCTCCCTGATTGGCCAGGAGGAGGATCCGTGTGACAATAGCGAATTCTCATTCGCTATTGTCACAGAATGGGCGGGTCAGGGCGCACTGCTCCGCCCCCCGGCCGCCACGTCTGCCCAAGCGCGGGACATTCAATTGTACTGCGCGTCCTTTGACGCGCAGAGGGATTCAGCCGGTTCTGCGAACTTGCAGAAAGTTAGCAACCGGTTCTATGGAACCGGTGCGAACCGGCTGAATCCCACCACTGTTCGGCGGACCCGATGTCCCCTGGGCACTCGCGATCGTCCGTGACAACGGGAGAAAGGCAGGCGGCTGATGTAAACAAGCCGCCTGTCATTCTCCCTTGTGTAAGAATGGTGATCATACGGTCCTACTATGTAGGACCGTTGATCACTGTTCTTACAGCTCAAGCCACAGCCAATCATAGTTAGAATCACGCCCCTAGGGACACACAGCACCCCTCCCTCTCAAAAAAAGTTAACCCCTTCACTACCAGTGTAATTTTACAGTAACAGTGCATATGTATAGCACTGATTACTGTAGTAATGTCACTGGTAACCCCAAAAGTGTCAAAAATGTCAGTCAAGGGTCCGATCTGTCCGCCGCAATGTCGCAGTCCCGCAAAAAAAATCGCAGATCGCCGCCATTACGCGTTAAAAAAAAACAACAAAAATGACAAAAATCTTTCCCTTAGTTAGTTAACGCAATAACTTTTGCGCAAACCAATCAAAATATGCTTTTTGCGATTTTTTTTACCAAAAATATGTAGCAGAAAACAAATTGGCCTAAAATGTTAAAAAATTTTGATTTTTACATATTTTTTTGGGGAATTTCATATAAAAAAAATGTGAGAAATATTGTTATTTTTGCAAAATTGACGCTCTTCTTTGTTTATAGCGCATGATCAAAAAATCGCACAGGTGATCAAATACCCCCAAAAGAAAGCTCTGTTTGTGGGAAAAAAACTTCAAATTCGTTTAGGTACAGCGTCGCACGACCGCGCAATTGTCCGTTAAATTCACGCAGGGCCGAATCGCAAAATAGGCCCAGGTCAGGAAGGGGGAAAAATCTTCCGGGTCTTAAGTGGTTAAGCAAAAATGGTCATCCTTTATTGCACAAATTTCACTCCATAATCTATAATCCACGTTTGCACAAAATCACTTTAAAAATACCAAGTTGTGGACTATAGCAAAACAAATATAGTTGCACTTTTTACATGCACTTTTGAACCCACACATATTGCATCAATTGCACATTTTCTTGATTGCACTGGGAATTGCACTATTGCACTTTGGAATTTATTATAACATTAATGATGGAAAAATTATTTCGATGTATATTTATGCGTTGTTGCACATTTTGCATTGATTTGCACATTTGTTTGATTGCACTTAATATTGCATAATTGCACTTTCACATAATTTGAATATTCAGGGCCAAACATAAACCAAACTTGTGCCTACACAGGATAGTAGTGGTACACTGCATCCTATATAGCAAAAATCTTGATTGCACTTGCAAAAAATTTTGATTGCACTTCAAAAGAAAAAAAAAAATCTTGATTGCACTAGGAAAAGGCACAATTGCGCTTTAAAACTGGAATTTTTTTTTCTGGGTCTGTACTAAAAGAGTTAAAAAAAGCATCACTCCGCAAGGGTAGTAGTGCCTCACTATACCACATTTCCTAATTTAAGCACAAACTTAGATTGACTGCGAAATTACAATTTTTTACATTTTAAGGGTAGGCGCGGCATTTCATATATACTATCTATTTACACAGCCTCCTCACATAGCACAGCCCTGTTTGGCAGGTCATAAGACCAGATCTTTCACTTTTGCATTTCAGTAACACATACAGGTCAATTCCCTCCCCCAGCCTGTGATTGGACAGTGAAAGGAGAAGTAGTACACTGATAAGCTTGTCTCTCTGTCACTCTGCTCTCTCCTCCTATCAGCATGCTCCCTGTGCTGGTTCTCTCTCTCCCAGTATGAGCTCTGATGTACTTTGGATTTAATGAGAACGATACTTACACTGCTATTAAAATATATATCTCGATTAATATTGTATTAATAAATACAAACTTGTTCTCATGTGTATTTTGGACCTGCCTGGAGTTGAGCTGTAAGGCACTCTCATGAAACAGCTGGAGACAATTCATTCTTTACAGAAAAAAGGTAAACATTTTACATTTCCATCAGCGTCTTAGACCGGGTATGTCTGGGAAGGCTGCCATCTAGGATGTCCGTATGTTAATAAACATTGCCTTTATAATTGTATGATAATAGCTTACATAAAAGCTCAGCTGAAATGTGACCGGTGTGAGTAATTCTGGATCTGGGCAATGGAGGAACCCTGTAATCTGGGTGGTTCTGAAAATGTAAATTATCTTTAACCATTTAAGCCCCGGAGGATTTGGCTGCTCAAAGACCAGGCCCTATTTTTCGATTTGGCACTGCGTGACAATTGCGCGGTCGTGCGACGCTGTACCCAAATGAAATTGACGTCCTTTTTTCCCACAAACAGAGCTTTCTTTTGGTGGTATTTGATCACCTGTGCGATTTTTACTTTTTGCGCTATAAACAAAAAAAGAGCGACAATTTTGAAAAAATAACAATATTTTTCACATTTTTTTTAATGAAATTTTCAAAAAAAAAATGTAAAAATCTACATTTTTTAACATTTTAGGCCAATTTGTTTTCTGCTACATATGTTTGTTAAATCAAATCGCAATAAGCGTATTTTGATTGGTTTGCGCGAAAGTTATTGCGTTTACTAATTACGGGAAAGATTTATGTCATTTTTATTGTTTTTTTTTAACTAGTAATGGCAGCGATCTGCGTTTTTTTTTGCGGGACTGCGACATTGCGGCGGACAGATCGGACCCCTAACTGACAATTTTTGACACTTTTGGGGGGAACAGTGACATTACTACAGTAATCAGTGCTAAAAATATGCACTGTTACTGTAAACCCAATGGTAAGCAAAGGGTTAAGTGTGAGCCTAGGGGAGTGTTTTCTAACTGTGGGGGGATGGACTTGTGAAATGACCACAGAGACCTGTGATCCTATATAGAAGGATCACAGGTGCTCTGTGATCATTTCAGAGAGAACAACAGCCAGCTGTGTTTACAACAGCTGACCGTCGTTCTTTCTCAGCGGGAGTGATCGCGGGTGCTCGGCAACAATCGCGGTTGCTGGCCCAGTGAATTGGCATCCCCGCTGCCTAGCGGGAGCGCATCACCCGTGGCATGCTTTTGCCCCCAGCACCACGAACTGACGCACCCATACGTCGATTCGCACAGCCGAGCCAGCCTGCCGCAGTATATCTATGGTGGGTGGTCGGCAAATGGTTAAGTAAAAGTCAAACAAATTAACCACTAAAGGGCCGCCCGCTGCAGTTATACTGCGGCAGGCAGCCCCTCCTGCGCGAACCGTCGTAGGACTACGCCGGTCACGCGCCTGCTGCTAGGGGGCGAGCGCGCGCTGCTGGGGGCTCGCTCCTGCCCCCATTAGGCAGTGGGGACTCCGATGCACGGGACTGGTGGCTCCGATTGCCGACGGCCACCCGCGATCATTCCACACTGAGAGAGAAGAACGGTCGGCTGTGTTTTTCTGTGTTTTTCTGAGGACTGAGGAATTTCTGTCCTCAGTCCCTTTCTCTGTCTCAAAGTGAGACATTAGGGGTCTGTTTAAACCCCTGATATTTCACCAAAGCCCCCCAATGGAGCTCCTAAAATAAATAGTAAAAAAAATTATAAAAAATGATTGTAAAAAAATGATTGTAAAAAAATAATAAAATTGTTGAAAAGTAATAATATAAAAAATATAAAAAATAAACTACTGACACCAATTCACTACTCTACTGACACCAACCTCTGCCCTACTGACATCGTCCACTGCTCTACCGACACTGTCCATTGCCCAACATTATATATATATATATATATATATATATATATATATATATATATATATATATATATATACACACACACACACACGCAAGTATGTTTGAACTTTGGGGTGTACACCCTTCTGTAATAGGCTGTGCTTACCTATAGTTATAGGGAAGGCTAAAAAAAACAAAAAACTGTTGTGTTACGCGAAAGACAGAACACCGAACGGTAATCCCAAAAATCCATGATCCTTTACTGTTGATAACAAAGTGACAGCAGAAAGAACAATAGTAGCAAACATGTTTCATTGGCCAAGAAATCCCCCTTCATCGGGGCTTGAGCTTTATATCAGTATATCTTAGGTGGACCCATACTCATACTCAATTGCCTAGTAATGGAGAGTCTGGTAAGTAGCAGGTGTTAGGCAGGAAGGCATTTCATTATTTTTATTATTAATATTATTATTATACAGGATTTATATAGGGCCGACAAGTTACACAGCACTTTACAATATAAGGGTAGACAACACAATTACAATACAATTTAATACAGTAGGAATTAAATTCCTCCTGCAGAAGAGACATATTGTGGAAATTTTATAAAAATTAGTGTGGACATTTTTCAGGATGTGTTTTATTTAGATTGTCATTATGGCTCCTGTTGTCGGTTTGCTTGCAATACGCTCTTTAGAGCGTGTACGTGCGAACCGGCATTAAGGAAAGACTACTGGCAGTAAAAACCTTCCCTTAGATGTGTGGACGCATTCGCTCTACATAGACATCTCCGCCAGTGAACACTGCATGTGTATAGATCTACGTGTATTACAGTGCAGAGCCATTATCGTTTTGATATCTATCTGCCTCTATGAAGGGATACACGCTCATGTCTTTCTACTATGCCTAATCACCATAGTGGAAACTGCATGGCTCTTTCCCTGCAGATAGCCTCACGTCTATGGGAACAGTAGTATAGTCCTATTAGGCATTGTTTCCTGAAGCTTTGCTAAATGGGATTCACAACAGTAATAGTGGTGGGAATACATGCACGAGTTTAATCAGAGCAGTATTCATGGTTCTACACGCTGGTTTCATTGTGTAGTTTTAGGTGGGAAGCTGTGCACTCTATTCTGCTCATTCATGTTCATGTACTCCTCCTTTCTATTGTACATTTGAATGTATACAATTGTGTCATTGGCTGATTCTATGTGAGTACCTTGTGTCATGCGACTGTACATTTGGAACTGATTGGCTGATGTAGTATAGTCATCACTTCCTGTTGATTGTCCCTTTGTCTCATAAATAAACAGAGCTTCCTGTCTTGGACAGGACAATTCTTGTGAGCATCCAAGGTGATAGCAGCCTTTGTCTGTATTGCTGGGTACTGCTGAGAGCGCTCAATTATCTTATACAAAAGAGCTAAGAACTGTGCTTTTTAGCACAATGGGATTGATTGCGCTTGGCATACATTAATATCCACAAGTGCACTTATTAGCGCAATGGAGTTATTTGTGCATCAAGCGTACATTAATTTCCAATACATATGGGATCTGTTTATACATTTTTTCACCCAAGATTCACACAGATTTAACCTATGGTTTTACACTGAGTCATGCAATAACAGCTCAGCGTACATTCTCTGCACGCCTTTGTGGCGGGATGAATTTACGTTGTGCCCATGGTAAGGATTTTATTTCATCCTCGGCCGGCCAGTCAAGATGGCCAAAAATGCCAAACCCTGAAAAGAACAAGGCGAAGATGTCAGCACTGGCGAGGCAGCTCATGAATGGCACAGCACTAAAGAGGAGGTGCACAGTCAAAAATAATTTATTTTGTTCAAGTCAGACCATACAAGAGATTTTGTGATTGGCAGTTTTGGGTTACTTCACTTAGAAATCAGCACTTAAAGTGGTTGTAAAGGCAGAAGGTTTTTTATCCTAATGCATTCTATGCAACAGCCTAATACTTACCTGAGCCCATCTCGATCCAGCGATGTTGCACAAGAGATTCGCTGTTCGGGGCTCTCCCTCCTGATTGGTTGAGACACAGAAGAAGCACCATTGGCTCCTGCTGTTGTCAATCAAAGTCAGTGAGCCAATGAGGAAAGAGAGGGGACAGGGACGGGCTGTGGTTCTGTGTCTGAATGGACACACTGAGCTGTGGCTCAGCTCGAGTGCCCCCATTGCAAGCTGCTTGCTCTGGGGGCACTTGGTAGGAGGGAGGGGCTAGGAGTGCTTAAGCGGGACCCAAGAAGAGGAGGATCGGGGCTGCTCTGTGAAAAACCACTGCACAGAGCAGGTAAGTATAACATGTTTGTTATTTTTATACAAAAAAAAAACGAGACTTTAGTATTACTTTATAGAAGAATTCCAGGCATGAATATTTGATACATAGATACATTGGTCCAGCTTATGAACACAGGAGGTCAGGCATTCTGTCAGGCACCATTCAGAGAATGCTTTGCATTTTCTCAGTGATTGCAAAGTGTTGTCTGTTTGGAGAGGGTGGAGAGTGTGATGACACCACTCTGCCTCTCCACCTCATCCAATCAGAGGAAGTGGAAAACATTCTCTGAATGGTACCCATGGCAAGCTGCAAACATCTTTTGTTCAGAATGCAGCAGGGCAGCAGAGGACCCTGAAACAAGTGGAGATCATTGGAGTAGTGGTGCCTACTCCAGCTTCCAGGGACATTTGCCAGGTATGGTGTATACATACTGTAGTTACACTGGTCCAAGCTGGACAACGTAACAGTGTATAAAATATCCATTACCTGGAATTTTTTAATCAACCTAGGGCTCTAGGGAGGGTATGCTGATTGGCTGGAATGTGTCTTCTGACCGTGAGGTACAGGGTCAAAGTTTGCTCAATGATGATGTATAGGGGGCGGACCGAACATCGCATATGTTCGCCCGCCGCGGCGAACGCGAACAAGCAATGTTCGCCGGCGAATAGTTCGGGACATTTCTAATCCCCACCATGGCCACCAGGGATGGCAATCAGGGCTCTGGGAGCCCACCAGTGCCCTCCCCATCAGTGCTGCCAGCCACTGCCCTCCCCATCAGTAGTGCCCATCATTGCCATCTATCAGTGCCACCCACCAGTGCCCATTATTGCCCAGCAGTGCCGCCTATCAGTGCCCACTAGTGCCCATCAGTGCCGATCAGTGCTGCCTATCAGTGCCATCTATCAGTGCCGCCTATCAGTGCCACCTATCAGTGCCCATCAATGCCGCCTATCAGTGCCCAGCAGTGCCACCTATCAGTGCCCACCGATGCTGCATATCAGTGCTACCTATCAGTACCTATCAGTGCCTATCAGTGCTGCCTATCAGTGCCACATATTAGTGCCACCCCATCCGTGCCACCCCATCAGTGCCACCCCATCAGTGCCTCCTCATCAGTGCCTGTCAATGCGGCCTCATCAGTGCAGGAAAAAACGTATCTATTTACAAAATCGTATAACATAAACAAAAAAATTTTTTTTTTTCAAACTTTTTGATATTTTTTTATTTGTTTAGCAAAAAAGAAAAAACCTTGCAGTGATCAAATACCACCAAAAGAAAGCTCTATTTGTGATAAAAAAATGACATAAATTTGGTTTAGGTACAGTGCTGCATGACCCGCGCAATTGTCATTCAAAATGCAACCGTGCTAAAAGCTGAAAATTGGCCTGGGCAAGAAGGGGGTGAAAGTGCTCTGTCTTGAAGTAGTTAATTTGAGGGTATTTACATCCAAATCAGGTGAACGGTGTAAGAATTACCAAAAGTAATGGGACAGATTAACAATCATAAATCAAACTTTCACTTTTGAATACTTGGTGGCAAATCCTTTGCAGTCAATTACAGCCTGAAGTTCTGAAGCATTTGGCTGAATATGAGCAGATAATTTTGCCCGAAACACTTCAGAATTCATCCTGCTGCTTTTGTCAGCAGTCACATCATCAATAAATACAAGAGAACCAGTTCCATTGGCAGCCATACATGCCCACGCCATGACACTACCACCACCATGCTTCACTGATGAGGTGGTATGCTTTGGATCATGAGCAGTTCCTTTCCTTCTCCATACTCTTCTCTTCCCATCACTCTGGTACAAGTTTATCTTGGTCTCATCTGTCCATAGGATGTTGTTCCAGAATTGTGAAGGCTTTTTTAGATGTTGTTTGGCAAACTCTAATCTGGCCTTCCTGTTTTTGAGGCTCATCAATGGTTTACATCTTGTGGTGAACCCTCTGTATTCACTCTGGTGAAGTCTTCTCTTGATTGTTGACTTTCACACACATACACCTCCCTCCTGGAGAGTGTTCTTGATCTGGCCAACTGTTGTGAAGGGTGTTTTCTTCACCAGGGAAAGAATTCTTCAGTCATCCACCACAGTTGTTTTCTGTGGTCTTCTGGGTCTTTTGGTGTTGCTGAGCTCACCGGTGCATTCTTTCTTTTTAAGGATGTTCCAAAAAGTTGATTTGGCCACACCTAATGTTTTTGCTATCTCTCTGATGGGTTTGTTTTTTCAGCCTAATGATGGCTTGCTTCACTGATAGTGACAGCTCTTTGGATCTCATATTGAGAGTTGACAGCAACAGATTCCAAATGCAAATAGCACACTTGGAATGAACTCTAGACCTTTTATCTGCTCCTTGTAAATGTGATAATGAGGGAATAACACACACCTGGCCATGGAACAGCTGAGCAGCCAATTGTACTTTTGGTCCCTTAAAAAGTGGGAGGCACATATACAAACTGTTGTAATTCCTACACCTTTAACCTGATTTGGATGTAAATACCCTCAAATTAAAGCTGAAAGTCTGCAGCTAAAGCACATATTGTGTGTTTCATTTCAAATCCATTGTGGTGGTATATAGAGCCAAAAAGATTAGAATTGTGTTGATGTCCCAATATTTATGGACCTGATTGTATGTATATAAACCATAAGAGCAACCATAACATGCAACAAACAAAATATGTGCAAAAAATGATATATAGAAATTCAGGGATACTAATGATAATGATAATACTCATCAGAAAAGCAAAATTCCTTTGTGTTTGTTGTTTAAAATTTATTTTAATATTTAATCATCAATATCACATAACAAACAGCCTTTTCATAACAGTTAAACTTTGTCCCATTTCACATAATTATCAGTTCCAGAACCCACAAATAGTGACACTCTCTGATAGGCATCATGCAGATTTATTTCACAGATATCCCCCTAAGTGGACAGTAGCTGGGTTGCCGTGTCACTTTCAGGTCATTTTTGGGGACAAAACTTCACCATGAATGCATATATTACATATCGCCGGTTTTTAGCATTTGAAAGAAACTGCTTATGACCTTAATATGTATGCTGTTATTTTTATTGATTGGAATAAAATAATTTAGAAGATTATATATTTTTTTTTTTTAAAATGCTAGATATAGTTTGGTAAAATAGGAGGATTGAAGTGATTTTATAACATTAAAAAAGATACTACTGATGGGTACAAAAAGTGCCTTACCATGTCTACAGCAGCTTTTAGTGCCCTTGCTCAGCCCCAAAGCTGGGCCATTTTCTGGTTCTTCTACCAACCCCCCCCCCCCACCTTTACCAAAATACTACTTTAAATTATTAAATAAAATCTCTCTCTTTTCATTACATACCTTATTTTAGAACCAGTGACACCAGCACTGGGTCTTTGGATTTCAATATGCAAAATTGCTGGTGGGAGGGGCCAGCGAGGTGCTGTACATAACAAACAGAAAGTTGTGGAAAAGCCTGAATGTAATGGTGGACCTTCATGATCCTCAGGGGTCCCTTGAAGAAGTCACGTGGTGACACGTGTTGGGCGGAGCCGGGTGATGCTTTCTTGTAAATGGAGGTGACGCTGTCTATACTATAAGCATTGAGTTTCTATAAACATGTAAGTGCATTACTTTTTAATAAACAAGATTTTTTAACTTACTACACCATGAGGGTATCCTGTGTTGTATAAGTTTGTCTGCAGAGATCTATATGCGGATTTAAAGAGGCATACACCTATTACTTGGAGAAGTGTATAACAACAGGAAGCAATGAAGGGAACAAGGAGGAGCATTGGCTGAGACAGCAGCGTGGCGCCATTGGCTCCTGCTGCTGTCAATTAAAGTAATTCAGCCAATGAAAATAGAAAGAGGGCGGTTCCGTTTGTTCTGAGATCAAAATTACAGGACTGCTGTAGAAGACTACTGAGGCACTCCCCTAAAGAATAAGGTGGATCTGTTCCTCAGGACCTGGGATGGCCCTTTGGGGGCAGCAGTTCATGCTGTTGAAGAACTTTGCCCCATGCAACCAAGGAATAAAGAACTCGCTTGTGCTCCAATGGCTGGACTGTGATCGTGTGACCCCCAGTTTATCCCTGTGGGCATAGTATGGCCATGGATTTGCTTTCTTCAGCAAAAAGCTGAACCTTGGGGTCCCTGAATTTATATGGATCATGGGATGGCAAACTGATAACTAAAGAACCGAAACAATCCCCGGACCTGGAAGCAGCAAGGCCAAATTTCAACTTAGGCATACTCTGTTGGGCATGTGGCTCATTATTTCTGACCCAAGTTGATAAATCTAAGGGACTGCTGTTGTAGACAATTTGTTATTGCTCCTAATGAGTCATGTGGTTTACTATGTATATCTTCTGATACAAAGTTTTTTTTCATGGTGTTTTCAGATTTCTACAGTTGCTTGCCCTGTTGAATTTTATTTTTAATTGTTATGTTGTCTAACTCATATGTATTTTGTGTTTCCTGGTTGGTCAGTGCTTTTGTTCTACATGGCCCGGGAACATGTCATTATGAAAGTAAGGAGGAATGTGGGATGCGGTTACCTTGTTCTGTAGCTAATGGTCCCTCCTTTAAAGAAAGTGACCCTTGGAGTGGGTGGAGCCTACGGGGATTGAAAATTGTTGTGTATCTTGGACAGAAAGAAGGGCTAAGTATAATTGTGTTGGTTCCCCATGTGGGCTTCGCTATAGGCCTTGAGCACTGACCAGTAAGGGAACAAGGGACTTTAGACTGTAGCAGAAGATCTGGGTTAATTGAACTGAAACCTGAAGTGCCTGATTATGGACCAGTACACAGTTAGGTCAAAGGTGACTGGATGGGTCTAAATCATTACATACTACATGTGTTCTGGTGGAGAAGGTCCTGGATACGAGGTACATTGTGGAAATCTGGTTGCGAGTGGTGAAGGCCAGAGGAAGAAGTCATCCTCATAGCAGTGAAGAGCAGACCCCCCTATGGAACATTCTCTGGGTGATCTGGACCCCCATGTGACATGTCCCCAAGGTGTTCGGCTGGACTGTGAATGGCAACACACCTGAATCCCAGCTTCAGCAATTTTAGAGAATCAACTTTTCCACTGCAAGGGTTAAATGTTCATTACGTCTAGTGCTTAAAGTAAATGCAGGATTACTTACCTTACACCCCGTCTCCAGCTGGTTCTAGCACTCTTGCCTCCTGCCTGAAGCTCCTGTCTAGCCTTGGGTCATCACACACAATACACAAATGTAATCCTATAATGTACAATAGGGAGGCTGTAGTGCAGCTTGAGCCAGCTGGAGTGAGGAATAAGGAAAGTATTTACACCTTATTTTTGCACCCCTAGACATAATAAACATTTACCCTTTGCAGTGAGGCAAGCCCCACTGAATTTTTTTTTTTTTTTTAAACTTCTTGGAGTTGGGTTTAGGTAGTCTCCCTAAACAGTGTCTGCTGAAGCTCAGCACATCAGTTCTGTGTAATAAGACTATATCATAATAGCAAGATATTTAAAAAAAATCAGAGATTGTGGCAATAACTACAAGCCAGCAACACCTAACTATTCACAGTCTTATACAGATTTATAATTTGTTCATACCACATTAATTGCAGTTCACAAAAATAGAGTGTCTGTTTCTCCTAATACAACAATAATGGTAAATGAGTTAGACTTCTGTATACAGTGATTATCAATTATGACATCTCAAGGAATGGATAAGTCCCCTTTCAGATACTCTGAGCTGCAGAAGGACTGTAGCTTCCAGTTGGTCTTCTGGCTTTCTTCAACATCCTTACAATCTAAAGAAAAAAAAAAAAGATAATATAATTAAGGCTGAATTATTTATCTTAGAGTTGCACCAAATGGTTGAGCAAAACACTTAGAAGTGATACAAATAATTTGTTTTAAAAAGATGTTTAGACGTGTTATATTTTGCATAGACTGCAAGTTAATTTTCTTTATTTCTTCTGTTTTTAGATGTATTTTGCAGCCTTTCCCTAGTGCACAAGCCATTGTAGTGGATAGCAACGGCTGGGTTTGTTCACCTGATCTGAAATTTGTAATTTATCACTGAACAAACCAATCCCTTAGCAAACTGTTTGAGGGGCACTTTGGCTCCATTGCCAGTATACTTCTAGAGTACATGTGAATGGGCCAATCAGCATGCATTGAGTATATAAAATGGCATAGTGTATGTCCCTATGGATGCACATCTCATTTTAATTTAATCATCTTCAAATAGACCACTGGTGCCCAAATTTAGTTCCCATGGTACTTATTGTATGGACCTTGGGCCACAGCAACCAGTAATGGGAGCAATCATTTGTAAAGGAGTTGTCTTAAATCGGTGTGATAATGGGGAACTGTGATACAGCAGCTTTGTGTTGTGTTTAAGCCAAACATCTCCTGCATGCTACCTATCTGTTTACTGGGGTACTTGAATGTCAAAGAGAGCCAGCTATGCCTACATTGGTCCAGGGTAGAGCTTTGTTTTTGGCTTGAAAACTGAATAGATTTTGGCTTTCCCACCTACTGTAGGCAAATGGCTATCCAAAGTTAACCAAAACCTGAAACTAGAACGTTTACCATATTTACATAGAGAGATACTACACACATTTGAGAAAATATGGTCATAATGACTCAATACACCTGGCTTGATCCCCATACGCATATTTTTTTGAGGATGATATGGAGAGGTACTAATATTCTATTTATATATATATTCATTATACATGTCATTGGTTGACTAGACAATGGATGAGAGCTCTGGCTCTCTAAACCCCTGCAATGAGTGTCTGATACATATAGTATGTACTGGGAGTGGGAATTGTGGCATACCCAAGAGACACTTGCTTTAAAGGTCATAATCTGTTAGATGTTTGGACAGCACATGGGCTTAGTAGTTAGCACTCCTGCCTTGCAACATTACCAGTGGTTCACATCCTAACTTTGACACTACCTACATGGAGTTTGCATGTTCTCCCCGTGCTTCTGTGGGATTCCTGACATACTGATCGATTAATTGGCTCCTGCCTAAATTGGCCTGTAAGGTAGGGGCTAAAATTGTAAGCTCCTTAAGAGCAAAAACAATATATATGTAAAGCACTGTGTAAGTTGATAGCGCTATATAAATACCTGTAATAAATAATTTTGCCTGTTTAAAGCGAAGTTCCACCCTGGGACATTTTTTTTTTTTATAAAAATACCCCCGGGACAGTCAGGGCTAGTGCATTCCACAATGGCTAGCCTCTGATCTGTCCCGGGTCGCACTTACCTGCAAGAAGAAATACTTACCTTGAAAATGTATTGTCCAGCGCTGCCATCTCAGGTGTGGGCAGCTGAAGCCAGCGCGATCCTCTTCTGTGTCTTCTTCCGTCTTCTTCGGTCCCACGATGCACTGCACCGGCCCCGCCGTCACTTCCGGTGCCGCGGCAACATCCCTGCACAGCTTCTGGGCATGCCCAGAAGCTGTTTAGCAAGGTATGATGGAGCCTGCACCGGAACTGATGTTGGGGCCGGTGTAGGCACATTGATTCCTGGGAGGGATGACGTTCAGCTCCCAGGAATCATTGCAAAGCCAGGAAGTGACGAATCGCCGTGGCCGCCGAGGGGAGGAAGAGGAAGTAAGGTAAGTATATTTTCCTCTAAACCAGGTAAGTAAAAACAAAAACAAATTGCGATTATCCATTTGTTTTTTAGGTGACCCGGAGCGAGAAGATGGAGGTAAGTTTAATTTTAGGGTGGAACTCCGCTTTAACACCAGCGATAATGATGTCCAGTTTGGGATGAATAAGACAAAACCTCCTAAAAGATTGGACTGTGAGGTTTTAGTGTGTGTGTGTGTCTGTAAGTTTTTGTAGTCCATAGCACCTTTCCACCAGTACACTTCGATGTCAGCAATTGTATGCATACACTCATTGTACCTTAAGGCCCCTTTCACACGGTCCGAATTCTGTTGTGGACCATGCTCTGCTCAGCGGGGATCGATCCGCCGTGAAAGAGCCCTAAAGTAGAACTATAGACAAAACTTTTATTTTTTCATCTTGGATAGAGGAAGGGAGGCTTACAAGCCCCCTCAGATTTTTTTTTTCGCCATCTGTGTCCCATTGCGGAGATTTCCCTTCACTTCCTGTCCCATAGCCAAACAGGAAGTGAGAGGAAATCCCTGCAAATTAAAGGAATTCCTTGGGGACCCCCAGGTCACCAGAACTAGTGTCCCCATTGGAAGATTTCCCCTCTATTATTTTTCTAGGGACAACCACAAATTTGGGACTTTCTTTTACTTTCACATTCAATGATAATGGTAAACAGGGCAAATAGATAGGATGAGTCTCCTTAGTGGAGTCACATAAAGCAATAAAAACTAACAAGTGTTGTGATCCCTCTCCACTCTATCCAAAACTAAAAAAAAAAAAGTTTTGCCTTTAGTTTTACTTTAACTTATCAAATAAGTCATTCGTTTTTTAAAGAATTAAAAAAAAAAAACCAAATAAACATGATCTTACCGTAACCAGAAGCACGAAAAGAAGACTTGTAGCGAAGGCAGTTAAAACAACTATGAGAATGATCCACTCCATGGATAGAGATTGGCATGGTGCTGTGTGGTAAAAAAAATGTATTTTATTTCTATTGCTCACTAATGTGCGTATTAATATTGAGCTTTTAATTCTTGAGAATAACACTAGACCTTATAAAAATATGTTTTAGTTATATATCATATTTAATAATAATACTTGCTTATTTTAAACTTGAATGTGTCCAGAAAATGTTATTAACCACTTAAGCTCCAGAAGACTTATGCCCCTTCAGGACCCGGCCATTTTTTTGCAATATGGCACTGTTACTTTAACTGACAATTGCGCGGTCGTGCGACACTGTACCCAAATAAGATTTACGTCCTTTTTTTCCCACGAATAGAGCTTTCTTTTTGTGGTATTTTATCACTTCTGCCTTTTTTTTATTTTCTGCCATAAACAAAACAAGACCAACAATTTTGAAAAAGAAAAAAAGAAAACAATTTTTTACTTTTTGCTATAAAACATATATAATAAAAAATGTAAAAAATCGATTTTCTTCAATAATTTAGACCAATATGTATTCTGCTACATGTTTTTTGTAAAAAAAAATCCCAATAAGCGTATATTGACTGATTTGCGCAAACATTATAGCATCTACAAATTAAGGGATATATTTATGGAATTTATATTTATTTATTTATTTTTACTAGTAATGGCGGCGAGAGACTTATAGCGGGACTGTGATATTACAGCAGACAAATTAAACACCAACTGACACTTTTGACATTTTTTGTTAGCCAGTGATACTAATACAATGATCAGTGCTGAAAATATGCACTGTCACTGTACTAATGACACTCGGAGGGAAAGGGTTAACATCAGGGGTGATCAAAGGGTTAACCGTGTGCCTAGCTAGTGTTTTTAGTGTAGAGGGGGAGGTGCTTTTACTAGTGGAAGGCATGAATCAGTAATCCTGCTTTACAGGAACACAGGATCCATGCCTTCTGTACTAACAGAACGGCAATCTGCCTTGTTTATATAGGATGACTGCCATTCTGCCTGTGTACTGAACGATCAGCGGGTGCCGGCAGACATTGAATCCACAGGACCGGCTGATCGGCTTCTGTTGTGTAGAATCACAGCGGGAGCAAGCCACCAGCAGCGCACACTTGCTCCCTCTACCTCTATATATACGTAATGCAGCACAGTGCAGCCGCCCTGTAGCAGTATAACTGCTATAGGGCGGTCCTCAAGTGGTTAATATATTATTATTATTTTAATGTTGAACAGCTAAACACAGGGTTAATATACAT
Source organism: Pelophylax lessonae (assembly GCF_965119305.1). Taxonomy (NCBI): domain Eukaryota; kingdom Metazoa; phylum Chordata; class Amphibia; order Anura; family Ranidae; genus Pelophylax; species Pelophylax lessonae. The sequence continues at coordinate 88,875,569 of NC_138774.1, forward strand.
ACAGTATATAGGAACTGTTTTACATAGCAAAGGATTTGCTATTCAGTTCAGCCAGTCTTGTGATCCAGACACAGCTGCTAGACCCGTATGCATATTCTATACTGTGAGACCACTTGGCAATCAATACTGCAGTTAAGCACTAGACCCTGGTCCAGCCCAGGACCCACCTGCAACTTGTGACTGGAATTGACAAAGTATTTGTGGTTCTGTCATTAGCTTACTTGGCATCTAGAAGCTCCATCTGATGTTTCTAGATAGCATGTAAGCTAATGATACGCTGACTAAGCCCTGGAGATTACCTTCATTGAGGCATACTACCTATGCTCAGAGATACCTCTCTTCTGGGGAATCCATATACCAACCTGTTATCTGTGGCTATTTAAATCTAGCTTTCAATGCTTGACCTTCCTCCATGACCCAATGACCTCAACCAAAGGCTGGCGGTCCTGTCCAGTGCCTCATTTGGGGGATTTCAGTAGCTCAGCACCAGGGATGGTTACCCACGGTCTGAGGGTTCGGCCAATCAGTGGTAGAAGCACCGACATATTATTTCTTGGTTTTAAATGTTCAGCAGCACCTGTATTATATACATTACCCTCTGTGATGGAATGAAAGTAATTCATACCATCCTGTGACACCTCTGAAGAAGAGTCTTCGAAACGCATTAGTGTTATGTACTTTATTTCTATGTATTGATAGCAATATTTTATACTCCTTTTGCCGCTACACAAATACCTTGAGAGATATGTTGTTTTTATTCTTGATGTATCAATAAATGTTACCTTTTAAATATTTTTTGACTATTTTATGACAGTGAGTTTATATTCCCAATCCTAGAGGGTTATTTGTTTCTAATTAAATACCAGGAGTGTGCTACATATACAGTGGTGATCGAAAGTTTGGGCACCCCAGGTAAAAATTTGTATTAATGTGCATAAAGAAGCCAAGAAAAGATGGAAAAATCTCCAAAAGGCATCAAATTACAGATTAGACATTCTTATAATATGTCAACAAAAGTTAGATTTTATTTCCATCATTTACACTTTCAAAATAACAGAAAACCAAAAAAATGGCATCTGCAAAAGTTTGGGCACCCTGCAGAGTTAATATCTTGTACTGCCCCTTTGGCAAGTATCACAGCTTGTAAACGCTTTTTGTAGCCAGCCAAGAGTCTTTCAATTCTTGTTTGAGGTATCTTTGCCCATTCTTCCTTACAAAAGTCTTCCAGTTCTTTGAGATTTCTGGGCTGTCTGTCACGCACTGCTCTTTTAGGGTCTATCCATAGATTTTCAATTATGTTGAGGTCAGGAGATTGTGAAGGCCATGGCAAAACCTTCAGTTTATGCCTCTTGATGTAATCCCCCGTGGATTTCGAGGTGTGTTTAGGATCATTATCCATTTGTAGAAGCCATCCTCTCTTTAACTTCAGCTTTTTCACAGATGGCATCAAGGTACCATCCAAAATTTGCTGAAATTTTATTGAATCCATTTTTCCTTCTACTCGTGAGATGTTCCCTGTGCAACTGGCTGCAATACAACCCCAAAGCATGATTGATCCACCCCCCTGCTTAACCACTTTACCACCAGCCCTATTTCGGACACTTTTTGTTTACAAGTTAAAACCAGTATTTTTTCCTAGAAAACTACTTAGAACCCCCAAACATTATATATATTTTTTTAGCAAAGACTCTGGAGAATAAAATGTCGGTCAATGCAAAATTTTTTGTCATGCGGTATTTGCGCAGCGGTCTTTAAAGCGCCATTTTTTTGGAAAAAATTTGAAAAATCACATTTCACTTATGATTTAAAAAAATCATAAGTAGTAAAGTTAGCCCATTTTTTTTGTATATTGTGAAAGATGATGTCACACCGAGTAAATAGATACCCAACATGTTACGGTTTAAAATTGCTCCCCCCCGTGGGATGGCGACAAACTACGGTCAATAGAGATCTCAATCTGCGACGCTTTAAATTTATTTAACGGTTACCAGTTTAGAGTGTAGCTCTTTTTTTTTTAATTATTGCCCACGCTCTGACGATCGCGGCGATACCTCACATGTGTGGTTTGAACAGCGATTTAATTTGCGGCTCGACTTGCGTATACGTTTTTTTTTGTGCGCGAGCTAACGGTGACGGGGCGGCTAAATTTTTTTTATTTTTTTTTTCCTACTTATTTTTTCTTTTTTTTTAACTTTATTACAGGTTTTTAAAAAAAAAAATAAAATCTGATCACTTTTATTGCTGTCACAAGCAATGTAAACATCCCTTGTGACACCAATATGTAGTGACAGGTACACTTTATGGAGGGATTGAAGGTCTAAAAGACCCTAGACCCCTCCACTACACTTCCCTTTTTTGCATACAGCCGTTTTTCAAATCTGCCACCGTTTGCAGCACAGTAACCCGGAAGTGACGTCATGGACGCCGCCTCCGGGTTACGTCATCGGAGACACGATCGATGCCGTTTCCGGCATTCATCGGGACTCCATCCAGCCGGCGGACGTGCCGGCTGGGTGCTCAGGGCTCCCGGTGGGACGGGAGCCCCGAGCAAAGCCACGGAAGGCGGCGGGAGGGGGGGGGGGCGTCCCCTCCCGCCCCCCGGGTAACGATCGAGCCGCATCGGTCGTTACCGACGGAAAGCCGACCTTCGGCTTCAAACCACGTACCGGGATGATGCCTCTAGCTAGAGGCATCATCCCGGTATAACCCCGACGTAGGTCTACGTGGCTAGACGTTAAGTGGTTAACAGTTGGACAGAGGTTCTTTTCATTAAATTCTGTGCCCCTTCTCCAAATGTACCTTTGCTCATTCCGGCCAAAAGGTTCAATTTTAACCTCATCGGTCCACAGAACTTGTTTCCAAAATGCATCAGGCTTGTCTATATGTTCATTTGCAAAGTTCAAACGCTGATTTTTGTGGTGAGGACGTAGAAGAGGTTTTCTTCTGATGACTCTTCTATGAAGACCATGTTTGTACAAGTATCTCTTTAGAGTGGAATAGTGTACCACAACTCCAGTGTCTGCTAGATCTTTCTGGAGGGATCGTGCAGTCAAACGTGGGTTTTGAATTGTTTTTCTCACAATCCTGCCAGCTGTTCTGTCTGATATTTTACTTGGTCTTCCAGATCTTGCTTTAACTTCCACTGTTCCTGATGACTGCCATTTCTTAATTACAATCCGAACAGAGGATATTGACATGTGAAAATACTTTGCTATCTTCTTATAGCCTTCTCCAGCTTTGTGAGCGTCAACTATTTTCAGTTTCAGTTTTCTAGACAACTGCTTAGAAGATCCCATGATGCTGATTGTTGGGGCAAGGTCAGATGAGTCTGGGCATTTAAAACCTTGGAGATTGACATCACTTGGTCTTCCTAGACGATGATTGAGAACAATCCATGACACTGGCAGGTCTCAGCCTTGCAAAGGGGGCAGTGCATTCTATAAATTCTGCAGGATGCCCAAACTTTTGCAGACACCATTTTTTTTTTGTTTTCTGTAATTTTGAAAGTGTCAATGATGGAAATAAAATCTAACTTTTGTTGACATATTATAAGAATGTCTAATCTGTAATTTGATGCTTTTTGGAGATTTTTCTATCTTTCCTTGGCTTCTTTATGCACATTAATACAAATTTTTACCTGGGGTGCCCAAATTTTCGATCACCACTGTAGTGTTGAGAGTTCAGGAGTGCATTTTGTACAGGGTACAGGGTTTAGGAGGGTGTTACCTACAGAATGCAAGGTTCATGTGGGTGCTACTTACAGATTGCATGATTTAGGAGGGTGCTACGTATAGAGTGCAGGGTTAAGGATGGTGCTTCATATATAGTGCATGGTTCAGGAGAGTGCTACATATATAGTGCAGGGTTCAGGAGGGTGCTACATGCAGAGTACAGGGTTCAGGAGCATGCTACATAAGAGTGCAGGGTTCAGGAGAGTGCTACGTATAGAGTGCAGGGTTCAGGAGGGTGCTACGTATAGAGTGCAGGGTTCAGGAGGGTGCTACATACAGAGTGCAGGGTTCAGCAGTGTGCTACATACAAAAGGCAGGGTTCAGGAGTGTGCTACATAAGAGTGCAGGGTTCAGGAGAGTGCTACGTATAGAGTGCAGGGTTCAGGAGGGTGCTACGTATAGAGTGCAGGGTTCAGGAGGGGGCTACGTACAGAGTGCAGGGTTCAGGAGGGTGCCACGTAAAGAGCGCAGGGTTCAGGAAGGTGTTACGTACAGAGTGTTCAGGAGGATGCTACATATAGAATTCAGGGTACAGGAGGGTGCTACATACAGAGTGCAGGGTTCAGGAGGGTGCTACTTATAAAGTGCAGGTTTCATGAGAGTGCTAAGTCCAGAGTGCAGGGTTCAGGAGGATGCTACGTATAGAGTGCAGATTTCAGGAGGGTGCTATGTATAGAGTGCAAAATTATGGAGGGTGCTACACACAGAATGCAGGGTTCAGGAGGGTGCTATGTACAAAGTGCAGGGTTCAGCAGTGTGCTACATACAAAATGCAGGGTTTACGAGGGTGCTACATACAGACTGCAGGCTTCTGGAGGGTGCTACGTACAGAGTGCAGGGTCAGGAGGGTGCTATGTACAGCATACAGGGTTCAGGAGGGTGCTACGTTCAGAGTGAAGATTTCAAGAGCATGCTACATAAGAGTGCAGGGTTCAGGAGGGTGCTAAGTACAGAGTGCAGGGTTCAGGAGGTTGCTACGTACAGAGTGCAGGGTTCAGGAGGGTGCTATGTACAAAGTGCAGGGTTCAGCAGTGTGCTACATACAAAATGCAGGGTTTACGAGGGTGCTACATACAGACTGCAGGCTTCTGGAGGGTGCTACGTATAGAGTGCAGGGTTCAGGAGGGTGCTACATACAACGTGCAGGGTTCAGGAAGGTGCTACGTACAGAATGCAGTGTTCAGGAGGGTGCTACATACAGAATGCAGGGTACAGGAGGGTGCTACATACAGAGTGCAGGGTTCAGGAGGGTGCTACGTATAGAGTGCAGGGCTCATGAGAGGGCTACATACAGAGTGCAGGGTTCAGGAGGATGCTACGTATAGAGTGCAGATTTCAGGAGGGTGCTATGTATAGAGTGCAAAGTTATGGAGGGTGCTACACACAGAGTGCAGAGTTCAGGATGGTGCTACGTAAAGAATTAGTGATGCCATTGGTGCCCCCTGTGCATAACATCAGCTGTACCCAGGGAGAGTTTGGTGTAATGGACAGGACATGAGCCCTCTCACTTCTAAATACAGAAGCTGGGCTTCTGTGTTTAGAAGTGACAGTAGTGATTGGAAAGCACAGGGCCAGTGCCCTAGAGTTCCACCACGTTCCAGCAGAAAAAAATTCCCTGAACATATCCATTATAAAAGGGTTATGCTGCCACCTTCATAAGCCCTCCCCCTTAGGTGAGGCTTCAGTTTTTTGCTAGTGTCTGAAGGTAGTGGTCATGTCTGTTCTTTCTGCACAAAAATAGCCAGCTTCTATTTGGTTCCATTTTGGATTAGGAGACAGGCTTTAACCAAATCTACTTTATATCCTACAGCTTGTCAATGCTTAGAGGAATGGTAACCCAACCACACACTGGACAATGCAGCTAAGGCCTGTAAGGTTGCCAGTTGGCACTAAACCCTGTGCAATGATATATTGCCTTTTGAAACATTAGGATGCATAGGGCAGTGATTCCCAGCTGTGGAGTCGAGTCCCTGAAGGTCCTTGTGTCAAAGCTTGATGTGATGGATGAAGATTGGACCCATAGGCGACCCTGCAGCTTGACTGGTAGGTGTCCTGGGGTAGTCCCAGTTGGTACCCTCTACTAGTGACTCCCTCAGACAGGAAAGTGGGCCTCAGGATTTATTTATTGAATAATGTACTTATGCCATACATTTTTTAATTATTTATTTCATTACTCTTTTTTTGTTTGTTACTTCCTGGGCTTTCCTGAGCGCTACATAGTTGTAGCAGAGCTAAGGGGTGGTTTGGGAGGCTCTTAGTACCAAATGCATTAGGTGGAGAGTTCTCTTCAAATCCTGCTTTCAGTTCTGTTTTCTCAGTTTGTTCCTTATGGTTCTGACTCCCTGCACATATTGGGAACCTGCAGACGCCGGGGGATGAGGTTCTTCACACTTTATATGTGGTCCATGCCATCATGTGTTTCCTGATGTCTACTGCTGCTATTTATCAGCCGGATTTCCTCTTTGTTCTTGTTGAAGGCCCAAAGAGGGGTCACTCAGTGTGTACGTTTTCCATTTCTCAATGGATGTCAGTTTTTTCTTGAGCTTATGGTTTAAAAGTTCCACTGGTTCCAGTGATGGTTCATTCCTACCAGGTGCTTACTGGACTATTCGATTAGTGGACTATTTAATATCAGGTGTTGGCAGCTCCATTTTATTAGCTGCTATATGGTCTTCGCTTTATACTTTTACTAAGTTTTACTAAGTGGATGTTAGAGCCACTGTAAATGCTTCTACTCGAACCCTTACTAAGGAAGAGGAATCTTGAAACGTTGTAAAAGCGAACATCTTATGGTGCCTGTGCCCAAGCTCATTACAGTACACATACTACAATCTGTCTGTACAATCTACTTTGTACTTAAAGCTGCACTTCAGTCGCTCTTCTATTTTTATTTTTTTAGCTCCGCTTACCTGACTGGGTTGTGCTGGATTCAAATACTCACTTACCCAGTGTCTCCAGCGTTGTCATGCTGTGATCTGCTGATCAGGTGCAGCAGTACCACCATGTTTGTCCTCCTCAGTCATCAGAAGCCAGCTGTCTTTTCGGGGTTCAAGTAGCTGGCTCCTGAGAATGATCACGGCTCCACCCACCAGGATATGTAATGTGGAATCCCAAGAAGCTGAGGCAGTAGAGACTCGCCTATGCAAGAATGGTGGTGAGTAGCTAGGCCACAAGCTTAAAAAACAAATAAACAGACAAAAAATTACCAATTGATATTGTGGAGGGTAGTGGCAGTGCACAGAGATTTAGATGATCGGGGGGGGGGGGGGGGGTGAAGATTCGCTTGAAGATTTAGGAAAATAATGCAATATGAGACCCATCTAGACTATGCTTTCAATTTGTATCCAATTAGTCAGGCTCCCTTGCACCAGGTAGTTGTTTGTGGGTCTAAAGTAGATTGTACAGTCATTGTAATATATGGTATGTGGTAACATTTAGACAGGTATTTTACATATAAATGTTTATGATGACTGTGATTCTTATATTAAACTATAAACTGAAGATACACCCCCAGCCCAATCCAGGAAAAAAAAACTCAGTGTGAAGCAGATATGTTGGCATCTCAATTTAACTGCTTAGAAAAGAGCCCATTCAAAATGGATTAGACAAATAAAGCAGATGTACCAGAGATCCATTTGGATGCCATTTTCCATTTTCAGCAAAAATATTTATCTATTAACGCTTTAACCACTTGCCGCCCAGCAACAGTAAATATACTGCTGGCAGGCGGCATCCCCAGGCACCACTTCCTGGTTTGGTGACGCGCAGGCGTCCAGCCTGTTGATCTCTGCTGTGATTGGACACAGCACAAGGTTGTCAGCAGGTTACAGCCAATGCTTTTGGGGTTCAGGTGGCAATAGCCAACTTAACAATGCCCCTTGACGTATTTGGGCTGTTTTTCACTAAAGACCTCTGAAATTTGATTGTGGAACAAAGTAATGTTTATGTCCAACAGTAATGCTGCCAACAGAAATGCATACCTTGCCAGGCCATTTGAGTGGAAACCTATCACCGTTTCCAAATTTTAAACTTTTTTGGGTCTAACCCTTAACAATAGCATTACTGTACAGAAAAAAAAATTAATTGCGGTCATATTGGTCCACAGACCCAATTTACTATATGCCTTTGTTCTCTGCTGCAATGGCCAGGAAAAGATATGAGACAATAATACAATTTATGCATTTCAGTGGCAATAACCTCTGTTGTCCCCGGAGTGACCCTGACTATGATCATCTCCACAAAATTCAGGCCCTCATAAATTACCTGTCCCAGAATCTTGCAGATGTGTATACAACCTCCAACAAAACATCTGCATAGACCCTTGTACATTTTCCTGGCGGACTTGCAATCAAGCAATATCTCCCCAGCAAGGGTGCCAGATACTGGGTCTAAATGTATAAGCTCTGTTAGAGGGCCACAGGCTACACATACCAATTTAAAATTTATGAGGAAAAAGACAGTCAAGTGGAGCACCTCCGATGCCCCGACTACATGAGGAGCAGTGGTAAGCTACTGTGGGACTTGTTGTCATCCTTGTCCAATCCTGGGTACCATGTCTACGTGGCCAGCTTTTATGCAAACATGCCTCTTTTTAGAAATTTGTTCCAAAAAAAAAAAATTGGCTGCTGCGCACCATTGACCTATTTGCTTCCCACAACGACTTGTTAACACCCCACACCCCACTTACAAAGGGGGAGAAAGCCTGCTTACGGAATGAATAACTACTAGCAGTTAGATGAAAGGACAGACATGATGTATTCATCCTGTCTTCCATTCACCCAGACATGAAGCCTCTTTACAATATGTTATTTACAAATCTACTGGAAGAATTGGATCTTTCCTAAAATCTCAGGAATTGATAATCTCAGCCCTTTTGTATCCAGAAGGCGCTGTGGCATAAAGCCCAAATCCAGATGCTGTTAAATGGCTAAATGAGAGGCATTTTCCAGATGTCCTCCAAGCTACCCCAACACAAAAGTCACCCCAAAAAAACATGTTGTGTCTGTAGTAAACACGGAATAAGGCGTAACACCTGTTTTTTTTTTTTTTTGTCCCTGGTGTCCTAAACAACCTAAACCTCTGCCTCAAGGACTGCTTCCATTGCTACCACATGGTAGTGGACTATTAGTCTGGGATGCAGCATGGCACAGTATAAGGGTCCACAAAATTTAGCACAAAAAGGGTCTCTAATCCTGTTAGATAGTCAGGAAACTGTCTATCACATTTTGATAGACTCTAAAATCAAGGGATGGAAAGGTTATTGCTCTGAAAAGCTGTTACAAAAAAAAGGTGTTGTTGTATTAAGTTAATGTTATATTGTTTGCTTTTCAGGAACGCTCATCAGCTACATCCCTGGTCTGTGTATTCTGACAGCAGCAGGGTGCTACTGTCAGAATAAATACATCAATGCCTGCAGCGCTTCAGGGAAAGATTTCTCCATCTGCAGTAATGAAAAAAAAAGAACATGTATGTCCGGCTTTAGGAGCATGGGGTCATCAGGGGGCAGTAGCTCCTATGCTAGGCATATACTTTTTTCACCTTTTTCTGGCAGAGTTTTCTTCATCTGTACATTGATCAATGTGAACGGAGGAATCTGTTGGGTTCCTTTTTTTTTCCATTCAAACCAAAGGCTGAACAAAAAACAGAACATTACATGTATGCCCTACATGAGAAGAGTGGGTGGATGTGTGGCAGAAGCTTCTAATGTTGGACATAAACTTTTTCTGGCAGAGATTTCTTCATCCACATCGTTCAATGTGAATGGATGAGTCTTTTAGGTACATTTTTTTGTTTTGTTTAGCCCACAGGCAGAACGAAAAAAAGAACATTACATCCATGCCAAACATTAGGCGTGTGGCAGGACAGTTTAAAGGTTGCCACAGGTTTTGAAAAATGAAGAAAGAAAAGAGAAATGTATTTTTTATTATTATAATATATTATTATAATACAGGATTTATATAGCGCCAACAGTTTGCGCAGCGCTATGTGAGGGAAGACAATACAGTTACAATACAGTTCAAAACAGGAGGAAGTAGAGGGCCCTGCTCATTAGAGCTTACAATCTAGAAGGGAGGGTCAAGTGAAACAAAAGGCAATAACTGTGGGGGATGGGTTGATGGAGAAAATGGAGGTACATTTGTTAGGTGTTGGTAGGATAGGCTTCTCTGAAAAGGAGGGCTTTCAGAGATCTCCTAAAAGCTAATAGAGTAGGAGATAATTGGACAGATAAGGGTAAGGAGTTCCATAGGATTGGAGAGGCTCTGGAAAAGTCCTGGAGACGAGCATGGGAGGAGGCGACGAGGGGGCTAGAGAGCAGGAGGTTTTGAGAGGAACGAAGAGAGTGATTAGGTTGGTATTTTGGGACGAGGCTGGTGATGTAGCTAGGGGCTAAGCTGTGGATTGCTTTGTAAGATGTTGCAAGTATTTTGAATTGAATTCGTTGGGTGAGCGGAAGCCAGTGGAGGGCTTGACAGAGAGGAGCAGCGGACACTGAGCAATTGGTAAGGTGGATGAGTCTGGTGGCAGCATTCATGATGGATTGAAGGGGGGATAGCCTGTGTAGAGATATGCCAACGAGAAGGGAATTGCTGTAGTCGAGGCACGAGATGACCAGGGAGTGAACTAGGAGTTTTGTTGTGTCTTTGGTTAGAAAGGGGCGTATTTTGGAGATTTTGAGGAGGCTGAGGCGTCAAGATTTGGACAGCGATTGGATGTGGGGTTTGAAGGAGAGTTCAGAGTCCAGGACAACACCTAAGACCTTGGCATGCGGGGATGGGCTGATAGTAATGCCATCGATATTGACGGAGAAATCAGGGGAGGGGGCACGTGGTGGAGGAAAAATTATAAGCTTGGTTTTGGATGGATTGAGTTTGAGGAAGTGGTGAGACATCAAGACTGATATATCTGATAGTAAATTAGTGATATGTGAGGAGACTGAGGGAGAGAGCTAAGGGGGGATAGATAGATTTGGGTATCGTCAGCGTAGAGATGGTATTGGAAGCTGTGGGAGGCTATCAACTGACCCAGAGAGGAGGTGTAGATTGAAAATAGGAGGGGTCCAAGAACAGAGCCTTGGGGGACCCCAACAGAGAAGGGAAGAGGAGAGGAGGAAGTAGAATTGTACATAACGCTAAAGGTGCGGTTGGATAAGTAGGAAGATAACCAGTGCAGTCACGGAGACCAAAGGCATGGAGTTTTTTGAGGAGGAGGAGATGGTCGACCGTATCAAAGGCAGCAGAAAGGTCCAGAAGTAGGAGTACAGAATAGTGTCCATTGGTTCTGGCCGTTAGTAGATAGTTTGTCAGTTTTAGGAGAGCAGTTTCAGTGGAGTGTTGAGGCCAAAATCCAGACTGAAGGGGATAAAGGAGGCTATTCTCGGCAAGGTGGTCGCACAGTCGGTTGTAGACTAGACGTTCGAGGAGTTTGGATGAAAAGGGGAGCAAGGAAATAGGGCGTAGGTTGTTCACATCGGTTGTGTCCAGTGAGGGCTTTTTAAGTATGGGGCTGACTAGTGCATGTTTTAGGGAGTTGGGGAAGATGCCAGAAGAGAGGGAGAGATTGAAGATGTGGGTTAGAGAGTGTAGAATAGGGCCAGAAGGTGAACGTAGCATTTGCGAGGGAACAGGATCCAGAGGGCAGGTGGTTAAGTGGACATTAGCAAGTAGTTTAGCAACCTCATCTGTAGTGGCGGGGTTGAATGAGGGAAGTAATGATCGCACCTGTGGGCGTGAAGCATAAGGCATGGAAGGTATCTGAGCAGCAACGATCTCCTTACCAATTGTATCAATCTTCTGTTTGAAGTGGTAGGCAATCTCCTGGGCAGTGAGTGAGTCGGTGGGAGGGGGTAGTGGAGGACGGAGTAGATAGTTAAAGGTAGCGAAGAGTTGCCGGGGGCGGGATGACAAGCTGTTAATGAGAGTGATAAAATAGGTCTGTTTGGCAGTGTGGAGACTGGAATTGTATTTTTGGAGGGCAGATTTATATTGGTTGAAATCCTTCTGAGACCTAGTCTTACGCCATAGGCGCTCAAGAGTGCGGCTATGCTTTTTCAGACTTCTAGTTTTATCGGTTTGCCAAGGTTGAAGGGGTCGAGGCCTGATTCGGTGTCCGGTGTGTCCAGGGAGGCTAAGAGTGAAGTGTTGTAGACAGAAGTGGCTAGGTTGGCGCAGAACAGGGATGTGCGATTTTGTCATAGAGGTGGTCGGTAGTAGAGTAGAGAAGAGAAGGGTTGAGATGGCGTAGGTTTCTGCGGGTAACTGTACGGTAGCTGGAGGAAGAGGAGGTGGAGGAGAGGGAGAGAGGGAAACTAATAAGGTAGTAATCAGAGAGAGGGAAAGGATTGTTTGAAAGGTTGTGCGGAGTGCAAAGGTGGGAGAAAACGAGGTCAAGGATATGCCTTCAGAGTGAGTAGAAGCATGTATCCATTGCTTCAGGTCAAAGGAGGAGGTTAGACTGAGAAGTTTGGAAGTGGTAGGAGTGTTAGTATTAATAGGGATGTTGAAGTCGCCGACAATGATTGTGGGGATTTCGGAAGAGAGAAAGTAGGGTAGCCAGGCAGAGAAGTCGTCAAGAAAGGTTGATACTGGTCCAGGGAGGCGGTAGATCACAGCTATCCTTAGAGAAATGCAGTGTACCTCAAATGAGGAGAGTGACAGAGAGGGAGGTGGGTGAAGTACCTGAAAGGTGCTATATGGGGCTAGAAGGATCCCGACACCCCCTCCCTTGCGTCCATTGGGTCTAGGGGAGTGAGTCCATAGAAGACCACCTTGGGATAGGGCAGCAGAAGAGGCAGTGTCGGCTTCGTGAAGCCAGGTTTCGGTGATGGCGAGTAGATTAAATGAGTTAGCGATGAAAAGGTCATGGAGAGAGGTGAGTTTATTACAGACAGAGCGGGCGTTCCAAAGGGCGCAAGAGAAAGGGAGTCTGGTCTTGGGAAGAAGAGAGATGGGAACTAGATTGTGCTGACTGCGACTGCAACCAGAGGGTGTAGGGTAAGTAGTGTGTTGAGCACGGGTAAATGATGGAGGACCAGGGTTTGGGGATATGTCTTCAGAGGCTAGGAGAAGCAGAAAGGTGAGGGTGGTAATATGAGAGTGTGATTTATATGAGGGGACATGCCTCAGTGTCCCCGAGGATTTGTGTGCATGTGGATTTAGAAATAGCAGGAGATGGTGAGTGCAGTAATAAGGTGAGGACAGAAGTGAGGGTGATATATATAAGCTGTGGGGTGGAGAAGAGGGGTGAAGCAGAGAGAGTTTAAGGATAGAGGACACTGCTGTCAGAACGAGTGGTAGAGAGTGCATTTTACAAGGAGAGAGCTGAAGGGCTAAAAAAGATTACCTGCAGTCTATGTGGTGTATATCTCAGCCTTTCCTGTGTTCATTCACTTTGTGCATTCTCAAAGTGCAGATTCAGAAGTGCTTCCCCCTTATAGAAAAACGCCCCACTTTGAGAAAAGAGCCCCCAAAGCAAACATGCCCCCCTGGCACACGTGCCTTCCCCAGAAAATGGTTTCTTATATACTGTTAGAGATGGGGGAGGGTTCTTTACAATTAATTAATCAAGAGTTGATAAGGGAAGGCTGGCTACACTGACCAGGAATTTCACTTCACAAACTGATTTATATGGGACACTTAATAGAGATGACTCCAAAGGCTAGAGGCCATAAAAGAGGTAATAATTAAAGGTAAGAGAAAACATAGCAAAGAACAGTCTACAGATGCTTAAACAAAATAAACACAACATATTTAACAGAACATGGAAAAGCAGGTTTTAGAGATTCAGAAATGGGTGAAGTGGACAGCTTTACACATGCCATAGTTTAAGACAAAAGCATTAAGAGGAGCAGTGTCAGAAACGCAGGTTGAGTGAAGTTACATCAGTGGGGACGTATCATAGTTTAAGACAAAAGTGAAGTTACATTGTTTTTTATGTTCTTTTTTGATTTTTTAAAACCTTGTGACAAAAAATTAGATCTGCAAAATTCTCATCATGCCTCTTAGCAAACACTTTGCAGTTATGCGGTTTATGTGAGTGAAACTACTATGTTTTAACAATAACATTTTAGAGTTTTAAACTGTATTACACTAGTGGATTCCCCTTTGTTTTTCCCTATATGTACATGCAAGAGGGGAAATTATTTAAGGAGGACCCCTACACTTAACAGTGTTTCAACATTGTGCTTGTAACCCTGACCATGCAAATGGGGGCATCTTGTTTGGGTGAGTTACCAGCTAATGGGAGAGGGATCACGCAGGTGGTGGATATAAGCGGTGTTCAACATTGAGCACGGAGCTCTTTTCTTCACCCCTGTCACTATTTTAGCACATTTGATTAATGGACTTTATGTGATTTATTTTGTGCACAATTACACTTTATATGCGTTTATCTTTTATGATTATTTGTTGGAATATTGTATTTTTGGCACATTTTTATTTGAACACTTATTCCATTAAAGTGTTTTTGGGAGCATATTTTTCAATTTTTTTATAAAAATACCTTGAAGTGTCTACTTTCCAAAAATGGGTCAACTATGTTTTTTTTCTACTGTCTTGGCATTTTAGGGCCTCTTAAACTGTAATAGGTAGTCAGAAAAAAAAATGCGCAAGAAATAAAAGACTTAAAGTGCTCATTGGATTTTAGGTTCCTATACACGGCTAGGCTCTCAAAAAAGTTTCACACATGTGGTATCCCCATACTCAGGAGAAGTAGCAGAATGTGTTTTGGGGTGTAATGCTATGTATACTTATGACGTGTGTGAGAAATATCTTACTAAAGTGACAACTTTGTGTAAATAAAGGCAAAAAAAATCTTCCAAAGACTCAGCATGCTTCTCAACAATTACCTTGGGGTGTCTACTTTCCAAACAGAGGTCATTTAGGGGGTATTCATATTGTCGTGACATTTAGGGCCACCGAAAATATGATAGTTTGTCAGGAAATCCAATGTGTAATTAATGTCCCTTGAAAGCCTGAAGGTGGTCTTTGGATTTTGGGGGCCAGTACGTGGCCAGACTGCTAAAAAGTCTCTCACATATGGTATCCCCATACTCGAGAGATGTAGCAGAATGTGTTTTCCGATGTAATTCCACATATACCCATGACATGTGTAAGAAATGTAAAAAATTTCAACTTTGTGTAAACAAAAAAGGAAAAACTTTTTTGTATCATATTCCAAAAAATAAAGTCTTCCATGGATTAAAAATGCCTCTCAGAAAATGATAGTGAATGATAGTTGCCCAATAACAGGAAGACATGGGAGTGGGGACACCTGGTGATGTCGATGAGTAGCCTATGTTTACCTGTCAGATGGCTGTGTACCTTGACGGAACCAGTTGTGTTCGGCCGGCGGTGGGCTTTTTTTGTGCGGGTCAGCGTTTTTTGTTTTTTATTAACCACTTAACCACTTAAGCCCCAGCCCTATTTCGGACACTTTTTGTTTACAAGTTAAAACCAGTATTTTTTCCTAGAAAACTACTTAGAACCCCCAAACATTATATATATATATATTTTTTAGCAAAGACTCTGGAGAATAAAATGTCGGTCATTGCAAAATTTTTTGTCACGCGGTATTTGCGCAGCGGTCTTTAAAACGCCATTTTTTTGGAAAAAATTTGAAAAATCACATTTCACTGCATTTAAAAAATACTAAACAGTAAAGTTAGCCCATTTTTTTTGTATATTGTGAAAGATGATGTCACGCCGAGTAAATGGATACCCAACATGTTATGGTTTAAAATTGCGCCCCCCCATGGGATGGCGACAAACTACGGTCAATAGAGATCTCAATCTGCGATGCTTTAAATTTATTTAACGGTTACCAGTTTAGAGTTAGAGTATAGCTCTTTTTTTTTAATTATTGCCCACGCTCTGGCGATCGCGGCGATACCTCACATGTGGGGTTTGAACAGCGATTTCATTCGCGGCTCGACTTGTGTATACGTTTTTTTTGTGTGCGAGCTAACGGTGACGGGGGCGGCTAAATTTTTTTTTTCTCCTATTTATTTTTTCTTTTTTTTAAACTTTATTACAGGTTTTAAAAAAAAAAAAAAAATCTGATCACTTTTATTGCTGTCACAAGCAATGTAAACATCCCTTGTGACACCAATATGTAGTGACAGGTACACTTTATGGAGGGATCGAGGGTCTAAAAGACCCTAGACCCCTCCACTACACTTCCCTGTATGCAAAACGCCGTAAACGGCATTTTTGCATACAGCCGTTTTTCAAATCTGCCGCCTTTTGCAGCACAGTAACCTGGAAGTGACGTCATGGACGCCGACTCCGGGTTACGTCATCGGAGACCCGATCTATGCCGTTACCGGCATTCATTGGGACTCCATCCAGCTGGCGGACGTGTCGGCTGGGTGCTTGGGGCTCCCGGTGGGACGGGAGCCCCGAGCAAAGCCACGGAAGGCAGCGCCCCCCGGGTAACGATCGAGTGGCTCCCGAGCCGCATCGGTCGTTACCGATGGAAAGCTGACCGCCGGCTTCAAGCCACGGTACCGGGATGATGCCTCTAACTAGAGGCATCATCCCGGTATAACCCCGCAAAGTGTACTGACGTACCGGTACGTTGATATGCGGTAAGTGGTTAAAGAGCAGGCCTATTGCTGAGATTTGTTGCTTACAAGGTAAAACCAGTATTTTTTGCTTTACTTAGAACCCCCAAATATTATATACTTTTTTTTTACCAGAGACTCTGGAGAATAAAATGGCGGTTGTTGCAATTTTTTATGTCACACGGTATTTGCGCAGCGGTTTTTCAAACACAATTTCTTTTTTATAAAATACACTTCACTAAATTAAAAAAATTAAACAGTAAAGTTAGCCTCATTTTTTGTATATTGTGAAAGATGATGTTACGCCGAGTAAATAGATACCTCACATGTTACACTTTAAAATTGCACGCACTCGTGGAATGGCGACACTAACTACGGTACTTAAAAATCTCCATTGGCGATGCTTTAAAATTTCTTAACGGTTACCAGTTTAGTGTTACAGAGAAGGACTTTTGCTAGAATTATTGCTTGTGCTCTAACGATCACGGCGATACCTCACATGTGTGATTTGAACACTGTTTACATTTGTGGGCACTACTTACCTATGCATTTTCTATGGCGCGCTAGCATGCGGGGACGGGGGCGCTTTAAAAAAATGATTTATTTTATTTTTTATTTTATTTTTACACTGTCCCTTTAAAAAAAAAAAAAAACTCATCACTTTTATTGTTGTCACAAGGAATGTAAATATCCCTTGTGACAGTAATAGGCAGTGACAGGTACTCTTTATGGAGGGATCTGGGATCTAAAAGACCCCAAACCCCTTCTCTGTACTTCAAAGTATTCAAAACGCCAAGATCGGCATTTTTGAATACTGTGGATTCTTTAAAATCAGCGCTGTTAGCTACCGAGTAAACCAGAAGTGACCTTGTGACCTCCCTCCCAAGTTACTACATTGGGGACCAGATCGAAGCTGATTCCGGCTTTGTTCGGGTTTCCCGCCAGCCAGTGGATGTGCCGGCTGGTCGTTCAGATCTCCCAATGGGGCGGAGCTGTGGAAGGAGGCGGAGGGGGGCACGTCCCTACCCGCTGCTTGTAATAATGGCCGAGTGGCTGCTTAGCCGCATCGGTTGTTATCACAAGAAAGCCGACCGTCCGCTCTACAAACTGGTACTGGGGTAGTGCCTCCAGCTGCAGGGATCATCCTGGTACAACCACTGTCTCAAAATGATGTACAGGTATGTGATTTTGTTGGAAGTGGTTATTAACCACTTTACCACCAGAGGATTTTGCTGTCTTACGTCCAGGCCACTTTTTGCGATTCGGCACTGTGCAACTTTAACTGACGCCGTACCCAAACGAAATTTTCCCACAAATAGAGCTTTATTTTGGTGGTATTTGATCACCTGTGCGATTTTTACTTTTTGCGCTATAAACAAAAAAAGAGCGTACATTTTGAAAAAATAACAATATTTTTCACATTTTTTTATATGAAATTCCCCCCCCCCCCCAAAAAATGTAAAAATCTAAATTTTTTTCCATTTTTGGCCAATTTGTTTTCTGCTACCTATGTTTGGTAAAAAAAAATCACAATAAGCATATTTTGATTGGTTTGCGCAAAAGTTATTGCGTTTACTAACTAAGGGAAAGATTTCTGTCATTTTTGGTGTTTTTTTTTTAATGAGTAATGGCAGCGATCTGCGATTTTTTTTTTTGCGGGACTGTGACATTGCGGCGGACAGATCGGACCCTTGACTGGCATTTTTGACACTTTTGGGGGTACCAGTGACATTTCTATAGTAATCAGTGCTATAAATATGCACTGTTACTGTAAAAATGACACTGGCAGGGAAGGGGTTAATTTTATTGGAGAGGGAGGGGTTAATGTATGCCTGGTGCTTACTGACGTGTGTGGGGGGAGGTGACTGAGTGACACAGGGACAGATCGCATGTTCAGCTATGCTGAACCCTGCAATCTGTCACTGTTTGTCACTTAGGAGATCCGCCGCTCTATTTAGACAAGCGTGAGGATCTCCAGACTCGATTCCCTGACGATCGGGGAAGAGCGGCGGTGATCGCCGCTGCTCCTCCCCTGGCCCGACTCCCGCTGTGACTGAACACAGCGGGAGCGAGCCTCCGGCGGCGCGTGAGCGACGCCCAGAAGGGGTGGAGTCCAGTGACTTAGGTCTACGTCGCTGAACGGAATCGAGCCACTTTGCCGCAGTACAGTCAACGTGACTGGTCGGCAAGTGGTTAAAGGACTTGTCAAAAACCATGTGCGTTTTAACTAAGTATTTTAGCACTTTTTGTCAATTTAGTAGGGGTACTGTGCAGGGCTGCTGTTAGATATCATGGGGTCCCCTATAGCCTACCTGACAGGGACCCCCTTGACCCCACCCACCTCTAAAAATATGCAGCTTTGAAATGTATCCTGCATGTTCAAAATTTGATTACCCAAAAGGAATAGGTGTTTTCTGAACACGTCTCAGATCATTCCTGCTAATGAAAATGCTGCAGCTGACTTGAAGGCCTAATAGATATTCCTTGAGCCTTAAAGTGGTTCTAAAGCCTAAACATTTTTTACCTTAATGTATTACTTGCATTAATGTAAAAAATGTTCAGGCATCAATTTTGGAATCTCACCCCTCTAATATACTTGCTTGAACCCTCACACGATCCAGCCGTGTGCACCTCTGCAGCTCTTCTCTGTCCTCACTTACAGGTCTTACTGGCTTTGCTTGGGCACCGGGATTCATTGGCTCCCACTTTCGTCAATCAAAGCCAGTAATGAGGAGCAGGGGGTGGGGCTGAGTCCCACTGTCTGTATCAATGGACGCAGCACACAAGTGTGCCCCCTTGGGAAGTGGCTTTCCATGGAGGCACTGGACAGAGCGGAGGAACAAGGAGCTCCATTGGGGACCCAAGAAGTGGAGGTTCAGGGCTGCTCTGTGCAATTCCATTGCACAGAGCAAGTAAGTATAGACATGTCATCCTTTACAACTACTTTAACCACTTACTGTTTGGGACAATTTTGACATTTTTCACAAACATGTTAAAATCCCCCTCTCTTCCCCTCTATTTCTACACATATAGCCCTTGGTTATATTTTAGGGAGGCTGCAGCCTTCAAATCCCCCCTTTTCCCTTAGCGCAGAGCACATTCCCTCTATCAAAGCTTACATTTAACTGTAAACTGATAACCTGGAAAGGCTTTAAAGTGTCGTCTATGGACAATTTTAGGTACTGTTGTTTGTTGCCATCTCACAGGCATCTGACATTTTAAAGCATGATACAGTATGTTTGGTATCTATTTACTAATGCAATCTTTTATATTTTTGTAAAAAAGTATTATATTGTGTTTGTGTGCACTAAATTGCATTTAAGTGTATATTTTCCATAAAAATATGTGTTAAAAATGTAAAAATGGCTGCGCAAATTTCATGTGACATAAAAAATTGCAACAATGTCCATTTTATTCTCCAGGACCTCTGTTTTCAGAAAATATATAATGGGGGTTCTAAGAAATTTTATAGCAAAAAAAAAATACAGATAGGTTACTCACATAATCCAAAATGTAATAAAAGTACGTCAGCACTTCAGCAAATGCTCAGAACGCGATGCGTTCCACTCCAATACCAGAACAGGAGTCACATCACTTCCGGTTCCGGTATTGGAGTGGAATGCATCGCATTCCGGGCATTTGCTGACGTGCTTTTATTACTTTTTTGGATTATGTGAGTAACCTATCTGTATTTTTGCGATAAAATTGGCGTATACAGTATTACGCTATGTGGTCCTCCCCTTGCTTTGTATGAGATTACCACTTACCCCAACGCTTTGAGGAGTATCGCGGATGATCCAGGATAGGACCCCAAAATAGGATACCCAAAGCCAGGATAGCGGCTACCTAGAGGGAGTTCCAGGACCTTTTTCCAGGACCCTAGAGGGCCACCCAGGACCAGATTGAGTACCTGCACTGTCCTTATTACTACCCCGCCCAATACCCCTGTGTGGGGTGGGTATTTCTGGCGAGTGCAATTTATACCTGAGGGATACCAGCACTCTATCACTATACTCACCACGAATATAGTGTTTGGTGATATCGAATGAAGAGATAACCACCTACTACACACCATTTATGGACTTTTATATATATTAACCATCACCTACCTCTGCACAGAGCCACCTTTATCTATGTATGTATTATTAGGCTGATTTATTTATTTAATATTTAGAGTCATCCATCCTTCCAACACGGTCTACTCCATGTCACCTATCACTGTTTATTTTAGTCCCATTTAGGACTAACACTGTGACTAATTTTCTGCCAGCTCATTTATTTATTATTCATTTATTATTTGTGATTACCGTTATTCACTCCTATCACGGTTTCCTATTTATCCTTTCACCCCACATTTTATAGTCCTGCCCCAGGACTTACTTGTTGATTTATTACTGCCTGCTTACCACTTTATTACTTCTGCACCTTACAGCACTAATCACTTCATCTACTATGTGTATATATTGTGTGTATTATATTACTAGATATATTGGTACCAGCATTCAGTATTATCTTGATGTCCATTGTCACATGATTTCAATTGTTTTTGTAACATCATCCTTTGACTCTTACATTTCAAGCCTCTACATGTAATTGTATACTTACATACCTTTTTCACAATAGCCCAGGATATTATTGGATTTTCCATCCTTTCTGGCAGCACCACCCCCCTCTCCTCCCCTCTAAATGTAAACTTTGGTGCTAGAATTATTGCTTTTTTATTGTTTTTTTTTTCATTCAACTTTATTGCTATCACAAGGGATAAATACCATCCCTTGTGATACCTTTTGCAGTGGCAGGTGCTCTTTATGGGGAGATCTGGGATCTATTAGGCTCCTGATCCCTCCTCTACCCTCCAAGGCAGCTGGTAAAAAAAAGATCAGTTTGGTTGGCTTCTTTCCTGGCTGGTACCAACCAAATAAATACAGACCTGAATCTGGACGTGACAAAATCCTTGTAACCTTAGATTTATTTGTCACAGAGGAGAGGAAGAAAAATGTGTTTCTCCTTCTCCTTTGTGCAATGCCAACCCAACCTGATGGAATGGAGAGCCGAGGAAAATAGGTGCAAGTGGCGGCTAAACGCAACCGTGGGGATAATTTTTGCTACACAAAAAGCATCATGGCCATAGCATATAGTATACATCCTCTGCTGTTTTGTTGTATAAGGGTGAGTGTTTGGGGGTGGTAAAAAAATAAATACACATTTTTTTTCCACCCCCTAAACACAAGTGTAAGGGCCCATTCACATAAAGTGTAGGGTGTGTCTCCAGTGCAGAGCTGTATTTTCACAGCATGGGGATGCACAAAGTGTTGTGGGTGCCCCCGTGCCAGCTTCCCATTCATTTATATTGGGACACACACCCACACCTACCTGCATAATAGAATAGGACACAGTGGTTGTACCCATGCAACTGCGACGTGTCCCAATAGGAATGAATAGGACACTGGCAGGCGGATGCACCCAACACTTTGTGCATCCCCATGCTGGTAAAAGATGGCCCTGCACACAGGGCCGGTGCTTCCACTAGGCAAACTAGGCAGCCGCCTAGGGCGCATTGCCACCTAGGGGCGCAGCCACGAGTCAGCACTCACGCTCCATCATGAATGATCCTTGTGAGCTGAGGAAAGGGGCGGCAGTGGGGGAGGAAGAAGGGACAGAGGAAGATGCCAGGTGTCTGCGGCAGTGGCAGAACTACCAGGCCCTGGCTTTCCACCATTGTTGGGGGAGCCCCAAGGGGCAGGAAAGGAGCCCACCGGAGTGCTAGCTGCATAATGATCCTCTTCGTCTGGAGCTGAGCGGCCTAATCCCTGGGCGGGAAGTGACTCTCTAATCTGAGCTGGTGGGCAGCCATTAATTTCCCTGGGTTGGTATTAAGCAGGGAGTGGAGGAGAGCTGAACCTGAGCCGGAGCTCGGCACTGGAGGGCGGCACCTTTACTGGAGCAGAAGCGACGAGGCAACGGAATGGTCTGAGGATGTTGGTGATGAAGGAGGTGCGGAGCTCTCTGACTGCTGCTTCCTCCCTCCACCAGGAGCCGGTTGGAGCTGTGGTGAGGACTGTGGTCCAGGAGAGGAGTGTCCTGGGAGAAGGAATAAGCAGGATCATGGTGAAGGAGGGCAGAGTGCAGGCCACTCTTTTCATACTGCCCAGTAAGTGTCCCCAGAACAGGGAATCAGGGTCCCTGGGTGTGACATGGAGTATGCCTGGTGTGAAAGAGAATTGCGGTCACCAGGTATGCCATGGGGAATCTAAGTCACCAGGTGTGACATGGGGGAGAGGGGTCACAAGTGTAACAGGGGGTTTGGGGTCACCAGGTGTGCCATGAGGAATTGGAAACCCTGGGTGTGCCATGGGGGATTGATGTCCCCCGGTGTGACATGGAGGAACATCAGGGTCCCTTGGTGTGACATGGAGGAACATCAGGGTCCCCAGGTGAGACATGGAAAAACATCATCATCATTATCATCATGATAATCACACAATACAGATGCTGTGGTTTATTGCACCTGCACTGTGTGATTAACACAATGATAATGATGATGATCAAATTTAGCTGCTGTATCAATCATGTGCAACAGAGACATGACATAGGGGAAGAGGGTGTGTTTTTAGTGACAATATCCATACCTGCCAACTGTCCCGTTTTTGCCGAGACAGTCCCGGCAAATAGGAGCCTGTCCCGGGTAATTTACATTATCCCGGCAATGTACTTATTTACACTTTGCACTTTTTTTATATTTACATATTCCATTTTTTGTATGGTCACACCTGAGCACATTTCACACTTTAGAATTGCAGGGAATTGTGATGAGAATTTTAAACTTTAGGCAGAAGTAGTGCAGCTGAATGGGAGAATTATTCCAACTCTGCTACTTTGGCCTCAAGTTTGAAATTCCCTTCTCAATTTCCTGTAATTTTCTCTTCATTGAGTAGACCCTAAAGTAGGCGGAGATGAATTATGTGGAGTGGGCGGAGCTTCAGGGTAGTGGGTGTGGTAAGTAATTGATAGCTGTGCTGCAAAATGTCCCTGGAATTTTTTTCAAATGTTGGCAACTATGCAATACCTTATTTAGGCAAAATTCACTGCGGACTTGGTGGTCCCCACTTTCCTCACAATGTCCCTCTGTGCTTTGATGGCTTTTGGCTGCTGCGGATTTCCCCTCAGCCTGAGCCTGCTCTCTCCTCAGCACTTACTTGCTGAAGGAGGCAACCGCTGTGCCCTGTGACAGATATCACTCTGCCAGGACCAAAACATAGGTTTTTTTGGGGGGGAAATGTGGCGCTGGATGGTGTTAATCTGCCTGACTGCCGGACGTATCCGGGGCCCCTCTGAGTGAACTGATGGGGCCCAGAATATATGGTTATACCACCTGGGAGCAGAAGGGAACTTGAGAAAAAGGCAGAAGCAAAAACAAAGTGCCTGCTTGTCAGAGAAACGGCCATGCTGCAACTAACAACTCCGCCAGAACTTCCAATGGCCGCAACAGACTCAGGCCATAGACTCATTATCAGTGAAATGGCTGTGCTGCAACTGGCAACTTTGCCAGTACTTCCCATGGCTGCAATGGACTCAGGCCATAGACTAATTCACTGGCCTATAAAAGGACTCTGCTCAGCCCATCAGATTGCTGGATTGTCTTCAGCTCTTCCTGTGTCCTGAGCATTGCTACTTCCTGGATTCCCGTTTGACCCGGCTTGTCCCTGACCTGTCTGCTCTCTCTCCTGGCTTTGACCCACGGCTTCGTCTGACCCTTCGATCCTGCTCCAGTGTTTGAACCTCAGCTTGTGTGACCATCCTTGCTCTTTTGTCCTCTGCCTGACTTCTAGTGTACCGATCCCGGCTTGCTCAACGGACTTGCTTCTGCTCAATCCCCTTGTCTTGGCGACCTGTTTGGACTGATACCTGTGTATGACCCTCGGCCTGGCTTTTACCTGCACATTGCTTGATTCCCTGGAGGCCCTGCAAGTTGTTCCGGATACCCTTGTGAACCTTTAGGCCCCATGCACACGGGACGTTTTTAACGCCGCTGTAAGCAGCGTCAGGCGTTTTCTTTTTGCAGCCTAAAAACGCCCCTCCATGTTATTCTATGGCCTCATGCACACTCAGACGTTTTTGAGCTGTAAGTGGCTTAGACGTTTTTAGGCTGCAACAAGAACCCACCACCTGCGCGTTCTGAGGACCAGCGTTACAGCGTTAAAAACGCCTGACGCTGCTAAAAGCTGAATAACTTTGCTATAACGTTGCTTAACGTGCGTTAAGCCACGTTTATACGTTTTTTTTTCTTCCATTCAAAATCAATGGTTCCCTATGGGATCCTATTGATTTGAATGGAGGTCGCACCGCAACACCGCAAGTCGGATCCGACTTGCGGGGTGACTTGCGCTGTGGGAATCTTGAGGGGGAACGCCACGCCAAAATGGGAAAAAAACGGCGTGGGGTCCCCCCAGGGTTCCAAACCAGGCCCTTCGGGTCTGTTATGGAATTTGAGGGTAGCCCCATGCCGAAAAAACGGCATGGGGTCCCCCCCAAAATCCATACCAGACCCTTAACCGAGCATGCAGCCCGGCAGGCCAGGAAAGGGGAGGGGACGAGCGAGCGGCCCCACCCCCCCTGGACCACACCAGGCCACATGCCCTCAACATGGGGGGGTGTTGGTGCTTTGGGGCAGGGGGAGCTCTGCACCCCCCACCTCAAAGCACCTTGCCCCCATGTTGATGAGGACAAGGGCCTCATCCCCACAACCCTGGCCGGTGGTTGTGGGGGTCTGCGGGCAGGGGGGCTCATCGGAATCTGGAAGCCCCCTTTAACAAGGGGGCACCCCAGATCCCGGACCCCCTCCCTATGTGAATGGGTATGGGGTACACTGTACCCCTACCCATTCACCCCATAAAAGGCAGTGTATGGAAATAACGACAAGAGACGTTTTGGAAAGTTTATTAAAAATCTTCATCCGACTCTTCTTGTCTTCTCCTCTCCGGGGTCTTCTGCTCTTTTGCTGTCCGCCCTTCTTGTCTTCTCCTCTCCGGGGTCTTCTGCTCTTTTGCTGTCCCCCTCTTCTTGTGTTCTTGTCTCCGGGGTCTTCTGCTGTCCTCTCTTCTTTTCTTCTCCTCTCCGGTCTTCTGCTCTTTTGCTGTCGGCTGTCGGCTGTCTTCTTCCTCCGGTCCTCCTCCGACGACGTCTCCGCTGATTATGCCTATCTCCGGTCTCTTCAGCTTATTATATAGCCATTAGGGGCGTGGCCCCGATGACGTCATCTGGAGGCCCCGCCCCCTCATGTCACATATGACGTCATCTGTGACATGAGGGGGCGGGGTCTCCAGATGACGTCATCGGGGCCACGCCCCTAATGGCTATATAATAAGCTGAAGAGACCGGAGATAGGCATAATCAGCGGAGACGTCGTCGGAGGAGGACCGGAGGAAGAAGACAGCCGACAGCCGACAGCAAAAGAGCAGAAGACCGGAGAGGAGAAGAAAAGAAGAGAGGACAGCAGAAGACCCCGGAGACAAGAACACAAGAAGAGGGGGACAGCAAAAGAGCAGAAGACCCCGGAGAGGAGAAGACAAGAAGGGCGGACAGCAAAAGAGCAGAAGACCCCGGAGAAGACCCCGGAGAGGAGAAGACAAGAAGGGCGGACAGCAAAAGAGCAGAAGACCCCGGAGAAGACCCCGGAGAGGAGAAGACAAGAAGAGTCGGATGAAGATTTTTAATAAACTTTCCAAAACGTCTCCTGTCGTTATTTCCATACACTGCCTTTTATGGGGTGAATGGGTAGGGGTACAGTGTACCCCATACCCATTCACATAGGGAGGGGGTCCGGGATCTGGGGTGCCCCCTTGTTAAAGGGGGCTTCCAGATTCCGATGAGCCCCCTGCCCGCAGACCCCCACAACCACCGGCCAGGGTTGTGGGGATGAGGCCCTTGTCCTCATCAACATGGGGGCAAGGTGCTTTGAGGTGGGGGGTGCAGAGCTCCCCCTGCCCCAAAGCACCAACACCCCCCCATGTTGAGGGCATGTGGCCTGGTGTGGTCCAGGGGGGGTGGGGCCGCTCGCTCGTCCCCTCCCCTTTCCTGGCCTGCCGGGCTGCATGCTCGGATAAGGGTTTGGTATGGATTTTGGGGGGGACCCCATGCCGTTTTTTCGGCATGGGGCTACCCTCAAATTCCATAACAGACCCGAAGGGCCTGGTTTGGAACCCTGGGGGGGACCCCCACGCCGTTTTTTTCCCATTTTGGCGTGGAGTTCCCCCTCAAGATTCTCACAGCGCAAGTCGCCCCGCAAGTCGGATCCGACTTGCGGTGTTGCGGTGCGACCTCCATTCAAATCAATAGGCTCCCATAGGGAACCATTGATTTTGAATGGAAGAAAAAAAAACGCTGCTAAAAGCAACGTGGCAAAACGTGCAATAACGCCAATGGAAAAAGCTACTGAAAGCACGTTTTTTACAGCTGCTTTTTCCGGCGTCAGAACTAACTTTGACGTACGTTTTTTCTAACGCCCCGTGTGCATGGGGCCTTACCTGCACTCCACAAGCATCCAGTGCTCCTTGGGACGCGTCACCTCCTGTCCCACTTCCAGGGGTGATTCGCACCGAGCTGCAAGGACCAAGAAGTGATCTGACAGTACAATCCAGCCATGTCAGAGGCCGACAGAGGTGCTTCCCAGCTCGAGGCTCTTTGTCAGCAAGTCTCCTCTTTAACACAGGCATTCCAGAGACTGCAGGATGGTTATTTTCAATTAGAGGGTCGAGTGTTGAACCTAGCTGGCGCACCCTCTCCTTCCAACCCCAATCAACCGCCCGCCAGCTCCGGGGGCACCTCCACTCAGCAAGGACCAGTCAGCCCACCTGAACCCAGGGTACCTACACCCGAACGCTTCTGTGGGGAATGGAGAAGGTTCAGATCCTTTAAGAATGCATGTCTCTTGTATTTAGCCCTTCAGCCCAGAACCTTCTCTTCAGAGACTGTCAAAGTAGGATTCATAATTTCTCTGTTGTCAGAAGAACCCCAGACCTGGGCCCATAACCTACTTGAGCAAAAGAGCCCCTCATTGAACTCTGTAGACTCCTTCTTCCAGGCCATGGCCCAGTTATATGAGGACCCCCAACGGACTTTTACGGCTGAATCAGCCCTACATGCCTTACAACAAAATAAACGTCCTGTAGAGGACTATACCATTGACTTCCGCAGATGGGCCGCGGATACAGACTGGAATGAGGCAGCACTCAAGTACCAGTACCCTCACGGATTGTCTGAAGCCCTTAAGGACGAGTTAGCTCGGGTAGAAACCCCTACGTCTTTGGAAGGTCTAATCTCACTGGCAATCCAACTGGACAGGCGCCTGCGGGAGAGATGCTCAGAGCGCCTTCAAGGGGCCCGACCTACCTGGGTACTCCTGAAAGTCCCACTTGCTGCTTCACCCCATCCTGGGCCTTCTGTCTCCGGGGGATCAGAAGGAGAACCCATGCAGATTGGTCTAATCCGTTCTGCCTAGACACCCAAGGAAAGACAACGTCGCCGGCAAGCTTACCTCTGCCTTTATTGTGGGGAATCTGGCCACTTCCTAGGCAATTGTCCTGTGAGACCCAGTAAGTCCTATTCACGGCCTCTGCTGAACTGTCAAGTTGCCGGGTCATCCCCTACTCATCTTATTCTCCCTGTCTCCCTACAGGTAGCAGAAAAGAAGATTCGGCTTCTGGCGATCGTTGATTCCGGGGCATGTAGTTGCTTTCTGGACCGTTCTTTAGCTCAAAGACTGTGTGTCCCCATGCAAGCTAAGGAACAGCGACTCCATATTCTTCTGGCTGATGGTTCTTTGCCCAGTTCTAGGCCTGTTACTGAAGAGACGTGCCCCATCTTAACCACGACAGATTCTCTTCACCAGGAATTCCTCTGATTTGACGTCCTTTCCTCACCAATGTTTCCTATTATTTTAGGACTTCCCTGGCTACAGGCCCACAACCCACAGATTGATTGGGTTAAGAGAAGGATCTCCTTCACGTCTAATTACTGCCTAAACCATTGTTTCCTACCCGGATCTGATACTTCTGCTGCTTGCCTGGCCGTCCAACCAGTACATGATCTCCTGGAAAATGTCCCCGCAGTTTATGAGAAATTCATGGACGTATTTGCAGTGGCGGAGCCAGAGGGCTAGCTGGGGTGTCAATTGCCACCCCAGACAAAATCCTTGCCACCCCTGTTGCCACCCTGCTCAGGGCAGGAGGGTTTTGACCGGGAACTCGGGGCTACATATCAACACTTTAACAGGCAGCACACTAGCACAGCAAATGATAAATGGTCGATTCGGCGGGGGAGGGGGCCAGCTGCAATGTGATTGCAGCTGTCAAATTTAGGCATTGATGTCGGGTGTGGGCGGGGCCGTATGCGGGGGCCGGGGCTCCGCCCCCTTGCTCCGTGGAGAAACAGAAGCTGGCTGGGAAGGAAGCTGGCAGGGGGCGGGACCAATTGTAGCTGCTGTATGGGCACACAGAGCTTCCCATCCTTCCCCAGCATTCAGAGCCAGGAGGATTTTCATTTCATCCTCCGCGCCTGAAATTGGCTCCACCCACCTCCCTGCCACCATCAGAGAGAGAAACTGACTGAAGCTGGATGGGGCAGGAAGGATTCAGCCGCGGGATGGATGGATGGATGGATGGTGTCAGCGCCAGTTCCTGGACTTGGTAAGTGTTGCTGGCTCTGCCCCCCTCTCTCTCACCACTACCCCCCACTACCACCCCCTCTCTCTCACTACTACCCCCCCTCACTACCCCCCTCCCCTCTCAGTACCACCCCCTCCCCCCTCTCTCACTACTTCCCCCTTCCCCCCTCTCTCACCACTTCCCCCCTCCCCCTCTCTCACCACTACCCCCCTCCCCCTCTCTCACTACTACCCCCCTCCCCCTCTCTCACTACTACCCCCCTCCCCCTCTCTCACTACTACCCCCCTCCCCCCTCCCCCCTCTCTCACCCCCTCCTCTCTCACTACTACCCCCCTCCCCCCTCTCTCACTACTACCCCCCTCTCTCACAACTTCCCCCCTCCCCCTCTCTCACTACTACCCCCCTCTCTCACCACTTCCCCCCTCCCCCTCTCTCACTACTACCCCCCTCTCTCACCACTCCCCCCCCTCTCTCACTACTACCCCCCTCTCTCACTACTACCCCCTCCCCCTCTCTCACTACTACCCCCTCTCTCACTACTACCCCCCTCCCCCTCTCTCACTACTACTACCCCCCTCTCTCACTACTACCCCCCTCCCCCTCTCTCACTACTACCCCCCTCCCCCTCCCCCCTCTCTCACTACTACCCCCTCCCCCTCTCACACACTACACCCCTCCCCCTCTCTCACTACTACCCCCCTCCCCCCTCTCTCACTACTACCCCCTCCCCCTCTCTCACTACTACCCCCCTCTCTCACCACTACCCCCTCCCCCTCTCTCACCACTACCCCCCCTCTCTCACCACTACCCCCTCCCCCTCTCTCACTACTACCCCCCTCCCCCTCTCTCACTACTACCCCCTCCCCCTCTCTCACTACTACCCCCTCCCCCTCTCTCACTACTACCCCCCTCCCCCCTCTCTCACTACTACCCCCCTCCCCCTCTCTCACTACTACCCCCCTCTCTCACCACTTCCCCCCTCCCCCTCTCTCACTACTACCCCCCTCTCACACCACTACCCCCCTCCCCCTCTCTCACCACTACCCCCCCTTCTCTCACCAATACCCCCTCCCCCTCTCTCACCACTACCCCCCCCTCTCTCACCACTACCCCCCTCTCTCACCACTGCCCCCCTCTCTCACTACTACCCCCCTCTCTCACTACTACCCCCTCCCCCTCTCTCACCACTTCCCCCCTCCCCCTCTCTCACTATTACCCCCCTCCCCCTCTCTCACCACTACCCCCCCCTCTCTCACCACTACCCCCCCCTCTCTCACTACTACCCCCTCCCCCTCTCTCACTACTACCCCCCTCTCTCACTACTACCCCCCTCCCCCTCTCTCACTACTACCCCCCTCCCCCTCTCTCACTACTACCCCCCTCCCCCCTCTCTCACTACTACCCCCCTCCCCCCTCTCTCACTACTACCCCCCTCCCCCTCTCTCACTACTACCCCCTCCCCCCTCTCTCACTACTACCCCCCTCCCCCTCTCTCACTACTACCCCCCTCCCCCTCTCTCACTACTACCCCCTCCCCCCTCTCTCACTACTACCCCCCTCCCCCCTCTCTCACTACTACCCCCCTACCCCTCTCTCACCACTACCCCCCTCCCCCCTCACTCACCACTACCCCCCTCTCTCACTACTACCCCCCCTCTCTCACCACTACCCCCCTCCCCCCTCTCTCACCACTACCCCCCTCCCCCCTCTCTCACTACTACCCCCCTACCCCTCTCTCACCACTACCCCCCTCCCCCTCTCTCACCACTACCCCCCTCCCCCCTCTCTCACTACTACCCCTTCTCCCACTCTCTCACTACCTCTCTCTCTTCTTCTATCCCTGTATCCCTCTCTCCTTCTATTCCTCTCTCTCCCTCCCTCTCCTTCTATCCCTCCCTACCCCCCTCTCTCTCCCTCTTTCCCGCTCTCTCCCTCTCTCTCTTTATTTCTCTCTCTCTCTTTATCCCTCTCTCCCTCCCTGACTATTCTGATTCTATTCTTCCAGAAGCACATTTGTGAGGTCAGGGCTTCTCATCCAACATCTGTGCCTGTTATAGCTGCGAAGGGTGAGTCATTTTATGGTGGGGCATTGGGCAGGGGTGAGGGGGCGGGTATTGGGTGGATCTTGGGCGGGACTTGTGGGAGGGGTTATCAAATGCCCCTGCCGCTCACGCTCGCTTATGCGTATAACATTACATAGCATAGCTGAACCTGAACGAGAGGGCCCCTGTGTAGCTTGTTTTCTGTGACTCTGACTGAGTGCGGTGAGCTGAGCAGGAGCGGAGCCGTGATTCGCTGCCCAGCTAACCAATCACGCGTGCCTACACACCTGATTGGTTCGCTGTACCGCTACTCACGGTGAGTAGCGGCACAGCGAACCAATCAGGTGTGCAGGCACGCGTGATTGGTTAGCTGGGCAGCAAATCACGGCGCCACTGCTGCTCACCGCGCTCAGTCACAGACAGTCACAGAGAACTAGCTACACAGGGGCCCTCTCGTTCACTTCTTCTACCTGTAACCTTAGGTAAGTCTCTCTCTGGCCTCTGCATGATTGAAGGGGACACAGCACGCTGGTCGCTGCATTGATGGGTTGGCAATCCCGCTGGTCACTACATTGATAGGTTGGCAATCCCGCTGGTCACTACATTGATAGGTTGGCAATCACGCTGGTCACTACATTGATAGGTTGGCAATCACGCTGGTCACTACATTGATAGGTTGGCAATCACGCTGGTCACTACATTGATAGGTTGGCAATCACGCTGGTCACTACATTGATAGGTTGGTAATCATGCTGGTCACTACATTGATAGGTTGGCAATCATGCTGGTCACTACATTGATAGGTTGGCAATCATGCTGGTCACTACATTGATGGGTTGGTACGCTGGTGGTCACTACATTGATGGGTTGGTACGCTGGTGGTCACTACATTGATGGGTTGGTACGCTGGTGGTCACTACATTGATGGGTTGGCAATCACGCTGGTCACTACATTGATAGGTTGGCAATCACGCTGGTCACTACATTGATAGGTTGGCAATCATGCTGGTCACTACATTGATGGGTTGGCAATCACGCTGGTCACTACATTGATAGGTTGGCAATCATGCTGGTCACTACATTGATGGGTTGGTACGCTGGTGGTCACTACATTGATGGGTTGGTACGCTGGTGGTCACTACATTGATGGGTTGGTACGCTGGTGGTCACTACATTGATGCGTTGGTACGCTGGTGGTCACTACATTGATGGGTTGGTATGCTGGTGGTCACTACATTGATGGGTTGGTACGCTGGTGGTCACTACATTGATGGGTTGGTACGCTGGTGGTCACTACATTGATGGGTTGGCAATCACGCTGGTCACTACATTGATGGGTTGGCAATCACGCTGGTCACTACATTGATAGGTTGGCAATCATGCTGGTCACTACATTGATGGGTTGGTATGCTGGTGGTCACTACATTGATGCGTTGGTACGCTGGTGGTCACTACATTGATGGGTTGGTACGCTGGTAATCACTACATTGATGGGTTGGTACGCTGGTGGTCACTACATTGATGGGTTGGTACGCTGGTGGTCACTACATTGATGGGTTGGTACGCTGGCTGGTAATCACTACATTGATGGGTTGGTACGCTGGTAATCACTACATTGATGGGTTGGTACGCTGGTGGTCACTACATTGATGGGTTGGTACGCTGGTGGTCACTACATTGATGGGTTGGTACGCTGGTCACTACATTGATGGGTTGGTACGCTGGTTACTACATTGTCAATTGATGGGGGGGCATGCTGGTCACTACATTGATGGGGGGCAATATTGTGCAGCCCTACTCATAGGCATGCGCACGGGGTGTGCCGGGTGTGCCTAGGCACACCCTAATCACCCTCATGCAGTGCTTCCGCCATGGCCGCTGCCGCTCTGTCTGCTGCTCTCTGCCTCTTGCTGCTCAGCTCCCGAACCCAATCCTGTCGGTGCGGAGACTGATAGGGACTGTCTGGGGGAGGACCCTGGCCTGCTGTAAGAGGGGATCTATATAGGGGACCTCACCTCACCCTGGCCTGCTGTAAAGGAGGATCTATGGGGGACCTGCCCTAGCCTGCCCTAAAGGGAGATATATGGGGATCCTGCTCTAAAGGGGATCTATGCAATAGATCCCCCTTTAGAGCAGGGTCCCCATAGATCCCCTTTAGAGCAGAGCCCTGTGATCAGTGTGCGGCCTTAAAAGAATAATGTTTACTTTGATAATTGTTTATTTAATTAAAAATGTTTTAATACCGCTTAGGATGTTTGTTTACATTTATTTATAAAAGTGTATGTATATGTATATGTGTGTGTGTGTGTGTGTGTACATATATATATATATACACACACGCATGTATATTGACCCCCCAAAATAATACCTTGCCACCCCTTTGCCACCCCTGTTTTAAAAGTCTAGCTCCGCCACTGCGTATTTGATAAAAAAAAGGCCGAAGCTCTGCCTCCTCACAGGCCTTATGATTGCCCTGTAAAACTTCTGCCCGGAGCCGAGATTCCTTTCAGAAGGATATTCCCGTTATCTGAGAAGGAGCTGGAAACCCTACGGATTTATATTAACGAAAATTTGGAAAAGGGTTTTATCCGCCCCCTCCTCCTCACCAGCAGGGGCCGGGATATTCTTTGTCGAAAAAAGGATGGCACACTAAGACCTTGTGTAGATTACCGGGAGCTTAATAAAATTACTATTAAAAAACAGTATCCTCTACCTCTTATCCCAGAACTATTTCAACGATTCCGGGCAGCTCGGATCTTTACCAAATTGGATCTCCGTGGAGCTTACAACCTTGTTTGCATTAGGAAAGGAGATGAGTGGAAGACGGCGTTCAGAACGAGGTTTGGCCATTTTGAATACCTGGTCATGCCTTTCGGGCTGTGTAACGCCCCTGCTACCTTCCAACATCTAGTTAATGACATTTTTCGGGACTTCCTGGATCTCTTTCTGATTGTCTATCTAGATGACATACTCATTTTTTCCTCCACTCTGGAACTCCACCGGACCCATGTTAAAAAGGTACAATTTACTTTAAGGAAACACGGACTTTATGTGAAACCAGAGAAATGCGAATTCGAGAAGGACTCCATTCAATTCCTGGGTCTCATTATCTCAACAAACGGCATTTCCATGGATCCACAGAAAGTGCAGTCAATTCTCGATTGGCCAGCCCCCTGTGATAAGAAAGGAGTTCAACGCTTCGTGGGGTTTGCTAACTTCTATCGGAGGTTCGTGAAGGGGTTCTCTATGATTATCTCCCCCATTACCCAATTGACCCGCCAACAGGTCCGTTTCCATTGGTCACAGGAAGCTCAAACGGCCTTTGACAAACTGAAGACGTTGTTCACCTCAGCACCTATTCTCCAGCATCCTGATCCAACCCTACCTTATGTGCTTGAAGTGGATGCTTCAGAAATAGCCACTGGAGCAATCTTATCTCAAAGACAAGGCCCGAAGACTCTTCTGCACCCTGTGGCTTTCTTTTCACCGAAGATGACACCTCTGGAGAGAAACTATGCCGTAGGGGATCGGGAACTCTTGGCCATCAAATGTGCCTTGGAAGAGTGGAGATACTTGCTTGAAGGGGCTACTCATCCCATTTTGATATTTACAGACCACAAAAACCTGGAATACCTCAGGACAGCAAGATGCCTGAGACCCCGTCAAGCTCGATGGGCCTTGTTCTTTTCCCGGTTTAACTTTCATCTGACTTACAGGCCAGGGTCCAAGAACGGGAAAGCAGACGCCTTGTCCAGAATGTTTCCAGATACCCCAAACACAGCCGAACCTAACACCATCCTCTCGGCTCAAAATCTTTTACTTATTCAAACAGATCTGCAATCATCAATTAAGCAAGCCTCAGTTCAATGTCTCAAGCCTGGGACCTCTTCCTTGGAAAAACGCGGGGGATTCTTGTGGTTCCAAAAAGGATTTTTGTTCCTTCACAAATCAGACTACAGGTCCTAAAGACTTTGCATGATCACAAGCTTGCCGGGCACTTCAGGGTCAGAAAGACATGTGAACTCATTCAGCGCAACTTTTGGTGGCCCAATTTAGTTCGGGACTGTAAATCCTATGTGGGTTCTTGTATTACGTGTCAGCGTAACAAGGGGGCTAAGACCAAGTCATGGGGCCTGTTAAGGCCATTGCCCATCCCAGAACAGCCCTGGAAGCAACTATCCATGGATTTTATAGTGGAATTACCACCTTCAGAAGGTTTCACTACTGTCCTGGTGGTGGTTGACCGTCTCTCGAAGATGGCGCGCTTTTTGCCTATGATTGGCACACCTTCTGCTGTGGAAACAGCTAACATGTTTATTAAAGAAGTGGTCAGGCTACACGGTCTCCCGGACAGTATAGTATCGGACAGAGGCGTCCAGTTCACTTCCAAATTCTGGAAAGAGCTTTGCAAATCCTTGTCCATTAAGATATGCCTATCATCAGCCTACCACCCGCAGAGTAATGGTCAAACGGAAAGGACCAACCAGACCCTTGAACAATACCTACGTTGCTTTTGCACTTGCTCCCAGGATAACTGGGTCTCTTTACTTCTGTGCGCGGAATTCGCGTATAATAACGCCCTGCATTCTGCAACCAACCAGACCCCGTTCTGGGTGAATTACGGGTTTCACCCTTCTTTTTTGCCCAGTGCTTTCTCAGAAACATTGGTTCCTGCAGTGCAAGACCGGATAATGGCTATCAGGGATAACTACTGGGTGCTACAGGACTCCATATCCAAAGCCCAACAGGAGTACAAGAGATTCTATGACCGCAAGAAAAAGGAAAATCCTATGTATAAGGTCGGGGATAAGGTGTGGCTCTCCTCAAACAACCTACGACTATCTTGCCCTTCTAAAAAATTGGGACCAAGGTTTATTGGGCCTTTTAGAATCAAAAGGATGATAAACCCTGTGGCTTTCAAACTAACTTTACCTAATTCATACAAAATCCATCCTGTATTCCATGTTTCCCTTCTTAAGCCTGCAATTTCTAGCCCCTTCCCAGGGAGGGAAGAATTGCCTCCACCTCCAGTTTCAGTGGAGGGTGAACCTGAATATGAAGTGGAAACCATTCTGGATTGTCGAAGAAGAGGTGAGCTCATACAGTATCTTATTAAATGGAAAGGTTACCCCCCTGAAGACAATTCCTGGGAACCCGCTAGTAACCTGCATGCCCCCAGGCTGGTACAGGAATTCCACAGGAGATTCCCAGAAAGATTGGCCCGGTTGGGCATCCAGAGGCTGCCCCTTGGGGGGGGCACTGTCAGAGAAACGGCCATGCTGCAACTGGCAACTCCGCCAGAACTTCCAATGGCCGCAACAGACTCAGGCCATAGACTCATTATCAGTGAAATGGCTGTGCTACAACTGGCAACTTTGCCAGTACTTCCCATGGCTGCAATGGACTCAGGCCATAGACTAATTCACTGGCCTATAAAAGGACTCTGCTCAGCCCATCAGATTGCTGGATTGTCTTCAGCTCTTCCTGTTTCCTAAACATTGCTACTTCCTGGATTCCCGTTTGACCCGGCTTGTCCCTGACCTGTCTGCTCTCTCTCCTGGCTTTGACCCACGGCTTCGTCTGACCCTTCGATCCTGCTCCAGTGTTTGACCCTCAGCTTGTGTGACCATCCTTGCTCTTTTGTCCTCTGCCTGACTTCTAGTGTACCGATCCCGGCTTGCTCAACGGACTTGCTTCTGCTCAATCCCCTTGTCTTGGCGACCTGTTTGGACTGATAAACAGGCAAAAAATTTGGGGGAGCATACCCATGTATTTCCAAAGCTGCTGCAGCTATGAACCAAAAGACATGTATATTAAAAAAGAATAGCGCGCAAATGCAAAGGAAATTACTACCAAATCTGAAGAGAGTCCATAAATAAAAATGGGGGTTTGGTCCCACCATATGGCCATATCGTGCTCAAGCCCACTACTGCGTCAAAGTACCCCATTATCAGTGGGTCCTACACTATCCATGAAAAAGAGATGAATCCAGCCTTTCTAACCCATGGAGATAATACTCCTTGCTGGGATACTTTTGGTTCTTTTGGTTCATAGCTGCAGCAGCTTTGGAAATACATGGGTATGCTCCCCCAAATTTTTTGCCTGTTTATTATGTATTCGGTCTGACCAGACTATCGAGGTTGAGCAGCCCTCCCCACCCCCCACACACACCTGTACTCAATCAGTGTCCACCATCAGTGGATATAGGAGGAGTCCCCTGTAGTGCATTTGCACATTTTTCCCAGCAAGGAGTATTATCTCCATGGGTTAGAAAGGCTGGATTCATCTCTTTTTCATGGATAGTGTAGGACCCACTGATAATGGGGTACTTTGACGCAGTAGTGGGCTTGAGCACGATATGGCCATATGGTGGGACCAAACCCCCATTTTTATTTATGGACTGTTTGGACTGATACCTGTGTATGACCCTCGGCCTGGCTTTTACCTGCACATTGCTTGATTCCCTGGAGGCCCTGCAAGTTGTTCCGGATACCCTTGTGAACCTTTACCTGCACTCCACAAGCATCCAGTGCTCCTTGGGACGCGTCACCTCCTGTCCCACTTCCAGGGGTGATTCGCACAGAGCTACAAGGGAAGCCCTCTCAGCATTTCGGCCTCTACCAAGAAGTGATCTGACACTGCTCTTTGGATGCTCTGTGAAGCCTACAGCTGCCTGGGGCCTGGGACCCCTACAGAAGGCCTGGTTGTACCCCCCTATCAGCGGCCCTGGTACTGTGTACCCCATTCTCATTCACATAAAGGGGGCCGTGATCTGGAGGCCCCTTGTTAAAGGGGGCTTCCAGATTCCAATAAGTCCCCACCTGCAGACCCCACAACCACCAGGCAAGGGTTGTGGGGAAGAGGCCTTTGTCCCCATCAATATGGGGACAAAGTGCTTTGGGGCGAGCCCCCCTGCCCTAAAGCACCCCCCATGTTGAAGGCATGTGGTGTGGTATGGTTCAAAATTTATTTGAAAATGAATAAACAAAACTAAAACATTTTTCTGTTTTGCACATCTATTTCACAGTGTCCGGCCCGGGTAAATCATTTTCATAGGATTGTTTATACTTAGCTCTCCCAGCAGGCAGTTGGTGGCACAGTGACATCAATGGCATCTTCAGGAAGTGAGTTTTTTTTGTTTTTGTTTTTGAGGGCGTTCCAAGATAAGAAGGTGTTTTTTTTCCCTGCAAGGTCTGCTTTAATGCCTCGTACACACGCAACGATTGTTGGCCAACCGATCGGCCGTCTTTTGTCCAGTGTTGTTGTGTTGGTTGAAATGTGCTCTAGACTGCACACAAATTTTATCGGCCAACAAAAACCAACTTCAGAAGTGATGTCATGTTCTGGTTTACTTTTCGTGTGTTTTTTCTTCTCTGAGCATGCCCAGACTTGCTCATCCCATTTTTGTCTGCCAAAATCTGTACTGACTGAAGAACAATCGGCCGTTCTGTTGACGGCCAACAAAAATTTTATAGCATGCACACCAGTTTTTGTTTGGCCGAAAAGTCGGTTGTCGGAAGCATCATACTAACAAGCCGACAATCAGCCGATCGGACGTTGGCCGAAAATTCATGGCCAACAATCGTTGCGTGTGTATGAGGCTTAAGTTTGTAGCCTGTTAGGAGGCTGTAGCAGAACAACTGTGTGTTTTTTAAATTTAATATTATATTATTAACCACTTCAGCCCCAGAAAGGTTTTACCCCCTTAATGACCAGGCCATTTTTTGCGATTCGGCACTGGGTTACTTTAACGGAAAATTGCGCGGTCATGCGACGCTGTACCCAAATACAATTGATGTCCTTTTTTTTCCCCTACAAATAGAGCTTTCTTTTGGTGGTATTTGATCACCTCTGAAGTTTTTAGATTTTGCGCTATAAACAAAAAAGAGCGACAATTTTGAAAAAAAAAACGCCATATTTTTTACTTTCTGCTATAAAACATTCCCAATAATTTTTTTTTTTTAATTTTTTTTTTTATCAGTTTAGTCCAATTTGTATTCTGCTACATATTTTTAGTAAAAAAAAATCCCAAAAAGTGTATTTTAATTGGTTTGCGCAAAAGTTATAGCGTTTACAAACTACGGGATAGATTTTTGGACTATTTATTTATTTATTTATTTTTTATTAGTAATGGCGGGGATCAGCAATTTTTAGCGGGACTACGACATTGTGGCGGACAAATCGGACCCCTAACTGACATTTTTGACAATTTTTGGGGACCAGTGACATTAATACAGTAATCAGTGCTAAATATTATGGGGATCGAAGGGGTTAAATGTATGCCTAAAGTGCTTGCTCACTGTGTGTGTGTGGGGGGGTGATGGTTCTGTGACAGGCACAGAGAGATCGCGGTTTCAGCTTAGCTGAAACTGCTGATCTCTCCCTGCCTGTCTGGCTGAAGATCCGCCTGCTTTGTTTACGTAAGCAGGCGGGTCTTCGGTCAGTTTCCCTGACGATCGCAGGAGGGCAGCGGCAATCGCCGCCGCTCCTCCCGCGGCCCACCTCCTGCTGTGTCTAAACACAGTGGGAGTGCGACTCCGGTGACGCGTGCGCCACCGAAACCATGTGCACCTAATCACGTAGTACTACGTGATTTCATGCAGCCAAGCCGCCCTACCGCAGTAATACTATGGCGGGTGGTTGGCAACTGGTTAAAGGAAACATTTTAGACATTTACATTATAAATAATTTATTATAGTAGTACATTACCTGCACTTTGCATTTGTAAAAATTAAGAATCTGATCTATGATATTACATTCCTCTCTGTGAGGACGTCGAATGATGAAACACATAGGGCGGGGCTAGGACGTTGATGTTACCACACATGGTTTGATCGTACTCGCTTCTTGCATCCCACAGCCAGAGATGATCGGCAATACAAACAAAACCACTTGCCGACCAGTCCCTGCACATTTACTGCGGCAGGGACTGGTCGGCCTGTAAGTCATTTCTTGCAATAGCCAGTGCGGGGCGCACGTGCGCACTGATTGGCCAGAGGGGAAGCCAATCAGCAAGTTCGGTGGATGGGATGTCCTCCAGCCACTGCGTCCACCTGCGATCGCTCTCCATACAGACAGAATGGCGGTCTGCCTATGTAAAGAAGGCAGACCGCCGTTCTGTCACAGATGAACACAGGGATCCTGTGTTCCTGCTATTCAGGAACACAGATCTCTATGTTCATCTAGTGAATCCATCCCCTGCACAGTTGGAAAGCACTCCCTAGGAGCACACTTAACCCTTTTATCGCCCCTGGTGTTAACCCCTTCCCTGCCAGTGTCATTAGTACAGTAACAGTGCATATTTTTAGCACTGATTACTTTAGTAATGTTACTGGTCCCCCAAAAGTGTCAGCTAGGTGGCCGATCTGTCTGCCGTAATGTCGCAGTCCCACTGAAAATCACTGATCGCCACCATTAATAGTAAAAAAATAAATAAAAAAAAGAATGTAGTAATGCCACTGGTTCCCTCAAAATTGTCAGTTAGGTGTCCGATCTGTCCACCGCAATGTCTCAGTCCTGCTACAAATCGCTGATCACCGCCATTAATAGTAAAAAAATAAACAAATAAATAAATAAAAATGCCATAAATCTATCCCCTAGTTTGTAGACGCAATAACTTTTGTGCAAACCAATCAATATACACTTATTGGGATTTTTTTTACCAAAAATATGTGACAGAATACATATTGGCCTAAAATGATCAAAATAATTTGATTTATTTTCTATTGGCTGTGTATTATAGCAGAAAGTAAAAAATATTGTTTTTTTTTTTTTTCAGAGTTGTTGCTCTTTTTTTGTTTATAGCACAGAAAATAAAAACTGCAGAGATGATCAAATACCACCAAAAGAAAGCTCTATTTGTGGGGGAAAAAAGGACATCAATTTTATTTGGGTACAGTGTTGCACGACCGCGCAATTCTCAGTTAAAGTAACTCAGTGCCATAGTGAACACTTCTGTGTGCGCGCCTCAGGGGTCATAGTACGTCATAGTACGCCCTCACAGAATAAGCCGACTATGTTGTAGCCGTCATTCGGCTATGGCCCAGTCGGCAAGTGGTTAAACAGTTATTATGAAAGGAGGATATACTTGCATGTAATAATGGAGAGACAGTTGCATAGTTCCTATGATCTGACTACAGGCATGCTGTGGTAGACTAACTAGTTGATGTAAAAAAATAGTTTTACCTGCAGTAGTACTTTCAATTTTTGTAGTCCAGGTTGAAGGTGATTGAGTAGTTTCCTTAGTTAATGGAGTAGTTGTGGTCAAGGTTGAAGGTGACTCAGTAGTTTCTCTAGTTGATGGAATAGTTGTAGTCCAGGTTGAAGGTGATTCTGTAGTTTCTCTAGTCGATGAAGTAGTTGTGATTAAGGTTGAAGGAGACTGGGTAGTTTCTCTAGTTGATGGAATAGTTGTAGTCCAGGTTGAAGGTGATTCTGTAGTTTCTCTAGTCGATGAAGTAGTTGTGATTAAGGTTGAAGGAGACTCAGTAGTTTCTCTAGTTGATGGAATAGTTGTAGTCCAGGTTGAAGGGGATTCTGTAGTTTCTCTAGTTGATGAAGTAGTTGTGTTTAAGGTTGAAGGAGACTCAGTAGTTTCTCTAGTTGATGGAATAGTTGTAGTCCAGGTTGAAGGTGATTCTGTAGTTTGTCTAGTTGATGAAGTAGTTGTGATTAAGGTTGAAGGAGACTCAGTAGTTTCTCTAGTCGATGGAATAGTTGTAGTCCAGGTTGAAGGTGATTCTGTAGTTTCTCTAGTTGATGAAGTAGTAATGATTAAGGTTGAAGGAGACTCAGTAGTTTCTCTAGTTGATGGAATAGTTGTAGTCCAGGTTGAAGGTGATTCTGTAGTTTCTCTAGTTGATGAAGTAGTTGTGATTAAGGTTGAAGGAAACTCAGTAGTTTCACTAGTTGATGGAATAGTTGTAGTCCAGGTTGAAGGTGATTCTGTAGTTTGTCTAGTTGATGAAGTAGTTGTGATTAAGGTTGAAAGAGACTCAGTAGTTTCTCTAGTCGATGGAATAGTTGTAGTCCAGGTTGAAGGTGATTCTGTAGTTTCTCTAGTTGATGAAGTAGTAATGATTAAGGTTGAAGGAGACTCAGTAGTTTCTCTAGTTGATGGAATAGTTGTAGTCCAGGTTGAAGGTGATTCTGTAGTTTCTCTAGTTGATGAAGTAGTAATGATTAAGGTTGAAGGAGACTCAGTAGTTTCTCTAGTTGATGGAATAGTTGTAGTCCAGGTTGAAGGTGATTCTGTAGTTTGTCTAGTTGATGAAGTAGTTGTGATTAAGGTTGAAGGAGACTCAGTAGTTTCTCTAGTTGATGGAATAGTTGTAGTCCAGGTTGAAGGTGATTCTGTAGTTTGTCTAGTTGATGAAGTAGTAGTGATTAAGGTTGAAGGAGACTCAGTAGTTTCTCTAGTTGATGGAATAGTTGTAGTCCAGGTTGAAGGTGATTCTGTAGTTTCTGTAGTTAATGGAGAAGTTGTGGTCCAGGTCGAAGGAGACTCAGTAGTTTCTCTAGTTGATGGAATAGTTGTAGTCCAGGATGAAGGTGATTCAGTAGTTTCTGTAGTCAATGAAGTAAATGTCCAGGTTGAAGGTGATTCTGTAGTTTCTGTAGTTGATGGAGTAGCTGTGGTCCAGGTTGAAGGTGACTCAGTAGTTTCTGTAGTTGATGGAGTAGCTGTGGTCCAGGTTGAAGGTGACTCAGTAGTTTCTGTAGTTGATGGAATAGTTGTTGTCAAAGTTGTAGATGATTCAGTAGTTTCAATAGTTGATAAAGTAGCTGTAGTAGAAGCTGTGGTAGTGGTAGTAGTTTTAGGTGTCGGTACTGGAATTTTAGGTGTAATTATAATTTTTAAGGTAAAATTATCCCTAGATGATAATGACTCAGTTGTAGTGGTGCTATTTGCTGTTGAAACTGCATTGATGTTAATATCAGCATTTGAGTTGCTGAGTGCACTGGTAGTTATGTTACCTGTGAGGTTAACCTTGTTAGTAATGTGAAGTGACAGGTGAAGATTCTGGTTGGTTAGCTCTCTAAGAAACAATGTCTTTACTGTTTTGGCGACCACTGTAACATTCAACATCAGCGGAGGTGTTGCATTACTCTTAATTAAAATATTTTGTCCTAAATACAAACTGTATTCTGAGGTACTTTGCACAAAGGTTGGCATCAGTTTTGAGTTTCTGTTCGGTAAATGCGCACTAATTATCAGTATGATTAATTCATTAAAGTTTAATGAGCCAGCAGCTGGAAAAATGACATCTGGAAGTGTAGTATTTTGAGATTGGTTTGCCGATGTTCCAGCCTCTGCTGATAAAGAAAAAAAAGAGTTCCAGTTGGTTAAATTCACAAGAAAAGAATGGAAGCCCAGTTAAACTTTCAGTTTAAATCAGCTAAATACAATATAGGTACATCAAAAAAGGTGCACAAAGACCTACAATTTGTTCTCTTTTAGAAAGTAACCACAGCCTAGGAAGAAATGCCTGTCCCTTGCCAGCATGCTGCAGATAAGAACCTTTGCTCTCTTTGTAAAGGCATCGATTTCTCTGATATGCCCTCTGCCCTGTAAGAACTAAAGCTTTCATGTCAGCAAGGAATATTAG
The DNA here is from genome assembly GCF_965119305.1 of Pelophylax lessonae. Lineage (NCBI taxonomy): Eukaryota > Metazoa > Chordata > Amphibia > Anura > Ranidae > Pelophylax > Pelophylax lessonae. Next base: position 88,919,171 of record NC_138774.1, read on the forward strand.
CTTTGCTGATTGTGATCTATAGGTCTTACCTAGCATGGGGCATTTACATAATGAGGAAGTAATTCCAATATGAGAGAAATACTCTCTTAACCACTTAAGCCCCGGAAGATTTTACCCCCTTCCTGACCAGGGCCTATTTTGCGATTCGGCACTACGTGACTTTAACAGATAATTGCGCGGTCGTGCGACGCTGTACCTAAACGAATTTGGCATCCTTTTTTCCCACAAACAGAGCTTTCTTTTGGTGGTATTTGATCACCTGTGCGATTTTTTGATCATGCGCTATAAACAAAAAAAAGAGCGTCAATTTTGCAAAAATAACAATATTTTTCACATTTTTTTATATGAAATTCCCCCCCCCAAAAAATGTAAAAAGCTAAATTTAACATTTTAGGCCAATTTTTTTTTTTTTTTACCATATGTTTGGTAAATGTTTGGTAAAAAAAAAAATCGCAAAAAGCGTATTTTGATTGGTTTGCACAAAAGTTATTGCGTTTACTAACAAAGGGAAAGATTTTTGTCATTTTTGTTGTTTTTTTTTTAACGCATAATGGCGGCGATCTGCGATTTTTTTGCGGGACTGCGACATTGGGGCGGACAGATCGGACCCTTGACTGACATTTTTGACACTTTTGGGGTTACCAGTGACATTACTACAGTAATCAGTGCTATACATATGCACTGTTACTGTAAAAATGACACTGGCAGTGAAGGGGTTAACTTTTTTGAGAGGGAGGGGTTAAGTGTGTCCCTAGGGGCGTGCTTCTAACTGTGATTGGCTGTGGCTGTGTGTGTAAGAACAGTGATCAATGGTTCTACATAGTAGAACCATTTGATCACCATTCTTACACAGGGGAGACTGACAGGCGGCTTTATTTACATTAGCCGCCTGCCTGTCTCCCGCTGTCACGGACGATCGCGAGTGCCCGGAGGACATCAGGTCCCCCGGCACACGCGCGGGGGGGTCCGTGACCCAGTGGGAGCGGGAGCGCGCATTCGGCGGCGCGCACTCGCTCCCAAAACCCTTACAGGCTAGTGACGTAGCCCTACGTCGCTCTGCCTGTGAGGGGCTGACTGCCAACGTAAATAGTTGTTGGGCAGTCGGCAAGTGGGTAAAGTAGAACTTTACCCATAACAACTTAATAAAAAATATTGATCTTTAGCAAGAAACATACATTCCATATTATTAATTATGCCACCAAAATTAGTGCGTGCTGTATATAGCTTCCAGCATTGCTCCTGTTTCTTTCTGCCGGAGGCTGCCATTTTGCTGAAGCCCAGAGTCCTGAGCAGCAGTGAATCATTAGGCTGTCAGGAGATTGGCCTCTTAAAATCTGGCACAGTGTATAAAAATAGAGAGCAGCTGAGCATGTGCAGAGCAGAATGAGACAGTGTATTACTGGATTTAAACAGTAGAGGCACCTATTTTAATTTTAGCTGTAAAAGGGCCAGCCTGAAGTTGCCTAGGGGGATTTAATTTTCTAACTAAAATTCAATTTTTCCAGTTCCCACTCAGCCTATAACAAAATGACGGCTAGGTGGGCGTCTTGTCTATCCGGGTGGCGTCATGTGACGCCCCCCTGGATCACCCCTCGCAGAGGCACAATCTGTCACAGGCCGTGTCCATGGGACACAGCCGATGACTGATCAGTTTACCTGTCACCAGTCACAGCAGGTCACTTGACAGTTGGCTTCCTTTCATGCCATCCATTGTGTACAATTGTGTTGCTAGCTGTGATTGTTCAGTGTGATCACATGGTACAGACAGGGCCAATTACAGCCCATTTGTACCATGTGATTAGCTCTGGCCAATCACAGCTAATCAAAACAAAACAAACTGAATGAATCAGTTTCAATCAGTAAAATGAATTAGTGCCGGTTCACACTAGGGCGACCTGTGAGGCGACGTGGTCGCCTCACAGGTCGCCGCAGGTCGCCTCCCATAGGGAAGCTGCGGACCCGTTCTAATAGGAGCAACACAAGTCGCTCCGACCTAGAAAAAGGGTCCGGAGCTTCTTTGGGGAGACCAGGAGGCGACCGCCATAGACTTCAATGTTATGAAGTCCGTGGCGGCCGCCCCGAGGTCGCGGCGCGCTGCTCGCACCGCGATCTTGGAGGTCGCCCCTGCAAGTAGCGTCGCGGTAATGTGAACCGGCGCATACACTGCTATAAGCAATCATTAAAAAAAAAAAAAAAAAAATCCTGATCTTCTTAATACTACTTCTCCAGAGTAGTACTATGTAAGATTACTGTATATTGCTCTGGTCACAGTGTAAAAACAAAGAAAAAAAATCTGGTCAGTGTCCCTGGTCACCACCACACCAGTTGTAAGATAATGTTGTACTGCACTGGTGACAGTATGTAAAAAAAAAAAAAAAATTACATTTTTATTTTATTTCTTTTTTTTCATACATTTTAAATTTTTTATTTTATTTCTTAGTTTTCCAAAAAATTTTGACAAAAAAATAACAATTTAAAAAAACTCACTATGTCTCTTACTAAATACCTTGGACTGACTATTTTCCAAAATGGGGTCATTTGTATTGTCCTGGCATTTCCCGACATCAAGAAATGAGAAAAAAAAAATCTGGTCAGTGTCCCTGGTCACCACCACACCAGTTGTAAGATAATGTTGTACTGCACTGGTGACAGTATGTAAAAAAAAAAAAAAAATTACAGTTTTATTTTATTTCTTTTTTTTTCCATACATTTTAAATTTTTTATTTTATTTCTTAGTTTTCCAAAAAATTTTGACAAAAAAATGACAATTTAAAAAAATTCACTATGTCTCTTACTAAATACCTTGGACTGACTATTTTCCAAAATGGGGTCATTTGTATTGTCCTGGCATTTCCCAGCATCAAGAAATGAGATAGGCCGCCAGTACATCAGAATTGATCAATTTTCATATATATATATATACCTTAGTTTGTGGACTCTATAACATTCACCCAGACTAAATAATATATGCTGATTTTGGTTATTTTCACCAAAGAAATGTAGCATAATACACTTTGACTCAAATTTCTAAAGAAAGGTTATTTATTTGCAATCTTTTTTAACAGAAACAAAGAAATGTTTTTTTTTTTTTCCTAAAATGTTCAGTCTTTTTTTGTATATTTCGCAAAAAGTAAAAAACCCAGTGGTGACCTAATATTACCATAAGGATTTCCTATTTGTGTGAACAAAATGATACATTTTTAGTTTGGGTACAGTGTTGCATGACTGCACAAATATCATTCAAAGTGCGACAGTGCTGAAAGCTGCAATTTGGCCTGGGCAAGAAGGGGGTAAAAGTGCTCAGTATTGAAGTCGTTAAACTGGCCATATATGGGTAGTTTTGTTCATTCAGCCAGCGGGCCATCGTTCACACTAACAAAATGGATGGAGGAATCCAGCCGAGATATGGTATTCTGACAATGGGATTCGCCACTGTCGGAATACACTGATCAATCAATTGGTTGCAGCCTGTGATCGACAAAAGTCCATCATACAATCGACTTCTGTCAAGCAGGGATGACCACATGCTCATCTAAATGTGGACGGTCCCTGCTGAACCAACCAAAGTTTTATCCGTCTATGGTCAGCTTTAGGCATTGACACTACAATAAGCATCACAAATTGGAACACATCTCCTCCATTTCTGGTCTGGGGACAACTCACAATGTAGTATTTCTCTGCACGTTTAACCCTTTAATGGTGGCTCTCTTATATCTCCTCTTTGTCTCCCAGTCCTAAAAACCCTATTCTTGATATTCCCTGCATGCACCTTTCTTTAGGAAGAACTCTAGACCAGCCACTTCGAAAGTTAATGGCTTTTACTAAAGAACTTCTTAGAAATACAAGCACTTCTAACAGTCTATTACAGGTATGTTGTAGCGCAACTCTATCCTCTCTACCCCAGGTGGCCATTTCATACTTCTCCATGTGATAAAATCCTTTTGCTCACAAAGTCCAATTAGGCTCCAACGGGACCCCACAAAGGGTGGTAGTTACATTAGGCCACAGTCCAGCTTGTTCTCTCTCTCTCTCTCTCTCTCTCTCGTGCTCCAAGGACCTTGAGAGGTTACCTTCCTTTTTTTTATCTTTGGGCACCCAAAGAGGGGTGGAACCATGAATACCCGGGAGTCAGTACCTTAACCCCTTACTGACCCCCTGGCAGCCTGCTAGCTAAGCATGACACATACAACGTTTGATTACCATGGGTTTAGCAGAAAACCCTGAATTGGTACAAAACATAAAACACTCCAACTCTGCCCCACCCACCTGCTTACACACAAATCAGGAAAGGAAGAAATGGTTATGAAAATTTCTCCCTATTGCTGTTCTAAAGCTGGATCCAGAACAATATTAGGAACCTGTGGCTTGCTCCTTGATCTTTTTTCTGTAGGTGTTGATTTTACACAGGTGTTTAAAGTGATCAATACAGTAGAACCCAGCCAGAACAAAATGGAGCAAAGACCCTGGGAAGCAGAGTATGTGGTCACTTCAAGGTGACGCAGCCATTAGGATGATTGCACAGCTCAAGCCTCCAGCTATGCTCCAAGGAATTTGACCTCTGATTGAAACCACATCACTCACTTAACATCTTGTTCAAGCTTTTAGAACTGAAGAAAGAGGAGAACTTTATAATGTGTTGAATGTATTTTTAACCTGCACCAGTAGACTTATAATTTTGTAAAGTAGATCCCCCCCATTTTTTTTTTTCCAAAACACCTTCTTACCGGGGGGTGTGTTCTGAAAAGTCCAAGTACTGACCCACCTAACAGATCCAGCATTGTCCCATGGTGCCATGTTGTTTGTGATGTCATCGAAAGGCCCACCAGCTCTTCTCCTTTGTCAAAGAAGCACTATGCCTCCTGGGATAGATGACATGCATATGCCAGGAGGCACAGCTAGTACTGTGCATGTTTTTTGCCTAGGCGAGTGACATGTGTGTGTGTGTTTAAGGGGGGGGGGTATTGTTGTGGAGGGGGTGGGCTGTCCGCTTTACATTGAAAAAAAAGGCAAATAAGCAAAAAATAACACCCCCCAAAAAAAAAAAAAAAAAACAGTGCTATTCGTGTACAGGAGGGGAGGAGGGGTGGAGAAGAGGGAACTTTAGTTAGAGGATGAAGATCCTCTTTAACAAATAAACGTTTTGAAACCTCCTTTAATGGTGCTCCACCAGAAAGTACAAGGTCAGATGTCTTGGAAATGTACTTGGACTTTATAAGTTAAGGACCACTGGATCAGTAACAGGGTGGTAAACATAATTCATAATTAACACATTAAACATAACTGCCTTTTGCAATGGTATACTGTATTCTCATTTCATTTACAGTATTTTAGCTATGTAAACACTAAGACATCTCCACAAGACAATAGAAAATAAAGTATCTGGCATTATATAATTACAAAAATGCATGAATAAAGGCTCTACCCTAATCCCTTACTGACCCTTTTCATTTTTTGCATCCTATCTTTTTACTAAACATGTATTAGAGCCGGTTCACACTGAGGCGACACGACTCCTTACTACTTCGGGGGCGACTTGTGCAGTCCCGTGCACCATGACTTCGGAGCGACTTGCAGGGACTTCACATAATGGAAGTCTATGCAAGTCGCTCAGAGGTCACCCCGAAATAGTACAAGACCCTTTTTCTAAGTCGGAGCGACTTGTGTCGCTCCTATTAGAACGGGTCCTGTAGCGGTCAATGGACCGCGAGGGAGCGCGACTTGTCAGGCTGAAAAGTCGCCTGACAAATCGCGCTAGTGTGAACCGACTCTAAAAGAAAATCACAACAGCATAATTAAATCCAGAAGTATAAATACAACATTTGCATGACCATACAAAACACTACAATAAGAAATAACAAAGGTACATATGAAAGTAGGTAGCTTCCAGATAATACAAACATCAGCATCACTTGAAGGCTTCACCTATGATCAATAGTTAAGTGTTTCCAAAATAACATCAGTTGTCACTGTGCTTTGTATTAGAAGACAGAAACAGAAGAAAAGAGAAGAAAGCAAAGAAGTCTTGGATTGAGACACATACCATCAGAAAAGCTATCTATCGATCAGGTAACAATCAATATCTTCATATGTAGGGCCCAGTAATCCCAAATGCTATCAAACTGCTTAACCTTATCAATAAAAATGCTAACTATTTTTTCATGGGCCATAATCCATGATATCTTTCACTTTGCTTGTGCAAGGGATACCCAAGATTGCTTACAGCCCTTTGCTATTGTAATCTTGGCTGCCAATAACATAAAAATTATCAATCATTGGGTAAAGTTGGCGATCCTGTCAATTGGTTCATTAAAAAAGGCAACTTGGGTCAATTGTGGGATTTAAACGCATTGTGCTTTACAGGCCATGCCCCATATATATAATCCCAATCTGTCTTTATACTGCATCCACCAAGGGGATGGAGGTGTAATGCTTCTCAGCTGGTCCTTTCCAGCTTGTACCATTGTTACAACTTAGTTGTTTGAGTTTTGAGACAACAGACCAGTCATGGATGGGGGTGGGTTGGGGGAGGTTTGGGCTGTCTCCCTCCCACCTGTTCCCCCATCCATCCATTAGCAACCATGTACTCCCAATGTGGAGACACTAAATTAGAAAGTGTTAGGAACTGCAGATAAAACAGGGTGCCGTGAAGTGGCTCTGTAGCTTACACATGCGTTTGCAAATGTGTGTCAACTAAACCCCTGTTCTTTGTATCATGAGACAGGTCTACTTGGTTGGTGACAGACTGGAGGGTGAGTACATCAGACTGGGGGCTGGCTGACTTCCATGCACCTCTTATAATCCTTCAACCTCATTTTTTTACTTGGGGCAATTGTGACACTTGCACATGGTACATAGTCCCTAGAAGATTGCAGCTTTGAAAACAAAAAAGAGAGACGTTCGGATATATTTAGGAGAGGTTGGTAGGAACTAGGTACCATCTTGTGAGCCAAAAAAACCTAAAGCTAGTTCCGCGCAATGTGTAATGCTGAATAAAATAAAATAAAATAAAATAAAACTCAAAAGCTGCCCCCCCCCCCCCCCCTGAAAAACAGCCCTTGAAAAAGGGAAATGTTTTAGTAATGAAAACACAGGAAGTCAGGTTAGTGGTGCGTTTCTCGGACTCTAACCGGAAGTGATGCAATGACGCTGGTAGCCCCCCCTATGCATTTCATCACAATGACGTCATCAGATGTGGCCATTCTTGATGTCCGCAGAACACACCGCTACCCAGACTTTCTGTGTTTTCTCTCATGCTGTTCATACGCCGGCTTGCTGTAAGTGCATTGGAATGTATCTTTATTAAAGGAACCATACAATTTTGCACTATGGGTTGATGTTTCTCATGTTTTCACATGTTATACGAGACAAAGGGAAAAGGAATACCACCGTATGTGAACCATAGGTCCGTCGCTTTGGCCACTGGGTTACTTGGATTTGGATCCCTAGTCTGCTGTCTCAAATACTCATTGCTGTGGATGCTGGTTGCCCCCAAGAGGGGCGAGCTCTTTGGTGAGTGAGGCACAAGAGGGGAGCACATTTGGGAACACCAACAACCAGCACTTATTTAAAGAATAGTCAGAACACTTTAAAGAGCACCTGTCACCTTATGAGTTTGATGAACTTTTCAAGGAACTGTGTTTTTTAATTCATCTCCATTTTTCCTTTTTATATGTATTTTTAGCTTACCAGCAGTTTTCATGTATTAGCACAGTTGCGAAGCACTTTAAAGAGCACTAGTCACTTTTTTTGGTCATTGGTATCTTTATTTAATGTTACAATATTGCTGTTTGAATTTGCTTCCATTTGTAATTTTTCTACAAAACACTTGGCATGTATTACCATTAGCACACACATATATTTGAGCAACATGCACTTTAATGGTTTTTAAGCACAATCCTGCCAGAAGTAGAATAGTACTGCCAGGCAGCGCCCCACTCATCATACACCTTTTCACCATCTTTTGAGCTCTTTAACATTAGCTTTATTCAATGCAGTATTCAAGATACCTTTAAAGTAATGTAGGAAACAATCATGCCAAAGCTAAAGACCTCTATCAACTAAAAGATCATTATTTTTCAATAGAATGTAAGCCATAGTCTATCAGAAAGAGTGTAAAAAATTAGAAATTTGAAAAAAACAAAAAAAAAACAAAAGTGCTCACAGAAAGGCATTTCTAAAGTGTCTGTACAATACTGTCAGGTAAATGGTCCTCTATGCCTGAAAAACATGTCCATTTCTTTATATGCTTTATCTAGCCCCCAGTGAAATGCCTTAACATCCAGTCCTGGTGGAAATAAGGGGTTATTTAAGATATTTGCTAAAGTGCAAGGGAAGATATGCGATTCTCATTGTGTCGTAGCCTGTCAAAAGAATGTGAAAGTGTAGGGGTGAGAATGAGTGGCCATTGTTATGACTTATACAACCTCAAATAGTCTAACACATGGGTGCTCAACCTGTGGCCCTCCAGTTGTTAAGGAACTACAAGTCCCATGAGGCATTGCAAGACTGACAGGTACAAGCATGACTCCCTATGGCAGAGGCATGATGGGACTTGGAGTTTTGCAACAGCTGGAGGGCCACAGGTTGAGCACCCATTATCTAACGTGTTACCTCACTTTCCATCAACACCCAATCTGGTGTTGATGTCTGAAAATAAATTGCCATTAACCGCTTGCCAACCACCGCTAGCCTGTGAGGGTCTAGGGAGCGAGTGCGCGCCCCCTGGAGGCCCGCTTCCGCGCGATCACGGACCCCCCCCCCGCGCGTGTGACCGGCGGACGTCGGTCACTCGGCGATCGTCGGTGCAGAGGGAGAAAGGCAGGCGGCTGATGTAAACAAGCCGCCTGTCATTCTCCCCTGTGTAGAAATAGTGATCATACGGTTCTACTATGTAGGACCGTTGATCACTGTTCCTACACCTCAAGCCACAGCCAATCACTGTTAGAATCACGCCCCTAGGGACACACACCACCCCTCCCTCTCAAAAAAAGTTAACCCCTTCACTGCCAGTGTAATTTTACAGTAACAGTGCATATGTATAGCACTGATTACTGTAGAAATGTCACTGGCAACCCCAAAAGTGTCAAAAATTTCAGTCAAGGGTCCGATCTGTCCGCCGCAATGCCACAGTACCGCAAAAAAAAACGCAGATCGCCGCCATTACACGTTTAAGAAAAACAACAAAAATGACAAAAATCTTTCCCTTTGTTAGTAAACGCGATAACTTTTGCGCAAACCAATCAAAATACGCTTTTTGCGATTTTTTTTTTACCAAACATATGTAGCATAAAACAAATTGGCCGAAAATGTTAAAAAATTTTGATTTTTACATTTTTTTGGGGGAATTTCATATAAAAAATGTGAAAAATATTGTTGTTTTTGCAAAATTGACGCTCTTTTTTTGTTTATAGCGCATGATCAAAAAATCACACAGGTGATCAAATACCACCAAAAGAAAGCTCTGTTTCTGGAAAAAAAAGGACGTCAAATTAGTTTAGGTACAGCGTCGCACGACCTCGTAATTGTCCATTAAAGTCACGCAGTGCCGAATCGCAAAATAGGTACCCTGGTCAGGAAGGAGGTAAAATCTTCCGGGGCTTAAGTGGTTAATGCACCAGTTGGGCAGACTGATAATATAATGTTGGGCAACCTAAACCCCCTTGGATCTTGGGGCAAACAGTACCTATTTGCACAACCAAAATCCATGTTTTACTCCAGACAAAACAGATACTCTTGGATTGGAAATTTGATAGATCAGAGTGAGCGATATCTATTGGTAGTGAGCGAAAACAACTTAAGAGGCTGGGAAACAAGGTCATTTTTATGGTGTTATTCTCCCTAGCCAGGATAGATTATATATAAACCACTGACATAAATCAGCTTCAAACTGTTGTAGAGTTGAGAATAGTTCAATTTATATAATTGCCCTATGGTAGATGTACATTTTTGAAACAAAATTATTTTTGATTTTTGAAAAATTATTCTTAAAAATGTCAAACTGCTAGAGAAAGATATACCTATTTCAATGGGTTTCTGGCACAGGAGCTTGTCAGTTTAACCTAGTTTAATATATCATGTTATCTGTTTACATTCTATACAATAATTCAATCATGTGAGTCTAGGTTACCATGTGATAGTCATATCTACAAATTTTCACCACGTTAATGACTTTTGACAGTTTTGTTTTTGACAGTTTGAATACCAGTGGTTTTATCTAAAGGACAAAGCCAACTACTTTCACCCCTTCCAAGATGACTCTTAAATTTCCTTGCAGACCTTGAAATGTGAGTCTTGCCAGTGTTCTTTACAACGTAAATCCCAGTTTAAACAATCCCAGGGAATTAACTTGTATTTGTCTAAAATATTAATTCCAATCAAATTAACTTGTGCTAGTCCAAATACGTTTATTATAATAATTATCCATTAAAATGTACCAGAGAGCTTCATATAAATTATACTTTTGTTTTAGGCTTTTAAAGTAATACATTAAGGAAATAGCAATTTATCTAATTTTGAAACAGTTGATTTATGGAAATATCCATAATTTATTCTCTTATCTCATTGGCAACATAATAGAAGGCTGTCAACAGCCACCATGTTTACTCACAATGTATTAGAATGATGCTGTAATCCTTTAGAAAAAACAAAACTGCTTTTTAAAATTTTATGATTCCTTAGTATTCCTTATATATATACAGTATCTCACAAAAGTGAGTACACCCCTCACATTTTTGTAAATATTTTATTATATCTTTTCATGTGACAACACTGAAGAAATGACATTTTACTACAATGTAAAGTAGTAGGTGTACAGCTTTAGGGTTGAGCGAACACGGACTGTATTTGTTACCCGAACACGGACCCGAAAACTTTACTGTATGTTCGGGTAAAAATCCGTGTTCGGTCATTTTATTTCCGGGTTTGTATGTATTGGCGCGCTTTTCATGGCGGGCTTTCAACAGCCAATCCACAAGCGTTTAACTGGTGTGCCTTAAGCCATCCCAGCCATGCCTACAAATGTATTAGTAGCTGTGATTGGCCATCTGAAGCAAGTGACCAAGTCTTTATAAGTTCGAGACCGAGCACCGCTGCGTCATTATGCTGTAGTACAGGGCACACATCATACGTGCTGGCTGCTGATTAGGGACAGACAGGCAAAAAAATCATATTGTGTCCGAAATAGAATTGAGGGACAGGTCGGAGTGCTGCAGGCAGGGCGAGATATAGGCATTTTAGGGCGAGGCTGGAGATTTTTAGGGTCAGTGTTCTACAATCGATTTTGCTGTGTGGGGGGGGGGGGGGGGTTTTGCAGTGCCGACAGTGACCGATCTTATCAATCCTTTTAGGGAGAGGCTGGAGATATTTAGGGTCAGTGTTCTACTACAATCGATTTTGCAGTGTGGGGGGGGGGGTTTGCAGTGCCGGCAGTGACCGATCTTATCGATCCTTTTAGGGAGAGTCTGGAGATAGGCAGGTGTCAGTGGTCCACATCGATTTTGCTGTGTGTGGGGTGGTGTGAACACAATCTTTTTGCCCACTGAGGAGGAGGGAGAAAAAAGTATTTTTTATCAGTCAGTTGTGTGCAGCGTTTTTCCTTCAGTGCAGCTGTGCTGACTGTGATAATACACTGCTGTGTTCACATGTGCTATTATTGAGTGATTTCAAAAGTTATACACTTTTTTCTTTTCCACTATTCAATATACACCCTTGGGTTAAAAAAATTAAATTGTGGCATAGTCTGTACTAATCTAGTTAAAAATTACAAACTTAAAAGGGGAATTTTTTTTTCCCTCCATAGCCTACAGCAGAGCTGACTGATATAAGACACTGCTGTTCACATGTGCTATTGATAAATCACCAATTTTATATCATATTTTCTATTCCGCTATTCAATCTAAACCTTTGGGTATAAACAATTAAATTGCGGGATAGTCTGTGTCGGTACGTGTGAGATACACCTTTCCAATTTTTGGGGCGCATTTCATACTGCCGAGGATTTTAGGGTGCTTCAGTCTGCCTCCTGCCTGTTCCGAACTCCTCCTACTCCTCATCCTGCCTTTGGGGGTACAAAAAATAGTAATCGCGGCCTAGTCTGGATCTGTACGTGTGAGATACATACACCTTTTTTTTGATAATATTTTCTATTCCGTTATTTAATCTACACCTTTGGGTAAAAAACAATTAAATTGCGGGATAGTCTGTGTCGGTACGTGTGAGATACACCTTTCCAATTTTTGGGGCGCATCTCATACTGCCGAGGATTTGATGGTGCTTCAGTCTGCCTCCTGCCTGTTCCGAACTCCTCCTACTCCTCATCCTGCCTTTGGGGGTACAAAAAATAGTAATCGCGGCCTAGTCTGGTTCTGTACGTGTGAGATACATACACCTTTTTTTGATAATATTTTCTATTCCGCTATTTAATCTACACCTTTGGGTAAAAACAATTAAATTGCGGGATAGTCTGTGTCGGTACGTGTGAGATACACCTTTCCAATTTTTGGGGCGCATCTCATCTCATACTGCAGAGGATTTGAGGGTGCTTCAGTCTGCCTCCTGCCTGTTCCGAACTCCTCCTACTCCTCATCCTGCCTTTGGGGGTACAAAAAATAGTAATCGCGGCCTAGTCTGGTTCTGTACGTGTGAGATACACCACCGTTTTGTAAAATTTTTCCAATTCCGCTATTCAATATACACCCTGTTTGAGTGTAAAAAATTAAATTGCGGGATAGTCTGTATCGGTACATGTGAGATACACCTTTTTAAATTTGTTTGGCGCATCTCCTTCCACCGCCGAGGATTGCAGGGCGCTTCAGTTTGCCTCCTGTTCCCAACTCCTCCTACTCCTCTTCCTCATCCTGCCTTTAGGGTACAAAAAATTGTAATCGGGGCCTAGTCTGTGTTTGTACGTGTGAGATACACCGTATTATAACATTTTTCCTATTCCGCTATTCAATATACACCCTTTTGGAGTGTAAAAAATTAAATTACGGCATAGTCTGTATCGGTACGTGTGAGATACACCTTTTAAATTTGTTTGGCGCATCTCCTTCCACCGCCAAGGATTGCAGGGCGCTTCAGTTTTCCTCCTGTTCCGAACTCCTCCTACTCCTCTTCCTCATCCTCCCTTTAGGGTACAAAAAATTTTAATTGGGGCCTAGTCTGTGTTTGTACTTGTGAGATACACCGTTTTTTATCCTTTTTCCTATTCCGCTATTCAATATACACCCTTTTGGGGTAAAAAACATTAAATTGCGACATAGTTTGCATATTTGACTGTGAGATACATCCGTGCGATACTGTTGTTGTTTTGTTCTGCTATTCAATAAACACCTTTCTAGGGCAAGATCATAAATTACAGAAATATGAGGAGACCGTCAAATAGGGGCCGTGGCCTGGGTCGTGGTGCTGCTGGTAGAGCTCCTGTTGCAAGGAGAGGACGTGGTCGATCTGTGCCAGCTACACGCACAAGTGAAACACCTTCCTCAATTGTGAGTAGGCGACAGAACCTGCAGCAGTATTTGGTAGGGCATCATATGCCTCTAGAAGTGATGAGGCCAGAACAAGTAGAGGCGATAGTAGATTGGTTTGCTGCTGACAGTGCCTCCAGTTCCTTCACATTGTCTCCCACCCAGTCTACTGCAGAAAGGTCAGAGTTGGCACCTGCAGCCAATGTCCAACCGTCTTTCACCTCACCCCCTTGCAAATCAGGCAAGCAGTCTGAGCCCCAAGTCATACAGCAGTCTCTTCTTCTTTTTGAGGACTCTGCCAGCAGGGTTTCCCAGGGCCATCCACCTAGCCCTGCCCCAGAAGTGGAAGAGATTGAGTGCAGCGATGCCCAACCACTTATTTCTCAAGATGAGTACATGCAAGGACCATCGCAGATGATGACGAAACGCAGGTGCGGCATTCAGAATTGTGGAGACCGACAAGGAGGGCAGGGGTGAAGACTGGGTGGAAGATGATGTGGAGGACGATGAGGTCCTCGACCCCACATGGAATGAAGGTCATGCAGGTGACCTGAGTAGTTTGGAGGAAGAGGCGGTGGTCGCACAGAGCCACCAGCAGAGGAGAAGAGAGAGCATGGGGTGCAGAAGCGGAGCGGCCGTGCCCTAGACACTACGCCTGCTACTGCCCAACACAGCAAGGGAACGAGCGCAGCAAAGCCAGCTCAAAGGAGTTCTCTAGCGTGGAAGTTCTTCAGAAAATGTGCTGATGACAGGACACGAGTGGTTTGCACCCTGTGCAATCAGAGCCTGAAGCGAGGCATAAACCTTCTCAACCTGAGCACAACCTGCATGATCAGGCATCTAAGTGCAAAGCACGAGCTGCAGTGGAGTAGACACCTTCAAAACCAAGAAATGTCTCTGGCTCATCCTGCTTCCTCTTCTGCTGCAGTCTCGGCCTCTACATCCACATCTGTAGTGATACTGGCACCTGCCACCCCGCAAACAGACGATCTGTCAGCAACACCACCACCTGGGTCACCGACCATCTCCACAATGCCCCGTCGAAGCGTTCAGCTTTCCATCTCCCAAACACTTGAGAGGAAGAGGAAGTACCCCCCTACCCACCCGCGATCCCTGGCCCTGAATGCCAGCATTTCAAAATTCTTGGCCTTTGAAATGCTGTCATTCCGTCTGGTGGAGACGCACAGTTTTAAAAACCTTATGTCGGTGGCTGTCCCACAGTACGTCGTGCCCAGCCGCCACTACTTTTCCAGGCAAGCCATCCCTTCCCTGCACAGCCAAGTGGGGGAAAAAATCAGGTGTGCACTGCGCAACGCCATCTGTGCCAAGGTCCACCTAACTACCGATACGTGGACCAGTAAGCACGGTCAGGGGCGTTATATCTCCCTAACGGCACACTGGGTAAATGCAGTGGCGGATGGGCCTGAGGCGGATAGCAATTTGGCGCATGTCCTTCCACCACCGAGGATTGCAGGGTGCTTCAGTTTGCCTCCTGTTCCTAACTCCTCCTACTCCGCTTCCTCATCCTCTACCGCCTCCTCATCCGGTCAACGTAACACCTTCACCACCAACTTCAGCATGGCCAGGGGTAAACGACAGCAGGCAGTTTTAAAACTTTCCTGTTTGGGGGAAAAACCACACACCACGCAGGAATTGTGGAGGAGCATGGAACAGCAGACAAATGAGTGGTTGCTGCCAGCGAGCCTCAAGCCCGGCCTGGTGGTGTGCG
Source organism: Pelophylax lessonae (assembly GCF_965119305.1). Classification (NCBI taxonomy): domain Eukaryota; kingdom Metazoa; phylum Chordata; class Amphibia; order Anura; family Ranidae; genus Pelophylax; species Pelophylax lessonae. Next base: position 88,934,366 of record NC_138774.1, read on the forward strand.
ATAACGGGCGAAATCTCATAGCAGCTCTGGGCCTAGCCGGTTTGACGCACATCCCTTGCCTGGCGCATGTGCTGAATTTGGTGGTGCAGAGGTTCCTTAAAAATTATCCCGATATGTCAGAGCTGCTGCAGAAAGTGCGGGCCATCTGTGCGCACTTTCGGCGTTCTCATCCTGCTGCTGCTCGCCTTTCAGCGCTGCAGCGTAACTTCGGCCTTCCCTCTCACCGCCTCATATGTGACGTGCCCACAAGGTGGAACTCCACCTTGCACATGCTGGAAAGACTGTGCGAGCAGCAGCAGGCCATAGTGGAGTTTCAGCTGCAGCACGCACGCGTGAGTCGCTCTGCGGAACAGCACCACTTCACCACCAATAACTGGGCCTCCATGCGAGACCTGTGTGCCTTGTTGCGCTGTTTTGAGTACTCCACCAACATGGCCAGTGGCAATGACGCCGTTCTCAGCTTAACTATCCCACTTCTATGCCTCCTTGAAAAAACAATTCGGGCGATGATGGAAGAGGATGTGGCACAGGATGAGGAGGAGGAGGAGGAGGAGGAGGATGAAGAGGTAACATTTCCAAGGCTTTCAGGGCAGTCATTCGCAAGGGGCTCCGAGGGTGGGTTCCTGCACACAAACGCCAGGGACACAATTGTCCAGCAGGGGCACAGTTCTGGAGGATGAGGAGGATGAGGAGAAGGAGATGGAGGAGGAGATGGAACCATGTTCACAGCAGGGTGGCACCCAGGCCAGCTCATGGCCATCACTGGTGCGTGGCTGGGGGGATACAGAGGACACAGGCGATACCCCTCTCACAGAGGACAGCCTTTCGTTGCCTCTGGGCAGCCTGGCACACATGAGCGATTACATGCTGCAGTGTCTCCACAACGACCGCCGAGTTGCCCACATTCTAACTTGTGCTAATTACTGGGTGGCCACGCTGCTGGATCCCCGTTACAAGGACAAGGTACCGTGCTTAATTCACTCACTGGAGCGCGATCGCAAGATGCGCGAGTACAAGCGCACGCTGATAGACGCGATGCTGCTGGCATTCCCACCTGACAGCGGGGCCACAGTGGAAGCACAAGGCAGAGGAGGAGGGGGAGGAGGAGGAGGAGGAAGAGGTCGCCAACGCAACCAGGGCACCGCCAGCGCCTCAGAAGGCAGGGTTAGCATGGCCGAAATGTGGAAAAGCTTTGTCAGCATGCCACAACAAACAGCATCACCAGCAGCTCATATGGAACGTCTTAGCAGGAGGCAGCATTTCACCAACATGGTGGAGCAGTATGTGTGCACACGCCTACATGTAGTGAATGACGGGTCTGCCCCCTTCAACTTCTGGGTCTCCAAATTGGGCACATGGCCTGAGCTTGCCCTTTACGCCTTGGAGGTGCTGGCGTGCCCTGCAGCCAGTGTATTATCTGAACGGGTATTTAGCACGGCTGGGGGCGTTATCACAGACAAGCGCAGCCGCCTGTCCAGAGACAATGTGGACAAGCTCACGTACATTAAAATGAACCAGGCATGGATCCCGTGGGACTTTTCCGTACCTTGTGCAGAATAGCGATGGATACCGACCTTACCCAGCCATTGTTCTATTTTTGCTTTTTCTCACTCTTTTGGGTTGTACCCTCATTTAAAATTTCTAAAAAAAAGCAGTGTTGGCTACCTCGTCCTCCTCCACCGCCGCTTCCACCTACACCGCCCATAGGTGTGCGCAGCCTATTGCATTAGGGTGTGCACCCCAAAGTTTAAATACACATGCATGTGTTTGCCTACATGTACATGGCCCTGATACATTACTCTCCCTGCTGGCAAAGTGAAATAGAGCAGAGCAGGTCCGAGGGAGATCTTTCCCATCTCCTCACTGGCAAACAGAGCGATAATGCTAATGTGCCCTAGGTGATTAGGGTGTGCCCAGGTACACCCGGCACACCCTGTGCGCACACCTATGACACTGCCACATCCACCACCACCTCAAACTCCCTCCTACTCCATATGGGCCTCTTCCTTCAGAGATGAAGAACATTGTTTTATTTTTCTGTTTTTTTTTTGTTGTTTTAAGTTATTTCCCTATCCACATTTGTTTGCAGAGCACTTGCCATGCTCTTAACTACGTTTTGCTGCCATTTGCAGCACTCTAGCCCTTTCCTTTGGTGTTTTAGAGCCATTTTAGCGCCTGAAAGTTTGGATCCCCATTGACTTCAATGGGGTTCGGTGTCCGGGTAAAGTTCGGAAAAAGTCCGGGACACGGACCCGGACTTTTTTTTCAAGTTCGGCCGAACCCGCCGAACACGGACATCCAGGTGTCCGCTCAACTCTATACAGCTTGTATAACAGTGTAAATTTGCTGCCCCCTCAAAATAACTCAACGCACAGCCATTCATGTCTAAACTGCTGGCAACAAAAGTGAGAACACCCCTAAGTCAAAATGTACAAATTAGGCCCAATTATCCATTTTTCCTCCCCGGTATCATGTGACTTGTTAGTGTTAAAAGGTCTCAGGTGTGAATAGGGAGCAGGTGTGTTAAATTTGGTGTTATCGCTCTCACTTTCTCATACTGGTCACTGGAAGTTCAACATGGAACTCTCTGAGGATCTGAAAAAAAGAATTGTTGCTCTACATAAAGATGGCCTAGGCTGTAAGAAGATTGCCAAGACCCTGAAACTGAGCTGCAGCATGGTGGCCAAAACCATACAACAGTACAACAGGACAAGTTCCACTCAGAACAGGCCTCACCATGGTCGGCCAAAGAAGTTAAATGCACGTGCTCAGCGTCATATCCAGAGGTTGTCTTTGGGAAATAGATGTATGAGTGCTGCCAGCATTTCTGCAGAGGTTGAAGGGGTGGGGGGTTAGTCTGTCAGTGTTTAGACCATATGCCGCACACTGCATCAAATTGGTCTGCATGACTGTCATCCCAGAAGGAAGCCTCTTCTAAAGATGATGCACAAGAAAGCCCACAAACAGTTTGCTGAAGACAAGCAGACTAAGGACATAGATTACTGGAACCATTTCCTGTGGTCTGATGAGACCAAGATAAACCCTTTAGGTTCAGATGGTGTCAAGCGTGTGTGGTGGCAAACAGGTGAGGAGTACAATGACAAGTGTGTCTTGCCTACATTCAAGCATGGTGGTGGGAGTGTCATGGTCTGGGGCTGCATGAGTGCTACCAGCACTGGGGAGCTACAGTTCATTGAGGGAACCATGAATGCCAACATGTACTGTGACATTCTGAAGCAGAGCATGATCCCCTCTCTTCGGAGACTGAGCCACAGGGCAGTATTCCAACATAATAACGACCCGCAAACACACCTCAAAGACGACCACTGCCTTGCTAAAGAAGCTGAGGGTAAAGGTGATGGACTGGCCAAGCATGTCTCCAGACCTAAACCCTATTGAGCATCTGTAGGACATCCTCAAATGGAAGGTGGAAGAGTGAAGGTCTCTAACATCTACCAGCTCCGTGAAGTCATCATGGAGTAGTGGAAGAGGATTCTAGTGATAACCTGTGAAGCTCTGGTGAACTCCATGTCCAAGTGGGTTAAGGCAGTGCTGGAAAATAATGGTGGCCACAAAAAATATTAACACTTTTGGCCTAATTTAGACATTGTCACTTATGAGTGTATTCACTTTTGTTGCCAGCGGTTTAGACATTAATGGTTGTGTGTTGAGTTGTTTTGAGGGGATAGCAAATTTACACTGTCAGTGCGATTCACACTAGTACGACTTGTCAGGCGACTTGGTCAGCCTGACAAGTCGTGCACCGTTGCAGTCCATTGTGTGGTACAGGAACGGTTCTAATAGGAGCGACATAAGTCGCTCCGACTTAGAAAAAGGGTCCTGTACTACTTCGGGGCGACCTGGAGTGACTTGCATAGACATTCATTTTATGAAGTCCGTGTAAGTCGCGCCGAAGTCGCGGTGCACGCGAGTTTACAGGTCGCCCCCTAAGTCGGATCGCCATAGTGTGAACCGACACTTATACAAGCTGTACACTCTCTACTTTACATTGTAGCAAAGTGTTATTTCTTCAGTGTTGTCACATGAAAAGATATAATAAAACATTCACAAAAATGTGAGGGGTGCACTCTCTTTTGTGAGATACAGTATTTATATTATATATATATATATATATATATATATACACGTACACACACAGGTGCATCTCATAAACTTAGAATATCATCAAAAAGTTAATTTATTTCAGTAATTATATTCAGAAAAGGAAACTTACATATTATATATAGATGCATTACACACAGAGTGATATATTTCAAGCATTTCTTTATTTTAATTTTGATGATTACAGCTAGGGAAAACCCAAAATTCAGTATCTCAGAAAACTAGAATATTACATAAGATCAATATAAGAAAAAAAGATTTGTCCATGTACAGTATAGTATGCACTCAATACTTGGTCGAGGGTCCTTTTGCATGAATTACTGCATCAATGCGGCGTGGTATGGAGGCGATCAGCCAGTGGCACTGCTGAGGTGGCATGGAAGCCTAGGATTCTTTGATAGTGGTCTTCAGCTCATGTGCATTGTTGGGTCTGGTGTCTCTCATCATCTTTCTTTTGACAATACCCCACATATTCTCTATGGGGTTTAAGTCAGGCGAGTTTGCTGGCCAATTAAGCACAGTGATACCATGATCATTAAAACAGGTATTGGTACTTTTGGCAGTGTGGGCAGGTGCCAAGTCCTGCTGGAAAATGAAATCAGCATCTCTATAAATCTGGTCAGCAGAGGGAAACATGCTCTAGAATTTCCTGGTAGAGGGCTGTGCTGACTTTGGACTTGATTAAACACAATGGACCAACACAAGCAGATGACATGGCTCCCCAAATCATCACTGACTGTGGGAAATTTTGCATTTCATTTGGAAATCAAGGTCCCAGAGTCTGGAGGAAGAGTGAAGAGGCACAGAATCCAAGTTGTATGAGGTCCAGTGTGAAGTTTTCACAGTCAGTAATGATTTGGGGAGTCATGTCATCTGCTGGTGTTGATCCACTGTGTTTTATCAAGTCCAAAGTCAGCGCAGCCCTCTACCAGGAAATTCTAGAGCACTTCATGCTTCCCTCTGCTGACCAGCTATATAGAGATGCTGATTTCATTTTCCAGCAGGACTTGGCACCTGCCCACACTGCCAAAATGACCAATACCTGATTTAAATTAAAATTTATTCTATTTGAAACTCAAATTTCAGAAGACGGTTATATTATTTCTTTCTATTCTAGTGTTTTTTTATATTCTATATTATTCTACTGTTTTCTTTCTATAATAATCTATTCTTTTCTATTCTAATCGAGATTGAATGTATTCTGTTTGATTTTAGGGAAATTAATATATTCTTTCTATTCTATTCTTCTGTTTTTTTAATTCTATTCTATTATTTTATATTCTATTCTTTTTTGTTCTATTCTTTTCTATTCAATTTGAAATTTGAATTTCAGAAGAAGGTGTATTATATTTTATTATATTCTATTGTTTTCTATCCTATTTTGTTTCTATTGTATTCAAATTTATTCTATTTGAAATTTGAATACCAGAAGATGGTTATATTTTTTCTATTTTACTCTATTGTATGTTTCTATTCTATTCCTTTATTTTCTATTCTATTTTATTCAGTTTTTATTGTGTATTATGTTTTGTTCTGTTTTACTCTATTCTTTTATTTTGTATTCTATTCCTTTATTGTCTATTTTATTTATTTCAATTCTTTTATTTTGTATTCTCTTCTGTTTTACTCTTATATAACATATTATTTTATTTCTCTTCTATTCTTTTCTATTCTATTATGGCTGCGGGGGATCTCTCCTATCGCAACACCAAGCTCCTGATTTTTCCCGACTACACTACTGAAACGCAGAAGATGTGCCGCCCCTTCAATTCAGTGAAGGCCACTATGAGGGCCAAGGGCATAAAATATAGTGACCTTTTCCCAGCCAAGCTCCGGGTGATCGATCTGTTTTGTACATTCCCCAAAGATGCTACTCAATGGCCGGAAACCCTACCTCCACATCGCTGAATCTGGGTAAGGAAGATTCCCAATTTACACCTATAATTTTCCTGGGACCTCCTTTGTTTTATGGAGCCATTATAAGCCTTTTTCATTCTTAATATATACTACTGTTATATGGGGGAGCAACTGTATTTGACCGCCTGCTCTACACTGCCACCATATGGCCTCCTCCTATTGTTACTTTGTTTATGCAAGAATGTGCCCCTGGCCTAGGCCAGGTAATTTGTACTTCCAGTGTACTTCTCTTTCCAGCATCTCCTATCAGGAAAGCAGAACAACTATCTTGGATTGACTAACCATGTTTACATGATGGTTGTACTTTTGGGACGTTTCCTGTGTTATATGCTTGGCTGAGATCACACCCCCGTTACTGGTCTGTTTCTCCTATGGGGCTAGGTTTTGGGATGAAGTGAAGCCCAGGGTCCTGGGCCTCGCAGGGAGGGGGGAAGGGTTGGTTGGCCATTGCTGACCTTGTTACTGTTTTTCTATTGTTTATTGTTTTCCTTTATATGTTTTTTGGATTTAATGGATTTCACTAATGCTTAATACAGCTGTCTGTGTTAAAATGTAGTACTTTTACATTACACTGTGGGGATCTGGACTAGGACGACTCACCCACCATGGTGTTTTTTTTGCTTACTGTAGTTGTATACCCCTGGCACCAAAATTATTTTATTTTCTTCTCATACCTTATGGCTAAGTGTACTGTTCTCTCATGGAACGTTCATGACCTCAACTCAGCAGTAAAGAGGTCCTTAGTGTTTACTTATCTCCGTAAGTTTAACCCCTATATCTGCATTCTCCAAGAGACCCATCTAATAGGCTCACGTATTCTTCGCCTCAAGAAGGCTTGGGAGAGTGTGCACTACCACGCAAGGGGGGTGTGCGTTCTTGTCCACAGATCTCTGCAGTTTAGCCTCCTGGCTGTCAGGACTGATACGTGATACTTCATGCTTTAATAGCTGATGTAGCCTTTGTGATAGTAGGATTGTATTTACCATCTCCTGTAGACGTTACAGTTCTTTTTCTCGGTAATGCATCTAGTCACTCAATACCGGGTTTCTAACATGTTGGTGGCGGGAGACTTTAAAATTGCACCATCCAAGGACCTAGACAGGCTCCACCCCTCTGCCGCCTGGACCCCTGGCCTATTAAAATATACATCCAATTTTGCCCTTACGAACATTTGGCGTCAATTTCATCCATCTGATTGAGAGTTCACATGCCACAACCTATCGCACCTTCTCTTGCATTAATTTGGCTTATGCCTCTTCTTCGGCTCTGCAGCGGGTGATGGCAGTTGAAATCTTTGCTAGGGGGTGTCTCGGATCATGCAACTGGCAGATCCTGAGGGCCCGATGATTTGGAGACTGTCCATGTTCTGGATTATGGATCAGAAAATTCAAAAATCTATACCTGAAGCATTGTGTGTTTTTTGGCTCTCCAATGAGGATACCATCAGCCCTATACTTGTTTGGGATGCTTTTAAGTCCTGGCTTCACGGGGAATATACCTCATGTACTGTAGCTGCAAATAAGGGTTTCTAGTCATGACCTACATCAAAGAGAAAACTAAGGCAGAAGAAGGTTGCCTATGATAGAGCTGCATTTGATGCCTGGCAGTATGTTCTACATAAACTATCTCTATCTAGAGATGAGATGACGCCGAAGTCTCTTCTTTCCACTGCCCAATGGGTATTTAAATTTGGAAACAAAAATGGTAGGCTAATAGCCTGGCCAGTTAGAGGTCAGATTGCTGTTACAAATATTGGGAGGATACGAAACCTAGATGGAAGCTTATTGTCAGCAAAGGATGATATTAGCGGATGCATTTTACGTTCTATGCCTCGCTTCACTCCACCAAGGTTAATTACTTTACCTATGAACTCCATACTTACCTGCAGCAGGTCAGTTTTCCTACTCTTGACCTGGAGTCTCATGATAGGTTGAATAAGGACATCACCCTAGAGGGGGGATCAGGTTGCCCTTGGTAGTATGAAGTCTGGAAAGGCCCCCGGCCCTGATGGGATTCCCATTAAATTTTACTCCCAATATCAACAGTTGCTGGCACCCAGGCTCACGGCCCCTTTTGCCCAGTTTGCCTCCCTAGACTCCTACCTGGACTCTATGTCGGAAGCCCTTTTCGTGTTGGTGCCCAAACCCGGGAAAAACCCTGAGTATTCTGCCTCCTACAGGCCCATTTTTCTACTCAATGCTGATGGCAAGTTGTTAGCACAAATCTTAGCAGTCCATCTTACCACTGTGATTTAAGATCTTATACACACCGATCAGACCGGATTTATGCTGGGGAAAGGCACTGACATAAATGTTTGTCACCTTTTTCTTAATTTGCCTGCCAACCATGATAATATCGGTACAAGAGTTGTGGCTTCTCTAGATGCGGAGAAAGCCTTCCACTCGGTCGAATGGATCTTTCTCTGGGAGGTATTGCATAGGTTAAGTCTTGGGCCTCAGTTCCTCCAATGGTTAGGTATGCTGTACCATTCTCCATGGGCCAGGGTCAAGACCAACAATAGAATTGCTGACTCATTTACCTTAGAGAGAGGGATCCGTCGCCAGGGATGCCTGCTTTCCCCGAGCCTATTTGCCTTAGCCCTAGAACCTCTGGCCATTCTGTTTAGAGTGTCTTGGCTAATTGAGGGATGGAGAGTTGGTCCCTTGGAGGAGAAGATCTCGTTGTATGCAAATGACACCCTGTTATATTTGCATGATTCTCACTCCTCGTTGCAAGCGGCTCTTGCCATCTTCGATGAGTTTGGCAGGTATTCAGGGATCTGGATCAATTGGAACAAATCGGTCCTCTTTCCACTTGACTTGGGGGTAGAAATACCATGATCTTCTCTCCACTATTGTGGGCTGAAAAATTTAAATACTTAGGCATCAAAATCAGAAAGGATCTAGGTAGTTTGTTTAACCTTAATCTCTCCTCAATGCTACAGCAGCTGAAGGAGAAGTGTAATTTGTGGATTTTCCCTACCCCTAAACCTTATGGGCCGTATAAATATTGTTAAAATTTTTTTCCTCCCTAAATTTAATTATTTTTTTAGGAATTGCCCTATATAGATAGGCTGACATTCTTTTACGAAGCTGATAGTTGTGTGGGCATCGTTCTTTACATCTGGCGAAATCCACCCTTTATTTAAACGATTAGCTGTGGAGGCCTAGCCTTACCCAACCTACAAGTTTACTACTGGGCCGCGGAGCTAGTTACAGTTCGGTGGTGGTTTACAAGATCTAGAGCGAATGGAGCAATTTGGTTGGAAACCGCCAACTCAGGTTCCCTCACTGAACTAGCTAATTTGATCTACCGCGGCTCTAGGGCCTACGCTTCTCTTCCTCTCCCTACTAGAACCACGTTTAACATTTTGTCGGTGGCCAGGAAGCGATTCCTGAAACCCAACCATTCCTGACCCTCAGGTTTGGGCACAACATGGAATTAGGACATTGCAGGACATTATGCCTTGGGGCGTCATGTTATCCTTCCATGACCTCTCTCTCAGTTATGGTCTACCCCGTTGGATGCACTTCCGATACTGGCAGTTACGTCACGCAGCTCGATCTCAGTTTTCTGGCTCCCTCTTAGACACGGACCTGATATAAGATCTCCTCTCGTATGAGCAGTTCTCTAAACCCCTCTCTACACTCTACTTAGCATTATTGAGGGTAGAATCCCCTAAAATAGAAAAATTATGGGAGCGGCGGAGTACAGATATACCTACCTTAGATAAGGAAACTTGGGAAGAATGTTTGGAAAACAACTCCAGACTGGTTATCTTCTCTGCAGACAAGTTAATCCACACAACGTTTCTCCATAGTATGTATTTTACACCCCAAAGGCTGCATCAAATCTATCCACACAAGTCTCCAGACTGTAGCCCATGTCATTCCTCCGTAGGCACTTTCTTCCATATGTTTTGGACCTGTCCCAGGGCCGCCCAGCTCTGGTTGGAGTTTTTCAACCTTATTAACATTCGGCTAGAACTGTCCCTCCCAGTGACACCTGAGCTCTCCTTACTGGGCATTCAGGACAATGAGCAAATGCCTAGGTATAGCAAACTGTTAATTTATTTTCTACTGTACCATGCTGATGTAGTCTGGTCGCATGGCTGATATTGTTCAAACTGTTGTTTTTTGTTAAGGGTCTGCAAAGACAGTGACTTTGGAATTATGGGAAATGTAGTTCCGGGAGGAGCCAGGATCATAGACTGCTATGTAAAGAGACTCTTCTCCCAGGGAGCAGTGTGGCCTGCGGAGCCTGCTGGGAGTGCCCTTATAAAGGGAGGCGGGATTGAGTTTCGCTCTCTTGCCTCGAGGACAGCGTGCTGTAAAGAAGGGGAAGAGCTGCTGCGGATCGCAGGGGAGTAGGCCAGAGGCCTAGTGGTGGACACTGGAGCTGAAGCGGGCGGTGTGAGAGCGGGGAGAAGTTTTGGTAGTGTGATCGAGTGGAAGGTCATCTGACAGGCTGAAGGGAGATGCTGAGCAGAGCGGAGCCTGGTGGCAGCGGAGAGCGGAGTTCTCGGTTTGGGTGAGAGACATCCAGTATCTACATTCCACACAAATCACAGACCTAGGCTGAGTGAGGGCAGGATTGCCAAATTGTTTGCTTAAGAAGGCCATATGGAAATATAGTTATACCACTAGACACTGCAGTTACATATATAGTGCGAGGTGGGTGAACTAGGCCTTAAGCCCTCTGTCCAGTCCCAGGCTGTTAGTCTGTTGAGACACATCAACATCTGTTTTACATTAGTTCCTGTGGATTACAATTATTGACTACTCTGGGGGATCACAGTTCATCATCATCATCACCTTTATTGGATTACAATTACTTTCCTTGGATTGTTTGAGGATTCCTTACCGGTGAAGACTAGTGAGGCCTCACTCTTCAGGAGACTATTGCAGTTCAGTATAAAGGGGGCCCCCGTTAGTACACAGAATGCACTCTGATAGTAGATCTAGTATAGTTATATTGTTTATTCTACATTAGTCATTAAGTGTAGTCATTCTTTATCTGTGGTCACTCTCCAAGTATACTAAAACATTCAGTGTGTTATTTGTTGCTGAACGCAATTCTCTAGTACAGGGGTAATGAATTAAAATTCAAGGAGGTCCGGTTGCTAAAATTTTCTTTGGGCCGAGGTCCGAATCTGAAGTCTTTGCTATGACTCAGAAAGATGGGCAAAACAAAAACGTGTCCATCAGCGTTGCTCTTAACATAAAATATGCCCACCCGAGTGCCCCCTAACATAAAATATGCCCATCAGAGTGCCCCCTAACATAAAATGTGCCCATCAGAGTACCCCCTAACATAAAATGTGCCCATCAGAGTACCCCCCCAACATAAAATGTGCCCTTAGCATAAAATTTGCTCATCAGCGTGACCCTTAACATAAAATAAGGGACACGCTGATGGGCACATTTTATGTTAGGGGGCACTCAGATGGACACATTTTATGTTAGGGGGCACTCTGATGGGCACATTTTATGTTAGGTTGCACTCTGATGGGCAAAACAAAATGTGTAAATCAGCGTTGCTCTTAACATAAAATATGGCCATTAGAGTGCCCCTTAACATAAAATATGCCCCTCAGCGTGCCCCTTAGCATAAAATATGCCCATCAGCGTGCCCCTTAGCATAAAATATGCCCATCAGAGTGCCCCTTAGCATAAAATATGCCCATCAGAGTAGCATAAAATGTGCCCATCAGAGTGCCCCCTAACAGAAAATGTGCCCATCAGAGTGCCCCCTAACAGAAAATGTGCCCATCAGAGTGCCCCCTAACATAAAATGTGCCCATCAGAGTGCCCCCTAACATAAAATGTGCCCATCAGAGTGCCCCCTAACATAAAATGTGCCCATCAGAGTGCCCCTTAGCATAAAATAGGCCCATCAGCGTGACCCGTAACATAAAATAAGGGGCACTCTGATGGGCACATTTTATGTTAGGGGGCACTCTGATGGGTACATTTTATGTTAGGGGGCACTCTGATGGGCAAAACAAAACGTGTAAATCAGCGTTGCACTTAACATAAAATATGCCCATTAGAGTGCCCCTTAACATTAAATCTGCCCATTAGCGTGCCCCTTAACATTAAATCTGCCCATTAGAGTGCCCCTTAACATAAAATATGCCCATTAGAGTGCCCCTTAACATAAAATATGCCCATTAGAGTGCCCCTTAACATTAAATATGCCCATTAGAGTGTCCCTTAACATAAAATAAGGGGCATGCTGATGGGCACATTTTATGTTGGGGGCACTCTGATGGGCACATTTTTATTTATGGGGCACTCTAATGAGCACTACAAAATATGCCCATCAATCTGCACACTTTAAAAACCTCCCATCAGCTTTAAGTGCAGCTATGACCACATTCCTTTCTCCCCTTGTGCTCCACATACCTGGAGCCAGGAGCCGAGCCGAGCCAGAAGCCACGAGCAGGGGGACGGGGCGCGCACATAATGTCACGCCCCAACTCGCTGCCTGGCTGAATGGGAGCCGCAGTCAGGAGCGGGGGGCGGGTCGTGCGCGTGACGTCACGCCCCTACTCGCGGCCCGACAGGACACCGGCCGGGAACCGCAGCACACACACAGTATGTCACTGGTTGCTGGGACACCCGCAGTCCCAGCAAACCATTGAATGAATAAAGGAGGCGTCCTCACGGTCCGGGTGAAAGCATCGTGCGGGCCGCCAATGGACCGCGGGCCGCCATTTAGCCACTTTACTACCAGTCACGTAACCTCTACGTCATCAGACTTTGCGGGGTTATACCGGGATGATGCCTCTAGCTAGAGGCATCATCCCGGTACCGTTGTTTGAAGCCGACGGTCGGCTTTCCGTCGGTAACGATCGATGCGGCTCGGGAGCCGCTCGATCGTTACCCGGGGGGGCGGGAGGGGACGTCCCCCCCCTCCCGCCGCCTTCCGCGGCTTTGCTCGGGGCTACCGTCCCACCGGGAGCCCCGAGCACCCAGCCGGCACGTCCGCCGGCTGGATGGAGTCCCGATGAATGCCGGAAACGGCATCGATCGGGTCTCCGATGACGTAACCCGGAGGCGGCGTCCATGACGTCACGTCCGGGTTACTGTGCTGCAAAAGGCGGCAGATTTGAAAAACGGCTGTATGCAAAAATGCCGTTTTCGGCGTTTTGCATACAGGGAAGTGTAGTGGAGGGGTCTAGGGTCTTTTAGACCCTCGATCCCTCCATAAAGAGTACCTGTCACGACATATTGCTGTCACCAGGGATGTTTACATTGCTTGTGACAGCAATAAAAGTGATCAGATTTTTTTTTTTTTTAAAAACCTGTAATAAAGTTTAAAAAAAAAGAAAAAATAAATAGGAAAAAAAAAAAAAAAAAAATTTAGCCGTCCCCGTCACCGTTAGCTCGCGCACAAAAAAAAACGTATACGCAAGTCGAGCCGCAAATGAAATCGCTGTTCAAACCACACATGTGAGGTATCGCCGCGATCGCCAGAGCGTGGGCAATAATTAAAAAAAAAGAGCTACACTCTAACTCTAAACTGGTAACCGTTAAATAAATTTAAAGCGTCGCAGATTGAGATCTCTATTGACCGTAGTTTGTCGCCATCCCACGGGGGGGCGCAATTTTAAACCGTAACATGTTTGGTATCTATTTACTCGGCGTGACATCATCTTTCACAATATACAAAAAAAATGGGCTAACTTTACTGTTTAGTATTTTTTAAATGCAGTGAAATGTGATTTTTCAAATTTTTTCCAAAAAAATGGCGTTTTAAAGACCGCTGCGCAAATACCGCGTGACAAAAAATTTTGCAATGACCGACATTTTATTCTCCAGAGTCTTTGCTAAAAAAATATATATAATGTTTGGGGGTTCTAAGTAGTTTTCTAGGAAAAAATACTGGTTTTAACTTGTGAACAAAAAGTGTCCGAAATAGGGCTGGGGCTAAAGTGGTTAGTGACGGCCGCTCTAGTATATATATGTATTTATTTACATATATATGTGTGGCTTGTGTTCCAGATCCTGAGTTCTGAACTATTCTCACATCCTTGGTTGGGAACTCAGGATCTACTTCATTGTCAACCCATGCATTATCTATAATTATGTCTGCATAATTTTGTTTATTCCTACTTCAAAAGCAGTAAACTTGTTCTTACACTGCAATATTTGTGGTCTTGATTATTCAATATGACAGAACCAATAGTGTCAGTCGGGTTGGAACCAGCTCAGGGTGAAAAAAGTGAAGAGGATACCCACGCATTAAGCCACCCCCTTGGGGGCAGGGCTACACAGAACTAAATTCTATGCAAATAGGCCTCTCCCTCTCCCCCTTCTCTGGCCTCATGGGAGGCTGCAATTAATGCTGTATTACCTATGTATAAGCTAACCTATACAGTATCAGCAGGAACTGTCCTAAAAAATATGGAAGCCTTGGCTTTCTCTATGAGAGTTATCTGTTAGATTTCTGTAGTTGATATACACAGTTTTACATATTCAGGATTATACTGTGATGCTTATGGTTATCACTGGTTCCTGCATAATATTCCTTTACCTGTAAGTCACCCATCTACTGTAGGGTGATACCCAGTAATGTTGACTTGTTTTCTACCTGTCTTATTCTTACCATACCGTAGCACATAATTGTTCAATAAAAGCAGTCCTGGTTTAAAAAAAAAAAATTGTATCACTTTTGCTACAGTATTTTGACTGATAAGTATAGCTTTTCTGATCTTCTTGTAGCCTTCACCTTTCTTGTGTAAAGAAATTATTTTCTATCTCAGGCCTTGTGACATTTCTCTTCCATGTGGTGCCTTTGCCGACAGCATGAAATGGGAAGAGGTTTTCTTTGTTAAGTAAGGCCCCTTTCACACTTGTGGACCGTTCAGATCCACCATCAGTTTTTCAGGCGGATCTGAACGGATGCCCCATGCATCTCTATGGGGCATCGGATGTCAGCGGAGACATGTCCGCTGACATCCGATTCGATCCTGCCCGTCAAATCCGGACAGATAGAAACCCTATTTTCCATCCGTCTGGCGAATCGGATGGGAACGAACAGGCGGTCCATTCTCATCCAATTCCCCCATAGAGAAGAGCGGGACCTAACATCTCTGTCTCCGCACACAGCACGGAGACAGAGCTGCCACCTGCCTGCTCAGCGGGGGATCGGTGGTTCGATCCCCTGCTGAGAAAAATGGAGTCCGCAGACGGACTCCAAGTGTGAAAGGGGCCTTGCACCCTTTTTTTTAATCAACTGTCTGCTGGACACCTGTTTAATGAATAATTAGACTAATTTGTAGTTGAATTCTTGTTAATTAGGATTTTGTGTCTAAATTTTAGCTTTGCTTCTAACACTTTCATTGGGGTGTATTCATTTTTGCAAAATGGTCTTGAATTAATTTGTTAGAAAAAATTTTTTGTGTGTACAAATTAACAAATCTTGGTTGCAATCAATGGCCCGCATTTTTGGGAGTGTTTTGTAGTATAATGACCCATAGAAATGGTTGATTCTGAAAGGAAAGTAAAGGTTTTCTGACAAATCTGTTGGGCTGTACTCATTTATGCTGTGCACTGTATATATACACTACTGTGCAAAAGTTTGAGGCAAGTGTGAAAAAATGCTGTAAATTAGGAAACAAAAAGTGGTAATAGTTTATTTTTTTATCATTTAATAAAAGGCAAAGAGAATGACATAGTTTTTGAAATAACTCGGAAGGTAGGTTGTTCCAAGTATCTTAGAGAACTAACTACAGATCTTCTGTGGATGTAGGCTGCCTCAAATCATTCTGTCTCTTTATGTAATCCGAGACAGACTCGATGATGTTGAGAACAGGGCTCTGTGGGGGCCATACCATCACTTTCAGGACTCCATGTTCTACGTTATGCTGAAGATACTTCTTAATGACATTGGCTGTATGTTTGGGGTCGTTGTCCTGCTGTAGAATAAATTTGGGGCCAATTTCATGCCTCTCTGATGGTACCTGCCTGTATTTCTCAGCATTGAGAACACCATTGATCCTGGCCAACTCTCCAACTGCATTTGCAGAAATACTACCCCAAACTTGCAAGGAACCTCCGCCATTTTTTAATGTTGCTGCAGACACTCATTATTGTACTGCTCTTCAGCTCTTTGGCATACAAACTGCCTCCTGCTAAAGCCACATATTTCAAATTTTGACTCATCACTAGGGTTGAGCGGACACCTAGATGTCCGTGTTCGACGGGTTCGGCCGAGCTTTAAAAAAAAGTCCGGGTCCGTGTCCCGGACTTTTACCGAACTTTTCCCGGACACCGAACCCCATTGAAGTCAATGGGGACCCGAACTTTAAGGCACTAAAATGGCTCTAAAACACCAATGGAAAGGGCTAGAGTGCTGCAAATGGCAGCAAAACGTAGTTAAGAGCATGGCAAGTGCTCTGCAAACAAATGTGGATAGGGAAATAACTTAAAACAACAAAGAAAAAACAGAAAAATAAAACAATGTTCTTCATCTCTGAAGGACGAGGCCCATATGGAGTAGGAGGGAGGTTGAGGTGGTGGTGGATGTGGCGGTGTCATAGGCGTGCGCACAGGGTGTGCCTGGTGTACCTGGGCACACCCTAATCACCTAGGGCACATAGCATTATCGCTCTGTTTGCCAGTGAGGAGATGGGAAAGATCTCCCTCGCACCTGCTCTGCTCTATTTCTCTTTGCCAGCAGGGAGAGTAATGTATCGGGGCCATGTACATGTAGGCAAACACATGCATGTGTATTTCAACTTTGGGGTGCACACCCTAATGCAATAGGCTGCGCACACCTATGGGCGGTGTAGGTGGAAGCGGCGGTGGAGGAGGACCAGGGCCGGATTAAGAGCATCATGGTCTTGGTGCTGAGGATTTTGAAGGGCCTTAAGGGCCGTGCCTTGGAATGCACCCAGAGGAGGAAGGGTGCAGCCATGCATGCTTAATTCAACATGGGATGCTGTCTCTGAAGCCCATAAACACATCCATGCATCGGCAACTGTCCCTCCTTGTCCGGCCTTCGCGCTGTGTGGGGAGGTTCTGAGGGTGCTGCCTGGGGAAGCGAGCATAGAAGCCAGACTTCTGTGTTTACAAGTGACAGAAGAGCGGTCACAGTGAATATGGCCAACCCGGGGCCTATATAAAAGGTAGGGGCCTGCATGGAGCTGCAGCTCCAATAGCCCCTACGTTAATCTGGCCCTGAGGAGGAGGACGAGGTAGCCAACACTGCTTCTTTTCACAAATTTTAAATGAGGGTACACCCCAAAAGAGTGAGAAAGAGCAAAAATGGAACAATGGCTGGGTAAGGTCGGTATCCATTGCTATTCTGCACAAGGTACGGAAAAGTCCCGTGGGATCCATGCCTGGTTCATTTTAATGAACGTGAGCTTGTCCACATTGTCTCTGGACAGGCGGCTGCGCTTGTCTGTTATAACACCCCCAGCCGTGCTAAATACCCGTTCAGATAATACACTGGCTGCAGGGCACGCCAGCACCTCCAAGGCGTAAAGGGCAAGCTCAGGCCATGTGCCCAATTTGGAGACCCAGAAGTTGAAGGGGGCAGACCCCTCATTCACTACATGTAGGCGTGTGCACACATACTGCTCCACCATGTTGGTAAAATGCTGCCTCCTGCTAAGACGTTCCATCTGAGCTGCTGGTGCTGCTGTTTGTTGTGGCGTGCTGACAAAGCTTTTCCACATTTCGGCCATGCTAACCCTGCCTTCTGAGGTGCTGGCGGTGCCCTGGTTGAGTTGGCGACCTCCTCCTCCTCCTCCTCTGCCTTGTGCTTCCACTGTGGCCCCGCTGTCAGATGGGAATGCCAGCAGCATCGCGTCTACCAGCGTGCGCTTGTACTCGCGCATCTTGCGATCGCGCTCCAGTGAGTGAATTAAGGACGGTACGTTGTCCTTGTAACGGGGATCCAGCAGCGTGGCCACCCAGTAATCAGCACAAGTTAGAATGTGGGCAACTCGGCGGTCGTTGTGGAGACACTGCAGCATGTAATCGCTCATGTGTGCCAGGCTGCCCAGAGGCGACGAAAGGCTGTCCTCTGTGGGAGGTGTATCGTCCGTGTCCTCTGTATCCCCCCAGCCACGCACCAGTGATGGCCATGAGCTGGCCTGGGTGCCACCCTGCTGTGAACATGGTTCCATCTCCTCCTCCAGCTCCTCCTCCTCCTCATCCTCCAGAACTGTGCCCCTGCTGGACAATTGTGTCCCTGGCGTTTGTGTGTGCAGGAACCCACCCTCGGAGCCCCTTGCGAATGACTGCCCTGAAAGCCTTGGAAATGTTACCTCTTCATCCTCCTCCTCCTCCTCATCCTGTGCCACATCCTCTTCCATCATCGCCCGAATTGTTTTTTCAAGGAGGCATAGAAGTGGGATAGTTAAGCTGAGAACGGCGTCATTGCCACTGGCCATGTTGGTGGAGTACTCAAAACAGCGCAACAAGGCACACAGGTCTCGCATGGAGGCCCAGTTATTGGTGGTGAAGTGGTGCTGTTCCGCAGAGCGACTCACGCGTGCGTGCTGCAGCTGAAACTCCACTATGGCCTGCTGCTGCTCGCACAGTCTTTCCAGCATGTGCAAGGTGGAGTTCCACCTTGTGGGCACGTCACATATGAGGCGGTGAGCGGGAAGGCCGAAGTTACGCTGCAGCGCTGCCAGGCGAGCAGCAGCAGGGTGAGAACGCCGAAAGTGCGCACAAACGGCCCGCACTTTCTGCAGCAGCTCTGACATATCGGGGTAGTTTTTAAGGAACCTCTGCACCACCAAATTCAGCACATGCGCCAGGCAAGGGATGTGCGTCAAACCGGCTAGGCCCAGAGCTGCTATGAGATTTCTCCCGTTATCGCACACCACCAGGCCGGGCTTGAGGCTTGCTGGCAGCAACCACTCATTTGTCTGCTGTTCCATGCTCCTCCACAACTCCTGCGCGGTGTGTGGTTTGTCCCCCAAACAGGCAAGTTGTAAAACTGCCTGCTGTCGTTTACCCCTGGCCGTGCTGAAGTTGGTGGTGAAGGTGTTACGCTGTCCGGATGAGGAGGCGGTAGAGGATGAGGAAGCGGAGTAGGAGGAGTTAGGAACAGGAGGCAAACTGAAGCGCCCTGCAATCCTTGAACATGGACTCCCATATTGTTGAGTGGATTAGGCAGTGGCTGAGTGACAGACAACAGAGGGTTGTAGTCAATGGAGAACATTCAGAACAAGGTCATGTTACCAGTGGGGTACCTCAGGGATCTGTACTGGGACCAATTTTGTTTAATATCTTCATAAGTGATATTGCAAAAGGCCTCGATGGTAAGGTTTGTCTTTTTGCTGATGACACAAAGATATGTAACAGGGTTGATGTTCCTGGAGGGAAATGCCAAATGGAAAAGGATTTAGGAAAACTAGAAGAATGGTCAGAACTCTGGCAACTGAAATTTAATGTGGATAAGTGCAAGATAATGCACCTGGGGCGTAAAAACCCAAGGGCAGAATATAGAATATTTGACACAGTCCTGACCTCAGTATCTGAGGAAAGGGATTTAGGAGTAATTATTTCAGAAGACTTAAAGGTGGGAGGACAATGTAATAGAGCAGCACGAAATGCCAGCAGAATGCTTGGATGTATAGGGAGAGGTATAAGCAGTAGAAAGAGGGAAGTGCTTATGCCGCTGTACAGAACACTGGTGAGACCTCACTTGGAGTATTGTGCGCAGTACTGGAGGCCATATCTCCAGAAGGATATAGATACTCTAGAGAGAGTTCAGAGAAGAGCTACTAAACTAGTACATGGATTACAGGAAAAAACTTACCAGGAAAGGTTAAAGGACCTTAACATGTATAGCTTGGAAGAAAGAAGAGACAGAGGGGATATGATAGAAACCTTTAAATACATAAAGGGAATCAACTCGGTAAAGGAGGAGAGCATATTTAAAAGAAGAAATACTACCACAAGAGGACACCGTTTTAAACTAGAGGGGCAAAGGTTTAAAAGTAATATGAGGAAGTATTACTTTACTGAGAGAGTAGTGGATGCATGGAATAACCTTCCTGCAGAAGTGGTAGCTGCAAATACAGTGAAGGAGTTTAAGCATGCATGGGATAGGCATAAGGCTATCCTTCATATAAGATAGGGCCAAGGACTATTCATAGGATTCAGATATATTGGGCAGACTAGATGGGCCAAATGGTTCTTATCTGCCGACACATTCTATGTTTCTATGTTTCTATCCTCGGTGGTGGAAGGACATGCGCCAAATTGCTATCCGCCTCAGGCCCATCCGCCACTGCATTTACCCAGTGTGCCGTTAGGGAGATATAACGCCCCTGACCGTGCTTACTGGTCCACATATCGGTAGTTAGGTGGACCTTGGCACAGATGGCGTTGCGCAGTGCACACCTGATTTTTTCCCCCACTTGGTTGTGCAGGGAAGGGATGGCTTGCCTGGAAAAGTAGTGGCGGCTGGGCACGACGTACTGTGGGACAGCCACCGACATAAGGTTTTTAAAACTGTGCATCTCCACCAGACGGAATGACAGCATTTCAAAGGCCAATAATTTTGAAATGCTGGCATTCAGGGCCAGGGATCGCGGGTGGGTAGGGGGGTACTTCCTCTTCCTCTCAAGTGTTTGGGAGATGGAAAGCTGAACGCTTCCACGGGACATTATGGAGATGGTTGTTGGTGACCCAGGTGGTGGTGTTGCTGACAGATCGTCTGTTTGCGGGGTGGCAGGTGCCGGTATCACTACAGATGTGGCTGGAGCGGCCGAGACTGCAGCAGAAGAGGAAGCAGGATGAGCCAGAGACGTTTCTTGGTTTTGAAGGTGTGTACTTCACTGCAGCTCGTGCTTTGCACTTAGATGCCTGATCATGCAGGTTGTGCTCAGGTTGAGAAGGTTTATGCCTCGCTTCAAGCTCTGATTGCACAGGGTGCAAACCACTCGTGTCCTGTCATCAGCACATTTTCTAAAGAACTTCCACGCTAGAGAACTCCTTTGAGCTGACTTTGGTGCGCTCGTTCCCTTGCTGCGTTGGGCAGTAGCGGGCGTAGTGTCTAGGGCACGGCCGCTCCGCTTCTGCACCCTGCTCCCTCTTCTGCTGTGCTGGTGGCTCTGTGCGACCACCGCCTCTTCCTCCAAACTACTCAGGTCACCTGCATGACGTTCATTCCATGTGGGGTCGAGGACCTCATCGTCCTCCACATCATCTTCCACCCAGTCTTCACCCCTGCCCTCCTTGTCGGTCTCCACAATGCTGAACGCCGCAGCAGTTGGCACCTGCGTTTCGTCATCATCGGAGATGTGCTGCGATGATCCTTGCATGTACTCATCTTGAGAAATAAGTGGTTGGGCATCGCTGCACTCAATCTCTTCCACTTCTGGGGCAGGGCTAGGTGGATGGCCCTGGGAAACCCTGCTGACAGTCATCAAAAAGAAGAAGAGACTGCTGTATGGCTTGGGGCTCAGACTGCTTGCCTGATTTGCAAGGGGGTGAGGTGAAAGACGGTTGGACATCGGCTGCAGGTGCCAACTGTGACCTTTCTGCAGTAGACTGGGTGGGAGACAATGTGAAGGAACTGGAGGCACTGTCAGCAGCAAACCAATCTACTATCGCCTCCACTTGTTCTGGCCTCATCACTTCTAGGGGCGTATGATGCCCTACCAAATACTGATGCAGGTTCTGTCGCCTACTCACACTTGAGGAAGGTGTTTCACTTGTGCGTGTAGCTGGCACAGATCGACCACGTCCTCTCCTTGCAACAGGAGCTCTAGCAGCAGCACCACCACGACCCAGGCCACGGCCCCTATTTGACGCTCTCCTCATATTTCTGAAATTTAAGATCTTGCCCTAGAAAGGTCTTTATTGAATAGCGGAACAAAAGAACAACAGTATCGCACGGGTGTATCTCACAGTCAAATATGCAAACTATGCCGCAATTTAATGTTTTTTACACCAAAAGGGTGTGTATTGAATAGCGGAATAGGATAAAAAACTGTGTATCTCACACGTACAAACACAGACTAGGCCCGATTACATTTTTTCCTACCCTAAAGGGAGGATGAGGAAGAGGAGTATGGAACAGGCAGCACCCTCAAATCTTCAGAAGTATGAGATGAACCCCAAAAACTTGGAAAGGTGGATCTCACACGTACCGACACAGACTATTCCGCAATTTAATTGAGCACCAAAGGTTTTTATTGAATAGCGGAATAGGACATATGATCAAAAAAAAGTGTATGTTTTTCACACGTACAGAAGCACACTAGGCCCCAATTACTATTGTTTGTACACCTAAAAGGATGGATGAGGAGGAGGAGGAGGAGGAGGAGTATAGAACAGGCAGCACCCTCAAAGCTTCAGAAGTATGAGATGAACCCCAAAAACTTGGAAAGGTGGATCTCACACGTACCGACACAGACTATTCCGCAATTTAATTGAGCCCCAAAGGTTTTTATTGAATAGCGGAATAGGAAATATGATCAAAAAAAAGTGTATGTTTTTCACACGTAAAGAAGCACACTAGGCCCCAATTACTATTGTTTGTACACCTAAAAGGATGGATGAGGAGGAGGAGGAGTATAGAACAGGCAGCACCCTCAAAGCTTCAGAAGTATGAGATGAACCCCAAAAACTTGGAAAGGTGGATCTCACACGTACCGACACAGACTATTCCGCAATTTAATTGAGCCCCAAAGGTTTTTATTGAATAGCGGAATAGGAAATATGATCAAAAAAAAGTGTATGTTTATCACACGTACAGAAGCACACTAGGCCCCAATTACTATTGTTTGTACACCTAAAAGGATGGATGAGGAAGAGGAGGAGTATAGAACAGGCAGCACCCTCAAAGCTTCAGAAGTATGAGATGAACCCCAAAAACTTGGAAAGGTGGATCTCACACGTACCGACACAGACTATTCCGCAATTTAATTGAGCCCCAAAGGTTTTTATTGAATAGCGGAATAGGAAATATGATCAAAAAAAAAGTGTATGTTTTTCACACGTACAGAAACACACTAGGCCCCAATTACTATTGTTTGTACACCTAAAAGGATGGATGAGGAGGAGGAGGAGGAGGAGTATAGAACAGGCAGCACCCTCAAAGCTTCAGAAGTATGAGATGAACCCCAAAAACTTGGAAAGGTGGATCTCACACGTACCGACACAGACTATTCCGCAATTTAATTGAGCCCCAAAGGTTTTTATTGAATAGCGGAATAGGAAATATGATCAAAAAAAAGTGTATGTTTTTCACACGTACAGAAACACACTAGGCCCCAATTACTATTGTTTGTACACCTAAAAGGATGGATGAGGAGGAGGAGGAGGAGGAGTATAGAACAGGCAGCACCCTCAAAGCTTCAGAAGTATGAGATGAACCCCAAAAACTTGGAAAGGTGGATCTCACACGTACCGACACAGACTATTCCGCAATTTAATTGAGCCCCAAAGGTTTTTATTGAATAGCGGAATAGGAAATATGATCAAAAAAAAGTGTATGTTTTTCACATGTACAGAAGCACACTAGGCCCCAATTACTATTGTTTGTACACCTAAAAGGATGGATGAGGAAGAGGAGGAGGAGGAGTATAGAACAGGCAGCACCCTCAAAGCTTCAGAAGTATGAGATGAACCCCAAAAACTTGGAAAGGTGGATCTCACACGTACCGACACAGACTATTCCGCAATTTAATTGAGCACCAAAGGTTTTTATTGAATAGCGGAATAGGACATATGATCAAAAAAAAGTGTATGTTTTTCACACGTACAGAAGCACACTAGGCCCCAATTACTATTGTTTGTACACCTAAAAGGATGGATGAGGAGGAGGAGGAGGAGGAGGAGTATAGAACAGGCAGCACCCTCAAAGCTTCAGAAGTATGAGATGAACCCCAAAAACTTGGAAAGGTGGATCTCACACGTACCGACACAGACTATTCCGCAATTTAATTGAGCCCCAAAGGTTTTTATTGAATAGCGGAATAGGAAATATGATCAAAAAAAAGTGTATGTTTTTCACACGTACAGAAGCACACTAGGCCCCAATTACTATTGTTTGTACACCTAAAAGGATGGATGAGGAGGAGGAGGAGTATAGAACAGGCAGCACCCTCAAAGCTTCAGAAGTATGAGATGAACCCCAAAAACTTGGAAAGGTGGATCTCACACGTACCGACACAGACTATTCCGCAATTTAATTGAGCCCCAAAGGTTTTTATTGAATAGCGGAATAGGAAATATGATCAAAAAAAAGTGTATGTTTATCACACGTACAGAAGCACACTAGGCCCCAATTACTATTGTTTGTACACCTAAAAGGATGGATGAGGAAGAGGAGGAGGAGGAGTATAGAACAGGCAGCACCCTCAAAGCTTCAGAAGTATGAGATGAACCCCAAAAACTTGGAAAGGTGGATCTCACACGTACCGACACAGACTATTCCGCAATTTAATTGAGCCCCAAAGGTTTTTATTGAATAGCGGAATAGGAAATATGATCAAAAAAAAGTGTATGTTTTTCACACGTACAGAAACACACTAGGCCCCAATTACTATTGTTTGTACACCTAAAAGGATGGATGAGGAGGAGGAGGAGGAGGAGTATAGAACAGGCAGCACCCTCAAAGCTTCAGAAGTATGAGATGAACCCCAAAAACTTGGAAAGGTGGATCTCACACGTACCGACACAGACTATTCCGCAATTTAATTGAGCCCCAAAGGTTTTTATTGAATAGCGGAATAGGAAATATGATCAAAAAAAAGTGTATGTTTTTCACACGTACAGAAACACACTAGGCCCCAATTACTATTGTTTGTACACCTAAAAGGATGGATGAGGAGGAGGAGGAGGAGGAGTATAGAACAGGCAGCACCCTCAAAGCTTCAGAAGTATGAGATGAACCCCAAAAACTTGGAAAGGTGGATCTCACACGTACCGACACAGACTATTCCGCAATTTAATTGAGCCCCAAAGGTTTTTATTGAATAGCGGAATAGGAAATATGATCAAAAAAAAGTGTATGTTTTTCACATGTACAGAAGCACACTAGGCCCCAATTACTATTGTTTGTACACCTAAAAGGATGGATGAGGAAGAGGAGGAGGAGGAGTATAGAACAGGCAGCACCCTCAAAGCTTCAGAAGTATGAGATGAACCCCAAAAACTTGGAAAGGTGGATCTCACACGTACCGACACAGACTATTCCGCAATTTAATTGAGCCCCAAAGGTTTTTAATGAATAGCGGAATAGGAAATATGATCAAAAAAAAGTGTATGTTTTTCACACGTACAGAAGCACACTAGGCCCCAATTACTATTGTTTGTACACCTAAAAGGATGGATGAGGAGGAGGAGGAGGAGGAGGAGTATAGAACAGGCAGCACCCTCAAAGCTTCAGAAGTATGAGATGAACTCCAAAAACTTGGAAAGGTGGATCTCACACGTACCGACACAGACTATTCCGCAATTTAATTGAGCCCCAAAGGTTTTTATTGAATAACGGAATAGGAAATATGATCAAAAAAAGTGTATGTTTTTCACACGTACAGAAGCACACTAGGCCCCAATTACTATTGTTTGTACACCTAAAAGGATGGATGAGGAGGAGGAGGAGGAGTATAGAACAGGCAGCACCCTCAAAGCTTCAGAAGTATGAGATTGTGTTCACTGTACCCCACAAAGATTGTGTTCACTGTACCCCACAAAGATTGTGTTCACTGTACCCCACAAAGGTTTTGTTCACTGCACCCCACAAAGATTGTGTTCACTGTACCCCACAAAGGTTTTGTTCACTGCACCCCACAAAGATTGTGTTCACTGTACCCCACAAAGATTGTGTTCATTGCACCCCAAAAGGATTGTCTTCTCTGCACCCCACAAAGATTGTGTTCACTGTACCCCACAAAGGTTTTGTTCACTGTACCCCACAAAGATTGTGTTCACTGCACTCCAAAAGGATTGTCTTCACTGCACCCCACAAAGATTGTGTTCACTGTACCCCACAAAGGTTTTGTTCACTGCACCCCACAAAGATTGTGTTCACTGTACCCCACAAAGGTTTTGTTCACTGCACCCCACAAAGATTGTGTTCACTGTACCCCCCAAAGATTTTGTTCACTGCACCCCACAAGGATTGTTTGTCTTCACTGCACCCCACAAGGATTGTCTTCACTGCACCCCACAAGGATTGTCTTCACTGCACCCCACAAAGATTGTGTTCACTGCACCCCACAAAGGTTTTGTTCACTGCACCCCACAAAGATTGTGTTCACTGCACCCCACAAAGATTGTGTTCACTGTACCCCACAAAGATTGTGTTCACTGCACCCCAAAAGGATTGTCTTCTCTGCACCCCACAAAGATTGTGTTCACTGTACCCCACAAAGGTTTTGTTCACTGCACCCCACAAAGATTGTGTTCACTGTACCCCACAAAGGTTTTGTTCACTGCACCCCACAAAGATTGTGTTCACTGTACCCCACAAAGATTGTGTTCACTGTACCCCACAAAGGTTTTGTTCACTGCACCCCACAAAGATTGTGTTCACTGTACCCCACAAAGGTTGTGTTCACTGCACCCCACAAAGATTGTGTTCACTGCACCCCACAAAGATTGTGTTCACTGTACCCCACAAAGGTTTTGTTCACTGCACCCCACAAAGGTTTTGTTCACTGCACCCCACAAAGATTGTGTTCACTGTACCCCACAAAGATTGTGTTCACTGCACTCCAAAAGGATTGTCTTCACTGCACCCCACAAAGATTGTGTTCACTGTACCCCACAAAGGTTTTGTTCACTGCACCCCACAAAGATTGTGTTCACTGTACCCCCCAAAGATTTTGTTCACTGCACCCCACAAGGATTGTCTTCACTGCACCCCACAAGGATTGTCTTCACTGCACCCCACAAAGATTGTGTTCACTGTACCCCACAAAGATTGTGTTCACTGCACTCCAAAAGGATTGTCTTCACTGCACCCCACAAAGATTGTGTTCACTGCACCCCACAAAGATTGTGTTCACTGCACCCCACAAAGATTGTGTTCACTGTACCCCCCAAAGATTTTGTTCACTGCACCCCACAAGGATTGTCTTCACTGCACCCCACAAGGATTGTCTTCACTGAACCCCACAAAGATTGTGTTCACTGTACCCCACAAAGATTTTGTTCACTGCACCCCACAAAGATTGTGTTCACTGTACCCCACAAAGATTTTGTTCACTGCACTCCAAAAGGATTGTCTTCACTGCACCCCACAAAGATTGTGTTCACTGTACCCCACAAAGGTTTTGTTCACTGCACCCCACAAAGATTGTGTTCACTGTACCCCACAAAGATTGTGTTCACTGCACTCCAAAAGGATTGTCTTCACTGCACCCCACAAAGATTGTGTTCACTGTACCCCACAAAGGTTTTGTTCACTGCACCCCACAAAGATTGTGTTCACTGTACCCCACAAAGGTTTTGTTCACTGCACCCCACAAAGATTGTGTTCACTGTACCCCCCAAAGATTTTGTTCACTGCACCCCACAAGGATTGTCTTCACTGCACCCCACAAGGATTGTCTTCACTGCACCCCACAAAGATTGTGTTCACTGTACCCCACAAAGATTTTTTTCACTGCACCCCACAAAGATTGTGTTCACTGTACCTCACAAAGATTTTGTTCACTGCACTCCAAAAGGATTGTCTTCACTGCACCCCACAAAGATTGTGTTCACTGTACCCCACAAAGGTTTTGTTCACTGCACCCCACAAAGATTGTGTTCACTGTACCCCACAAAGGTTTTGTTCACTGCACCCCACAAAGTTTGTGTTCACTTAACCCCACAAAGATTGTGTTCACTGTACCCCACAAAGGTTTTGTTCACTGCACCCCACAAAGATTGTGTTCACTGTACCCCACAAAGGTTGTGTTCACTGCACCCCACAAAGGTTTTGTTCACTGCACCCCCCAAAGATTTTGTTCACTGCACCCCACAAGGATTGTCTTCACTGCACCCCACAAGGATTGTCTTCACTGCACCCCACAAAGATTGTGTTCACTGCACCCCACAAAGGTTTTGTTCACTGCACCCCACAAAGATTGTGTTCACTGTACCCCCCCCAAAGATTTTGTTCACTGCACCCCACAAGGATTGTCTTCTCTGCACCCCACAAAGATTGTGTTCACTGTACCCCCCAAAGATTTTGTTCACTGCACCCCACAAGGATTGTCTTCACTGCACCCCACAAGGATTGTCTTCACTGCACCCCACAAAGATTGTGTTCACTGTACCCCCACAAAGGTTTTGTTCACTGCACCCCACAAAGATTTTGTTCACTGCACTCCAAAAGGATTGTGTTCACTGCACCCCAAAAAGATTGTGTTCACTGCAGCCCACACACAGAAAAATGGATGTGGATCACTGACACCTGCCTATCTCCTATCCCACACCACACAGCAATATCGATTGTAGTTTGTAGAACACACTTTCCCTAAAATTCAGCAGACTCTGTCCCTAACAGGATTGAGAAGAGATCGTAGATCAGGAGAACTAAGTGCAGACCCCGCCCCACACAGCAATATCGATTGTAGTTTGTAGAACACACTGACCCTATAATTCAGCAGACTCTATCCCTAAAATGCCTACAACTCGCCCTGCCTAAACACTCCGACCTGTCCCTCAATTCTATCCGGACACAAATGGTTTTTTCCTGCCTATCTTTCCCTAATCAGCAGCCAGCACGTTGATGTGTGCTCTGTCCCTGATCTAAGCAGCATAATGACGCCGCTGCGGCTGCCTCGAACTTATAAAGACTTGGTCACATGCTTCAGACGGCCAATCACAGCTACTGAGACATTTGCAGGCATGGCTGGGATGGCTTAAGGCACACCAGTTAAACTATTGTTGATTGGCTGTTGAAAGCCCGCCATGAAAAGAGCGCCAAAGCATGCAAAACCCGGAAATAAAACGACCGAACACGGATTTTTACCCGAATATACAGTAAAGTGTCCGTGTTCGTGTTCAGGTAACAAAAATCCAATTATTCGGTACGAACACGAATAATACAGTCCGTGTTCGCTCAACACTACTCATCACTCCACAGCACCTGTTGCCATTTTTCTGCACCCTAGTTCCTATGTTTTCATGCAAAGTTGAGTTGCTTAGCTTTGTTTCCATGTCAAAAGTTTTGCTTTTTGGCCGCAATTCTTCCATGAAGGCCACTTCTAGGTAGACTCTTTGGGACAGTGAATGGGTGTACCTGGCTCCCACTGGTTTCCGCCAGTTCTGTGCTGATGGTACTGCTAGACATCTTCTGATGTCAAAGAGAAATAAGCATGATGTGTCTTTCATCTGCTGCATTAAGTTTCCTTGGCCGACCACTGTGTCTACGGTTTTCATTGTTGCCCGTTTCTTTGTGCTTCTTCAAAATAACTTGAACAGCACATATTGAAACCCCAGTCTGCCATGAAATCTTTGCCTGGAAGAAACCTTTCTGCATAATAACATGCAGTATAACTATCTTGTGTCGTGTTGCTGTGCTCAGTCTTACGATGGTGTATGACCCATGATATGAAACTGTCTTCTACAACCAAACCTTAATAGCAGATTTTACCTGTTCTTCACCAAGTTTTATGCCTCCTTGTCACGGCACCCACTCCTAGACGCCTGCGGCATCCTCGCCGCTTTCAGAGACCTCTCTCCCAGGTCTGAGGCAGTTCCCTCTCTCCTTCGCACCGGCGAGGTCCGCGGTGAGCACGCCGTCGTGGCAAGATGGCTGCTTCCATGCGGACCTGGTGTTCTGCACAGGGAGGATGTGGAGGGCTGCGGATCTGGTAGGGGAAGGAAGGTCAGGGACTATGGTGCAAATCAAGATGGTGCCGGGTTCCTAACTTCCCTTTATAGCTCCTGTGTTCCCCACCTACTGGTGGGAGGTGGTTGGTCATGTGATAAACCAAGCACGCTTCCAGTCAGTGCTTGGTTATTTTCCTTGCTCTCGTATACCTGCCTTTTTGTCCTGTTTCTCAGCTCATGTTTCTGGTTCCTAACCCTTGATCTTCTGTTTGACTCTCTCTGCCTGCCACCTGACCTGACTCCGGTTTGATCGACTTCTCTTGCCAGCCGCCTGCCCTGACTTCGAATTGACTGACCTCGCTTTCTGCTTCTTCCCATTAAAGGCCTCTACAGACCCTTCGGGACCCTGTCCCCACTTCCAGATGCTCCTTAGGGTCGTGATTGTAAGGGAGTGCTGTTCCGCTGCAATTGGGTTCCGTCACTGCTGCAAGACCCCAGGAGGGTTGTGATACTCCTACACAGCTGTTTCTTTTTCATTTAATGGCTGTGTTCCAACCTACATATGAAAATGATGATCATCAGCGCTTGCCTGATATGATTGGTTTATCATACAGTTGACTCTAATCTTACTAAATCCCTGACATTGTGCAAGTGTAAGCATTGATACTGGTTTGAAGCCAAAGGGTAGTCACACCAAATATTGTTTTAATTTAGATTATTCTTCTGTTTGCTCACTTTGCATGTTGTAAATTGATAAGCATTCTTTTTTTACAGCATTTTTTCACACCTTTTTTTGTCACATTTGCCTAAAATGATTGTGCAGTACTATATATTGTATACAGGTGCATTTCATAAAATTAGAATATTATCAAATGTATTTATTTCAGTAATTCAATTATAAAAGTAAAACTCATACATTTTCATTTTGAATCTTTTAATTTTGATGATTATGGCTTACGGCTAGTGAAAAGCAAAATTTTCAAAGCCCTAATTTTTCAAGTCCTAAGCCATAATCATCAAAATTAAAAGAAAGACGTGCTTGAAATATATGAAAGGGAGGAGGAGTACCGCGCTTCAAAGGTGCATCTGTGCTATTTTCAATATATATAATATATAAATATAAATAATTGTGCAAATATCTATGTAAAAGTGTCTTGGTGTCAAATAAATAAATATAAAATGTATGCTTACTGTGAACAATTCATATAAATATTACCTTGCTTGTGCTAGTGTATAAAATCATATACATATATTTAATAAACCATCTTAATAATAATAAATAGATTCCAAAAGAGTGATCTGTGCTTGTATTGTTACACTGTATTCAACCAATACTTTAAGTCTCTGTATAAGTCCACAAATGGTTCAATTCTATTGTTATATTTAAAGTGCTCAAGTGTCCCAAAAAGTGCAAATATTGCTCAAAAAAATCTTCCTTCTAAATACACATGCATGCAGGTGCTCTTCAGTGTCGTGATCACAAGGTGTCCTATGCGCTCACCTCCATTCCTTTAATATAAGGCCTTATGTCTCAAGTGTGTATTTCTTGCTCCTCTGTGCCTCTGGGGTCCGTTAGATCTATTGGATATCACTTTCTACTTGTAATGGGGATAGAAATGGCAGGGTCATAGAAAAAACCTCTCAATCTCCAAAAGAATGAACGGGCCAACATAGTGAAGTAACGCCAAGTTATTTATTCATAAACAATAGAGTAACACTCACATTTATCTTTCTTTGTCAATAGCGTGTATCAAATGCGGGTCCGAATGCCGCCATGCTCCGTGTGTAACGCATCTATATAAAATACATGAATATACAGTATCTCATAAAAGTGAGTACACCCCTCACATTTTTGAAAATATTTTATTATATCTTTTCATGTGACAAGACTGAAGAAATGACACTTTGCTACAATTTAAATAAGTGAGTGTACAGCATGTATAAAAGTGTAAATTTGCTGTCCCCTCCAAATAACTCAACACACATCCATTTATGTCTAAACTGCTGGCAACAAAAGTGAGTACATCTCTAAGTGAAATAGTCCAAATCGTGGCCAAAGTGTCAATATTTTATGTGGACACCATTATTTTCGAGCACTGCCTTAACCACCTTGGGCATGGAGTTCACCAGAGTTTCACAGGTTGCCACTGGAGTCCTCTTCCTCACCTGGTTGCCGCCACACGCTTGACAACCATCTGAACCAAATACGTTTATCTTGGTCTCATTAGACCACAGGACATGGTTCTAGTATTCTATGTCCTTAGTCTGCTTGTCTTCAGCAAACTGTTTGTGGGCTTTCTTGTGCATCATCTTTAGAAGAGGTTTCCTTCTGGGATGACAGCCATGCAGACCAATTTGATGCAGTGTGCGGCATATGGTCTGAGTACTGACAGGCTGACCCCCCCACCCCCTCAAACTCTGCAGCAATGCTGACTGCACTAATACGTCTATTTCCAAAAGACAACCTGTGGATATGACGCTGAGCACGTGCACTCAACTTCTTTGGTCGACCATGGCGAGGACTGTTCTGAGTGGAACCTGTCCTGTTAAACCGTTGTATGGTCTTGGCCACCGTGCTGCAGCTCAGTTTAAGGGTCTTGGCAATCTTCCTATAGCCTAGGCCATCTTTACGTAGAGCAGCAATTCTTTTTTTTAGATCCTCAGAGAGTTCTTTGCCATGAGGTGGTATGTTGAACTTCCAGTGACCAGTATGAGAGAGTGAGAGCGATAACACCACATTTAACACACCTGCTCCCCATTCACACCTGACACCTTGTAACACTAATGAGTTGAATAATTTTGAGGGGACAGCAAATGTACACTGTTATACAAGCTGTACATTCCTTTTTTTACATTGTAGTAAAGTGTCATTTCTTCAGTGTTGTCACATGAAAAGATATAATAAAATATTTACAAAAATGTGAGGGGTGTACTCACTTTTGTGAGATACTGTGTATTTATATATATATATATATATATATATATATATATACACACAGTGCATCCGGAATGTATTCACAGCACTTCACTTTTTTCACATTGTGTTATGTGACAGTCTTATTCCACAATGGATTAAAATAATTTTTTTCCTCAAGATTCTACAAACAATACCCCATAATGACATCGTGAAAGAAGGTTGTTTGAAGCCTTTGCAAATTTAATAAAAATTAAAAACAAAAAAAATCAAATGTACGTAAGTATTCACAGCCTTTGCTCAATACTTTGTTGAAGCACCTTTGGTACCAATTACAGCCTCAAGTCTTTTTAAGTATGATGCTACAAGTTTGGCACACCTGTTTTTGGGCAGTTTCTCTTCTTTGCAGGACCTCTCAAGCTCCATCAGGTTGCATGGGGAGCATCAGTGCACAGCCATTTGCAGATCTCTCCAGAGACGTTCAGTTGGGCTCAAGTCTGGGCTCTGGCTGGGCTACAAAGACATTCACAGAGTTGTCTCTTAACCACTCTTTTGTTATCTTGGCTGTGTGATTAGGGTCGTCGTCCTGTTGGAAAAATTACCCTTTGACCCAGTCTGAGATCCAGAATGTTCTAGAGCAAGTTTTCACCAAGGATGTCTCTGTACATTTCTGCATTCATCTTTCTCTTGATCCTGACTAGTCTCCCAGTTCCTGCCGCTGAAAAACATCCCACAGCATAATGCTGCCAGCACCATGCTTCACTGTAGGGATGGTATTGGCCAGGTGATGAACGATGCCTGGTTTCCTCCAGACATGATGCTTGCCATTCAGGCCAAAGAGTTCAATCGTTGTTTCATCAGATGAGCAAATTTTGTTTCTCATTGTCTGAGAGCCCTTCAGGTGCCTTTTGCAAACTCCAGATGGGATGTCATGTGCCTTTTACTGAGAAGTGGCTTCGGTCTGGCCACTCTACCATGCAGGCCTAAATGGTGGAGTGCTGCAGAATTGGTTCTTCTTCTGGAAGGTTCTCCTCTCTCCACAGAGAAATCCTGGAGCTCTGTCAGAGTGACCATAGGGTTCTTGGTCACCTTCCTGACTAAGGCTCTTCTCCCCCAATTGCTCATTTTGGCCAGGCGGCCTGCTCTAGGAAGAGTCCTGGTGGTTCCAAACTTCTTCCATTTACGGCTGATGGAAGCCTCTGTGCTCATTGGGACCTTCAATGCTGCAGAAATTTTTCTGTACCCTTCCCCAGATCTGTACTCGGCGGCCTACAGACAATTCCTTGGGCTTCATGGCTTGGTTTGTGCTCTGACAGGCACTGTTAACTGTGGGAACTTATATAGACAGGTGTGTGCCTTTCCAAATCATGCCCAATCAACTGGATTTACCACAGGTGGACTCCAATCAAGCTGTAGAAACATCTCAAGGATGATCAGTGGAAACAGGATGCGCCTGAGCTCAATTTTCAGGGACATGGCAAAGGCTGTGAATACTTATGTACACTGAACAAAATTATAAACGCAACACTTTTGTTTTTGCCGATACCGATATGAGATGACCAAACTATCGGTATTGGTATTGGCAATAAAAAAACAATATCGGTCGATCACTACACTGTTCACATATGACAATAACAGAGGATTTGGCAGCAGTAATTGGGCTTCTTCTTCAATAGGAATTCCCTAAGGGGGTTGAGCTGAATTTCACTTATATATGTACTTTATTAAGTCCTGACTGGATAAGGCCAATTCCCCTCTATCCTCATCAATCACTGGATTTATCCCTATAGTCTGTATTGACTGCCGGATGAATATATATTAATATTTACTGTCACTCTTGTCCATGATTGAGTTGAAGGTACACAGACATCTTTGTAGGGGGCCCAACTTTTCTCCCCATATTTGTTGGCTTTGGTGTCAAAGCCCGCTTTTTATTTACATGTTTTTAATGATTTGTTAATTTTTGTTAATACATTTTTATGGAAATTATTTTCGTACATGTCTCTAGTTGTGCCTTGAAAGTCCACCCATACTTAAGCCTCGTACACAAATTTCTGCCGACCGGTCGTCCGTCTTTTGTCCAGAGTGTGTGTCTGTTGGTTGGAATGTGCTCTAGACTGCACACAAATTTTCCCGTATGACAGAATTCTATTTTAGAAGTGATGTCATGTGTTGGATTGCTTTCTATGTGTTTTTTCATCTCTGAGCATGCCTAGTCTTGCTCATAAGATTTTTCCCCGTCAAAATCTGTACTAATGAGACGAAAATTGGAAGGTGTGTTGACGGAGGACAAAAATTTGAATGCGTGCTCATCAGGATTTTGTCAGCCGAAAAGTCGGAGTCGGCTGTCGAAAGCACCATACTAACAATCCGAAAATTGGCAGATCGGTTGTCGGACCAAATTTCCCTTCCGAAATTCTTATCGTGTGTACAGGCCTTTACAGGGGTTCCCATATAAGACAAACTTTTCTTCTGTCTATTTGGATGTCAGCATGCTTTAGAATGCTGGTTTCTCCTGATATATTGTGAAGTTATTTAGGTAATTTAGGTGCACATTTCCCTTGCACTTGGTTTTTTTCCTTTCAAATAATGCTGTGGTGTGCTGTGAGCAAAATAGATCTTAAAGAACAGGTGTACAGTAGCAAGTGAATGCTCTGCTTTAAACACCTTATAAACCCATAATAAGGCCCTATCAACATATAAAAAAACACAGAAAAAAAAACACCTCTTTAATAAAAATTGAAATTGAAGTGCCACACCACTGCTAAAAGATTCAGATACAACTTTATTCCAACAACAGTCAGGGGTACAATCCAAAAATAGCCAAAGTGTTTCAGCGGTCCTCAATCCTCATCAGGGCTTAAAGCCCCGTATACACGAGTCGAAATTCGGCCGGGAATTTTCGTCCGACGACCGATCTGCCCATTTTCGGCTTGTTAGTATGATGCTTCCGACAACCGACTCCGACTTTTCGGCCTAAAAAATCTGGTGTGCAGGCTATAAAATTTTTGTCCTCCGTCAAAACACGTCCGATTTTCGTGCAGTCAGTACAGATTTCGACAGGGAAAAATCTTATGAGCAAGACTGGGCATGCTCAGAGAAGAAAGAACACAGAGAAAGCAAACCAACACATGACATCACTTCTGAAGTAGAATTTTGTCGGGCAGGAAAATTCGTGTGCAGTCTAGGCACATTCCAACCAACAGACACCACTCTGGACAAAAGATGGATGACTGATCGGCGGAAATTCCTTGCGTGTGTACTAGGCTTAACTAACAAACAACAATGTGAACAAACCAAAAGGGAACTGGACCTACAATGGTATTTTTTCCAGTGGGAATTACAAGCACAGACCTTGTCAGCAGCTTGTTTGTTAACCTGGGGCTGACAAGGACTGTGCTTGTAATTCACACTGGAAAAAAATACCATTGTAGACCTAGATCACTTCTGGTTTATTTACATAGTTGTCAATGAAGCCTTTAATGAGGGGAGTGCTCTTAGACCCCTGAAATATGTTGGCTACTTTTTGTATTGTACCCCTGACACTATGGGTTCAGCGCTATCTTTCCACTTTTCCTAATGCCATAAACAAAAGCCCCCTTATTTTAGCAGGCATGTCACTGCTGACATCCGCCGCTCCATAGAGGAGACTGCAAGGTCCGATCAGGTCTGTCTAAAAGTCTGACAGGCGGACCTGATGGGACAGGCCATGTGAAGGGATCCTAAAGCTGGATACACACTATCCAACTTTTGTGGTTAGATTTCCTTCAGATTTACCTTTTCTATGTAGTGCAAGGGCCTGCCAGATTGCATACAAATTGAAAGTGTTTAGGTTTGACCTCATATTATATGGTTTTGGTAAGTCTAAAGGAAAAAGTCTTCAGAAAATCTTATAGTGTGTATGGCCCATAAGAGT
The DNA here is from genome assembly GCF_965119305.1 of Pelophylax lessonae. Lineage (NCBI taxonomy): Eukaryota > Metazoa > Chordata > Amphibia > Anura > Ranidae > Pelophylax > Pelophylax lessonae. The sequence goes on from NC_138774.1 coordinate 88,970,994, forward strand.
AGGAATCATAAGCCTTGTACACACGCGTCGAAATTCGGCAGGGAATTTTCGTCCGACGACCGATCTGCCGATTTTCGGCTTGTTAGTATGATGCTTCCGACAACCGACTCCGACTTTTCGGCCGAAAAAAATCTGGTGTGCAGGCTATAAAATTTTTGTCCGCCGTCAAAACACGGCCGATTTTTGTGCAGTCAGTACAGATTTCGACAGGGAAAATCTTATGAGCCAGCCTGGGCATGCTCAGAGACGAAAGAACACAAAGAAAGCAAACCAACACATGACATCACTTCTGAAGTAGAATTTTGTCGGGCGAGAAAATTTGTGTGCAGTCTAGGCACATTCCAACCAACAAAACACAACTCTGGACAAAAGACGGACGACCGGTCGGCCGATAATCATTGCGTGTGTACGAGGCTTTTGACTGTCTCCAGTAGACTTGGATGCACATGCGAGCTGTGTTAATCAGGTGCATTGCTAATGACATTTTCGATAGGACCCACCCATAACTGAGGAATGTTGGAGAATAAATTGAGTAGGTGAATACTCCAAGGGGGGCTGTGCAGAGTGGACATGGACCCAGTCCCAATCTCCTCTATGGGGAAATGGGATGTAAATAGACCACCTGTCCATTTCCATCTGATCCGCCAGATAGATGGAAAAAAGGACCACCATCCGTCTGGATTTTGCAGACAGGGTCAAATCAGATAGCGGCGGATGTCAGTGGACATGTAATTGCTGACATCCGCTGCTTCATAGTGAAGACTTCAAGGTCTGATCAGGTCCCCCTGAAAAACTCAGAAGTGGACCTGATCGGACCTAATGGACCTTACTTTATGCTCATGTCTAAATCATTTGGTGGAGGGGGATTATGGTGTGGATTGTTTTTCTGGAGTTAGGCTTGGCCCCTTGTTTCCAGTGAAGGGAACTCCTAAGGCGTCAGAATAACAAGAGATTTTGCACAATTTCATATTCCCAACTTTGTGGGAACAGTTTGAGGATGGCCCCTTCCTGTTCCAACATGACTCCGCACCAGTGCACAAAGCAAGATCTATAAAGACATGGATGAGCAAGTTTGGGGTGGAGGAACTTGACTAGCCTGCACAGAGTCCTGACCTCAACCCGATAGAACAGTGGTCCTCAACCCTGGTCCTCAGGGCACACTAACAGGCCAGGTTTGCAAGATAACTGAAATACATCCCAGGTGATATAATTTGCTGCTCAGTGATTGCAGTACTCTAGTCTGCATCTCCCCAAGGTAATACTTAAAATCTGGCCTGTTAGTGGGCCCTGAGGACTGGAGTTGAGGACCATTGCAATAGAACACTTCTGGGATGAATTAGAGCTGAGACTTTGAGTCAGGTATTCTCGTCCAAAATTAGTGCTTGACCTCACAAATGTGCTTATGAAAGAATGGTCAAACATTCCCATAGACACACTCCTAAACTTTATGGACAGTCTTCCCAGAAGAGTTGAAGCTGTCATACCTGCAAAGGGTGGGCCAACTCAATATTGAACCCTACGGACTAAGACTGGGATGCAATTAAAGTTCATGTGTGTGTGTAAAGGCAGGCGTCCCAATACTTTAGGTAATATTGTGTATATGTGTGATCCGGCAAACAGTTACTGCCCTTTAGCAGCAAAGCTGCTATAGGGCGGACAGCAAATGGTTATTGTGTTTTTCTGCCTCCTTTTAATATCCTATATAAGCAGGTGAATCTCTCCTTTCCCCCTTACTTCCTTTTGTATTGAATGAGTAGTGCATGCTAGTTACGGTCATGTATACTGCGCTATGCATACTACACTTTCCAAAGTCCTGAGTCCATCTTGGGAGCAAACAGGAGAGTGTGGCTACATTACATTCTTACATACAGTGGGATCATGGGGAATTAATGTAGCCACCCTCCAACAGAAAGTCAAATTATTGCAGCAAAAAAAAAAAAAAAAAAAGGGATTTGGAGATTTGGCTTAGAGCAATAAAAGGTTTTTTGCGTTAAGAATGCATTTCTTTTTCAAAATCAGAATTGTGTGTCACTGTAAACAGCAGCAAGGCTAGATGATGACATCAATTTAAAAAAAAAACTAAAATTTCAGTACAATGACAATGCAGCTCTAAAGATGATTATGCACTATAAGGGCCAGTTCACACCACATACAGTCCAGTGCGTTTTTTTTTTTCTGCATTAAAAACTAATGGATAATAGGTTTTATGGTTTCATTGGCTTAGTTCACACCAGTGCAGTCAGTTCCAGTACGTTCAAGTTTTAGAAAAAAAAGTAAAACATGCTGCTGCATTTTTTCTGCAGTGGACTGTACTGGAACGCAGTAAAATGCATCAAAAATGCACCGGATCGCACCAAAAAGGCACTGGAACACACATGTCCTTATTTAAGTGTAAGAAAAAAGAGAGGGAAAAACAGGGCTGGCCCAAGACATTGTGCTGCCTGGGTCCGAGAATGAAATGCTGCCCCCCCCCCCCCAAAAAAAAAAAAAAAAAAAACACATTCTATAGGACTATGAAAGCAGTCAGAGGGGTGTGAGTGTGCACGGAGTGACAGCAGGAGCAGGACAGAGCAGTAGACACTGGGCAGATGAGCACACCAGGCTTTCTACTGTCTACAGTGCCACAGTGCCCTGCAGGGCTGGGGGCATGGTACAGAAGAACGCAGGGTGGCGGACATGGTACAGGAGAATGCAGGGCTGCGGGCATGGTACAGAAGAACGCAGGGTGGCGGACATGGTACAGGAGAATGCAGTGCTGCGAGCATGGTATAGGAGAATGCAGTGCTGCGGACATGGTACAGGAGAATGCAGGGCTGCGGGCATGGTACAGAAGAACGCAGGGTGGCGGACATGGTACGAGAGAATGCAGGGCTGCGGACATGGTACAGGAGAATGCAGTGCTGCGGGCATGGTAGAGAAGAATGCAGGGCTGTAGGCATGGTACAGGAGAATGCAGCGCTGCGGGCATGGTACAGGAGAATGCAGTGCTGTGGGCATGGTACAGAAGATTGCAGGGCTGTAGGCATGGTACAGGAGAATGCGGGGCTGCGGGCATGGTACAGGAGAATGCGGGGCTGCGGGCATAGTACAGAAAAATGCGGGGCTGCAGGCATGGTACAGGAGAACGAAGGGTCTGCGGGCATGGTGCAGGAGAATGCGGGGCTGCGGACATGATACATGAGAATGCAGGGCTGCGGGCATGGTACAGGAGAATGCAGGGCTGCGGGCATAGTACAGGAGAATGCAGGGTCTGCAGGCATGGTGCAGGAGAGTGCGGGGCTGTGGGCATGGTACAGGAGAATGCAGGGTCTGCGGGCATAGTACAGGAGAATGCAGGGTCTGCGGGCATGGTGTAGGAGAATGCGGGGCTGCGGGCATAGTACAGGAGAATGCAGGGTCTGCGGGCATGGTGCAGGAGAATGCGGGGCTTCGGGCATAGTACAGGAGAATGCAGGGTCTGCGGGCATGGTGCAGGAGAATGCAGGGTCTGTGGGCATAGTACAGGAGAATGCAGGGTCTGCGGGCATGGTACAGGAGAATGCAGGGCTGCGGGCATAGTACAGATGAATGCAGGGTCTGCGGGCATGGTACAGGAGAATGCAGGGTCTGCGGGCATGGTGCAGGAGAATGCGGGGCTGCGGACATGATACATGAGAATGCAGGGCTGCGGGCATAGTACAGGAGAATGCAGGGTCTTCGGGCATGGTGCAGGAGAATGCGGGGCTGCGGGCATGGTACAGGAGAATGCAGGGTCTGCGGGCATAGTACAGGAGAATGCAGGGTCTGCGGGCATAGTACAGGAGAATGCAGGGTCTGCGGGCATGGTGCAGGAGAATGCGGGGCTGCGGGCATGGTGCAGGAGAATGCGGGACTGCGGGCATAGTACAGGAGAATGCAGGGTCTGCGGGCATGGTGCAGGAGAATGCGGGGCTGCGGGCATAGTACAGGAGAATGCAGGGTCTGTGGGCATGGTGCAGGAGAATGCGGGGCTGCGGGCATAGTACAGGAGAATGCAGGGTCTGCGGGCATGGTGCAGGAGAATGCGGGGCTGCGGGCATAGTACAGGAGAATGCAGGGTCTGTGGGCATGGTGCAGGAGAATGCAGGGTCTGTGGGCATGGTGCAGGAGAATGCAGGGTCTGTGGGCATGGTGCAGGAGAATGCAGGGTCTGCGGGCATGGTACAGGAGAATGCAGGGTCTGTGGGCATGGTGCAAGAGAATGCAGGGTCTGTGGGCATGGTGCAGGAGAATGCAGGGTATGTGGGCATAGTACAGGAGAATGCAGGGTCTGTGGGCATGGTGCAGGAGAATGCAGGGTCTGCGGGCATGGTGCAGGAGACGGACATGGTACAAGAGAATGCGGGGCTGTGGGCATACTACAGGAGATGCAGTGCTGTGGGCATGTACCATGCCCGCAGCACTGCATCTTCTGTAGTATGCCTGCAGCCCCGCATAATGACAGATAGTGTGCAGTCTCACTTACTTGTTCCTAAAGGGGGCCTTAGGATTTAAAAATGGCGCCGCACGGCGCCACACGTCAACACGTCCGCGGCCGGCCTGACATGCACACTGCGCCGCCGCCGCCGCTCGGGAGAGCTAATACATGTTCGGCTATTCCCGGAAATAGCCGAACGTTTACGGGCTTTGCCGAGCGGCGGCGGCGGCGCATGCGCAATGTCGGGCTAGCCGCGGACCTTTTTTTTTTTTTGCGATAGGCGAAGAAGAAGAGAAGAGGCGGCCAGGGGCCACCCCTCTCTAAGTGCCGCCTGGGACCCATGGTCCCACCGGGACCCATGGTAGGGCCGGCCCTGGGGAAAAATACACTGGAGCGCATGAAAAACGCACTGGATCGCACCAAAAATGCGCATGCAAAAAAGTATCCGGAACACATCTGGACTGCGTCTCTGGTGTGAACTGGCCCTTAGAATTTTTCTGAAATTTTTTGTTTTAAGAATGTTTGTTCAATATTCTAATCATTAAAGCAGTCAACTGGACAGTCATTTTTGACCACAGGAACAAGAAGGTTTGAAGAAGCTAGGTGGACAATTTTTCTCAACTTTCTTGCAGTGTATGTGGTTTTCCTTTGGAAAATTATATTCTTACCAAAATCAAAAGTTAAATGTAAAAAAAAAAAAAAAAAAAAAAGGGAAGTACTCTAGAATACCATTCATCCAGTCATTGAATGTACAAAGAATTTTAGCACAACTATTCGCACATATATTCATAAATTCTTTCAAAAATCCACTAGTGTATAGCCAGCATTATTTTATAGATGGCCTTCTAGTCACTTCCATATAGCCCTAAAAAACTGGTAGTAGATTTTAGAACTGCTTGACAAGAGTCACCCAATAGAGATTTTTCCTACTTGCTTTATAAATGTGGAAACTGTTTTTAAAAAAATAAAAAATAACATAATTCAAACATGAATAATCTTCATTGTAAACCACTCCCAATATAATAATTATGGGAACCCTTACCAGTTATGCCCAAGGTTAGAAGGAAGATTGCTCCGAACTTCAGTTCCATTTCTTACGTCTTTCTCTCCCATCTGCAACAGAGCTGAAAGCCTTTTGGTCAGCGATAAATATGTGTATATACTGTAAAGGACGAAAGGGTGGGTCCTTTATCACATCTCTTTTGTTAGACATCTGAATAAGGAGTATGTCTGTGGGAGAACTTTCTAAGTACTAATGATAATCTCTGACCTCTATGTGTATGTTCAACAATTAACACCATTCTGTGTACGGTTCCAAATATGGAACACCAGGCAACGTCTGGCCAATAAATAGTTTGGGTAAAAATGAAGAGGCGTTTTTTACAAATAACTCAGATGATAATTAAAGTGAGATACGTTTAAATAGCTCTAGATAGATATTGTTTAATTAAACAGTAACTCCAGACAACAAATAAAAACACTCGCTAACGCTATCCAAGGAACACTACAACTGTAGTCCCAGTATGCAAATCAGGCGGAGAGAAGGGCAGCTACTTGGACTTAAGTCCCGGTTCACATTTGTGCGATGCGGGAACACTGCGAATATGCAGCGTGATCCCGCATCAAATCCACACCTCTGGCAGTTCACACTACCATATGCGATACGCAGGGGGTGTCAATTAAATGTTAACGACACCCCCAGTTGCGATCGCAAATCGCAGTGCGATCTGCAAGTTCGCACAGAATCGGATCGCACTAGTGTGAACCACTATGAGATCCGATTCTGCTGCGGATAAAAAAAAGCCTCATGTGCGTGTTTATTGCAGATACAATGCGAATTCAGCCATACAAAGTGTATGGCTGAAATTCGCACCGCACATGAGATCGCATGTAATTTAGGAGCAGTGCGCTCCAAATTACATGCAATCGCACAAATGTAAACCGGCACTTAATGTCAGTTTACTGTTTTCAGTGCTGCTCCTGTTCACATTTAGGTTGGGTTCACACCTCCGTGCAGAGTGGCTCACAGCAGGGGTCCGGTGCATCCCTGCTCACCGCTTCAGGTCCGATTACGGCCTGAATGTTTGGCTGAGATCGGACCTAAAATAGACCAGAAGACCCTGTGCAATTCACTCCACAGTCCCAGAGCTGTGTGAGCCGGCTCCATTGAGAGATGGTCACAGGCTCCTTACATGCGAATTGGATGCAGTGAAATTCTCATCCAATTTGCAATAGTGTGAACCCAGCTTTAAAGTGGTTCTAAAGGCTAAGCCTTCATTGTGCAGCTCCCCCCTTATACTCACCCAAGCCTGATCCAGATGCAGAGATGTGCACCAGAGCAGAAGCTATATGGGGTCCCTCCACATTGGCTGAGACACAGCAGAACGAGCCATTACTTCCCACTGCTGTCAATCACAGGGGTGGGGCTGAGACGTGCTCTGTGTGTCTCATAGATATGCAAAGGCAGCTCAGCGCGAACATGCACGAGTGCTCCCATAGCAAGCAGCTTGCTACAGGGGCACTCAACAGGGGGGAGAGGCCAGAAGCTTAACCACTTAAACCCCGGAGGATTTTCCTGCTCAAAGACCAGGGCCTATTTTGCGATTCGGCACTGCGTGACTTTAATGGACAATTGCACGGTCGTGCGATGCTGTACCTAAATGAAATTGATGTCCTTTTTTGCACAAATAGAGCTTTCTTTTGGTGGTATTTGATCACCTGTGTGATTTTTATTTTTTGCGCTATAAACAAAAAAAGAGCGTCAATTTTGAAAAAATAATATTTTTCACATTTTTCTATATGAAATTCCCCAAAAATAAAAATGTAAAAATCAAAATTTTTAACATTTTAGGCCAATTTGTTTTTGCTACATATTTTTGCTATAAAAAAAATCGAAATAAGCGTATTTTGATTGGTTTGCGCTAAAGTTATTGCGTTTACTAACTAAGGGAAAGATTTATGTCATTTTTATTGTTTTTTTTTAACTAGTAATGGTGGCGATCTGGCGAATTTTTTTTGCGGGATTGCGACATTGCGGGGGACAGATTGGACCCCTGACTAAAATTTTTGACACTTTTGGGAGTACCAGTGAGATTACTACAGTAATCAGTGCTATACATATGCACTGTTACTGTAAAAATTACACTGTCAGGGAAGGGGTTAACTTTATTAGTGATCAAGGGGTTAAGTGTGTCCCTAGGGGCGTGAATCTAACTGTGGAGGGGTGTGGCTAGTGATGTAACCACAGAGACATACGATCCTACATAGCAGGATCGTATGATCTCTGCAGTTACACCAGGGAGAATGACAGGCGGCTTTGTTTACATCAGCTGCCTGCCTTTCTCCCTCTCCAGCGGGAGATCGCGAGTGGCCGGCGGACAATGGTGGCGATCTGGCAAATTTTTTTTGCGGGATTGCGACATTGCGGGGGACAGATTGGACCCCTGACTAAAATTTTTGACACTTTTGGGAGTACCAGTGAGATTACTACAGTAATCAGTGCTATACATATGCACTGTTACTGTAAAAATTACACTGTCAGGGAAGGGGTTAACTTTATTAGTGATCAAGGGGTTAAGTGTGTCCCTAGGGGCGTGAATCTAACTGTGGAGGGGTGTGGCTAGTGATGTAACCACAGAGACATACGATCCTACATAGCAGGATCGTATGATCTCTGCAGTTACACCAGGGAGAATGACAGGCGGCTTTGTTTACATCAGCTGCCTGCCTTTCTCCCTCTCCAGCGGGAGATCGCGAGTGGCCGGCGGACATCGGAGCTGCCGGTCACTCGCGCAGGGATGCCCGTGAATGAGCGGGGGCTGGAGCGCGCCTCCGGCAGCGCGTGCTCGCCCCCTGCTCCTGGGTGAGCGACGTAGTACTACTACTTTGCCCAGGAGGGGCTGACTGTCACAGTAAATATACTGTGGGTGGTCGGCAAGAGGTTAAAAGAAAACTAAATATAAAGCTTACATAAACTTAAAAAAAAAAAAAAAAAAAAAAGGTCCTGTTCCTTTAAAGCATGTTAGACAACACAGTGCTTTCGCTGTGTAATTTGGCCCCCTGTATCACCTAAAAAACCTGGCTGATTTTGCCTGGTTCTGCCTTCCCCCCTGTAAACTGACCACGGTTTATCATGGCTGTTGACCGTGACACTGTGGTCAGTTAATGTGCCTCCCTCATCTGCAGCTCTCCTCTGTCCTCCTCAGTCCTCTCTCCCTTCCCCTCCCTGCTTATCTGCTCTTGTGTCAGTGCCTGCCCCCTCCCCTCCTGCTGCTGAAATTACTTTTAATGTCCTATATAATCCTGTGTGTTTCCTAATGATAGGTGCTCCTGTCTCTGTGTTTTATAAAAAAAAGCCATCTATACCTGATTTCAGGGCACCGCTCGGCGCTCACGTGACAGGCCGGCTCTCTCCTCCTCTAGTCCCGATTTATGTCAGCGAGGAAATATTGGCACTGCCTGCTGCAGCTGTCAGGCAGGGAGAGGAGAGAGCTGGCCGTTCATGTGAGTGCCGAGCGGCGCTCTGAAATCAGGTATAGACAGCATTTTTAAACACAGAGATAGGAGCAACTGTTATTACGAAACACACATGATTATATGAAATTGTCACAGTGGGTTAACAACCCCTTTCATCTGTAATATAGTTTGTTCTTGGACTTTTACTCCCAGTAACCCCTGAACGCTATAAAGAGTTTTTAGGAGAGAGAAAATCTGAGCCAAGGGAACAAAGAGCTAAAAGTTTAATACACCCCCCCCCCCCCAAAAAAAAAAGATTGACCCACAACTCCCTAGGCCAAAGAGAGATTGAGACTGAGACAGACCTACTGCACCTGGGGAGAGGCAACATTTTGTTGAGTAGCAGAGGCAGTGAGTGGATGGCAATACCTGAGAGTGGTAAAGACAGAGCGGCCATCATTCCATAGCAGTGGGGTGAATCCTGGATGCTGGGTCAGCCTGCTGTCAAGCTAAGAAGCTGGATGCTGAGGACATTGACAGAAGGGCACACTTTGCTTGGTGTTGACAGGGAGCTCCTGCCCAACTTTGTACAACACCTTTGTAATGGAGGGATGGAGTTGCCTGCAAAGAATACTGTATTATTGCTTGCATCAGTTCTTAAAGCAGCACCACCCTGAGTATGCCAATGTAATGTTTTGGGCCCCAAGGAGCTGGCCAGCTGTCAGGAAAGGAAGTGCCACTCAGCCGCAATAACAATACCGGAGGCGGGTGCGCATGCACAGAGCATGTGCGTCATCACGCCCATCCTGGCCCTATAGAAGACGCTCTCTGGCTATGCTTCAGTGCTGGTTTATCGTCAGCTTCCTGTTTCCTGTTTCCTGTTGTGACCTCGGCTTGCTCCACGGACTTGTCTCTGCCTGATAACCTGTGTACCAACCTCGGCTTGCTCCACGGATCTGCTTCTGTCTGATAACCTGTGTACCGACCCCAGCTTGCTCCACGGATCTGTTTCTGCCTGATAACTTGTGTACTGACCCCGGCTTGCTGTTACTTGGACTGACCACATGTGTATGACCCCCGGCCTGACATTTACCACTGCACTACTTGCTTTCACTGGAGCTTCTCAGAAGGGACCCGGATATCCCTCTCAGCCATCCACCTGCACCACCACAAGCATCCAGTGCTACTTGGGTCGCGTCACCTTCTGTCTCACTTCCAGGGGGGATTCGCACCGAGCTGCAAGGGAAGCCCTCTCAGCACTTCGGCCTCCACCCAGTGATCTGACACCAGCAGAAGGAGTAGAACAGGCCACTACTAACCTCTGAACTGACGGTGTGTTATATCTTACCCTCAGTTACAGTTAACCAGAATCGAGTGCGGAAGGGGTTGTATTTTATACCCTGTCATTGTGATTGGAGCACATTCTTGTCCCTGTTTAATTATTGTAGTGTGTTTTTTTTTTTCCCTGCACTAGTTTTTTTCTTTCTATTGTTTTTCTGGTTGTAATTTATTTCTTGCTATGTCTAACAATTTACTGTGTTATTACGATGTCTATACTGTACACCTTAAGTCAATGGGGTGTATATTTACTGTATATACTGTATATCTGTAATAAATAGCCCCCAGCCACCAGGTGTGTCATAGAGTGTGTTGATAATGATGGAGTTGCATGCACAGAAACAGGGAGACCCAGCGCTTCAAGTGGCTCCTTAGATGGTAAGTTCTGTAGAATTAAAAAGCCCCCACTTAAAGCAGATTCTTGATTCAAAGTGAAAACACTGTTTATCCCCTTCCTCCCTCTGCTTCTAATAAATTTGTAATTTTTTTGGATGTGGGGTCCGGTACCTTTTTGTAACAGATGTTTGCTCCCACTTCCTCAATTTTTGCCTAAGTGAGAATCATGTAAGTCTCCCCTCACCTGTCTGCAGCCTCCATGGACACATCAAGTGAGTGTTGGAGGACTAGAGTGGAGAGCACTGACTGACAGTCACAGCTCTCTGCTCCAAGCAGACCAAGACGTAAGCGATCAGTGGTCATGTGATTGTTTATTTCTTGAGCTTAGAGCCAATGTAGAACAGCCTCACACCAGTGCTGCAACATAGAGGTGAGTATGGGTATTTGTTTAGTTAATGAACCCCATACTATTACATGGTCTACAAATACAGCAGCTAGAGTCGGGCGTATCTGCCGTGAAGCAAACAAGGCGTTTGCCTAGGGTTGCATTTTACAGGGGGGCATTGGCACCGCTTTCCCTCCAACCGCAGAAGAGACACTAGCGAGCAGTCCGCTCACTGAGGAATGCAGGGAACAGGGTCAGACTGGGCTCCTGCTGTTTAGGAACCCGGCTGTAGTGCTGGCTCTGCCCCTGCTTCCACCTCCACCACTGGCTGAGGTTCTACTGGTCACTGGTTGCTAGAGCTGCCTGACGTCTAACAACCAGTGACATCATGTTGTGACTCCCTGCCTTAATGCAGAGGGAACCCAGGGTGGCCCCAGAATGCAAAGTGGAGGAGGATTTAACTTTCTCCTCCTCTGCGCCTAGTGCTCTCCACGCTCCACCCACCTCCTCTATCTTCTCCAAGGTGAGGCCGGACGCAGAGTGCAGTGTCATTTTGAGGGAGCTGGGCACAGTCACTGCAGAGCCAGAGACCCATACAAAGGGGGGGGGGGGGGGGTTCATACTGGGACTTGAAGTCCTTCACTTTTGGGGGATGTGACACCCCCCAAAAGTGAAGGACTACAGATTCCAGCATGAGCCCCTCAGAGCTGAGGATGTGACACCCCTGCCCCCCCCCAACTAGTGAAGGACTACAGGTCCCAGCATTAACCTCTGAGATCTAAGGGGTTATATTCTTAGATCTCAGGGGGTCATGCTGGGACTTGTAGTCTTTAAGTTTTGGGGGGTGGTTACATCTTTAGATCCTGGGTGTTCATGCTGGGACCCTCCCAAAAGTGAAGGACTGCAAGCCCCAACATGAATCCCTCAGAGCAGAGGATGTGACATTACCCAAACTAGTGAAGGATTACAAGTTTAAGCATGAATGCCTGAGATCCAAGGATGTGCCCCCTTACATCATAAGGCCCAGGGTCATTCATGCTTGGACTGCATAGCCACCAGAGACCACGCACAGCCATCAGAGACCCCACACAGTTATCAGAGACCCCACACAGCCACCAGAGACCCCGCACAGCCAACAGGGACCCCGCAGAGCCACCAGAGACCCGCACAGCCGCCAGGAAGACCGCACGGCTGCCAGAGACCCTGCAGGGCCACCAGGGATCCCGCACGGCCACCAGAGACCCCACACAACCATTCTGCACAGTCATCCTGAGATCCCGCACAGCCACCAGAGATCCCACACGGCCACCAGAGATCCCACACAGCCCCCACACAGCCACCACACATCGGGGGGGGGGGGGAATTTGGGATGGGGGGGTAGCAGAAAACCAAAACGCACCACTGGCTGAAGTAACACATCCTTTTAAACTGAGCTACTTTTAGTAACATTTCATTTTATTTAAACCCCATCCCTATATGTAGGATGATCGAAACTCCAACATCATTATCTACTACTGTGCACACCTACTGCTTATATCATCTTCTTGGAATTTCGAATGACATGACTTTTAGATACAGACCTTTTCAACATTTGCAATTCACAGACCTTTACTCGAAATTCATTGCATGACAAACTATTTAAATAGTTGATAAGCCAATATATGTTAGAGATTGCAGAGCAGGAAAAAAAGTTTTCACGTATACCGCAAGGCAAAATCTTTACATTCAATGTGGTTTATCAAGAGGCTGGTGTGTACATTAATGATATACTGTATATTATGACAATGTCAGATGAAGGATATTTATGATGTCTTATCACCATGCAACATGCAGCATATTCCTCAATTACAAATGTAATATTATATGGATTAAACAATTCAAGGGGTTTGGATGGGTTAAGCAGTGTCCTTTTATGAATTTTTCGTTTTGGAATTATACACATTTGCAGCATTCTAACTTGCTTTAAAGCCCATTTCTGGACAAAAGTAAAATGTTTCCCATTTTCCCATACAGCGAGGCTGTGCCCGCACTGCATGGTTTAGCCGCCCGTTTTTGTCTAAAGGGCCATACACACTATAAGATTTTCTGAAGACTTTTTCCTTCAGACTTACCAAAACCATATAATATGAGGTCAAACCTAAACACTTTCAATTTGTATGCAATCTGGCAGGCCCTTGCACTACATAGAAAAGGTAAATCTGAAGGAAAAAGTCTTCAGAAAATCTTATAGTGTGTATGGCCCATAAAGATCTGGTGAGTTAATTTAGAGAGAAAGCTTGCACAGACGGTGGGATCTGCACGTGTGGACACTACAAAGCACCTTATATTTATTGGCACTTTTTGCACATTTGCACATAGAAAAGTTTGTTTACTTGAAGCATTATATGGCCTGTGTATGGGACTAGATTGATTTCTTATTTTTTCAATACATATTTTTGTTTTGTATACTTTAATGGTGGTTTCGTTCCAAGTTTCATTGCATAATAAGCACAAGGTTATAGCAACATTAATAGTTTTTTTATTATCATTGATTATATTTATATGAATTACTTCATAGAAGTTTGCACTATAGTCACTTTATACCTTGTCACACCACTGCCATCTAGAGGTCAGTTTATTTAATCTAGCACATTTTCCAAGATTTTTTAGTTACATTTTTGCCACAGTTTGCACAACACAATATAAACAACACAATCACTTTGTTACATTTATTTTATATTATATGCCATGATAGTTTATTAGCTTATTTATATTCACAACACTCATTTTGCTCAGAAATACATGGTTTTTACACCTATATATAATTTACAGCGTGCAGGATTATTTTTACAAATTTGTTGATTTTATACAGTTTTACCTAACTAGGTTAATTAGTTGGGAGTTGTGGTCTCTAGGGTTTTTTCTCATCTTCACATCAAACATAGATGCACTGGCACTTTAAAATTTATATAGTTTGACTAAATTAGTCCATCAAAAAATTATAATAAAAATTATTTGAGCTTGAATTGGGTCTTAACAGAATTTGCGCTAGTCTCTTATATTTTTCAGGGAAAACATTTTTGTTGGGCTTCAATTACTTTTCAGGGAGATCCCTGCTTCTGAATTCCAAATTCTGCAGATTACAAGAAAATCATAATGGTGAAATCTAGAATGATAAAAAATGAATCCAGCTCTTTATTTATTAAAAAAATAAAAGTAACCTTCTTCTAAGAAATAGGGAGACTGTCATTACTGAATTACTGGCGGTCCCCGGGTTACAAACATCAGACTTACAAAGGACTCCTACTTATAGTGTTGAGCGAACATGGACTGTATTATTCGTGTTCGTACCGAATAATTGGATTTTTGTTACCCGAACACGGACCCGAAAACTTTACTGTATGTTCGGGTTTAAAATCCGTGTTCGGTCATTTTATTTCCGGGTTTGTATGTAATGGCGCGCTTTTAATGGCGGGCTTTCAACAGCCAATCAACAAGCGTTTAACTGGTGTGCCTTAAGCCATCCCAGCCATGCCTACTAATGTATTAGTAGCTGTGATTGGCCATCTGAAGCATGTGACCATGTCTTTATAAGTTCGAGAGCCCCAGCGCGCTGCTTCATTCTGCTGTAGTTTAGGGACAGAGCACACATCATACGTGCTGGCTGCTGATTAGGGACAGACAGTGAAAAATTGTATTGTGTCCGAAAAGAATGCAGGGTCAGGTCGGAGTGCAGGCAGGGCGAGTGATTAGGGCATTTTAGGGCGAGGCTGGAGAATAGGCAGGGTCAGTGTTCTACATCGATTTTGCTGTGTGTGGGGTGGTGCAGTGAACACAATCTTTTTGCCCGCTGAGGAGGAGGGAGAAAAAAGTCTATTTTTATCAGTCAGTTGTGTGCAGCGTTTTTGCTTCAGTGCTGACTGTGATAAGACACTGCTGTGTTCACATGTGCTATTATTGACTGATTTTAAATTTTATACACTTTTTTCTATTCCACTATTCAATATACACCCTTTTGGGTTAAAAAAAATTAAATTGTGGCATAGTCTGTACTAATCTATTTAAAAATTACAAACTTAAAGGGGAATTTTCTTTTTTTTTCCCCTTCATAGCCTGCAGCAGAGCTGACAGACATAAGACACTGCTGTGTTCACATGTGCTAGTGATTTTCAATTTTATACACTTTTTTCTATTCCACTTTTCAATATACACCCTTTTGGGTTAAAAAAAAATTAAATTGTGGCATAGTCTGTACTAAGCTATTTAAAAATTACAATACTTAAAGGGGAATTTTCTTTTTTTTTTCCCTTCATAGCCTGCAGCAGAGCTGACTGACATAAGACACTGCTGTGTTCACATGTGCTATTGAAAAATCACCAATTTTATATCATATTTTCTATTCCGCTATTCAATCTACACCCTTTGGGGTAAAAAGAATTAAATTGCGGCATAGTCTGTATCGATACGTGTGAGATACACCTTTCCAATTTTTGGGGCGCATCTTATACCGCAGAGGATTTCAGGGTGCTTCAGTTTGCCTCCTGCCTGTTCCGAACTCCTCCTACTCCCCATCCTGCCTTTAGGGAACAAAAAATAGTAATCAGGGCCTAGTCTGGGTCTGTACGTGTGAGATAGATACACTTTTTGATGTCATATTTTCTATTCTGCTATTCAATCTACACCCTTGGGGTAAAAAGAATTAAATTGCGGGATAGTCTGTATCGGTATGTGTGAGATACACCTTTCCAATTTTTGGGGCGCATCTTATACCGCCGAGGATTGCAGGGTGCTTCAGTTTGCCTCCTGCCTGTTCCGAACTCCTCCTACTCCTCATCCTGCCTTTAGGGTACAAAAAATAGTAATCGGGGCCTAGTCTGGGTCTGTACGTGTGAGATAGATACACCTTTTGATATCATATTTTCTATTCCGCTATTCAATCTACACCCTCGGGGTAAAAATAATTAAATTGCGGGATAGTCTGTATCGGTACGTGTGAGATACACCTTTCCAATTTTTGGGGCGCATATTATACCGCCGAGGATTGCAGGGTGCTTCAGTTTGCCTCCTGCCTGTTCCGAACTCCTCCTACTCCTCATCCTGCCTTTAGGGTACAAAAAATAGTAATCGGGGCCTAGTCTGGGTCTGTACGTGTGAGATAGATACACCTTTTGATATCATATTTTCTATTCCGCTATTCAATCTACACCCTTGGGGTAAAAAGAATTAAATTGCGGCATAGTCTGTATCGGTACGTGTGAGATACACCTTTCCAATTTTTGGGGCTCATCTTACACCGCCGAGGATTGCAGGGTGTTTCAGTTTGCCTCCTGCCTGTTCCGAACTCCTCCTACTCCTCATCCTGCTATTGGGGTACAAAAAATAGTAATCAGGGCCTAGTCTGGGTCTGTACGTGTGAGATAGATACACCTTTTGATATCATATTTTCTATTCCGCTATTCCATCTACACCCTTGGGGTAAAAATAATTAAATTGCGGGATAGTCTGTATCGGTACGTGTGAGATACACCTTTCCAATTTTTGGGGCGCATCTTATACCGCCGAGGATTGCAGGGTGCTTCAGTTTGCCTCCTGCCTGTTCCGAACTCCTCCTACTCCTCATCCTGCCTTTAGGGTACAAAAAAAAGTAATTAGGGCCTAGTCTGGGTCTGTACGTGTGAGATAGATACACCTTTTGATATCATATTTTCTATTCCGCTATTCAATCTACACCCTTGGGGTAAAAATAATTAAATTGCGGCATAGTCTGTATCGGTACGTGTGAGATACACCTTTCCAATTTTTGGGGCGCATCTTATACCGCCGAGGATTGCAGGGTGCTTCAGTTTGCCTCCTGCCTGTTCCGAACTCCTCCTACTCCTAATCCTGCCTTTAGGGTACAAAAAATAGTTATCAGGGCCTAGTCTGGGTCTGTACGTGTGAGATAGATACACCTTTTGATATCATATTTTCTATTCCGCTATTCAATCTACACCCTTGGGGTAAAAAGAATTAAATTGCGGCATAGTCTGTATCGGTACGTGTGAGATACACCTTTCCAATTTTTGGGGCGCATCTTATACCGCCGAGGATTGCAGGGTGCTTCAGTTTGCCTCCTGCCTGTTCCGAACTCCTCCTACTCCTCATCCTGCCTTTAGGGTACAAAAAATAGTAATCAGGGCCTAGTCTGGGTCTGTACGTGTGAGATAGATACACCTTTTGATATCATATTTTCTATTCCGCTATTCAATCTACACCCTTGGGGTAAAAATAATTGAATTGCGGCATAGTCTGTATCGGTACGTGTGAGATACACCTTTCCAATTTTTGGGGCGCATCTTATACCGCCGAGGATTGCAGGGTGCTTCTGTTTGCCTCCTGCCTGTTCCGAACTCCTCCTACTCCTCATCCTGCCTTTAGGGTACAAAAAATAGTAATCAGGGCCTAGTCTGGGTCTGTATGTGTGAGATAGATACACCTTTTGATATCATATTTTCTATTCCGCTATTCAATCTACACCCTTGGGGTAAAAATAATTAAATTGCGGGATAGTCTGTATCGGTACGTGTGAGATTCACCTTTCCAATTTTTGGGGCGCATCTTATACCGCCGAGGATTGCAGGGGGCTTCAGTTTGCCTCCTGCCTGTTCCGAACTCCTCCTACTCCTCATCCTGCCTTTGGGGTACAAAAAATAGTAATCATTGCCTAGTCTGGGTCTGTACGTGTGAGATAGATACACCTTTTGATATCATATTTTCTATTCCGCTATTCAATCTACACCCTTGGGGTAAAAATAATTAAATTGCGGGATAGTCTGTATCGGTACGTGTGAGATTCACCTTTCCAATTTTTGGGGCGCATCTTCCACCGCCGAGGATTGCAGGGTGCTTCAGTTTGCCTCCTGTTCTGAACTCCTCCTACTCCTTATCTTCATCCTGCCTTTAGGGTACAAAAAATTGTAATCGGGGCCTAGTCTGTGTTTGTACGTGTGAGATACACCGTTTTATAAATTTTTTTCTATTCCGCTATTCAATCTACACCCTTTGGGGTAAAAAGAATTAAATTGCGGCATAGTCTGTATCAGTACGTGTAAGATACACCTTCCAATCTTTTGGGGCGCATCTTCCACCGCCGAGGATTGCAGGGTGCTTCAGTTTGCCTCCTGTTCCCGAACTCCTCCTACTCCTCATCCTCATCCTGCCTTTAGGGTACAAAAAATTGTAATCGGGGCCTAGTCTGTGTTTGTACATGTGAGATACACCGTTTTATAAAAATATTTCTATTCCGCTATTCAATCTACACTCTTTGGGGTAAAAAGAATTAAATTGCGGCATAGTCAGTATCGGTACGTGTGAGATACACCTTCCAATCTTTTGGGGCGCATCTTCCACCGCCGAGGATTGCAGGGTGCTTCAGTTTGCCTCCTGCCTGTTCCGAACTCCTCCTACTCCTCATCCTCATCCTGCCTTTAGGGTACAAAAAATTGTAATCGGGGGCCTAGTCTGTGTTTGTACGTGTGAAATACATGTGAGAAACACCTTTTTAAATTTGTTTGGCGCATCTCCTTCCACCGCCGAGGATTGCAGGGCGCTTCAGTTTGCCTCCTGTTCCGAACTCCTCCTACTCCTCTTCCTCATCCTGCCTTTAGGGTACAAAAAATTGTAATCGGGGCCTAGTCTGTGTTTGTACGTGTGAGATACACCGTTTTATAAAATTTTTCCTATTCCGCTATTCAATATACACCCTTTTGGAGTGTAAAAAATTAAATTACGGCATAGTCTGTATCGGTACGTGTGAGATACACCTTTTAAATTTGTTTGGCGCATCTCCTTCCACTGCCAAGGATTGCAGGGCGCTTCAGTTTGCCTCCTGTTCCGAACTCCTCCTACTCCTCTTCCTCATCCTCCCTTTAGGGTACAAAAAATTGTAATCTGGGCCTAGTCTGTGTTTGTACGTGTGAGATACACCGTTTTATATCCTTTTTTCTATTCCGCTATTCAACATACACCCTTTTGGGGTCAAAAAAATTAAATTTGCGTCATACTTTGCATATTTGACTGTGAGATACACCCGTTGTATTTGTATACTGTTTTTCTATTCCGCTATTTAATAAACACCCTTTTGGGGTAAAAAAAATTAAATTGCGGCATAGTTTGCAATTGAGATACTTTTTGAGTTTGCAATTGAGATTAATTTGACTGTGAGATACACCCGTGCGATACTGTTGTTGTTTTGTTCCGCTATTCAATAAACACCTTTCTAGGGCAAGATCATAAATTACAGAAATATGAGGAGACCGTCAAATAGGGGCCGTGGCCTGGGTCGTGGTGCTGCTGGTAGAGCTCCTGTTGCAAGGAGAGGACGTGGTCGATCTGTGCCAGCTACACGCACAAGTGAAACACCTTCCTCAAGTGTGAGTAGGCGACAGAACCTGCAGCAGTATTTGGTAGGCCATCATGCGCCTCTAGAAGTGATGAGGCCAGAAGAAGTACAGGCGATAGTAGATTGGGTTGCTGACAGTGCCTCCAGTTCCTTCACATTGTCTCCCACCCAGTCTACTGCAGAAAGGTCAGAGTTGGCACCTGCAGCCAATGTCCAACCGTCTTTCACCTCACCTCCTTGCAAATCAGGCAAGCAGTCTGAGCCCCAAGTCATGCAGCAGTCTCTTCTTTTTTTTGATGACTCTGTCAGCAGGGTTTCCCAGGGCCATCCACCTAGCCCTGCCCTAGAAGTGGAAGAGATTGAGTGCAGTGATGCCCAACCACTTATTTCTCAAGATGAGTACATGGAAGGACCATCGCAGCACATCTCCGATGATGACGAAACGCAGGTGCCAACTGCTGCGGCACTCAGAATTGTGGAGACTGACAAGGAGGGCAGGGGTGAAGACTGGGTGGAAGATGATGTGGAGGACGATGAGGTCCTCGACCCCACATGGAATGAAGGTCATGCAGGTGACCTGAGTAGTTTGGAGGAAGAGGCGGTGGTCGCACAGAGCCACCAGCACAGCAGAAGAGGGAGCAGGGTGCAGAAGCAGAGCGGCCGTGCCCTAGACACTACGCCTGCTACTGCCCAACGCAGCAAGGGACCGAGCGCACCAAAGCCAGCTCAAAGGAGTTCTCTAGCGTGGAAGTTCTTCAGAAAATGTGCTGATGACAGGACACGAGTGGTTTGCACCCTGTGCAATCAGAGTCTGAAGCGAGGCATAAACCTTCTCAACCTGAGCACAACCTGCATGATCAGGCATCTAAGTGCAAAGCACGAGCTGCAGTGGAGTAGACACCTTCAAAACCAAGAAAGGTCTCTGGCTCCTTCTGCTTCCTCTTCTGCTGCAGCCTCTGCCTCTCTATCCCCCTCTGTAGTGATACCGGCACCTGCCACCCCGCAAACAGACGATCTGTCAGCAAAACCACCACCTGGGTCACCAACCATCTCCACAATGTCCCGTGGAAGCGTTCAGCTTTCCATCTCCCAAACACTTCAGAGGAAGAGGAAGTACCCCCCCACCCACCCGCGATCCCTGGCCCTGAATGCCAGCATTTCAAAATTCTTGGCCTTGGCTGTCCCACAGTACGTCGTGCCCAGCCGCCACTACTTTTCCAGGCAAGCCATCCCTTCCCTGCACAACCAAGTGGGGGAAAAAATCAGGTGTGCACTGCGCAACGCCATCTGTGCCAAGGTCCACCTAACTACCGATACGTGGACCAGTAAGCACGGTGAGGGGCATTATATCTCCCTAACGGCACACTGGGTAAATGCAGTGGCGGATGGGCCTGAGGCGGATAGCAATTTGGCGCATGTCCTTCCACCACCGAGGATTGCAGGGCGCTTCAGTTTGCCTCCTGTTCCTAACTCCTCCTACTCCGCTTCCTCATCCTCTACAGCCTCCTCATCCGGTCAGCGTAACACCTTCACCACCAACTTCAGCACAGCCAGGGGTAAACGACAGCAGGCAGTTTTAAAACTTGCCTGTTTGGGGGAAAAACCACACACCGCGCAGGAGTTGTGGAGGAGCATGGAACAGCAGACAAATGAGTGGTTGCTGCCAGCGAGCCTCAAGCCCGGCCTGGTGGTGTGCGATAATGGGCGAAATCTCATAGCAGCTCTGGGCCTAGCCGGTTTGACGCACATCCCTTGCCTGGCGCATGTGCTGAATTTGGTGGTGCAGAGGTTCCTTAAAAATTACCCCGATATGTCAGAGCTGCTGCAGAAAGTGCGGGCCGTCTGTGCGCACTTTTGGCGTTCTCACCCTGCTGCTGCTCGCCTGTCAGCGCTGCAGCGTAACTTCGGCCTTCCCGCTCACGCCTCATATGTGATGTGCCCACAAGGTGGAACTCCACCTTGCACATGCTGGAAAGATTGGGCGAGCAGCAGCAGGCCATAGTGGAGTTTCAGCTGCAGCACGCACGCGTGAGTCGCTCTGCGGAACAGCACCACTTCACCACCAATAACTGGGCCTCCATGCGAGACCTGTGTGCCTTGTTGCGCTGTTTTGAGTACTCCATCAACATGGCCAGTGCCGATGACGCCGTTGTCAGCTTAACTATCCCACTTCTATGCCTCCTTCAAAAAACGATTCGGGCGATGATGGAAGAGGATGTGGCACAGGATGAGGAGGAGGAGGAGAAGGATGAAGAGGTAACATTTCCAAGGCTTTCAGGGCAGTCATTCTCAAATGGCTCCGAGGGTGGGTTCCTGCACCCACAAACGCCAGGGACACAATTGTCCAGCAGGGGCACAGTTCTGGAGGATGAGGAGGATGAGGAGGAGGAGATGGAACCATGTTCACAGCAGGATGGCACCCAGGCCAGCTCATGGCCATCACTGGTGCGTGGCTGGGGGATTACAGAGGACACAGAAGATACACCTCCTACAGAGGACAGCCTTTCGTTGCCTCTGGGCAGCCTGGCACACATGAGCGATTACATGCTGCAGTGTCTCCACAACGACCGCCGAGTTGCCCACATTCTAACTTGTGCTGATTACTGGTTGGCCACGCTGCTGGATCCCCGTTACAAGGACAACGTACCGTCCTTAATTCACTCACTGGAGCGCGATCGCAAGATGCGCGAGTACAAGCGCACGCTGGTAGACGCGATGCTGCTGGCATTCCCACCTGACAGCGGGGCCACAGTGGAAGCACAAGGCCAAGGCAGAGGAGGAAGAGGTCGCCAACGCAACCAGGGCACCGCCAGCACCTCAGAAAGCAGGGTTAGCATGGCCGAAATGTGGAAAAGCTTTGTCAGCACGCCACAACAAACAGCAGCACCAGCAGCTCATATGGAACGTCTTAGCAGGAGGCAGCATTTCAGCAACATGGTGGAGCAGTATGTGTGCACACGCCTACATGTAGTGAATGACGGGTCTGCCCCCTTCAACTTCTGGGTCTCCAAATTGGGCACATGGCCTGAGCTTGCCCTTTACGCCTTGGAGGTGCTGGCGTGCCCTGCAGCCAGTGTATTATCTGGACGTGTATTTAGCACAGCTGGGGGTGTTATCACAGACAAGCACAGCCGCCTGTCCAGAGACAATGTGGACAAGCTCACGTTCATTAAAATGAACCAGGCATGGATCCCACAGGACTTTTCCGTACCTTGTGCAGAATAGAGATGGATACTGACCTTACCCAGCCATTGTTCTATTTTTGATCTTTCTCACTCTTTTGGGGTGTACCCTCATTTAAAATGACTGAAAAAAAAGCAGTGTTGGCTACCTCGTCCTCCTCCACCGCCGCTTCCACCTACACCGCCCATAGGTGTGCGCAGCCTATTGCATTAGGGTGTGCACCCCAAAGTTTAAATACACATGCATGTGTTTGCCTACATGTATATGGCCCTGGTACATTACTCTCCCTGCTCCCCAAAGTGAAATAGAAGTGTGTGGCACTTCTCTTATGGCAGAGCCGGTCCGAGGGAGATCTTTCCCATCTCCTCACTGGCAAACAGAGCGATAAGGCTAATGTGCCCTAGGTGATTAGGGCGTGCCCAGGCACACCCGGCACACCCTGTGCGCACGCCTATGACACCGCCACATCCACCACCACCTCAACCTCCCTCCTACTCCATATGGGCCTCGTCCTTCACAGATGAAGAACATTGTTTTATTTTTCTGTTTTTTTTTTTTGTTGTTTTAAGTTATTTCCCTATCCACATTTGTTTGCAGAGCACTTGCCATGCTCTTAATTACGTTTTGCAGCACTCTAGCCCTTTCCGTTGGTATTTTAGAGCCATTTTAGTGCCTGAAAGTTCGGGTCCCCATTGAATTCAATGGGGTTCGGTGTCCAGGTAAAGTTCGGAAAAAGTCCGGGACACGGACCCGGACTTTTTTTTCAAGTTCGGCCGAACCCGCCGAACACGGACATCCAGGTGTCCGCTCAACTCTACCTACTTACAAATGGAGGGAGAAAACAGGATGTGAGGAGAAATCTAGCCTTAGGAAGGGAAATTCACTCCTGGAAGAGTTCTCATGGGAAGAAGGTGTCTCCACTGAATCTTTATCACCAATCCTTGTTTCCACAACAACCCAAAATTTTCAAAATTCAGTTGTCATAGGGACAGAAAGTGAGGTGAAATCTTCTGAACAGGGGTACAGACAAAAAAAAAACAATGGTACAGATATAGTGTCAACAGTTTGCGCAGCACAGGGTCACAACATTAAGGCAGACAGTACAGTTACAATACAATTCAATACAGAGGGCTCTGCTCGTTAGAGCTTACAATCTAGGAGAGAGGGTCAAGTGATACAAAAGGTAATAACTGTGAGGGGTGAGCTGAGGGAGAAAATAAAAGTACAGTTGTTAGGTGAAGGCAAGGTAGACCTCTCTGAAGAGAATGGTTTTCAGGGAATACTTGTTCTTAGTTCGGAACGAGGGCTGGAACTCCTACCTTATCATGTCCAATGCAGGACCAATGGTGGGTGCTGGTCTGGCATTGTACATGATAATGATGCTGAGAGGAGTGGTGACAAGACCTTCCTGTGGGCCAGGTTTAAAGCGCCCCAGTGGAGACACTAAGACACTGCACTCGCTAATGCCTAAACACTAGGTGGGAGTTTGGGGGCATGTCAAATCAACATTAAAGCAATTTACTCAGTAAACTTTTCTGTAACTTGTCGTCAAACTTGCTATACTGTTAACTCTGATCACTCTGGACACAGCTACCCATATGTGCAGCATTTAGGGACCAGTACAGCAGAGCCCGTATGGGTCTCCACCAACACAGTAATCCCTGTTACCTCACTCGCAGAAACTAAACCAGTGTTGTTACTGGATACAGGAAACACTCTCTCTCTACTCTCCATGCTTACTCTGTTTCTCCTGAGGTACCTCATACATCTCACTCTCTAACGTGACTCCAGGCTGGGTCCCTAGGCACACTGTACTGCAGGTACAGTCCCAGAAAAGGGAACTGGACTAGTGAAGCTACTGAAGGTGCCAAGCACATAACCTCCTTCATTACCAGAGTAACCGTCACGTTTGCCATGTCACCCATTCCCTGGCTGGTTGGTTGCCTTAAGCAAATGACACACACAGTTGTCCCTAGCAACGGCAATATAGCATACACCAGACCGCATCCTACATGTTGGACTCTATGTACTATATCTCTCTAACTCAGTCCATGCTGTCGTAAGCCCTATTCTTTTGATACACTGAGCATACACCCTTTTAAGAGACTTCAGACCAGGCAAAACAGCATACAGTTCTGTACAGAGTTGTCTAAGTGCCCTGCAAAGTGACTGTACTTCAGGTAGATGGTAAGTTCATAACAGCAATCCTTTCAGGTCAAGAGTCCATTCAGTCAATAAATCCACATGAGGCAACATAAGTCCCTTAGAATCTATGGTTTGGCAGTAATCCACAAAGGCAATCAAGTCCATCACTGACATTTGTAAGTTCATAGGGGCCTCCAGGCTCCATACCCCATTGGGAACCCCAGCTGGGCTCCCATCACACCCCCCTCCCCAGGGGGGGGGGGGGGATCCACTCCAGCAGAGTAACAGCTATATCTTGGCAGTATTTCCCAGGAAGCTTTCTAAGGCATCCAGTGAGCCCCTTTTATATGGTATGAACAGTAGGGGGCAGCAACCTTGCTAAACAATTGGGGTAAAAATGTTAAACCTTCCAGCTTTGCAACCTTTAGCTCCCAGGTCAACCTAAGGACACAGTGCAACATCAAAACACTGTAACATTTGGCACCTGACTGGCCCAAATAACTTGAGGACAAAAGCAACGACAGGAAAAACAGGAACATAGAAAAAAAACACAATAACCCTCTTGATGATGATCATCATCCAAGGTCTGATCACTGCTTTTTACTGTAAAAATTATAGTTTTATTGATGCTAAAAACTAAAGACAGCACTACAACAAAAGTCGTTTATTGGGCTCATTTCTACTCCTGACATGCATTTACATAGTGGTTCAGAAGGATTTGGGTGGCAATATTTGAATTTTCCTTTGGATGTAATGAAGCTGTGTACACTTAGTACAGTATTTGAATGCTTCTATTAATAAATTCAGCAAGTCCCATTTAGTCTGGGTTCACACTGGTGCGAACACAGACATCACATGTGATTCGCAGCGCATTGCTGTGCAGATCACATGCAATGTCTGTTCTATGTGAATTCAGCCATACAGTTTTTATGGCTGAATTTGCATCTCATTTGGACCAAGATGGCACAGGAGGACCCTTTTTTTTTTGTTGTAGCACCCTCCTAAGTAGGAGCTAGAGAGAAAGTATAGTTTTGAGCTCTGCCTGCTTACCAGAGGGGCTGCAGGTAAATCTATATTGTTCTCTGTCTACCAGAGAGCAAGATCTGTTAGTGAGGTCTGCTCATTGTGCTCAGTATGCAATTCATTCAGTCTAGAGAGTGTTTTACGCTGGTCCAATAGGGAGGCATGTTGGACAGTGGGAGTAAACCTGACGAATTGGTGCATAGGCTTTTGATACAGTCCTGATGATTGGCAGAAGGCAGGCTGCCTTGATGCATGTTGGGATACTGTATAAAAGCCAGGAGCACATGTGCTCGGGGTCTTTCGTTGGAGAGCGGAGTCCCGGAGGGAGGGGGCAGCTGCCTCCTCCTCTGTAGAGGTGCCATGCGGTCTCAGGAGGTCGTTCTGAGGGCCGGAGGAGTGGTCGATGGGAGCTGAACCCGGAGGTCCAGGGTAGCTGACTGAGAGGGGAGACACTGGAGGTCCTGTTTCTGCAGTATCGTGAGTAAAGGAACTTGTATCAATGGGCCTGACCTGAGGGGGGCCACCCCTGCTCATAGGATAGTCAGTGGACGGGTGTCAGCAGAAAGAGAGTATCCTGAAGATAAAATATTGTTCATTAAGTCATCTTGTGAGAGAGGATAAAGAAAGCAAGAGACTTAACCCCATTCATCTAAAGTGGCAAGATTTATTAAAAGCTTGGCTGTTTCATATCTACAAGTGGAGTTGTGAAGATAGAAGTCCTCATATTGTGAATAGGTAAATTGGAGTATCACTATTCCCTTCTCCTATCCCAATTACAAAATAAACAACAAAAAAACCCAATACCCCTAGACTGTTTATTGCTGTGAAGAACCAAGAGGAATTTAGGAACTGTATTTAACTATAACCGTGTGTTGTTAACCAGGGGAGCTTGCAAAGTCCGTATCCAGCAGTGCTTACGGGGGCAGTGCTACATTGGTTTGCACTGAAATCAGATCGCATGGGTGTTTACACCCATGCGATCTGATTCCTGTAACATTTCATAGTTTGTACTGCGATCTGCGAATCAATTTGGGGGTGTCATTGACTTTTTATTAACACCCGCAGCAGTTCGCAGAGTGCAGTGTGAACTGCCTGTGCTTGACATGTGATGCGGAAATTGCGCTGGTTGCCGCAACGCATATGTGTGAACCCAGCCTTAACGCTGCATCTGAAATGGTTGTCTTTTTATGTACAAGTAAGACCTCCTTCCCCTGAGTGATTACCTGCATACACCAGATTCCATTCCAGCTCCAAGAATGAGAAAATTCTTGTGACTGGGATGACAGGTGTATGTGTATGCAGCCAGGCGCAGATATCCATGTCTAATCGCAGATAACCGATTGGTGTGCAGATAAATGTGAACAGCGGTGGCTGCTGTCAGCCTATCATTACTTCATACAGGCTAAGTAGCCAACGCTTTTCACATATACCTGCCAATCCAGCTGCAAGAATCCACAGATTTTTGTCACTGGAATCTGGTATATGCTGGTAATCCCATGTGTGAAGGAGGCCTAATGCCTCGTACAACACAATAAGATAATCGTACCAAAAAAATTGCTTGCGAATTTATTGCACGATAATCTGATCGTTCATACACAGCTTTCGACAGCCGATCACAACACTTCGTCCAACAAAATCCGAAGGGACAAACACGACTTTTGTCATACGATAGCCTAGCAAACGACAATAGTTTATTCAGTACAGTATGCGTCCGCTAAAGATCGATAGACAAAGACCACGCATGATCAGAATCACGAAAATAACATGGAAAAAGCCTGGCTGCCATTGTTTTTGTTTTGCACTATCCAATACATAGCTACCGCAACCAGGAAGCTTTTCCAGAACTGTACGAAAAAAATCATACGTTTAGTAAGCATTGTTGAATTTGATGCTAGTATTATGCAACAAAATGCGAACAATAAGTCGTCCGATTATCTGATCGTGTGTACCAGGCATAAGAGTGGCCACAAACAAAAGCAACTCAAAAGCTTCTCAGAAGTATCTCAAAGGTAAGTCATTTTTTACTGACAGCATTTAGGGGCATGCTGCATTTGATTTGCTGCTGAGCTTGGCACTCGCTGTGTAACTCTTAAAATCTCAGTAAAGGAAAGGTTTTCTCTACCTGCACCTCTTCACAAGGAGATTGCAGCTTTCTTAACCCATATATTTTAACAGCAGTTTTTTGTTTTTACCTGTTCATGTACAGTATATCTGGGTGTGCAGATATGGACAATCATTTAGAGACTACGTGCTATTTACATTTACACAGTTATCAGGACAAATACAACCTTGGTTTATACCTGAGGTTTGTCACATTTTGTGTACATTAGCTGACGCGCTAAGGCTAAATTTCCTACAGTGTTAGGGGACAATTTACAACATCTGTTACAATAAGGCTGTTTCCCATAGTGCTCAGCCTGAACTCTGTTTTGTCAAGTCCTGAATGAAGAGTGAGTGAGAACTTACAGATGAGCAGAGGATCTTTGAACATGTAGTCCAAGGAGCTCAGACTCACACTCGGGACTGAACATTGTGGACTGCAAGTTCCAGCCGACTGGAGGTAAAGAACAGAATACTGGGAGAGGTGACAGATACAGATAGCCTGTGTTGGGGAGGAGTCACTCTCTTGGGACCACAGCCTTCATCTGGACGCATTGACCCGGATGGCCAGAGAAGTGCGAGCTGGTGCTGTGGCATATGCAGCAAGGGAGAGCCTCTGGCAGGTGAGTGTGGCGGCATCCGTCACTGGCAGTCTCTGGTCGGTCTGGTGACAGTCAAGAGGTCACCATCACCACCTGCACCACAGATTCAGATGAGCTACGATGCTGAGGGGTTTTGCGGCCGAGCAGTGTTCCCTGATCACCACAACTGAAAGAGAATGCTGCAGGACCTTCTCCCAAAGCCTTGTAGTATCCGGATTGGTGAGCGGGTGGAAACCCACCCTCTTTACATCCAAAGACACTGCTGAGGACATTTATAACCACCATTACACTGTTTGTATGTCATTACCCCAAGATTATATTGGGCCGCTTTACTTGAGCTATCTGAAGATACAGGACACCTGTATCAAGAGGAATTCTTTGTTTTCCCCCGCCTCACAAAAAAGGAACGTCGGGCATTGTACCAGCCTCTATTACCAAGAAGCTCATTTTTTTCTCAGAGACTAGAGTAATTTATGTTGTGTACAACTCATTGAACAGTATTGAGTATCTGTGTTTAATGGGGTTGTGGTGTCAGGAGGCAAAAGGGGGGTAGTCTGATATAAAACTGGTCATTCTTCTTCCATTTTCTGACCTGTAGCCATAGGCTATAGTATACTGTTTGCTGCTCTTTATTGTACTGAGGACTATATTCATTATTTTTTTCTGTTTACCTGTGTCCAGAGTTTACAATTAGGCTCATATCTTGCCTAAGTCCCATCATGTTGTTTCTGTTAACTACCAAGCTTAAAGTAAAGACTTATTTTACTGTTTCCCAATTTGGTGTCTGTGTATTATATTTGCTATTGTTGAAATGTCTGAACCCAGGGTGTCAGAGTTGTAGGGAGACTTGCAAGGCCAGGGCAACCATTGGGGTCAAGAACCTTTAAGCAGCCCTGTAGCGCTGCATAAAACAAAAAAATATGTTTGCTTGCTACATTATATGGTCAAACATTTGTGCACACTGACATCACACCTTTATGAGCTTGGGGATGGGGATCCGTTCCTCATCTGTTCAGCAGATTGGATCAGATGGCAGTCCAATGTAAATGGACAGTTTCCATCTGACTGACCCATAGAAAGAGTGGGCTGTGTCTGGTCTGCATAGCGGAGTGGACACAGACCTGTCACCAACCTGCTCTGCAGGGATCAGCATAGAGATCCACCACTTAGCAGGTGGATCCGCCCGTCTGAAAGGGGTCTTACACCAAGATTTTGGTATGTGTCTTGGAAAATGTGTGCTCATTCAGCCACAAGAACATTTGTGAGGTCAAGTAATGATGTAGACCTAGTTTGCAATTGGTGACACAATGCATCCCAAAGGGGTTCAGTAGGGTTGACATCAGAGATATATGTGCTGGCTGCTCAAGTTCCTCCACAACAACTTGGTCTGTGTGTACAGCTGTCTATACAACAGAAGCCGGGCTAATGACTGGCTTCTGTTAATCAGTCTTGTAGGAAAACCAGCATTCAATCAATGTTTGCAGCCAATGACTGCAAGCGCTAATCAGCATATTCTGACAGGGTGGAGGTGGGGGGAATCCCCCTATCAGAATGCAATAGGGGAGATTTACTAAAACTGGTGCACTCAGAATCTACTGCAGCTGTGCATGGTAGCAAATCCTCTTCTAAGTTCAGTTTGTTCAATTAGATTTTGGCATTAAAACTTGGACGCCGATTGGTTTCTATGCAGAGTTGCACCAGATTTTGCACTTTCCAGTTTTAGTAAATGACTCTCAATGTCTCAGTGGGAGAAATCTCTGCTTCAACATCGCTTGTATGGATGAGAGGATCTGTTAGTTTTTTTTTTTGTTCAATCCGCTGGCTAAACGAAAAAAAAAAAAAAAACCTGTGTGTCCAGCATAATTCATAAATAATGTCTAAAGAATAGGACACTCTTTAGAATTTCATCTCTGCTCTGTTTGACAAATGTTGATGCAGGTGACATATTCATGAAACTGTTGGGAACAGGTACATGAATCTGTCCTATGTCCCTTACCATGGACACTCATCAGTGCATGTTCAATACCTTGCTAGCTAGGACATTGTCAACTGCTGGCTGGGGGCCTCTCTGGCCAACAACTGAAAGTAAATTGACTGACGTCAATGTCCGAATATAGCCATTGTCCTCTTTGGGTTATAACATTAGCCAGCCTCCCTGCCTCTTTGTTTACCTTGAGCTGTTGGCCAGCTAATCATCCATCTGGCAGCTAAATGGGGCCGGGGATAGGTCATTGACACTAGCGGTCACCGGCCTCATAGCAATCAGGGAACCCTGCAAGGGAAGCTGTCATGTTCATGTTTCCAGCACAAAGTGCCCCAGTCTGAACGCTGGCATCTCTCTATTCACCAACTGAAAGTCGGTCTTCATTGTTGCCAGTTTACTTAACTTGCAATATGGTGGTAATATTTTTTTAAACTGTTTCAGACATCGTGACAGATTCTAAATATGGCGGTAATAAGAAATACCTAAATCTGCTTTGTGAAATTGTCATAAGGCTTTCCTGAATATGTGCATGCCATTTTAAAGGGGCATACCTTAAAAAAAGTGTTGTAATTCATTTATTTAATTTTCTACCTACTCTATATTACCAAAATTATTGGGACGCCTGCTTTTACACATGGACTTTAATGGCATCCCAGTTTTAGTCCGTAGGGTTCAATATTGAGTTGGCCCACCCTTTGCAACTATAACAGCTTAAATTCCTAAACGATGTTTAGGAGTGTGTCTATGGGAATGTTTGACCATTCTTCAAGAAGCTCATTTGTGAGGTCAGGCAGTGATGTTGGACAAGATGGCCTGGCTTGCACTCTTGTGTTGGATTCGGACCAGAACAGTCCTCAGATATATCTACTGCCTTCCCAATTGGTGAGATTAATGTGCACACACTGAAATGACCAAACTCTGACAATCGTCAAAATAGTTCATTCTGATTTTATTAGTTCCTCTTTCGTTCTTATAAAGACTGAGGAAAGTCATAAACAGGAAATAGTCATATATAATACGTATAAGGTGGTGATTGGATGATTGGAGTATCTATGTGTCTATGGCTTCTCCTAAAGGAGGGGTGATCTAATTGCATTTTGAGTAAGGTAGTGAATCTCAGCAGTAACATATCTACATATATACATGAGGTATGCACCATAAGGTGAAATAGGCATTTCACTAATATAACCAGTATTACATCCATTACACTCTGAGCTCTAATTCATCCCAAAGATGTTCTATCCGGTTGAGGTCAGGATTCTGTGCAGGCCAGTCAAGACCTCACAAATGCGCTTCTGGAAGAGTGGCCAAACCTTCCCATACACACACTCCTAAACCTTGTGGACAGCCTTCCCAGAAGAGTTGAAGCTGTTATAGCTGCAAAGGGTGGGCCAACTCAATATTGAACCCTACGGACTAAGACTGGGATACCATTAAAGTTCATGTGCGTGTAAAGGCAGGCGTCCCAATACTTTTGGTAATAGTGAATGTCTTTATGGTTTGACTTTGCACAGGACACAGTCATGCTCATGCTAGCACAGAAAGAGACCTAAACAAGGTAGGATGGACATAAGCCCCGTGCACACGTGCCGATTGTCGGCCGTAAATATTCGGCCGACGACCGATCGGCCGATTGTAGGCTTGTTAGTATGATGCTTCCGACAGCCGACAGCGCATCGGCCGAAAAGAATCTGTCGTGCAAGCATTAAAATTTTTGTTGGCCAACACCAGAACGGCCGATTGTTCGCCAGTCAGTACAGAATTCTGCCGACAATCAGCAGATTTGCAAGACTGGGCATGCTCAGAGAAGAAAAAACACAGGGAAAGTTAACCATCATATGACATCACTTCTGCAGTCGGCGGACAAAATTTGTGTGCAGTCTTTTGCACTTTTCAGTGGACAGGACATCCCTGGACAAAAGACTGCCGATCGGTCGGCCGACGATCGGTACGTGTGTACGAGGCAATACTGTCTAAAATGTCTTTGCAAGCTGTAGCATTGCAAGTTCCTTTCACTTGAAACACCTAAACTTATTATTTAGAAGGCTGTTCATACACATTTCTCAATACAGGTAGTTGTGATGGTCAGCTGTGCACAAACTTATATGTAGGTTGTGTGTGTAAAACTGACCATACACATTCACTTGTGTCCTATGAACACTTACAGCTATAAGTGAAGAAAGCATTGGAACAGGAGCTTGTAATTCATACTGCTAACTTTACTGGAAATATTTTCAGTGTAGTAACAGTGACAACTCAAACTATGCGCCCACTGCAGAACCCATACCCCGCACCACCCCATTTTACGGGGGGGGGGGGGGGATATCGATAAAGAGCCCTCCCCCAGCTCTATCTAAGATGTTTAATGCCTGTAAGGGTAGATTATGATCAGTGTTTTGCTTCCTCTGCACTGCACACTGTGGGGAGGCTTCTTTGCAGGTTAGCAAGTCCCTATCCTGTCACCTCTCGTCTGGAACCTTTCCCTACTGCTAGTTACTTTCCCCAACAAGGGGGGGGGGGGTCTCTCTCCCTAAACTAGCCACTTGCAAAAATGCGTGCTAAAACCCAGGGGTATGGACTTACATATCCCATGCTGACCCAAGATGGCCATCAAGGGTCATATGGCTGCAGCGTAGCCAACTGAAACTGCTCCATTGACCGAGCAAACCATAGAGAAATTATGTTTCCCCTTGACTTCCTCTCCAGGATGTGGTACCACTCAGGTCGAGCACCACATAAAGTGGAGAAAACACTGCCAGCCTACAGGTGCCCTGCTGCATTTTCTTAACCATTTGCCGACTGCCGCACGACTATTTACGTCGGCAGTCAGCCCCTCACAGGCAAAGCAACGTAGGGCTACGTCACTAGCCTGTAAGGGTTTTGGGAGCGAGCGCGCGCCGCCGGATGCGCGCTCCCCCTCGGTCACGGACCCCCCTGCGCGTGTGCCCGGCGGACCCAATGTCCGCCGGGCACTCGCGATCGTCCGTGACAGCGGGAGAAAGGCAGGCAGCTAGTGTAAACAAAGACGCCTGTCAGTCTCCCCTCTGTAAGAATGGTGATCAAACGGTTCTACTATGTAGGACAGTTGATCACTGTTCTTACACATCAAGCCACAGCCAATCACAGTTAGAAACATGCCCCTAGGACACACTTAATCCCTCCCTCTCCAATACAGTTAACTCCTTCATTGCCAGTGTCATTTTTACAGTAACAGTGCATATGTATAGCACTGATTACTGTAGAAATGTCACTGGTAACCCCAAAAGTGTCAAAAATGTCAGTCAAGGGTCCGATCTGTCCGCCGCAATGTCGCAGTCCCGCAAAATAAATCACAGATCACCGCCATTATGCGTTAAAAAAAAAAACAACAAAAAATGACAAAAATCTTTCCCTTTGTTAGTAAACGCAATAACTTTTGCGCAAACCAATCAAAATACGCTTTTTGCAATTTTTTTTACCAAACATATGGTAAAAAAAAATTGGCCTAAAATGTTAAAACATTTTGATTTTTACATTTTTTTTTTCGGAATTTCATATAAAAAAATTTGAAAAATATTGTTATTTTTGCAAAATTGATACTATTTTTTTTTTTTTATAGCGCATGATCAAAAAATCGCACAGGTGATCAAATACCACCAAAAGAAAGCTCTGTTTGTGGGAAAAAAAGGACACCAAATTAGTTTGGGTACAGCGTCGCACGACCGCGCAATTGTCCGTTAAAGTCACGCAGTGCCGAATCGCAAAATAGGCCCTGGTCAGGAAGGGGGTGAAATCTTCAGGGGCTTAAGTGGTTAATAAATACACACAATCTCCAGCAGCAGCGCAGCCACTTGGCACAGGAACCGGAAGATAACAGTAATCACTTTAGTAGCCCTGCCTACTGCAGTAATTTCCAGCTTCCATGGGGAGGCCACAGGTATGGCAAATACATATTTTCATTGGTCCAGAAAATTGCTATACCTAAACTACCACTTTAAGAGATATTGTGGCTCAGTTGTGGATACAAAATTCTTTACATTCATGCTGATTAATGGGATGTCTTATTTAAATTGCCTACAGCATTTCAAAGGCATTGAGATCAGGATCTGACTTGGATGTTCTATAGCAGTGGAATTTACTGCTTGTTTCACCGTTTGTTTGAGGCACTATGCTGACAGTTGCTCTTGTGGATCACTGTCATGTTGTTTTTCATAATTGTTTTTCTGTATTGGGCCCCTTTCACATGGGCAATCCAATCAGATCCACCTGTCATTTTTTTAGGCGGACCTAATTGGATGGTCAATGTATTTCTATGGACCCTTTATACCCGCCTACCTCTGATATGATCCAGTCTGCTAAAAAAAAAAACAAAAAAAAAACGGAAGACAATCTATTCCTCTCCATCTAGGTGGATCAGAGAGCTGTCCCTATCTGCATTGCATACATTGAGTGGACACAGACCTGTCATCCTCCTGCTCTGCTCTGCTCTGAGGGGGATCAGCGGACAGATCCTCTGCTGAGCAAAGCAGATTCCCGCCCCATGTGAAAGGGACCTTAGACAGGCAATCACAATATGATGTTCATATACAGTGCTCAGTATAAATAAGTACACCCCAACAGATTTGTTGGAAAACCATTACTTTCCCTTCAGAATGAACATTTTCTATGAGACATTATACTACAAAATACTCCCACACATGCGGGTCATCACTTGCAACCAAGATTTGGTAATTTGCACACACAAAAAATTATTTTTTTCCCAACAAAATCATTTAAGACCATGTTGCAACAATGAATACACCCCAGTTATCTTAAGGGCCATACACACTATAAGATTTTCCGAAGACTTTTTCCTTTAGACTTACCAAAACCATATAATATGAGGTCATCTTATGTACACATGTAAAATCTTGTATTTTTATTTTATTTATTATCTCTTATTTATGGCATTTTCTTTGTTTACTAATTACTTGTTGGTAATGGTCACAGAGGTATAGCGCCATCCTGGCATTTTATCCCCCCTGGTCATCCTCTGTTCAGCAACCCGGACCAATTTCCATCACCACCCACAGGTGGGAGGATCCTGCTGGGTGTTCCCTATGGCGGGCATGTGACGCCCGTCTGGGTACACATCTGGTATGTGTCCCTGAGCCATGGTGTAGTGTTCGGGTGCTGACACTGCTGACAGTTACTGGACATCCGGTGATCTGTCTGCGTCGGCGCCGTGGACACACCCATTGGCTATGCGCAGTACGTCACATCCGGCGCATTCCGATGAGCCGTCTGTGTACAAGCGCATTCGGAGCGTCTGCCCCGAACACGGCTATTACGTGGCCGGCTGATTACCGACCCAGCTGTGTTTGGGGTGGAGCGGTTCCTCATATAGGCGCCATCCCTATTGAGACACTCACTCGGCTACGGGATACCGGACTGTTAGGAGTGTTAGGTAAGTATAGCACATAGCTCTATTTTTGCTCTTCTCATTGCATTCTCCATTGCCTATGGATTCAAACACTACCACCCTTTGAGATGTCCAGGCTCTTGGTATTCACCCCTTGGGTTTGTTTTCTGCCGTTCTTACTCCTCCTTCACATTTCCACTCTCTGACTTCCACCACTGCTACATGCCACGTTTTTGTAACCATTTTGCCCTCACTTCTTTGTCTTATTTAGTCACTTTTGGTGATGTGTGCACTTGGTTTTGGTATTTGTTTGTTGGCTTATTTATAGCATGAGGTGCTTATATGTCATCTTCCAATCACCGAGATGGGTTCATCCTCCTTTCTATTTCCTCTTTTGCGTTCACACATTGGTTTTAATTAAACACTTCAACACTGCGTTTTCTGTTTCCCTATGGACATAGGGTTTGTTGGTCCTGATATCGACCCAATCTTCCATTCACCAGTCCTGGCTACTCCAGCAGCCACCCCCTAGCTCTGTCACGAGACACTACAGGGGACGTATATAAGTATACTATTATTTTGGTAAGTCCTCCTCCTACCATGGAGTTGACATACACAAGCATGTAATTCAATTATCCAATTTTGATTATATATTTTCATTATCCAGAATACAGTCATCTCAAACGTTTTGGTTTGGACCCCTATTTGGTTTGGACTGCTCCCATGTCCGCCGTGGGGGTACTAGTCCCAGTCGTGATCCCCTAGGTCTCTATTTGCTTTTAGAACCGGCTACACAGGTGGGTCATATGTTAGTTGGCGCTTACCTCTGTTTTGACCTACTATTATCAGATTTACTATGTGATATGTCTTCTAAATAGATATGTACTGATTTTGTTTTTTCTTAATATTGTAGTAGCAATTGTTGATATACATACCCACGTTATTTGCCCCTGAGGAAGCGGTCACCCGCGAAACATGTCGGGCTGGGTTTAGGTATAGACACCCAGGTCCAACACACCAGACCCACCAGTCTTACCATCTCTGGCATAGGTCTGCAGTGGACAGCGTGATCTACACCCGCCCTCCGTGGATATTTGGCTCTTCTGAGCCTTTATGTTGTATGTACTGTATGACTATTTTCAATTGCTCTGTATGCTGTAATATTATTGGTGTTCTGTCAACACGATAATAATTACTTTTAATGATTCTCTTCCTTATTTTCGGTTTTGTATAATAAAATTTGTTTACTTTTACATATATGTTTGATTTTTTGCTATTTGTCCTGATGACAGTATCCCTTTAAAAGTCCCCCTGGCCCATTCATCTTCCTTTTCCACTTTCAATTTGTATGCAATCTGGCAGGCCCTTGCACTACATAGAAAAGGTAAATCTGAAGGAAAAAGTCTTCAGAAAATCTTATAGTGTGTATGGCCCTTTAGGAACAAAGCTAAATTTTAGACAACAAAATCCTAATTAACAAGAATTCAACTACGGGTGAGTGTAATTATTCATTAAGCAGCGGTCCAGTAGACAGTTGATTATAAAAGGGCGTTACTTAAAAAAAAAAAAACTTTCCCATTTCATGCTGTCAGAAATGGCACCACATGGAAAAGAAATGTCACAACAAGGCCTGAGAAAGAAAATAATTTCTTTACACAAGAAAGGTGAAGGCTACAAGAAGATCAGCAACGCTTAATTTATCAGTCAGAATAGTGTAGCAAAAGTGATACAAAAATTTAACAAAGATGGAAGTGCAACCATCTCATAAAGACATCCAGGCCATCCACGGAAGTAAACACCTCGACAGGAGTGTTTTCTGATGAAAAGGGTTGAAGAAAATTGCTATGCAAATTCACTGCAATTAGCTAAAGAAGTAGAAAGCCAAACTGGGGTAATTGTTTCCTGTGATACACTACGGCGTACACTGCATAGGAATGGCATGCATTGTTTCGTATATGAAGGAAGCCTCTCCTAAAGCCCATGCACAAAAAAAGCCCGCCTAGAATTTGCCAGGGCCCATGCTGAAAAAGAAGAAGACTGCTGGTACTCTGGAATGATGAGACCAAGATAAATATTTTTGGAACTGATGGCTTCAACACTGTATGGTGTCGCAAATGTGGTGATTACAAAGAAAAATGCATGGTGCCTACAGTAAAATATGGTGGTGGCAGTGTCCTTATGTGGGGCTGCATGAGTGCTGCTGGTGTCGGGGAGCTGCATTTCATTGATGGGATCATGAATTCACAGATGTATTGCTCTATATTGAAAGAGAAGATGCTACCATCACTCCGTGGCCTTTATTGTTGTGCACTTTGCAAACATGACAATGATCCAAAACACACATCTATGGCCACTGTTGCATTTCTGAATCAGAATAGAATAAAAGTGATTCAGTGGTCAGGTATTGCATGTCTACTGATCTGAACCCAATCGAAAACCTATGGGGAATTCTGAAGTGACAAGTTGAGTATCACTCTCCATCCAGCATCCTGGCTCTAAAAGAGGTCATTCTTGAAGAATGGAAAAAGATAGATGTTGCAATATGTCACCAACTTGTTCATTCCATGCCTAGAAGACTTGGTGCTGTCCTTACAAATCATGGAGGCCATACAAATTACTAGATTGGGTATTTTTTGTTGTGGGGTATATTCATTTTTGAATCAACTAATTTGAGTAAAACTGAAGATTTTGTAATCTAAGTTATATTATTAATCTAAAGCCCCGTACACACATACCGATCGTCGGCCGAACGATCGGCCGTCTTTTGTCCAGGGCTGTCCTGTCTGTTGAAAACTGCAAAAGACTGCACACGAATTTTGTCGGCCAACAACAGCCGACTGCAGAAGTGATGTCATGTGATGGTTAACTTTCCTTGTCTTTTTTCTTTTCTGAGCATGCCCAGTCTTGCAATTCTGCTGTCTGTCAGCCGAATTCTGTACTGACTGACGCACAATGCGCCGTTCTGTTGTCGGCGTACAAAAATTTTAATGCTTGCACGACAGATTCTTTTCGGCCGAAAGTGCGCTGTCGGCAGCATCATACTAACAAGCCTACAATCGGCCGATCGGTCGTCGGCAGAATATTTACGGCCGACAATCGGTACGTGTGTACGGGGCTTTACTTTCATGTAATGAGCTAATCAAATGTTCTCCGTTTTGTCAAATTTTTGGAAATTGTTCTTGTGTTCATTGAGATATTAAATCAAATCTTACTTTCCAAAAGGGGTGTACTAATTTATGCTGAGCTCTGTATATATGTTATTACCTATTCTATACAGTGTCAGCGTGTTTATAGCTCCAGATGTACCTAAAGTGCATTGAAAATCATAAAAATGCACATGTTGCCATGGGGAAAAAAACTTTAAGCCAGAAAAAATGTTTCTATCCCATTATGTTTAATTTACCTGGGCTCAGCAGGCTTTGTAAATCACTTGACGCCAATTAATTTAAATGACAGCTTACAAGAATTCATGCTTCTCTTGTGTGTCCTGAGTTACACCTCTTGTACTCTTCTAAGTGTTGTGGATGATGGGCAATGTAGCCTCGGGCAAGTCTATGATGTCACTGATTCTACTCTATGCTGAAACCATAAAAGTTGAAGCAGATCTACAGGTAGATATAAAAGTAAAAATCAGTGCATAATAATTAATAAATCATTATTTTTTTTGTTTTTAAATGCAGAATTTAAATCACCTACAGTTGACTTGGCATGAGCTTCTTGCAGCTCAGAGCTTCAACAGGGAGAAACCTGTATACAACCAATACAAAGAGGCAGTCAATGTGCTACAGTGTGTGAGAATCATGCTTATAAGAGGAGAGAACAGAGTAAAAGAAAAATGAGCTCATCAGCTTGCTGGCATTAATTTGGGTGGTGGTACTTGGAATGAAAAAGTTTTTTGAGGGGGAGGATAAGGCACTCCAAAAAGATCATTAAAAACCAAACATCTCACTGAAAAAAAAAGAGAAAAACTGAAAAGACTAGGGTGTAGTAATAGAATAAAGTTAATGACAAAAATAATGGACACATAAAGGAATACTGTGACTTACTGTACATCTGACAAGGTTACAAGTAAACAATAGAAAATGCTATATGCAAAATTAAATTAGCGCTTGTGAAGAACATTGCTGTCCCCAAGAAGATGTAGGTTGCTCTTGGTGCTTGGGGTAAAGCCTAATCTTAGGTCTGCTCAGAAATCATCAGGATGGAACTAGATATCGATGATGATTACACCCAAATAGGCTTGTGTAGTAAATTACTTACCAGAGCTTCCTCTTGATCCAGTGATGTGCACAAAAAGATCAGCTCTCCAGGGACCCTCCCTCCTAATTGGCTGAGACAGCAGCAGGAGCCATTGACTGTTAATCACAGCCAGACAGCCAAAAGGAGAGGGAACAGGGCCGAGCCGCGGCTCAGTGTCTGAATGAACATGCAGACCAGCTGCCCAGAAGCGCACCTGCTTGCTGTTGGGGGACTTAACAGGAGGGAGGGGCAAGGAGCGCTGATGGGGGACCCAAGAAGAGGAGTTGGGCTGCTCTATGCAAAACTGCTGCACAGAGCAGGTAAGTATGACATGCTTTCTATTTAAAAAAAAACAAAACATTTTGCCTTTAATACCACTTTAAACATTGAAGAGTCAAGTTATAGGTGTATTCTTGGAGGTGCAGGGAGGACAAAGGTTCCTTTTACTTAACCACTTGCCGACCAGTCACGTTGACTGTACTGCGGCAAAGTGGTTCGTTCCCGTCCAGTGGGTGGCGCACACGCGCCGCTGGAGGCTTGCTCCCGCTGTATTCAGTCACAGCGGGAGTCGGGCCAGGGGAGGAGCGGCGGTTATCACCGCCGCTCTTCCCCGATCGTCGGGGAATCGAGTTTGGAGATCCGCCCACTTGTGTAAACAAAGCGGGCGGATCTCCTAAGTGACAGACAGTGACAGATTGCAGGGTTCAGCATAGCTGAACCTGCGATCTTTCCTTGTGTCACTCAGTCACCTCCCCCCACACACGTTAGTAAGCACCAGGCATACATTAACCCCTCCCTCTCCAATAAAATTAACCCCTTCCCTGCCAGTGTCATTTTTACAGTAACAGTGCATATTTATAGCACTGATTACTGTAGTAATGTCACTGGTACCCCCAAAAGTGTCAAAAATGTCAGTCAAGGGTCCGATCTGTCCGCTGCAATGTCGCAGTCCCGCAAAAAAAAATTTGCAGATCGCCGCCATTACTCGTTAAGAAAAAAACACCAAAAATGACAGAAATCTTTCCCTTAGTTAGTAAACGCAATAATTTTTGCGCAAACCAATCAAAATACGCTTATTGTGATTTTTTTTTACCAAACATAGGTAGCAGAAAACAAATTGGCCAAAATTTTTAAAAAATTTTGATTTTTACATTTCTTTGGGGGGGAATTTCATATAAAAAAATGTGACAAATATAGTTATTTTTCCAAAATTTACGCTCTTTTTTTGTTTATAGCACAAAAAGTAAAAATCGCACAGGTGATCAAATACCACCAAAAGAAAGCTCTGTTTGTGGGAAAAAAAGGACGTAAATTCCCACAGTGCCGAATCGCAAAAAGTGGCCTGGACGTAAGACAGCAAAATCCTCCGGTGGTAAAGTGGTTAAAGTGGTTGCAAACCTCAGACATGGTATATGAATAAAGCATATCCTTCTATAGTGTGTACTTGTCAATTAAGCGTCATTCCTGCCTGCTGATTTGTTCCTCTGCTATCATCATTTAATAAATCCAGCTGATTGACAGCCTCAGCTACCTTCCTGTGTAATGTATGAAAAGGGGAGTGTCCCTTTCCTCCAATCAACTCTCAGATCTCTCTTCATTGAGCTCTGCAGTGTGTAATTTCAGCTCTCTGCCACCTTTTTTCTGAGCTCCAAGACAAGCTTTTAAAAATCAACACTTTGAATGGATGTAGAGAAGAGAAGACTGCAAATAGACAGATACAACTTATGTAAGAGGATTTGTTTCATCTCTGTGTATCACCTGAGCCTAGTCACTTCACTGAGTATATTAAAGGGTTTACAACCAATTTAAAGTTTAAAAAAAAAAAAAACATTTACCGGTTAAGAGCATTAAATAAAGTCAACGCATTTTGAGGGAAAAAAGCCTCCCCCTTTTTCGCAGCTTGAAGGCACTAAGCAACGTGTGTTAAGGTTTGATAGCATCTCGTAACAACACTCACACGGAAACTCTTGGTGCTGTTAGGAGATGCTAAACAAAATGAGGTTGAGGGATTGTAAGAGGTGCATGAAAGTCAGCCAGCCCCCAGTCTGATGTACTCACCCTCCAGTCTGTCACCAACCAAATAAAACCTGTCTCTTGGTACAAAGAACAGGGGTTTAGTTGACACACATTTGCAAACGCATGTGAAAGCTGCAGAGCCACTTCACGGCACCCTGTTTAAATCTGCAGTCCTACACTCTTAATTTAGTGTCCTCACACTGGAGGCACATGGCCGCTAATGGGTGGATGGGGAACAGGTGAGAGGGAGACAGCCCAACCTCCCCCAACCCATCCCCATGCACGACTGGCTGTTGTCTCAAAAGCTCAAATAATTAGGTTATAATATAACCATGGTGCAAACTGGAAAAGACCAGCTGAAAAGCATTACACCTCCATCCCCTAGGTTAGGAGATGCTAGTCTTAATCAAGGCCTCATACAGGCCCCTTAGTGTATTCTGTTGTGCAGGGCCGGCCCTACCATGGGTCCCACTGGGTCCATTGGACTCAGGCACCACTTGGAGAGGGGCAGCAAATTGACTCCCAAGATTTCTTTTCAGCAGTTTTGTGTGTCATAAGTTTGCGGCGTGTTACGGGAGGCATTTCCCCATCTCATACTGCCGCCTGTAGTGCAAACTGATGAGTATGAGGGGGCAGAGTGTCTCCTCTGGGGAACTTCCCTCATGTGATCGTAGTGTACGCAATGACATCAGTGTACTCCATCTCACGCAGGGCAGGCTGAATCTTCTAGGGCGGTGGGCACTGCAGACACAGGAGTGAGGACAGACAGTGGGTGTTTGGTGGACCGGTCCGGTAGTGAGTTATGGAAGAAGATAAAAGTATATATAATATTTTCTAAAGGTTATATTTATATAAAATAATGGATGTGGGGGCCCTTTGTTGGGCGTGATTTTTTTTTCTTTTTTTTGGGGGGGGGGGGGGCAGCGTTTCACTCTTGGACCCAGGCAGCACAATGTCTTGGGCCAGCCCTGCTGTTGTGACTCTATTAACATTGACGACCTCTCAAGCCCCGAAGAAGGGGAGGTGTTGCCTTCAATAAGACCTATAAGTAAAATTAGCTTTTTTTTACCAGGTACTCCTCCGTACAGATCCAAGAATTTACTGATTGGTGATTGCTTTCTTTATTGTGATTAGGGAAGTAGTAGCCTAGGACCAGAACAAGATTCCCCCGCACTATATATTCATCGTGGATCTGCTTCTTTGAGGAAAAAAGCAGTATATCTATCAGAACCAATTTTGCTTCTAGCAGTCCAGCGCTATCATACACAAATCAGGCATATAGGTGTGATGCTTCGACTCTTCTGGGAAGGCTGTTCACAAGGTTTAGGAGAGTGTCTAAGGGAATGTTTTACCATTTTTCCAGAAGTGCATTTGTGAGGTCAGGCACTGATGTTGGATGAGGTCTGGCTCGCAGTCTGTGCTCTAATTCATATCAAAGATGTTCTATCGTGTTGAGGTCAGGACCCTGTTCCTCCACCCCAAACTCGATCATTCATGTCTTTATGGACCTTGCTTTGTGCACTGGTCCAAATCAATATGGTGTGGGGTTGTTTATTCAGTGGTTGGGCTCAGCCCCTTAGTTCCAGTGAAGGGAACTCTGAAGGCGTCAGCATACCAAGACATTTTGGACAATTTCACTTCCCTCGCAGAGAGGGAGAAGGAGAGACAGAGGAAGCGCTGCCTGGAACCACTTGTAAAGTCCTTTAGCAAACCAAAACGTAAGTTTTAAACAGTGGATTAACCATCCACTCAATATACAAAGTACACTTCCGAAATTCATTAAATGCAAATACTGCACAGAATCCTGGTGTATTTGGCTTTTTGATTTTATATCTTTCACCACACTCCCATTATAGTGTCTTGGGAAAGAAGGGAAACCAGAAGCTCCTTCCTTTTTCTTGGAGCATCAACCTTGGCTGCTCTGTGGCAGCACATGTCTGAGTTCCCACAACATCCTTATATATATCTATATTAATTTTTTTCCAAGCCATCTTAAAAGGATACATATATAATTCAATATATACCATTACAGGACACACCTACAGGTTCCCGCTGCGATAAAGGGACTAAGGAATCACACATGGAACAGGCAAAATAAATGTATGTATATATACACATTATTATTTAGCACCAATGGCATTTTAATGACCGTAGTAACCACAAACAAATAATTAATTAATAACTTGCTACTCTTTCAGACTTGGTGATGTAAATCCTTGATAAAGGCTACAATATAGCTGAAACGCGTTGGATACGCACTGGGAATCTCTGTGACCACCATTCCAAGCCTCAAAGCATGGAAAAACAGAGAAAAAAATCCCAATAAAGTCACCATATTATACTTGTCATGGAATTTTCCGAAACTTTCTCTTCACTAACTCACTTTGGGTCTATAACCCAGCACTTACCACTACACAACTATATGTGTTTTTGAACCTATGTTAAAATCATTTTCAAATAAATTCTATTTTATTTATATCTTTGTATATGTTCACTTGCCCATAAAGTCCCACCCTTATTGGTCTGAGGCACCAAAACAAACCCCCTTACTTTTGGACAATTTCATGCTCCCAACTTTGTGGGAACAGTTTGGGGATGGCCCCTTCCTATTCCAACATGATTGCGCACCAGTACACAAGGCAAGGTCCATAAAGACATGGATGAGCGAGTTTGGGGTGGGGGAACTTGACTGGCCTGCAGAGAGTCC
This sequence comes from Pelophylax lessonae, assembly GCF_965119305.1. Lineage (NCBI taxonomy): Eukaryota > Metazoa > Chordata > Amphibia > Anura > Ranidae > Pelophylax > Pelophylax lessonae. Next base: position 89,015,681 of record NC_138774.1, read on the forward strand.
TGACCTCAACCTGACAGAACACTTTGGTTTGAATTAGATATGAGACCTGGAGCCATACCTTCTCTTCCAACATCAGTGCCTGACCTCACAAACGCGCTTCTGAAAGAATGGTCAAACGTTCCCATAGACACACTCCTAAAGTTTGTGGACAGCATTCCCAGAAGAGTTGAAGCTGTTATAGCTGCAAAGGGTGGGCCAACACAATATTGAACCCTATGGACTAAGACTGGGATGTCATTAAGTGCGTTAGCCCCCATCCACATTGGCGCAATTTAACATGCGATTTGACATGTCAAATCGTATGCCAAATCACAGCCTATTGCGGGCAACGGCACTGTCCCAATCGGTGCGACGCCGACTTTGCTGCGCCGTACCGATTTACAAAAGTAGTTCCTGCACTACTTTTGGTGACTTCGGGGGAGATGAACCCGCACAGATGTCATTCAAATCGCCTCTGAACTTTCACTGAAATGCGGGTTTGAAATTGTGCGAGTTCAGCTGAACTGGCATGATTTCAAACTCGCATTCAGTGTGAGCGTACCCCAAATGCAGGCGTCCCAATACTTTTGGTAGAATAGTGTATTATTCGATGAATGTCTTGCTGCAAAGCTTAGTGAGGTTTAAAGAACAGAGGATGTCTTTGCACTTCCACTGTATTGAAGGCATCTGCTGCTTCCAATAAGTAAAAAGTACATTTTTTAACTGATTGCTTTGTTACATAAAGTGAGAAGCAGGACTTTCACTTTCTTAAATCCCATTTTACACAATCTCTTCTATAAGAAATCAACCAACAATGGATAAACAGTAACAGTAACAAAAGTTTATTGTACACATAGACAGTTTAGAAAGTCAGGATCAGAGCTTCAAAATTCTATCCACATTAGAGAATGGAAAAAAAAGGTTTAATAAATAAATATAGTCATTTTTGTGCAGGATAGGCTTGTCCTCATCAATGCAGGATTTTGACGAATGTAGAATTGTTCCGAATCATTACTGTGCACATCCATGCTGTGAGTATACCCCAATGCTGGATTGTGTCGACCTCTTGCATTTGCGGCAACATTTACATACAAGCTGAAAAAAAATGGAAGAAAATTTGCACAATCAAATAATGAAAAATAAGGAGACATATTAATTTAGAGATTCATGTTTCTGGTAATCTACTTGCCTTCTTAAAGGGTCAGTCCACCCAAAGCTGATATTTCAGCTTTAGGTAGGCCTTGGAATACTAAACCAACTAATGATTGTGTCCTTACCATATGCTTTATAAAGGCTTTTTTTCATATTTTCCCTCCTCTGGCTCATCTATGGATCCATATAGGGGGGGGGGGGGGATATGTATTTTTTTCCATTTTTTTTTATTTCTATTGGTTGAACTAGATGGACTTGGGTCTTTTTTCAACCTGACTAACTATGTAACTGTGTGCAGTAATCAGTCATAGCGTTATTACATAGCAATGGCGTAGAAAAACACCCCAAGCATGGCAGATCATAAAAGGATACTGTATGGCAAAAAATCACATAAAGCCATCACTGCTTTTTTTGTCTTGTTTTAGTGAAGTGTGGACATGTTAAAACTACTGACCGGGTTTCATTTCTTTTTGTGTCCAAAAAATGGGAAATTTTAATTATTAGGGTTTTTTATTGGGGACACATATTCCAGTGACAACTATCAAAGTGGGGACTCCCCACTTTGCAGAGCTTTTCTCTTACTTAAAATAAGAGAAACTCCCACTACTGTCAATCAAATGCTGTGCCTAGTAGCTGGGGAAGAGGCCGAGCTGCTCGGCCTGTGTCAAGGGATGCAGACAAGGTGGCTCGGGAGCAGGCCTGCATGAGTGCCCCTATAGAAAGCGGCTTACTATAGGGGCACTCTTCGAAGAGGAGGAACCAGGAGTGCAAGCAGGGGGACCCCAGAAGAAGAGGACCTGGGAAGCTCTGTGCAAAATCATTGCACAGAGCAGGTAAGAATAACATGTTTGTTATTTTATTTAAAAAAAAAAACCTTTATTATTACTTTAACCTCTTGCCGACCACCCAACAGTTATTTACTGAGGGGCGGCTGCTCCTGTGTGCAGAATCACGTATTAGACACAGCGGGGGCCAATCAGCGATGTCCGCCGGGATCTGCCATTCGTTTGAGGCACAGGAAGAACGGCAACCTGCCTATGTAAACAAGGCAGATCGCTATTCTGTGACAAGAGAAGGCAGTGATCTTGTGTTCCTGCTAAGCAGAAACACAGATCTCTGCCTTCCTACAGTACAAGCACTCCCCACACAGTTAGCAAGCACTTCCTAGGAACACATTTAACCCCTTGATCGCCCCTGATGTTAACCCCTTCCCAGCCAGTGTCATTAGCACTGATTACTGTCACTGGTTCCAAAAAAAAGTGTCAGAAGTGTCAGTTTTTGATTTATCCGCTGCAATATCGCAGTCCCACAATAAGTCGCTGATCGCTGCCATTACTAGTAAAATAAATAAATAAATAAAAATTCCATAAATATATCCCATTGTTGTAGACGCTATAACTTTTAGCCTTATTGGGATTTTATTTACCAAACATTTGTAGCAGAATACATATTGTCCTAAATTGATGAATTTAAAAATGTTTTATTGGATATGTTTTATAGCAGAAAGTAAAAAATATAGTCTTTTTTTTTTGTTTATAGAGCTGAAAATAAAAACCGCAGTGATCAAATAACACCAAAAGAAAGCTCTAGTTGGGAGAAAAAAAAGGGTCATCAATTATATATATATATAAACGTATTTTTTTGTCTAGAGCATTATGCATCTCACACTGACAATAAATGAATTATGTACTGACCCTACTTGCTCTTTATGTTAAGAAATATATGTACTCACCCCGAAAAATAAGATGAGTATAAAGATGAAAATTGTAACACTTTCTAGAGTCAACACAGCAATCTGCCAACCAGGTACTTGTCCTAAAGGCAAAACATTTCATAGTGAAAAAGCAGAATTTTCTTTGGTATAAAGCCTCTGTATTTATTACTGTAATGCAGTTAAGCTGTACATACAAGAATAAAAATGCTCGTCCTTCTACGTTTTTTATTACTAAGGCTAGGTTTACACTAGCAGTAATTCATGCTGACCCTATGAAAAGCGATTTTCGGTTGCGGTCCGGCCCAATTTGCTTGAAGTGGCTACATCCAGCTGCCGGTGCTGCCCACCCAACACAATAGGGAGGATAATTTTTGGCACAGCCTAAAAGCATTGTGGCCATGGCATGTGTACACCCTCATCTGACTGCCTTTCCAGCTTAAAGCGGTTGTAAACCCAGGAAAAAAAAGAACAAACCCTGCAAGACAAAGGCATAATGAGCTAGTATGCATCGCATACTAGCTCATTATGAATTACTTACCTTAGAACGAAGCCCCGTCACGGACCCCCGGACACCGCTGCGGGCGCTGACATGATCCCACGGCGTCTCTTCCGGGTTCGGCGGCTCCGGCGCTGTGATTGGCCAGAACCGCGATGCGCGCGGGAGCAATTTTCCGGCAAGCTGCCGGCAAGGGAAGCTGAAGGTCCGCCGGACCTTCAGAGCGCATGCGCCGCTCGTGTGAGCGGCTGCATGCACTGCAAATATCTCCTAAACCGTGCCGGTTTAGGAGATATTAATTGTACCTACAGGTAAGCCTTATTATAGGCTTACCTGTAGTTAAAGCGGAGTTCCGGGCACAAAAAAGATTTTTTTTTTTGTGCCCCTCCGCTAGGTATGCCGCACCTGAAAAGGAATTGGATAGTTATTTTTTTTTTTTTGTTTACTCACCTTTTTATTGAAGATCGTAAATACTCACCTATGACAGCTTCCTCCTCCAGCGCCGAGGCTCATCCCGTCACTTCCTGCCTCGCGATGATTCCTGGGAGCTAAACGTCATAGCTCCCAGGAATCAATGCGCCGCACCGGCCCCGCTCGTCATTTCCGGGCGACGCCGCATTCCCCTGCTAAACAGCTTCTGGGCATGCCCAGAAGCTGTTTAGGAATGCGGCGCCGCACCGGAAGTGACGAGAGGGGCCGGTGCAGTGCATTCTGGGACACGACGACGCGGAAGAAGACAGAGAAGAGGACCGCGCCGGCTTCAGCTGCCCACAACCGAGATGGAAACGCTGTGGAAGAAAATTTCTAAGTAAGTATTTCTTCTAAAAGGTAAGTGCGAACCGGGACAGATCAGAGGCTAGCCATTGTGGAATGTGCTAGCCCTGACTGTCCCGGGGGTATGTTCAGGAAAAAAACGTTTCTCTGCCCGGAACTCCGCTTTAAAAGTGAAAAAAATCGTGATACTACCGCTTTAAGGGGAAAGGGGGGCGTCCTAGGAGCAGTAAAAACCTCCAACCACAAATGTTTAAAAATACTAAGTGCAGAAGCAATGGTCAAAATACTCTGTGCTAGCAGAAAGCTGCAGAGTTGCATTTACACACAACGCACTTGTTTGGGTCTAGCTCCATGTATCCCAGCTCTGTAGCCACTTTGGGAGTCTTGCTTCTCCTGCTAGAAAAGGAATGTTCCCTCCCTGATGTTTACTCCTCATAACACAAGAAAAACTAAAACCTATCTACAGCAAAAAAAAACCTCTCAACATGTTATTACTGTCTGTGGCCACAATTTCACCTCACTTCTTGTCCCTGTGACGTTAGGACAAGGAATGAGGGGAGATGTTGTCACCTAGGCAGGGAGACACAAATAGTAAGACTGCATTCACACTAGTACGACTTGTCAGGCGACTTGGTCAGCCTGACAAGTCACGCACCGTTGCGTCCCATAGTGTAGTACAGGACCGGTTCTAATGGGAGCGACACAAGTCGCTCCGACTTAGAAAAAGGGTCCTGTACTACTTCGAGGCGACCTGGAGCGACTTGCATTGACATTCATTTTATGAAGTCAGTGCAACTTGTGCCGAAGTCGCGGTGCACGCGACTTCACAGGTCACCCCCTAAGTCGGATCACCGTAGTGTGAACCGATGCTAATAAAATCTAGACAGAGGTTCCATCCCTTCTCGATTCTACTGAAAAAATATTTTTTGACAATCTGTTTCCCCTGCAGAAAGATTTCCCTTCATTTTGTGTAAAGACAGGAAGTGAGGGGAAATCTTCCTGACTTAAGATTTATCATGAACAGTAGGAACCCAAGTAAGTGCTCAGCAGCTGCTCAGGCCTGGGAAGATGAGAACAGAGGTGTTGCTGCATTAATATAGGATGTTGTTGGATGCTGTCTAATTGCCGGTTCACACTATTGCAAAGACAGACATCGCATGTGATTCAGAGCGCACTGCTCCTAAAATTACATGCGATGTTTGTGCAGTGTGAATTCAGCCATACAGTTTGTATGGCTGAATTTGCACCGCAATCACAGTGAACTCGCACAGGACCCTTTTTTTGGTCCGCAGCAAAATCTGATCGCATGGTGGTTCACACTAGTGCGATCCGATTCCTGTGCGAACTGTCAGATCACACTGTGATATGCGATCTGATCCGGGGGTGTGGTTAACTGTGAATTGACACCCCCAGCGTATCACATATGGCAGTGTGAACTGCCTGTGCTGCGAATGCGATGCAGGAACAATAGTGTGAACCGGCACTTATAGTTACCTAAAACTGTAAGATCAAGGGACTAATGCCTCGTACACACGCATCGATTATTGGCCGGGAATTTTCGGCCAACGTCCGATCGGCCGATTTTAGGCTTGTTAGTATGATGCTTTCGACAACCGACTCCGACTTTTCGGCCGAATAAAATCTGGTGTGAAGGCTATAACATTTTTGTTGGCCGTCAACACAACGGCCGATTTTCCGTCAGTCAGTACAGATTTCGGCAGACAAAAATCTGATGAGCAAGACTGGGCATGCTCCGAGAAGAAAAAACACACGGAAAGTAAACCAGCACATTACATCACTTCTGAAGTAGATTTTTGTTGGCCGAGAAAATTCGTGTGCAGTCTAGGCACATTCCAACCAACAAAACACCACTCTGGACAAAAGTCGGACGACCGGTCGGCCGATAATCGTTGCGTGTGTACGGGGCATTATACTGATTGTTACATATACCTCCCAACTTTCACAAATCAAAAACAGAGACACCTTTTGGTGAAAAGTATTATGCCAGAGGACACGCCCCACAGACCATGGAGAATCAGTACACAAAAACTGATTGGTTAAATAAATGCTTTTTTTTTCATCACTAATTTTCTTTTATACTGGCTTTCCAAATTAACAAATACAACACTTAGAGGTTGGATAGTATAGAACGAGAGCAATTTTTACTTACCTAGGCAACCTGGAAAGAAAAAAAAAAAAAAAAGAAAAAAAAAGATATAGTCATTATGCTTTGTATATGCAATGCTTTTACATTAACACTACCATACATGAATATACATATATAATCAGATATCTATTTTTCCAGAAAACTTTCTAAATTTACAATTTAGATATAGTATTGTATATGTACTGTAGGTAATTGGTATTAAATGGTAGAAAGTGCAACATTTTCAGGCAATGCAGTCCATCTATTTATGTAATTGAAAATTTTAAAAACCACAGTAAAAGAGATAACATTTCAATGGTCTGATGCTATAATTGACCAGTTGCTAAAACAACCAGTAACTAAAATAACTTTTTGGATTCAATTCAGAAAGGTAAAAAATCAAGATTAGGTTCCTTATTTTTATAAATTGATGATTATTTTCCATTATTGTCACCTGGCTAAAATAAAAATCTATCTATCTATCTATCTATCTATCTATCTATCTATCTATCTATCTATCTATCTATCTATCTATCTATCTATCTATCTATCTATCTATCTATCTATCTATCTATCTATCTATCTATCTATCTATCTATCTATCTATCTATCTATCTATCTATCTATCTTTAAATGAAGCAGATATAAATGCTGTAATGTAATGTTGCTTGTGTGTATGTATATATATATATATATATATATATATTTTTTTTTTTTTTATGTATTTATGTGTAATATATATATATATATATATATTTATATATTTATATCCAAATATCTATATCTATCTATCTATCTATCTATCTATCTATCTATCTATCTATCTATCTATCTATCTATCTATCTATCTATCTATCTATCTATCTATCTATCTATCTATCTATCTATATATCTATATTTATATATATATATATATATATATATATATATATATATATATATATATATATATATCAATCTTTAAACAGACTAATATTTACTACCACCTAAGTGCACTTCGTTTGCCCAATTGAGTTAGGCTTGTCTGTACAGAACATACCTGTGATTTGTAGGCAGACTAAAAGGAAAATAATTGTGAGGTAGGAAGCCATTTTGAAGTGGTCCTCTCAGATTGTGTATCCAGCAGTAGCAGCTTCTTTATAGTGCTTATAAATGTTTTTGTCTGGGATATATAAGTGGCCACACCTCTGGCACATTTTTATAGAACAGGTTCTTCTTCATCCTGGCTGATCCGGATATCCCCATAGGTATTGAATGGGTTGGCATAATTGTGACACGGGAAGATAAGAACATTGTTGGCATACTCCCTATTCTATAATAGGAGCCCTGGATGATCACACATTCCCAGAATGCCTTTCTCCACAGAGTGGTGACTCATCTATTGACAACACTCTTTAATTTTAGCTTTTCAGATGTATCTGCTAATGTTTACGTATCGGTGAAACTGAATATATGATGTAGTTGGTGTAATTAGAGCAAATGACGTTGAAGTGTCATGAGGCACATTTGATAATTTATTCAGTATCAATCTCATAAATCATAAATGCCTCAGTATATGTAGATCTTTAAAGTTAAATTTTTGTTAAGATCTTTTTTCAAAGCTTTGGATACTCTCAGGCCAAACCTTTGTTTCTACTTTGCATAAATGGAGAACATTTGATGTTTTCCTATTGGGAGATCATCCATCGGTGGGAAATAGATGGATTTTCTGTATAAATGGGATTTTCAATGTACATGTACAGAAAAAGAGAAGGTTTGGCTGGGGAATTTGCAGTGGCAGCTGCATGGCTCCTAGTGGGTGACACAGGGGCATGGACCAAGTACATATAAGACTTTGAAGGAGGGGATTCTAGGCATTTTAATGTATGCCTGTTCATTTTTAATTTTTTTTTAGTTTAGTTTAAGCTGAACTTACTATTAAAAGCTAAACAAGTGAGCGCTAGGTGTGATCCGACCCTATGATAATTATTGGGAAATATCAAAAATATAATATAAGAGAATTAGTATGAGCAGCTGCCCCTTTAACCACTTAACCCCCGGAAGATTTTACCTCCTTCCTGACCAGGGCCTATTTTGCGATTCGGCACTGCGTGACTTTAACAGACAATTGCATGGTCGTGCGACGCTGTACCTAAACGAATTTGACGTCCTTTTTTTCCCACAAACAGAGCTTTCATTTGGTGGTATTTGCGATATCGGGGGGGGGGGTCCGTGAGCGTGCGGGATCGGGAGCGCGCCGCCGGTGCCGGGTGCTCGCTCCCTAGAGCTCCCTAGTCCCTAGTCCTACGTCGCTTTGCCTGTGAGGGGCTGACCGCCGCAGTAAATAGTCGTGCGGCGGTCGGCAAGTGGTTAAAATGCCTAATGGCTCAAAGCAAAAAATTTTAAAATAAAAAGAGGCGCCGGCTCAAAGTGTATATCTATAGAACTTCAATAGTGAAAAAACATACCAACAAATAACAATTGTTTGAAACACCATAAAGTCCCAATCACTAAAGTGACATTGCATTTGTGTTAATAGTCCATTTTCTGTGAATCTAATCACCAAAAAGTTTCAAAAGTGAACACAAACCACCAAACATGCTCCACCTTCTGCTGGTAATATATTGCACTCACCAGATTGAACAAATCAGCAAGCAGATACACTACATTACCAAATGTATTGTGACACCTGCCTATACACCCACATGAACTTAAATGGAATCCCAGTCTCAGTCCGTAGGGTTCAATATTGAGTTGGCCCACTCTTTGCAGCTATAAGAGCTCCAACTCTTCTTGCTTTGTGCAATGGTCCAAATCATTTGGTGGAGGTCTGATTATGGTGTGGGGTTGTTTTTCAGGGGTTGGGCTTGGCCCCTTAGTTCTAGTGAACGGAACTCTTAAGGCATCAGCATACCAAGTCATTTTAAACAATTTCATGTTACCAACTTTGTGGGAACAGTTTGGGGATGGCCCCTTCCTGTTCCAACATGACTGCGCACCAGTGCACAAAGCAAGGTCCATAAAAACAGGGATGAGCGAGTTTGGGGTGGAAGAACTTGACTGGTCTGCACTGAGTCCTGCCTTCAACCAGATAAAACACCTTTGATATGAATTATCTCATCCAACATCAGTGCCTGACCTCACAAATGCTCCTCTGGAAGAATGGTCAAATATTCCCATAGACACACTCCTAAACCTCGTGGACAGCCTTCCCAGAAGAGTTGAAGCTGTTATAGCTGCAAAGGGTGGTCCTACTCAATATTGAACCCTACAGACTAAGACTGGGATGCCATTAAAGTTCATGTGTGTGTAAAGGCAGGCGTCCCAATACTTTTAGTAATATAGTATATAGAAACTTTAGGATCAAGGATAATCATCCACTCTGGTGTATCCATTCCACTCTTGATAGGTCCAGATGTGACTCCAGTAATAAAATATAAAATCCCAAAAAGAACGGGGTATATAGTATAATTCCTTTTTTTAGTAAACCATAAAAACTGATAAAAATCATATGCATTTACACTCACATTTTAGAAGTGGTAAAGAAACGCCATCATAACAATTTCCTCTGTGCTAGTGGTGTGATCAGTTGACACGCGTTCCACGGCCCCGGAAACCGACCTCGATGGGTAAACCAGAAGTGATGGCGACCTCTTAAGCCCCGTACACACGCACAGATTGTTGGCCGTAAATTGTCGGCCAACGTCCGATCGGCTGATTGTAGGCTTGTTAGTATGATGCTTCCGACAACCAACTGCGAATTTTCAGCCGAAAAAAATCTGGTGTGCATGCTACAAAATTTTTGTTGGCCAACAACAGAACGGCCGATTTTCCGTCAGTCAGTACAGATTTCGGCAGACAAAAATCAGATGAGCAAGACTGAGCATGCTCAGAGAAGAAAAAACACACGGAAAGTCAACCATCACATGACATCACTTCTGAAGTTGGTTTTTGTTGGCCAACAAAAGTCCAGTGCAAGTCTAGAGCACATTTCAACCAACAAACAACACTGGACAAACAATCTGTGCGTGTGTACGAGGCTTTAGCCTCAGGAAGCCTGTGCAGGTTGCAGTTTAAGCATATACAAGGTGTATTTTGCGTTTTTCAATACACGTTTTTGATCTATTGAAGTCTATGGAACCAAAAACACAACCTGCTGGTCCCTGGGCCTTTCCATAAAATACACAGATATGAACAAGAACCATAGGAAACCATTGTAAAAGGACTGTAGTATGTTTCAGCAAAACTGAAAATGTACTAAAAAATGCATAGGTGTGAACCAGGCCTTATACCTGTAAAAGTCATTTGAAAATGTGCTCAGTTATCTAGGAGGTAAAGGGGATGATTCGACAATGGGTTTCGACCAGAGTGAGTAAAAAAAACAAAGGACAAGGGTGGAAATTTTTTTTTTTAATCTAATAATGAACAAAGTTCTAATTATTGAATTTGCTCTCAGCCAAGCTAAGTCCTAACTTTTGTTATACGCATGCACCAAAGTTAATCTGGAAGTAGAATGTTCGTTCTATCAATATCCAGGCACTGATAGATACTCCAACGAAAAATAGTTTGAAATTAGTCGAGTCCACGAAGGGTTAAGCTGACCATACACTCATAGAATTTAATTTGAAATTTCTCATTTTAAGAACGTTCATTTGATTTTCTAATCATTAGTGGGGGTCAAATCAACATTCATTTTTAACCACAGTGACAAGAAAATTCAAAGGAGCAGGATGGAAATTTTTTTATTGACTTGAATGGTTTTCTAACTGTGTATTTAAGTTTCCCTTCATTTCAAAACTGAATGTTAAAAACTAAAAACTTTTGAAGTACTTTTGAATGACATTTGTCAAGTCATTGAATGTATAAACATTATTTGTATGAAAGTTTGTTCAGAAATCTACTAGTGTATAGCCAGCTTTAAAAATGTTGCCAGTTTTTGTTTAAGTCCCAAGCACCACTTTTCTATAGGTGGCTGAATAGGAAGTTGGTGCAGTTAAGGAATGATAACATATCACTGGAGAGAGGGGCATTAGAGTTTATGTCAAGTGAAAAACTTTTTTTCTGGTTTTATATGAAGTGGGGAAGGATTAACCACTTCTATACCGGGCACTTTCACCCCCTTCCTGCCCAGGTCAATTTTCAGCTTTCAGCGCTGTCGTACTTTGAATGACAATTGCATGGTCATGCGAAACTGTACCAAGCTAAATCTAAAGCTACATCTTCGTAAATTGAGCCCAAAATATATTCTGCTTCATTTATTTGGTAAAAATCAAGTCATCAACCCAATTATTTAGTCTGTAGGAAAGTCCACAGACTATGGTATATATCTCAAAATCATTCCAGTCCTGATGTACTGACGGCCTATCTCATTTCTTGTGGCCCAAAAATGTCAGGATAGTACAGATGATCTCTTTTTGAAATGTAGACAGTTCATGGTAATTTAGTAAGAGGCATGGCTAGTTTTTTGAATTTGTCATTTATTGTCATAGGTTTTTGGAAAATTAAAAAATTAAAACATTTCTTTTACAAACCCAATTCCAAAAAAAGTTGGGACACTGTACGCTGTACAAATTGTGAATAAAAACAGAATGCAATGATGTAGAAGTTTCAAATTTCAATATTTTATTCAGAATACAACATAGATGACATATACAATGTTTAAACTGAGAAAATGTATCATTTTACGGGAAAAATAAATTGATTTTAAATTTCATGGCATCAACACATCTCAAAAAAGTTGGGACAAGGCCATGTTTACCACTGTGTGGCATCCCCTCTTCTTTTTATAACAGTCTGCAAATGTCTGGGGACTGAGGAGACAAGTTGCCCAAGTTTAGGAATAGGAATGTTGCCCCATTCTTGTGTAATACAAGTTCTTAGTTGCTCAACTGTCTTAGGTTTTTTTTGTTGCATCTTCCTCTTTATGATGCGCCAAATTTTTCTATGGGTGAAAGATCTGGACTGCAGGCTGGCCATTTCAGTACCCGGATCCTTCTTCTACGCAACCATGATGTTGTAATTAACTACCTCCCACCCGGCCATAGTACATATACGGCCGGGCGGGAGTATCGTCCTTCTGAATGGACGTTCCGGAACGTCCTTCAGAAGGAGAGAGATCGCGCCGCCGCGGGCACGCGCAGCGGCGCGATCTCGATGTGCCTGTGTCCCTCGGACACAGAGCGACATCATTCGGCAGGAGGGCCCTGTGATTGGCCCTCCTGATCACATGACGGCTGTGTCCAATCACAGCCGTCATGTAATGTAAATAGAGCCGTTGTAACGGCTTCGATCTCTTCTCCTCCTGACAGATCCTGTCAGTGAGGAGAAGATCAGAGGATCGGTGCTGCTGCGGGGGTGATCAGTGAGTATTTCTAATTACTCACTGATCACAGGGGGGGGTCTGTGCTGGTAATCAGAACATTGATTACCAGTGCAGCCCTGGGGGGGAGGGGTGCCACTAAGCCACCAGGGATGCCCACCCATGACCACCAGGGATGCCCACTATGGCCGCCAGGGATGGCAAGCAGGGCTCAGAGAGCCCCCCAGTGCCCTCCCTATCAGTGTTGCCCACCAATGGCATCTATCAGTGCTGCCCACCAGTGCCATTATTGCCATCTATCAGCGCCGCCCACCAGTGCCCATTATTGCCCACCAGTGCTGCCTATCAGTGCCCATCAGTGCCCCCCATCAGTGCCGATCAGTGCCACCCATCAGTGCCGATCATTGCCGCCCATCAGTGCCACTATCAGTGCCAATCAGTACCCATCAGTGCCGCCAATCAGTGCCCATCAGTGCTGCCTATCACTGCCCATCAGCGCTGCCTATCAGTACCCACCAATGCTGCATATCAGTGCTATCTATCAGTGCCACATATCAGTGCCCATCAGTGCTGCATATCAGTGCTACCTATCAGTGCCCATCAGTGCTGCATATCAGTGCCACCCCATCAGTGCCACCCCATCAGTGCCACCCCATCAGTGTCTCCTCATCAGTGCCTGTCAGTGCGGCATCATCAGTGCTCATCAGTGCAGGAAAAAACATATCTATTTACAAAATTTTATAACCTAAACAAAAAAACTTTTTTTTTTTTTTCAAACTTTTCGGTCTTTTTTTATTTGTGCACCAAAAAAGAAAAAACCTGACGGTGATCAAATACCACCAAAAGAAAGCTCTATTTGTGGGGAAAAAATGACACAAATTTGGTTTAGGTACAGTGTTGCATGACCGCGCAATTGTCATTCAAATTGCAACAGCGCTAAAAGCTGAAAATTGGTCTGGGAAGGAAGGGGGTGTAAGTGCCCAGTATTGAGGTGGTTAATGCAGTGTGTGGTCTGGCAGTGTCATGTTGGAAAATGCAAGGTCTTCTCTGCAAGAGACAACGTCTGGATGGGAGCATATGTTGTTCTAGAACTTGGATATACCTTTTAGCATTGATGGTGCCTTTCCAGATGTGTAAGCTGCCCATGCCACACACACTCATGCAACCCCATACTATCAGAGATGCAGGCTTCTGAACTGAGCGCTGATAACAACTTGGGTTGTCCTTGTCCTCTTTAGTCAAATTTTAAAACGTCTGACCACAGAACAGTTTTCCACTTTGCCACGGTCCATTTTAATGAGCCTTGGCCCAGAGAAAATGCCTGCGCTTCTGGATCATGTTTAGATACGGCTTCTTTTTTGGACTATAGAGTTTTAGACGGCAACGGCGAATGGCACGGTGGATTGTGTTCACCAACAATGTTTTCTGGAATTATTCCTGAGCCCATGTTGTGATTTCCATTACAGTAGCATTCCTGAATGTGATGCAGTGCCATCTGAGGGCCCAAAGATCACAGGCATCCAATATGGTTTTTCGGCCTTGACCCTTACGCACAGAGATTGTTTCAGATTCTCTGAATCTTTGGATGATATTATGCACTGTAGATGATGATAACTCCAAACTCTTTGCAATTTTTCTCTGAGAAACCCCTTTCTGATATTGCTCCAATTTTTTTCGCCGCAGCATTGGGGGAATTGTTGATCCTTTGCCCATCTTGACTTCTGAGAGACACTGCCACTCTTAGAGGCTCTTTTTATACCCAATCATGTTACCAATTGACCGAATAAGTTGCAAATTGGTCCTCCAGCTGTTCCTTATATGTACATTTAACTTTTTCGGCCTCTTATTGCTACCTGTCCCAACTTTTTTTGGAATGTGTAGCTCTCATGAAATCCAAAATGAGCCAATATTTGGCATGGCATTTCAAAATGTCTCACTTTCAACATCTGATATGTTATCTATATTATATTCTGAATAAAATATAAGTTTATGAGATTTGTAAATTAGTCCATTCCTTTTTTACTCACAATTTGTACAGTGTCCAAACTTTTTTGGAATTGGGTTTGTACATACTGTCACCAGTGAAGTACAACGTCATGATAATGGGTGTAGTGGTGATCAGGGACACTGACTGCTGACAGTACAAAAAAAATATATATATATATATATTTTTTTTTTTATTATAGCTTTTTTTTTTTACCACACTTTGACCAGAGAATTACAATGTTACCATAGTAACATTGTACTACTCTGAGGAAGTGATCGCTATTTTTTTGTTTTTTTTTTGTTTACACATTATGTTTTTATAGAGCAATCAATTTAATTGCTATAAGCAAGCATTTTAGTGAATTAAATTAAATTTCATTTGGTCTGTTTTGTTGTGATTAGCTGTGATTGGCAAGAGCTAATCACATGGTACAGATGGGCTGTGATTGGCCACAGCTGATCATATGGCACAAATGTACTGTGATTGGCCCAGTCTGTAACATGTGACAGCTAGCAACACAGTTGTATACAACAGATGGCTTGAAAGGAAGCCATCCTTTGTTTACGATTGTCATGGGACCTGCTGTGATTGGTTACAGCTGTCACATGGTAACGGCAGCGCGCCAGTACAGTGATCAGTCATTGGCTCGCTGCCGGTGGACGCAGCCAGTAACAGATCGCGCCACCAAGCAGCCCCACGGCCGAGCACGGGGCACGATCCAGAAGGATGTGCTATAGTGTCCACCTGGATTGATGAGAGGTTCCTGCAGGCGTCATCTCGCTATAGGCTGGGCAGGAACTGAATAGTACCCTGTCCATTTTTCACCACTGTCAGAGAGATTTTTCCCTTTTCTTCCTGTCCTGAATGTTTTATCAGAGAGAAAGTGAGGGAAAATCTTTCACAGAAATGCAACTCTTGTAAAACTAAATTATTAAAACCCGCGTTAGAAGAGCATAAATAAATATGAATAAAAAGTGTATGTCCTGAAGCTGCTACTCACTAGGTAAAAGACCAGAATTACTAAAATCACTCAAAAGGTGTCTTTGATAACGCCCAAAATAGGCGGGCGAAACGCGTTGACGCACTTCTGGGCAGAGGAGCATCACACAACGTCACTTCCTGGAACCACCGTGGAACGCACGCCGGCACACCTACGGGTTTCACTATGTCTGGCTCCTTTCCCTTCTTTTAATATATGGTCGTGGAGAAAGTGGAGAGGAGCCATTATAGAGATACTCCTGGGGGCTGTGCTGGATCCATCCATCCGTCCAGGGGATATTGTCTCAGCTTAAGGCTTGTTTTATTCCTTAATTTGGTGAGTGCATCCCCATAGGGGGTTTTCTTCTTGAAAGCACCTGGGCACTTATGTCGATCACTTGAGCACCATTTTCAGCACCTTAGTTCCATTCAAGGGAACCATTTTGGACTGCACTTTGATTCAATATTTTTGCACTACTGCATATGGTTGCACTATGGACAATTTATGATTGCACTTTATTTATGCACTTTAATATGAATTCTGTATTTATTGATCACATTATGCACTTTATTATGTATGGATTTTATAATTTTTGATTACACTATACACGGATTAATCTATTAATATTCACATCATATACATTTATATACCTGTTAGCGCTGCCTTTTGAGTGATTTTAGAAATGCAACTCTAACACACACCGTGGGGCTGTGCCTGCACTGCATGGGTTAACTGCTCGTTTTGTCAAAGAGCGACCAGAAAGCCTTATACTCACCCGATCCTTCACTCCAGGAGGCAAACAGTGCTTACCCATGATCCAGTGGTGGACTGTTCCTTATGTCTTTATGTCCAAAGCAGGTCTCCAAAGCAGGGCATGATGACATCAGGAACAGTCCACCACATAAGACAGTTAGACTCTGGGGGGGGGCAGGAGGCACAGGGTCCGGTCCTGTGCTGGGAGGATCAGAAGGTTAGGTAAGCATTTCTCTGCTCTCCAAGCCCCTAGACAAAAACAAACAGTAAACCAGTGGAGTGCAGGCACAGCCCCACTTCATGGGGAAAAAAATTGCCCAGAGCTAAGCTTTAAATCTTATTTTCTAGTGGTAAGAGTTCATAACTCCTGGTGAAAATGTTTTGTTTTCCTAACCATTATTGTCTTTTTCATATCTTCTCATAACATGATCCATATGATAAAAAAAAGCAACCGATAGAGTGGGAATCCATCCTATGGGCACAGAGGGTGTGCAAACCCTGGAACTCAGTTCACAGAAATTACACCAATATGGTCCAAAAGAGATATCAGAATCTGCCAGATGTTGTAACTCACCTCATCTACTAAAACGTAAAATCAAAAAAGAGTTTTAGGTTAAATGACCCTACTTACAACAATAGGATACTATATACATTGTACAATTCATACCTGTCACCGAGTGATGGTAGTCAAGCTGTAGATTTCAACTCTATGTGCATACAACTAATGGGCCACTGGATGGAGCTCAAGCCTTGTAGCATTTATCTGCATTTAATTTATTGATCCATGTGGTGGCAGTAACAGTACATCATATTTAGTAGGAATGACAAGGAAATATGACTTACAACAAACATAAACGCATATAAGAGTGGCATCAGAAAAAGTTTTCAATAAAGTCTCCCCCGATCCCCCTTAAACTTTTTTTTTTTTTTTTTAAGGCTAGACAACCTATGTTTTTGCCACTCATTATTGATTGAATACCTTGAAGTCTGCTACAGGCATCAATCGTTTTTTGAGAAAATAACCCTTTCTACAGTTAATGAGAAATAAAAAATAAAACATTGTTTAGTGTAATGTTCGCATGAGCCAACACCTAATAAAAAATTCTATCCTCCAGTTTCCCACAAAATTTAGGTAAATACATCTTAACCACTTCAGCCCCGTAAGATTTTACCCCCGTCCTGACCAGGGCCTATTTTGCGATTCGGCACTGCGTTACTTTAACGGACAATTGCGCGGTCGTGCAACGCTGTACCCAAATGAAATTTACGTCCTTTTTTCCCCACAAATAGAGCTTTCTTTTGGTGGTATTTCATCACCTGTGCAATTTTTATTTATTTGTGCTATAAACAAATATTTTTCACATTCTGCTATATGACATTCCCCAAAAAAAAATATTTAAAAATCAAAATTTTTTTTTAACATTTTAGGCCAATTTGTTTTCTGCTACAAATTTTTGGTAAAAAAAAAAATCGCAATAAGCGTATTTTGATTGGTTTGCGCAAACGTTTTTTTACTAGTAATGGCGGCGATCTGTGATTAATTTGCTGGACTGCAACATTGCGGCCGACAGATCGGACCCCTAACTGACATTTATGACACTTTTGGAGGTACCAGTGACATTACTACAGTAATCAGTGCTACAAATATGCACTGTTAATGTACTAATGCCATTGGCAGGGAAGGGGTTAACCCTGTGGGTGATCAAGGAGTTAAATGTGACCCTAGGGGAGTGATTCTAACTGTGAGGGGGCGTGGCTTCTGAGATGACCATAGAAAATGTGATCCTATATAGAAGGATCACATGGGCTCTATGATCATTGCAGGGAGAAGGACGGTCAGCTGTGTTTACAATAGCCAACCGCCCTTCTCTCTCAGCGGGGAACGATCGTGGGTGTCAGGCGGCAGTCGGAGCCGCCTGATACACGCATCGGCTTCCTTCCCCGCTGACGAGCGGGGGGGGGAGGCGGGTTGCGTGCCGCCGACGGCGCGCGCTCACCCCCGAGACTTCCGAGAGTGAGCGCCGTACATGGCGATTTGCCCAGAAGTGGCTGCATGCCGCAGTACATCTGCGGCGGCGGGCGTGAAGGAGAAATACAGCCAAAGCTCGTTTGGCTTTATATCTCCTATGGATCACAGAAGTGCAGTTCTATTTGCTTTCCTGTGACCCGTTTATAGCAGACAGCGGTCTGAAATCTGCTCTCTGCTGACATCACAGAAGTCGATCCAGGCACCGCATCATCACGACCACGGAGTCAAGATCCGCCCACATGCCTGGACTTACACCCGGCTCAGCCTCTCAGCCAGCTGCTGAGAGACTGACCCCACCCCCCCCCACAGCCCAGTACTCCAATGAGCAAGGAGGGGGCAGAGCAGAGAGCTGCTGACTGACAGTGAGCAGCTCTCTACCGGGGGAGCTGTGTGAACCGAGCGATCGGCGGCGTTTGATCGCTTGGTTCTCAGTGTTAAAGGTGCTAGGGGACAGATGCAGCATTGGAGCAATGCTGCATCCACCTAGGTAAGTATGATTCTAAAAACAAAAAACAAAACATAAATCTCTTTTTAACAAGGGGGAGTCACCAGAGCAATACCTACACCTGCAATAAAAATCCTATTTCTAAATACAAACCCTGTTATTAACAAAAATCTCAATACAACACAGCAGAACAGGCTTGGATAATCATATAAAAAACTTCACTTTATTAATCACTTGACCTCCAAAAGATTTACCCCCTTTATGACCAGGCCATTTTTTTGCTTTTTGGCACTGCGTTATTTTAATTGACAATTGCACGGTCATGCAACACTGCACCAAAAAAAAAAAAAAAGTATATCCTTTTTTTACTTACGACCAAAAAGTAAAAAAAAATCTAATTTCTTCATAAATGTAGGCCAATATGCATTCTGCTACATATTTTTGATAACAAATCCCAATTAGTGTATACTGATTGGTTTGCGCAAACTATGATATATATATATATATATATATATATATATATATATACTGGAATTTTTATTTATTTGTTTATTTATTTATTTTGTAATGCTAGTAATGGCGGCGATCAGTGATTTATAGCAGGACTGTGATAGTATGGCGGGCAGTCTACCACTAACTAACATTAATTGACATTTTGTGGGAACCAGTAGCAATAATACAGTGATCAGTACTAAAAATGATCACTGTCATCTAGGGAGATCAAAGGGTTAAATGTGTGCCTAACAGTACTTGGTGTGTTTACTGTGAGGGGTTTTTACTAAGGGATGTGCAAGTTTTTATCACCTGCTTTGCAGGGAAACAAAAACCAGCACATCCCCAATGACAGGACAGAGCTCTGTATTGTTTACATTCACAGAGCTCTGTCCTTTCCTCCTCTTCACCAATCAGTGGGTGGCGGAGGTCAATCATTGGCTGGCACCCACTAATTGGCTTGTGCTGTGACAAATCACAGAAAAGCCAGCGTGCGCCCCCTGCCCGGAGGTGCTGGATTATGTACTAGATACGTGATCTGGCACAGAAGAGCCACTGTGCCACCATACTCATACGTGAAGCGGTCAGCAAGCGGTTAATCAATAAATCCTAAAACCATTAAAATCTCGGCCAAGATTAATATACAATGAGATACCTAATGCTGACAACATGTAGCCTTTAGAATATCATACAGTATATATTGCACCCTATGGCCCCTTTCACACAGGTGGACCGTTCAGATCCGCCTGTCCGTTTTTTTGGCGGATCTGAACGGTCCCCCCATGCATCTCTATGGGGGACCGGATGTCAGCGGAGACATGACGGCTGACATCCGATCCATCAAATCTGGACGGATGGAAACCCTATTTTCCATCTGTCCAGCGTATCGGATGGGATCGGATGAGAATGGCGGTCCGTTCCCATCTGATTTCCCCCATAGAGATGCATGGGGAACTGACAGCTGTGTCTCCACACACAGTGTGGAGAACAGCTGTCATCCTCCTGCTCAGCGGGGGATCGGCGGATCGATCCCCCGCTGAGAAAAACGGAATCCGTCCGATGGACGGATAGTGTGAAAGGAGCCTATATGTGAGTCCAAAACAAAAAGCTAGAATCTATAAATGTCCAATCAGTGTGTCTTATTAGGTATATATCTAATAGACTCAGTAGCATATAACACCCACTGCCGTAAATTCAGAAAAGAGTCCATCAAAAGTAATCAAATAGCCATACACAATATCACAGAAGTAGTAATAATCTTCACTTGATGAACATAAAATGTTGTGTTCACATGTGCCCAATGAGCTGGCTGGAACACCACTGTCCACGCAGAGACCAGCTCTGCACCAACATAGTGAATGGGCCTCATAAATAAGAATGCTGAAGAAATGTACACTATATTGTCAAAAGTATTGGGAAAAGTATTGGGACACCATAATCCTCCCTCCACCAAATGATTTGGACCAGTGCACAAAGCAAGGTCCATAAAGACATGGATGAGCAATTTTGGTCATGGAAGAACAGGCCTGCAAAGGGTCCTGATGTCAAACTTAGGGATGAATTGGAGCAGAGACTGCAAGCCAAGCCTTCTCATCCAACATCAGTGCCTGACCTCTCAAATGTGGAAGAGTGATCAAACATTCCCATAGACACACTCCTAAACCTTGTGGACAACCTTCCAAGAAGAGATGAAGCTGTTATAGCTGTAAAGGGTGGGCCAACTAAATATTGAATCCTACGGACTAAGACTGGGATGCCATTAAAGTTCATGTGTGTCGGCAGGCGTCCCAATACTTTTGACAATATAGTGTACATTTAGCCTAGGGACAATTTTATTCAGGGATAATTGGTCAAAATGTACTAGAGAAAATGAGTAGAGGCAGGTGTTTTACTACAAGAATGAATAGACGAGTTAATACAATACTGTAAAAGGACAGTAGGAGGGGGGAGCCGTGGGGCAGCACAGGCATTATAGGCAGTGGAGGAGGGGAAGCAGTTGATGAGAGGTGGCGAGTGTAAGGGGGGGGGGGGGGGTTGTCATTTTAGGTAAATAGCTCTGATCAGCAGTTTGTTAGCCGCTAATCAGAGCTATTTTTAAATACTTCCAACCGCCGCCTCTCTAGGGAACATATTTGATCGCCCCTGATGTTTACCCTTCACCTGCCAATGTCATTAGTACAGTGACAGTGCATTTTATTTAGCACTGGTCACTGATCCCAAAAAAGTGTCACTTTTGGTTGTGTCACTTTTTTGTGTCCGATTTGTCCGCCACATTGTCACAATCGCTGATCACCGCCATTACTACTAAAAATGATTAAAAAAATAAAAATTCAATAAATCTATCCCATAGTTTGTAGACGCAATAACTTTTGCTTTATCCAATCAATATATGCTAACTGGGATTGCTTTTACCAAAAAACATGTATCAGAATACATATTGGCCTAAATTGATGAAAAAAATAGATTTTTCCATTTTTTATAGGATATGTATTATAGCAAAAAGTAAAAAATATTGTTTTTTTTTTTCAAAATTGTCGGCCTTTTCTGATTACAGCGCAAAAAAAAAAAACTCCCACAGTGGAGATCAAATACCACCAAAAGAAAGCTCTATTTGTGGGGAAAAGGACATCAATTTTATTTGAGTACATTGTCGCACGACCACGCAATTGTCAGTTAAACTAACCCAGTGGTTATGAATAGGGGGTAAATTTTCCAGGGCTGAGGTGGTTAATGTACAGGTCAAACGCAGAGGGAGGAGGAGGTGAAGGGTTTATTGTCCAGGACACATACAGTGTGAGGACAGAGATGATGAGAGAGAGAGAGAGAGAGAGATGATGAGAGAGAGAGAGATGATGATGAGAGAGAGAGAGAGAGATCCGCTTTAACCGGTTGCGGCGGTCAGCCCCGGCCAGGCAGAGTGACGTAGATCTACGTCACTTGCCTGTCACTTCCTATAGCGGGCGAGCGCGCGCCCGCGGAGGCGCGCGCCCGCCGTGGCTCGTTCACAGGGGAGTCAGTGCGTGTCACTCGCCGATCGTCGGTAGAGAGGGAGAAAGTCAGGTGGCTGATGTAAACAAGCCGCCTGTCATTCTCCCCTGTGTAGAAACAGTGATCAAATGGTTCTACTATGTAGGACCGTTGATCACTGTTCCTACACTAGTAGCCACAGCCAATCACAGTAAAAAGCACGCCCCTAGGGACACACTTAACCCCTCCCTCCCCAATAAAGTTAACCCCTTCCCTGCCAGTGTCATTTTGCAGTAACAGTGCATATGTATAGCACTGATTACTGCAGTAATGTCACTGGTAACCCCAAAAGTGTCAAAAATGTCAGTCAAGGGTCCGATCTGTCCGCCGCAATGTCGCAGTACCGCAAAAAAATCGCAGATCGCCGCCATTACGCGTTAAAAAAAACCCACCAAGAATGACAGAAATCTTTCCCTTAGTTAGTAAACGCAATAACTTTTGCGCAAACCAATCAAAATACGCTTTTTGCAATTTTTTTTACCAAACATATGTAGCAGAAAACAAATTGGCCAAAAATGTTAAAAAATTTTGATTTTTATATTTTTTTGGGGGGAATTTCATATAAAAAAATGTGAAAAATATTGCTATTTTTGCAAAATTGTCGCTCTTTTTTTGTTTATAGCGCAAAAAGTAAAAATCGCACAGGTGATCACATACCACCAAAAGAAAGCTCTGTTTGTGGGAAAAAAAGGACATCAAATTCGTTTAGGTACAGCGTCGCACGTCGGCGCAATTGTCCGTTAAAGTCACGCAGTAAAAAATCGCAAAAAAAACCCTGGTCAGGAAAGGGGTAAAATCTTCCGGGGCTTAAGTGGTTAACATTAGTGTGATCCTTAAGGGTGGCGGGAGATGAAGAGATTAGAAAAATATATATTTTAAAAACAGTGTAAAAATAATAAATAAATGATAAAATAAATAGAAAATAAATTTAAGGCCCCGTTAGCTCGCGCGCAGATGTGAACGCATGCGCACATATGTAAACAGTGTGTTTTAACCACACATGTGAGGTATCGCCACGATCGTTACAGTGAGTGCAATTGTTTGAGCCTCTACTGTAACTCTAAACTGGTAACCTGTAGAAATTTTTAAAGTGTTGACTATGGGGTTTTTTAAGTACCAATGTTTGTTGCCATTCCATGAGCGTGCGCAATTTTGAAGCATGACATGTTGGGTATCTATTTACTCAGCGTAACATTATCTTTCACATTAGAGAAAAAATTGGGTTAACTTTACTGTTTTCTTTTTTTTTTTAAATCAAGAAAGTAAATTTTTTCCAAAAATTGCGTTTTGTGCAAATACGGTGTGATAAAGAATATTGCAAAAAAAAAAAAAGAATATTGCAACAATCTCCATTTTATTCTCTAGGGTCTCTGCTTAAAAAAAAATATAATTTTTGGGTGTTCTAAGTAATTTTATAGCAAAAAAAAAAAAAGATTTTAACTTGTAAACAACAAGTGTCAGTAAAAGGTAAAAGGCCTGGTCCAGAAGTGGTTAACTTAACAGCTTAAATTTGAATGTAATTTAAATTAATCATTTAACCACTTCTGTAGCAGAATACATTTTAGCCTAAATTGATGAAGAAATTTGATTTTTAAAATTTTTTTTATTGGATACGTTTTATAGCAAAAAGTAAAAAATATTGTTTATTTTTAAAAATTGTCAGTCGCTTTTTGTTTATAGCACAAAAAATAAAAACCGCAGAGGTGATTATATACCACCAAAAGAAAGCTCTATTTGTAGGGAAAAAAGGACATACATTTTGTTTGCGTACAGCGTTGCATGAATGTGGAATTTACCAGTTAAAAAAGCACATTGCCAAATTGCAAAAAATGCTCTGGTCAGGAAGGGGGTGAAACCTTTCGGGGCTGAAGTGGTTAAACGATTATGCAAACTGTGCCCGAAAAAAACAAAATAGTCTGATTCCATCCCCGGCCCCAGCTGAGCAAAGAGGGTCGGTCTTTTTGTATTTGCTGAAAACCAGTTTACTTAGCAGTGCCCCGAAGAAAACAACGAAAATGTTGTCACACCCGAATTTCATCACAGTGCACACCACCTCCTTTCTCTGCTGGCTGGCTGTGAGCTGGGGGGCAGGCTCAGGCCCTGGCTCCTTTAGGTGGAGGAGGCCCAGTCATGTAAGCTGTATGGAGCCCCATGATTTCTAACAGCGGCCCTGGGTGTGCGCTAATGGCCCTGAATGCAGATAGTGCACATTCAGGGCTGCTCACAAATACACCATCATATTAGTAGGAGTCCGTGCAGCTGTGCTTTCTAATCAGTTTCAATGGACTGCCTGCATACAGCACCTAGAAGTTACAGATGCTACAATTTGGCCCGTTCATGCTATATGGGTCTCATTACCCTTGTAAACAAGGCCATACAGACGGACAAAATGAATATAAATAAAACATCAGTTATCCGTGAACATTTTAAAATGCACTCTTTATCTCTTTAAACTAAAGTGCTGTCATTTAAAGTGTCTGTATTCCTAAACTTTGAGATTAAAGCCAACAATAGAAGGTTTGAATCTAACCGTGTATGGGCAAGCTGATTGCACCCAAGTTGATCGATCCATTAACTTGGGTACAAGCAGTCTGTCACATTTTTCATGCGATTATTGCCAGCCATTGGGTCGGGATGAGTAGCAAGCAACCAGCATTTTTATTCGAAGGCCAATAATAGTCATACCTGTGTCCCTGTCATGTCGCATTTATTCCTTGCCCCTGGCATAGGAGTTTTGAACTTTTCTCTCTAACATTTGATTTGAATTATTTAATTGAATTTAATTATAATTTCTTTCTAAAATTTAAAAGAAATATATATGAAATGTAGGTAAATGGTGCTCAATCTGTTTCACTCTCTTTTCTTTTTGCAGACTTACATGATATTTACTGCAGACAAGGCTCACACGGCAGGCCTGCCCAAGTGAGCGAGACCGAATGTGACATTCACATTGAGATTCCAGCAAAATGTGCCCTTCACATTGAGATGCCTCCAAAAAGTGACGTTCACATGGTGACACCACCAGAGTGTGAACTTCACATGGAGACTTCACCAGAGTGCATTGCGCCACCAGAGTGTGACATTCACATTAAAACTCCACAAAAATGTGACCTTCACAATAAGATACCCCAAGAGTGTGACCTTCACAAGGAAACCCAACCAGGGTTTGACATTGAGACTCCAGGAGAATGTGATCTTCCATGGAGACTCCACCAGAGTGTGACCTTCACATGGAGACTCCATCAGAGTGTGACCTTCACATGGAGACACCACCAGAGTGTGACCTTCACATGGAGACACCACCAGAGTGTGACCTTCACATGGAGACGCCACCAGAGTGTGACCTTCACATGGAGACACCACCAGAGTGTGACCTTCACATGGAGACACCACCAGAGTGTGACCTTCACACGGAGACACCACCAGAGTGTGATTTTCACAAGGAGACACCACCAGAGTGTGACATTGACATTGAGACTCCACGAGAATGTGATCTTCACATGGAGACTCCACCAGAGTGTGACCTTCACATGGAGACACCACCAGAGTGTGACCTTAACATGGAGACACTACCAGAGTTTGACCTTCACATGGAGACGCCACCAGAGTGTGACCTTCACACGGAGACACCACCAGAGTTTGACCTTCACACGGAGACACCACCAGAGTGTGACCTTCACACGGAGACACCACCAGAGTGTGATTTTCACAAGGAGACACCACCAGAGTGTGACATTGACATTGAGACTCCACGAGAATGTGATCTTCACATGGAGACTCCACCAGAGTGTGACCTTCACATGGAGACACCACCAGAGTGTGACCTTCACATTTAGACACTACCAGAGTTTGACCTTCACATGGAGACACTACCAGAGTTTGACCTTCACATGGAGACACCACCAGAGTGTGACCTTCACATGGAGACACCACCAGAGTGTGACCTACACATGGAGACTTCATCAGAGTGTGACCTTCAGAAAGGCACTCCATCAAAGTGTGACCTTCACATGTAGACAGCTACAGAGTGTGACATTGAGACACCACCAGAGTGTGACCTTCACATGGAGACTCCCCCAAAGTGTGACCTTCCTATTCAGGTTCCACCAGAAAGTGACATTCACATTGAAACTCCCAAAGAAAGCGACGTTCACATGGAGAGTCCACCAAAACGTTATAACAATCCACAAAAATGTCTCAAACGCGGTGTGCGTCCTAAAAGAAGAAATGTTGATTTTAAGGCTCCACTAGAGTGTAACCTTCCCATTGAGATTCTACTGGATTGCGGCCTTCACATTCAGGCTTCACCAGAAAGTGACATTAGCACTGAGATTGCACCAGAGTGTGATGTTCACATAGAGACTCCACCAGTGTGCAATGCTCCACCTGAGTGTGACATTCACAAGGAGACTCCACCAGGGTGTGAGCTTCACAAGGAGACCCAACCAGAGTGTGACCTACACAAGGAGACCCCACCAGAGTGTTACCTTCACAAGGAGAACCCACCAGAGTGTGACCTTCACAAGGAGACCCCACCAGAATATCACCTTCAGAAAGAGACCCCACCAGAGTGTGACCTTCACAAGGAGACCCCACCAGAGTGTGACCTTCACAAGGAGACCCCACCAGAGTGTGACCTTCACAAGGAGACTCCATCAGAGTGTGACATTGAAATTAAGATTCCACCAGAGTGTGACCTTCACATGGAGACTCCAGCAGAGAGTGACCTTCACATGGAGACTCCACCAGAGTGTGACCTTCACATGGAGACTCTACTAGAGTGTGACCTTCAAATTCAGGCTCCACCAGAAAGTGATGTTCACATTAAAACTCCAACAAAAAGTGTCGTTCACATGGAGACTTCACCAAAACGTTGTAACATTCAACGAAAACTTTGCAAACTCTGTGTGCATCCTCAAAAAAGTAAGTTTGATTTTGAGGCTCAACTACAGTGTGACCTTCACATGGAGACTCCACCAGATTGTGAACTTCCCATTCATGCTCCACCAGAAAGTGTTGTTCACATTGAGACCCTGCAAGAGTGTGACCTTCACATGGAGACCCCACCAGATTGTGACCATCAAATTGAGACTTCACCAGAGTGCTACCTTCATATTGACACTCCACCAGAATGTGACCTTCACATTGAGAACCCAGCAAAAAATGATGTTCACATTAAGCCAAAACATCGTGTTAGTTTTATGCTTCCTCCAGAAAGTGACGTTGACACTAAGACTCCACGAAAATGTCGCGGTCGTAAGATTCCAGACCCCCCTGCAGAAGAACCTTCGATCACCACAAAACCAGACAAAAGAAACAGAACAACAAAAAAATAGAAAAATAAAAAGAGTAGTAGGTATTTGTCTCAAAGAGAGCAATGCCACCAGATCTCTTCATTAACAAGAAATGGCACACTAAATGATGATCACAGGAGTCAGGAGAATCCTCACACTTTTTTGCAAGTAATCTTTGGACCAGCTGTAAGCCGGTAGACTTTTCTTACAGATGAGCATTGAACTGGTTGTAAGGGAGGCTGAAGGCTGGTTGACTTTTCTCTTTCCTGCAGGTGTGTGTTGTACCAGCTGTAAGGTTGGAGGCCAGTAGACTTTTCTTTTTTCTGCAGGCGCGTGCTGGACTGGCTGTGAGGGGAGGTTGGAGGCCAGTAGACTTTTCTTTTTTCTGCAGGAGTGGGCTGGACTGGCTGTAAGGGGAGGTTGGAGGCCAGTAGACTTTTCTTTTTTTCTGCAGGCGCATGCTGGACTGGCTGTGAGGGGAGGTTGGAGGCCAGTAGACTTTTTTCTGCAGGCGTGTGCTGGACTGGCTGTAAGGGGAGGTTGGAGGCCAGAAGACTTTTCTTTTTTCTGCAGGCGTGTAGACTGTCTGTAAGGGGAGGTTGGAGGCTGGTCGATTTTTCTCTTTCCTGCAGGTGTGTGTTGCACCAGCTGTAAGGTTGGAGGCCAGTAGACTTTTCTTTTTTCTGCAGGCATGTGTTGGACTGGCTGTAAGGGGGGGTTGGGGCCAGTAGACTTTTTTTCTGCAGGCCCGTGCTGGACTGGCTGTGAGGGGAGGTTGGAGGCCAGTAGACTTTTCTTTTTTTCTGCAGGCCCGTGCTGGACTGGCTGTGAGGGGAGGTTGGAGGCCAGTAGACTTTTCTTTTTTCTGCAGGCATGTGCTGGACTGGCTTTTATGGGGAGGTTGGGGGCCAGTAGACTTTTTTTTCTGCAGGTGTGTGTTGGACTGGCTGTAAGAGGAGGGTGGAGGCCAGCAGCCTTTTTGTGCAGGCATGTGTTGGACCAGTTATAAGGGGAGGTTGGAGGCCAGTAGTTTTTCTCAGATAGTTGTTAGACCAGCTATAAGGGGAGGTTGGAGGCCAGTAGGAGGCCAAGTATTGTTTGAACTGGGTGAGGGACACTCGGAAGGCTGATGGGGCAGGGAGCGTGAGAAGAAAATAATGGATCTGTGATGCGCTTCAAAAGTTTAATTAGGGAGGGCTGAGTCTGTCAGAGAGGGCTTACAGAAAGTAGGAGGTCTGAAAAAATCCATACCTGAAGGTTTGTAGCTGGGGAGAATAATAGGTTACCTAAAGATTGGTACAGAGGGGATAAGACCAAGGAGAGTTTAAATTTCTGGAGTTCCCTGGCAGAACAAGAGATTGTGGGGCTGAGTAGAGGATGGGCTTTCAAGGATGCGACGGAGGAAGAATATGAGGGAAGCACCAGGGTAGGCAACTCAGAAGTGAACTAGCTGTTGATTGTTCCAGAGGGACCCACTCTTTCAGGTCTCCGTGTTTGTGCCAGTCAAATAGTCATGTAAAGCATGCTGTGACTTGGTATTTGTAGATGTCAGGGAACGCCAACCCTCCATAGCTTTTAGGATAGCCAGGACGCTTGATTTAGGTTTGGGGTGTTTCTGGGCCCATGTGAATTTAGAAGAAAAGAGAGTTCACTGATTAAAGGAGGGAGGGAGGGATGCAGATTGGGAAGGTCATAAACCTAAACCAGGAAAAGGGGCCAATGTTCCATTTTTTGTAGATATTGGCAGATCCAGTAAAGGAGAGAAGGGAAGTTGAGCTCAAAAGTGTGTTTTAGATCCACTGGAATGTGGGTACCAAGGTATTTCAGAGCTTTAGTTGCCCAGTGGAACTTGAAGTTTGTTTGGAGGGCCCGCAAATAAGTAAGGGGCATGGCTACAGTCACAGATATGTGTACATTCATTTTAAAGGATGTGAGGTCTCCATAGAGATCCAAGTCCTTTAGAAACTTAGAGAAGTGGAGACAAAGGGAAACCCTATCTGGTCCCATTTGTGATAGGGATTGGGTAAGACAGAATACCACTGACCCCTGAAGATGGGGTAGAATAAATTGTGAAGGTCCATTGGAGGAAACAGGGGCCTAGGCCTAAATGTCTTAGTGTGGCATATGAGGAATTGCCATATTACCCGATTCAAAGCCTTTTCAGCATCAGTTGATAGGAAGAAGGCATGGGGTCTTTGTGGAGGACTTTGATGACATTGTCCATGGCCTCCCTAGTGGTGAGAAATCCTACTTGGTCCAAGTGTATGATATTTGTGATGTATGGTAAAAGCTGGTTAGTAATTTTTGATGACAATTTTCAGGTCCAGATTTAGGAGAATGCCAGAAGTTTTTTTAAAGTATGTTTTTTTAAAGTATGTTCTGGACCTTTTTTTTGCTATACTAAAAGGTGATTTCACATATGATTGCAAATATATGCAACCAAAACCTCTGTTTTTTTTTTTAATGAATTTGGTAAACTAGTTTAGACTTTCAATGTATTCCTTGCTATGTATGTCTCCATTTAGAAACAATGTTACAGTAGAGTTAGGGACCGCACTTTGCAGAGGGTCCTTGACGTGGCAGTGCGGCTTCACATATATTTGCAAATGTACCCAACATAAGCAAAACACAAACTGTTGAAACAATTTAGATTTTTTTATTTTATTTTGCTGACTGGCTGAATTGTTCCGGTGAATTCTGTGTATTGTATTGTTCTGTGAACTGCAATGCTTAACTGCTTGCAGTTGTACGGCGGCAGTCTGGCGCTCCCAGGCAAAGTGCCGTACATGTACGGCGCTAGCCTGGGAGGAGCTAGGAGATGATTGCGCGCCGCCGGAGGTGCGCTCCCGCCCCCGCTCATCGGCTGGGGAGCCAGCGCGTGAGCCCGGCGGCTTCGTTGGCTGCCGGACACTCGTGATCTCCCGCTGCAGTGAGAGAAGGACAGACGGCTGATGTAAACACAGCCGTCAGTCATTCTCACTAAAGTAATCACAGAGGCTATGCAAACCTGCTATGTAGGATCGCACGTCTCTGTGATTACATCACAAGCCACGCCTCCCACAGTTAGAATCACGCCCCCCCTTGATCACCAGTAAAGGTAACCCCTTCCCTGCCAGTGTAATTTTTACAGTAACAGTGCATATTTATAGCACTGATTACTATAGTAATGTCACTGGTACTCCCAAAAGTATCAAAAATGTCAGTCAGGGGTCTGATCTTTCCGCTGGAATGCAGCAGTCCCACAAAAAAAAAATCGCAGATCGCCGCCATTATTAGTTAAAAAAAAAACAATAAAAATGACATAAATCTTTCCTGTAGTTAGTAAGCGCAATAACTTTTGCGAAAACCAATCAAAATATGCGTATTACGATTTTTTTTACCAAAAATATGTAGCAGAAAACAAATTGGCCTAAAATGTTAAAAAATTTAGACTTTTACATTTCTTTTTGAGAATTTCATATAAAAAATGTGAAAAATATTGTTATTTTTTTCAAAATTGTCACTATTTTTTTGTTTATAGCGCAAAAAATAAAAATCACACAGGTGATCAAATACCACCAAAATAAAGCTCTGTTTGTGGGAAAAAAAGGACGTCAATTTAATTTGGGTACAGCGTCCAACGATGGCGCAATTGTCCGTTAAAGTCACACAGTGCCGAATCGCAAAATAGGGCCTGGTCTTTGAGCAGCCAAATCTTCCGGGGCTAAAGTGGTTAAGCACTGAATCACACTATTGTGCGTTATTGCAATATATGTTATCACATGTTACATGCATTAGTGTGTTGCAGTGCTATTCATTGTCAATGGTAGCTCAGCACATTGACCCAGCGCACTTCCAACACATATGCATTGCAGTGCACCACAGCGCACATCAACGCACTGCCATTGCGCTTGTCAGATTTTTTTGTCTGTTCTGAACAACCAAATGGACAGCTGTAGCATTACATACTATTCTTGTGTAGCTTCTGTTTAGCGATCAATCTCTACTACACAAATGAGTATATTTCTTATCTGCTGAAAGATTTAACTGCTTTCTATAGGCACACCACAGGCTCACTTTGACCCGTGACCCTAAAGCCAAAGCAAACTTAGATTTTAAATCAGCTTAGTACAAACCAGAGGCATAAAAACAAAGTGTGTGTAAAGCCAGACAGGTTTGTATATCTTTAAACATCAGCCACAGCCTGACTAGAAAAGCCTATGCGCTGCCAGCATGCTGAAGAAAATGTCCCTTGCTCTACATGGGGAAGCTGAAGTCTCTCTGCAGAGGTCCAGCTTGTTACCTGAAGAGTCAGAGCTAAAGATCTCCAATAGCAGAGAGCATGAACTGTTTTGATTGCAGTGTTAAAACTCAGACTCTGCAGGGGGCATGTTGGAGAGAGATCATTGCTTCCACACAGAAAGCAAGGGCAGGCTGTGGTTGTTTTTCCAACTGCAATACACTGAACGCCTTTTTGTCATGATGCCCCTGGAACATACAGTATTTAGTCGATTTAAACAAAAGGATCATTTGGCTTTAATGGAGTGGCAGGAGCTTGAAAGGAAAGTAAGTATGCACACCTGAAGAAGGCGGCAGTAAAAATGTATATAAAAATATAATATATTGCAATTTACCAGTCCTAAGATATGGCGGCTGTATTCGTTTTCTTTTTTTCCTTTGTTTTCATCTGATGATCCTGCCAGTAACATACTTCCTGTCCTAGGGTAACAAAGCTCATTCATCATATTGTATGTATGGAAAAGCATCATCGACACCCTTGGGCAAAAAGTGTATTAGGACTATAGGACACCCCCTTCCTAACCTTCATAACATAAGGGGCAGGTGTTCTGTAGTCTATGGAGGGAAACTCAACAGGGCTGACAATACTGCTTGAGCTTTCATTGCAGCAGAGGCACAGAGCAAAGGAACTTACAAACTTACTGGATTTCTGGCAGGTATTTTTTTTTTAAATGGGACAAAATAGGACAAGTTCATTGTTAGGTTTTACAAACTCCTTAACCCAATAATGTATTCCATAGGTCGGCAGCACTGGGGGTTTTACACACACTCCCTCTGCCATGTTCTCTGTATCACCTGTACAGCTAAAGGGCCAGTCCATCCAAAAGTGATATTTCAGTTGTAAGTGGAGTCTGCTGGGCTTAGTCGCCCACCGGCTTCTTATGTCTCCTGTAGTATCCTCACAATGATCACAATGAATCACAGTAGCCCACAATGAGGTGCTCCCATTTCTCCTGTTGAATGCACCATCCAATGAATTAAATTGCTCATCTGAGAGAATCATGACCCCCCCCCCCCCCCTGGAATTAATTGGAGTAAATGTGAATATCTGGAATCTCAGTTCCAGGCATCTCATTCCCAACATATGAGATACAGTTAGGTAGTATAAAGCTCCTCCATCTATGTGACCCACAACACAAATTACAGGTGCCTCTCAAGGCTCGACCAGGTCCTCTTGCATGACAAACCGCTAGGAGTGCTGACAAGGACAGAGCTTGTCCCAGCTCAAAACAACCAGTAGGGAAAGAAAGTCCTAAAGGTTGCACATCACAGCAAAATCTGTGAGGAGATATGACAGCCTCAGCCCGGCTCCAACCAAGCCATGCCCCTCAAATGTGTTTCACTCTGCCCCAGGAGCTTAATCATGGGAAATTATGGCTCCAACATCTATTACTAAATGTTTTGGGTGGAGTGACCCTCCAAAAACTACGATACATAACATCTTCCTATATAGTCATAAAACTGCCTCTGCTCTTGTCTTGTCCAGGAAATCAGCACCAACTGAGAGTTAATAACTCTCAGCATTGGTGCCAGTTGACACAAAGATAACCCCCAACATTGGTGTCAGTGGGCAGAATATTAACCCCCAATGTTAGTGTCAGTGGATGCAATATTAACCCTTAACATTGGTGTCACTGCCAATTGATACAATTTTAACCCCCAACATATGTGTCAGTGGATGCAATATTAACCCCCAAAATTTGTGTCAGCAGATGCAATATTAACTCCTAACATTGGTGTCAGTGGACATAGTAATAACTCTCAGCATTGTTGTCATTTGACGCAATAATAACCAGTGGCCTCACTAGTGGGGGCCAGAGGGAGCCATGGCCCCCCAACATTTTGCTGTGCACCCCATGTGCCCCCTCTAACAGGGGAGGATCCAGGGGGAGCAATGGGGAAATTGCTCCTTCCAAAATTATTAATGACTCAGAGGATCCCGGCGCCACCTCCTGCTCCGGGATGGCCGGTCGGTAAGCCCAGATTGCGAAGTGCTGAAGTGCTCCAAAAATAATCACTGGTGCCAGGTAACTCGATCCCCTTCTGAGACCCCTATCACCAGAATGGATGAACCCTTATTAGGGGTCAGTGGACGCTTAGGATTAAAGAACTCCTCCAAGCTGTCTCACTGGTAAGTCAAAGCACACAGCATAGCAGATCCTCTCATTGGTGAAAAAATGCAGTATTCTAGAATGGCCACCCTTTTCACTGTATTGGCCCTGGGCAGCTCCAAAAGATTAAACCTTTATTAGTTCCCACATCAAAAATATACTCACAATATGTAAAACTTGTACCAGCCTGTAAGGTAACAATACCGCTTTGGAGAGATGGTTCCGGGAGAGAACCAGGAAATGACGTCAGAAAGTGCTGCACCGGAAGTACCTTGACGCGTTTCACCCTCCCACTTGGGTGGGGAATGTGCTTTTGTGATTGTGCTCCTTGCCATTTTCCATCTGCCTCGATTGTGATCCCTCGCAAGTCACTGTTCTTTCACAGACACCGTAGGAATTTTGGGGATCTCCCAGGGAATATTTCAGACATTTCTGGCTACAAATTGTTCTTTCGTCCATTAGCGGTAAATACATACATACTTACCTTGTTCGTCCGATAAAATGCTAATTTTATATCATACTAATGATATGTGTTGCACCCTCCTAGGTAGTATTCTATGTGCCCCTGTGGTGACTGGTGTTTATCTAGTGCGTCATTGCACATAGCACGTACTAGCCCTAAACACACCGTGCATCATAAATAATTGCCGTTTTTTCTTTCTTTGTAATGAGAGAAACATGGAGGTTACTACCGTTCATTTCTCCTGAAAATGCACAATGTTGGGCCAGATATAAATTTTTTTTACAGCTGCCACTAAGACAGAAATAGAGAGCTAAATTTTCCAATTTGCACACCTGTTTTAATTTTTTTTTTTATCTCTGTGGAGAGATTTCTTCTCTCATAAATACTAAGCAATGGGAAAATTAGGCCCCTTTCACACATACGGTACGTTTGTCTGTTTTTTATCCATCCGTTGATAGATGAAAAACGGACATCAATGCATCTCTATGTAAAAACGGATGACAACGGATGATCATCCGTTAACATCCGTTTTTCATCCACTTCCGTCAATGTCCGTTTTTTGGAACGGATGAATGCTCTATTTTTCATCCGTCAAAAAAACGGATCAGACGAAAAACGGATGTAAACGGACAAACAATCCGTTTTTCATCCGTTTTTTGCATTGGTAGTGGATGTAAAAAAAACGGATGAAAAACTGATACATTTTGACGTGACTGAACTGATGAACTGAACACAGGGCCTAATTCACTTGAACGCCTAGCTGGCGTATGTGCATACTTTTAGTTTCTACGGCAGAATCCCAGTAGATTTACTCCTAAACTGATTTCATTATAGTGTGCGGGGAAACGTAGTCACGAACGCAAATTCACAATAGGCAATATACGGCAACGAATGAGTAAATTAGTAGTCATGCTAAAAGTACCACTATGGACATGGAAATAACGTTTCAAGCATGATAGCATAGCTGAAATGGTTCTTACAGATGTGATATATTGTTTGGAAATTATCTGCTTTGAAACATTTTCAAAAATTGATGTTTAAAAAGAAATTTCAAAGAAAGTCTGAGAAGACATACTATATCTCTCCCAAAAGAGATCCAAACCCTCAGGTTTCACAAAAGATAAATCAAATTCCTAAATTCCCAAAGTTATCACAGGGTTTAAACCCCATTTCCAAAACCAACTCAGCCACCCTCCCCCTTACTGGTGGGGTTTCCTCCCCCTCCCACCTCAACTGAACCACATTCGTCCGACCTACTAACCAGCCCCCCACCAAACCTCCCTGAATTGTGATTATTTCCAAAATTCCCACCACCCACCGTGGTGTGACTCCCCAAAACCGAAGCATAGCTCCCTATATTCCTCCCAGCAGAGAATACATCCATTTGTTTTGAACCACCTGACACACACCTGGCAGATAACAATTGTACAGATTCGGGATTGGCCTGTACAACTGATGAATCCTTCTTCTGCTGAGCAGGGGGAGAAATGTCATTGTTATTTTTCCCAGCAATATTAACCCCTTCCCCACCACCCACCTCATTCATTGCTTTATCATTATGAATACTTGCTGGCACATTCATAATTCTTGTTGTCTTCACAGCAGTGTCCATAGTTGCTGCTGCACTGGTAAGAGCTTCAGCTGTCATCTTTTCTTCCACTAGGACAGGGGTTTCAGCTGTGGAAATGGAATGCTGTTTTAACACAGCAACAGATAAAACATTACAGGAGACTTCCATGGCTGCTTCCACTCCAGTTGCAGCACCATGCTGATCCCCTCCCCCACAAGCAATCAGCTGGTCAATCAGCCCTGGAACACTGGGAAACTCAGGTGAAGCAGACTCTTTGGAGCTGGCAGCCATTTCGCTTGTAGAGGGACTACTGGTCTCAGCAGGAGCAGAAAAATCCATAACTGGGGTGTTTGATGCAGGTATATCTGCATTGCTCTGATGGTCTGTTGACACCTGGTGACACCTCTGTCAGGGGTTTCCCCTGCATGTCTGCACTGACACACACACATATATATATATATTTTTCAACATTTTCTGTCTTTTTTCTTTTATACAGTATACAAACCCGATTCCAAAAAAGTTGGGACACTGTACAAATTGTGAATAAAAACATAATGCAATTATGTGGAAGCTTCACATTTCAATATTTTATTCAGAATGCAACATAGATGACATATCAAATGTTTAAACTGAGAAAAAGTATTATTTTAAAGGAAAAATAAATTGATTTTAAATGTTATGGCATCAACACATCTCAAAAAAGTTGGGACATGGCCATGTTTACCACTGTGTGGCATCCCCTCTTCATTTTATAACAGTCTGCAAAAGTCTAGGGACTGAGGAGACAAGTTGCCCAAGTTTAGGAATAGGAATGTTGTCCAATTCTTGTCTAATACAGGTTTTTAGTTACTCAACTGTTTTAGGTCTTCTTTGTTGCATCTTCCTCTTTATGATGCGCCAAATTTTTCTATGGGTGAAAGATCTGGACTGCAGGCTGGCCATTTCAGTACCCGGATCCTTCTTCTACGCAGCCATGATATTGTAATTGATGCAGTATGTGGTCTGGCCTTGTCATGTTTGAAAATGCAAGGTCTTCCCTGCAAGAGACAACATCTGGATGGGAGTATATGTTGTTCTAGAACTTGGATATACCTTTCAGCATTGATGGTGCCTTTCCAGATGTGTAAGCTGCCCATGCCACACGCACTCATGCAACCCCATACCATCAGAGATGCAGACTTCTGAACTGAGCGCTGAGAACAACTTGGGTTGTCCTTGTCCTCTTTAGTCCGGATGACATGGCGTCCCAGTTTTCCAAAAAGAACTTCAAATTTTGATTTGTCTGACCACAGAACAGTTTTCCACTTTGCCACAGTCCATTTTAAATGAGCCTTGGCCCAGAGAAAACGCCTGAGCTTCTGGATCATGTTTAGATTTGGCTTCTTTTTTGGCCTATAGAGTTTTAGCTGGCAACGGCGAATGGCACGGTGGATTGTGTTCACCGACAATGTTTCCTGGAATTATTCCTGAGCCCATGTTGTGATTTCCATTACAGTAGCATTCCTGTATGTGATGCAGTGCCGTCTAAGGGCCCGAAGATCACGGGCATCCAATATGGTTTTTCGGCCTTGACCCTTACACACAGAGATTATTCCAGATTCTCTGAATCCTTGGATGATATTATGCAATGTAGATGATGATAACTTCAAACTCTTTGCAATTTTTCTCTGAGAAACTCCTTTCTGATATTGCTCCACTATTTTTCGCCGCAGCATTGGGGGAATTGGTGATCTTCTGCACATCTTGACTTCTGAGAGACACTGCCACTCTGAGAGGCTCTTTTTATACCCAATCATGTTGCCAATTGACCTAATAAGTTGCAAATTGGTCCCCCAGCTGTTACTTATATGTACATTTAACTTTTCCGGCCTCTTATTGCTACCTGTCCCAACTTTTTTGGAATGTGTAGCTCTCATGAAATCCAAAATGACCCAATATTTGGCATGCCATTTCAAAATGTCTCACTTTCAACATTTGATATGTTATCTATATTATATTGTGAATAAAATATAAGTTTATGAGATTTGTAAATTAGTCCATTCCTTTTTTACTCACAATTTGTACAGTGTCCCAACTTTTTTGGAATTGGGTTTGTATATAAATATATATAAAAACCCAGTGGTGATGAAATACCACCAAAAGAAATCTATTTTTGTTTGAACTTTTTTTTATAAATTTCATTTGTGTACAGAGTTGCATGACTGAGCAATTGCCGGTAAAAAAAGCACAGTGCTGAATACCAAAAAATGGGCTGGTCATGAAGAGGGTAAACCCTTCTAGAGCTTAAGTGGTTAAACAAAGACAACCTGATAAAGTTCATTATAACACATAAAAAAATACATATGAAAAACACCTAGAGGTTGATTTACTTGAATTGGAGAGTGCACATTCTGGTGCAGCTGTGCATGGTAGCCAGTCAGCTTCTAACTTCAGCTTGTTCAAATAAATCAAATTTTGAGCATCCCCTGGAACTAAAATGTCATTTTTGGTGAGATACTCTCAAAGGGAAATCATGTCTAAGGGCCAGTTCACACCATAGAAACGCAGTCCAAGTGCATTCCGGATGCTTTTCTGCATGATAATTTTTGATGCGTTCCAGTGCGTTTCCCCCCCCCTCTTTTTTCTTAATGTTAAATAAGGACATGTGCGTTCCAGTGCGTTTTTGGTGCATTTAAGTGCGTTTAAGTGCATACCGGTGCATTTTACCACATTGCCAGTACAGTCCAGTGCAGAAAAAACACACCATGTTCTACTTTTTTTTCTGGAACTGGAACGCCCTGCAACTGACTGCACTGGTGTGAACTATGCCATTGAAAAAAATACATAACCTACTATCCATGCATTTTTGATGCAGAAAAAATGCACTGGACTGCATGTGGTGTGAACTGGCCCTAAAGGATTGCACCCTGCAGCTTTCCTCATTAGAGCCCTGCAGGTGCAGCAGCTGATTGATAATTATAAAACCACTCCCATATAGATTAAAGCTGGATACACACTATACAACTTTTTTGGTAGATTTCCTTTAGATTTACCTTCAACTATGTAGTGCAAGGGCCTGCCTGATTGCATATAGATTGAAAGTGTTTAGGTTTGACCTCATATTATATGGTTTTGGTAAATCTAAAGGAAAAAATCTAAAGAAAATTGTATAGTGTGTATCCAGCTTTACTGGGAACATGGACACAGACAAACAGCGATTTCCTCAGAATAACAAAAGTTAATCCCTGCAATGTACAGAGATCACCCAGAGGGGAATGTTTTTTTTCTCAACAAAAGTGGAGTTATTTTTTAAGCTTTGACAAAAAAAAAAGAAAAAAAACTGAAAGCTGATTGGTTTTATGCAGAGCTGCATCAGGTTTTGCACTCTCCAGTTTTAGTAAATCAGCCCCAATGTTTGTTTTGACTTGGGATTATATCCGGTAAACCGTTGCTCTATCAAATAAGTTTCACACTTCTTGGTAAAGTTGTCATGGTTTTTAAGATATCAATTCTCTTTGCTCATCTGAGTGCCAAAAACTTGAACTCTTTGAGTATTCCTATCAATGCCTAATGGTTTGTTAGGTTTGAGCAGTTAGCAGACTGGAGCTCTGAGGAAGGGGAGTCTGTCCCCTGAAACGCGTCAGCTCTCCAATCGGGTTTGATCCTTTAATAGGCACTTGTTGTCCGGCTAAAGCATTTGTCATTTACGCCTTGTGAATATATCTGTCTGTGAGTATTCATTTGTCTTGTGTGTTGCAATAAATTTGTCTATGGTAATGCACAGGGTGTTAACACCCTCCTCTGTGTTTTTTGCAGTTAGCATGTATCTAATTAGCATGTATCAGTTGAACACAATGCAACCCCAGGTTTAAAACCATGGTTTGCACTTTGCTGATCAAATAACATGAAACAGCCACAGGGAATGATATTTAAAGTGGAACATTAGTCAGAAAATTAAGTTCTACTAAATGACTTCATGCTGGTCCCTTTTGCAGGTATAGCTATGTTTACTGTTTAAAATCCAGTAAGACACGGTCTCACCCTGCTCTGCACATGCTCAGTTGCTCTCCATTTTTAGGCACTGACAAATTTGTAGAGGCCAATTTGCTGACAGCCTTTAAACCTTCCTATCATTTAGAGCCAACAAAGCTGCTTCTGTTTGATCTGCAACTTCCATGGTGTTACATATGTGATAAGTTATGACACCAGACATTTGATGGCTTGAGAATTTGGTTGAGGACACAAGCAGCAAAATCCTGCCATTTTGAAACTGTTAAATCGATGGGTTTAATTCCGCTTTATGATTTACCTTTGTTTAGGGACTTTGGGCTTCAGCAAAATGGCAGCCTCCAGCAAGAAGAAACAGGAACAATGCTGAAGGCAATTTACAGCACACACAAAATTTGGTAGCATAATTATTATTGTGGAATCCTTGCTAAAGAACATTATTTTTGTAAGTTGTTATGGGTAAAGTTCTGCTTTAAAGAGTCAGGACACCAAAGTGATATTTCAGTTATAGGTAGAACCTGGTCAGCCACTTGATTCTTAACTGTGTTGGATAATGCAACAGCAACCTGTTCCTGTCTCTATCTTACATAATATAGGATACAAAGACAAAGTCTAAAAGGAAGAGTGATTATGCCTTATAATGTCTACAGCAGATGTGTAGACCTGGAAAGTCAAGCACAAAGATCTCATCATTAGTTCTGACAGTTATAGCAGAGGGAGATTTGTGGCTCATCTATCCAGCCTCCTGAAGAAGTGGCCATCTCTGTATTTTAAAATGCATTGATGTTGTATTTATGTACAACCCATATCTAATAAATATCCACTGTCATAAAGAAACAGTTTCCGAGTACATACTTTAATGACGAGTGACTTTGCTAATGTAATTTCCCATTGCTTTGAGATCTTTCTTTATCTATCAAGGTACACTGCCTTGAAAAAGTATTCATTCCACATTTTATCACGTTGCAACCAAAAACGTAAATGTATTTTATTTGGATTTTTTGTGATAGACCAACACAAAGTGGCACATAATTGTGAAGTTGAAGGAAAATTATAAATAGTTTTCAACATTTTTTACAAATAAAGATGTGAAAAGTGTGGGTGCATTTGTATTCAGCCCCCCCAAGTCAATACTTTGTAGAACCACCTTTTGCTGCAATTACAGCTGCAATTCTTTTTGGGGTATGTCTCCATTGTCTCCAATGTCTATCAGCTTTGCACATCTAGAGAGTGAAGTTTTTGCCCAATCTTCTTTTCGAAATAGCTCAAGCTCTGTCAGATTGGATGGAGAGCTTTTTGAACAGCAATTTTCAAGTCTTGCTACAGATTCTCAATTGGATTTAGGTCTGGACTTTGACTGGGCCATTCTAACACATGAATATGCTTTCATCTGAACCATTCCATTGTAGCTCTGGCTGTATGTTCTGCTGGAAGGTGAACCTCCGCCCCAGTCTCAAATCTTTTGCAGACTCTAACAGATTTTCTTCTAAGATTGTCCTGTGTTTGGCTCAATACATCTTCCCATCTACTCTGACCAGCTTCCCTGTCCCTGTTAAAGAAAAGCATCTCCGCAACATGATGCTGCCAGCACCGAGTTTAATGGTGGGGATGGTGTGTTCAGGGTCATGTGCAGTCAGTTTTCCGCCACACATAGCATTTTGCTTTTAGGCCAAAAAGTGACATTTTGGTCTCCTCATTTTGTGTCCCCTCCATGGCTTCTCACAAACTGAAACGGGACTTCTTATGGCTTTCTTTCAACAATGGATTTCTTCGTGGCACTCTTCCATAAACGCCAGATTTGTGGAGTGCACGACTAATAGTTGTCCTGTGGACAGATTCTCCCACCTGAGCTGTGGATCTCTGTAGCTCCTTCAGAGTTACCATGGGCCTCTTGGCTGCTTCTCTGATCAATGCTCTTCCTACCCAGCCTGTCAGTTTAGATGGACAGCCATGTCTTGGCAGGTTTGTAGTTGTGCCATATTCTTTCCATTTTTGGATGATGGATTGAACAATGCTCCGTGAGAAGTTAAAAGTTTGGGATAATTTTTTATAACCTTATCCCTGACCTGTCTGGTGTGTTCCTTGGCCTTCATGATGCTGTTTGTTAACAAAGGTTCTCTAACAAACCTCTGAGGGCTTCACAAAACAGCTTTAATTATTACACACAGGTAGTCTCTATCTACTAATTAGGTGACTTCTGAAGGCAATTGGTTCCACTAGATTTTAGTTAGGGGTATCAGAGTAAAGGGGGCTCAATACAGATGCACGCCACACTTTTTAGATACGTATTTGTAGAAAATTGTGAAAGCCATTTATAATTTTCCTTCCACTTCACAATTATGTGCCACTTTGTGTTGTCTATCACATAAAATCCCAATAAAATACATTTAACGCTTTTGGTTGTAACATGACAAAATGTGGAAAATTTAAAGGGGTATGAATACCTTTTCACGGCACTGTATTAGGGTTTTGAGAAGCTG
The DNA here is from genome assembly GCF_965119305.1 of Pelophylax lessonae. Taxonomy (NCBI): domain Eukaryota; kingdom Metazoa; phylum Chordata; class Amphibia; order Anura; family Ranidae; genus Pelophylax; species Pelophylax lessonae. The sequence goes on from NC_138774.1 coordinate 89,058,135, forward strand.
TCAGGTGGTTTTGAGCCAGTATAAGCCTGTTCAACAGAAACGGGATGACATTCGGCATGTGTGTACAGCAGTCTGTATGACAGAAGCCAGCAAAGAGTGCTGACTGGTTGATTCTGGTGGGGGGTAGTTCCACTGTCAGAATACAATAGCTCAGCAACGAGTTTGCTGTACTAACAAAGCATAGTTAGTACAGCGGGTTCCTCCTTTTTTTCTCATTCAGCCTGCAGGGTTCAACGAAAAAAAAAAAAAAAAACCTGTCATTGTGTACCAGGCTTACATCTCCAGCATCCACTAAAACTCAAATTCTGTATCAGGTTGGGGTGGTCCGATCCTTTAACTCAGGGGTGTCAAACCGAATTTCATTGCGGGCCACACAAGCATTATGGTTATGCTCAAAGAGCCGGCTGTGTCTGTAAGACTAGACACATTTATTCAGGGCTTTTTTTTCTCAGAGAATAGGTGCAGGAACTCAACCACGACCCCCACTGAATTGCATCAAACTATGGGTGTGGCCAAATTGCACAGTGGGAGGTTCTTAAAGGGGCTCTAAAATGCCAGGAGTGAAGTATGTGCGGAGTTCAGAGATGGGCAATGTATATAGTGCAGGGTCCGGGAGTGTACTACGTACAGAGCGCAGGGTCCAGGGGTGCACTACGTACAGAGTGCAGGGCCTAGGGGTGCACTACGTACAGAGTGCAGAGTCCAGGGGGGCACTACGTACAGAGTGCAGAGTCCAGGGGTGCACTATGTACAGAGTGTAGAGTCTAGGGGTGTACAATGTACAGAGTGCAGAGTCCAGGGGTGCACTACGTACAGAGTGCAGGGCCCAGGAGTGTACTACGTACAGAGTGTAGAGTCCAGGGGTGTACAACATACAGAGTGCAGAGTTCAGGGGTGCACTACGTACAGAGTGCAGGGCCCAGGAGTGTACTACGTACAGAGTGTAGAGTCCAGGGGTGTACTATGTACAGAGTGCAGAGTCCAGGGGTGTACTACGTGCAGAGTGCAGGGCCCAGGGGTGCACTACATACAGAGTGCAGAGTCCAGAGGTGTACTACGTACAGAGTGCAGGGTCCAGGGGTGTACTACGTACAGAGTGCAGGGTCCAGGGGTGTACTACGTACAGATCGCAGAGTCCAGGGGTGTACTACATACAGGGTGCAGAGTTCAGGGGTGTACTACGTACAGAGTGCAGAGTCCAGTGCAAAGTTCACAGGCGCACTACATACAGAGTTCAGGTGTGCGCTGCGTACAGAGTGCAGTATTAAGGAGTGTGCTACATACAGAGTGCAGGGTTTAGGGGTGTGCTGTGCACAGTGTGCAGGAATGAGCTTTCTTTCACAGGCTGTTCACATCTCTCTTCCACCCCTTCCCCTGGGTGCGAGGGCCACAAGAAATGGCCTGGAGGGCCGGATTCGGCCCTCAGGCCTTGTGTTTGACACATGTGCTTTAACTCCTCTTGAGATCAAGTACGCTATTTTTGGAAAATGGAAAACATTTTTTTTTTTACATATTATATGAATGAGAACTAACAAATCTTTGCTTTAAGAGATTTTCCACAATCAGCACAGGGGATAACATTCCTCCTTTTTTCTCCCAAGAGTGGATCTTCCCTCTCCAAAACCTCTTTTGAAAAATCTTTAACCACAAAGGCTACCATGATTTCATACACGTGATATCACTTTGTTTTTATAACAAAAGTTTAATAAAAAAAAGTCACATCATTCATTATCTATATCAACAAAGATAGAGGTTGAAGACCACAATCAAGATCACAATCAATAAAGAATCTCCTTTGATAAAGGTGTGAAGTCTTCCTCATAGGCAACACAATAGGATGGTCCTTTAGCTGACTGACATCCTACAGTAATTTTCTGAAATAGGGCTTCATAATGTCTCTACTTCATATTTGTCTACGACGGTAAACAAGCTGTAGAAAAAGAGAAACACAAAGAAAATGTTTAAAAATAAACATGCAGATACATTCTAGAGAAGCCAATCAACCTATCAATCATTTTTGGGTAGTGAAGGGAACTGTAAGCACATATCCAGGCAATTTTTTTAAATAGTTTTGAATAAAGTTGGGAAACATTGGAACCATTGTTTGTTTTTTCTGGAAATACATTTTCCCCTCATTTCCTGTCAAGGTGACAACAGTTTTACCAGACAGGAAGTGAGGGGAAAGTTGTAACACAGATAGCAATACAAAGTTGACAGGGGTCTTACAGCAGTAACAAATGCAAACCAAAAATTGAATATATTGCAGCTTACCAATCACTGGATGTGGTGGCTGCATTTGTTTTCATAATTTGACTTTTTCACTCTGTTTTCACCTGTTGATTGGGCCAGTAGCACACTTCCTGTATTAGAATGTCTCCACTCAGGATGAATGAGCACAGGGGGCCCAGCAGACAGCAGCATTGTCAGTTTGGGAGGAGTGTAATGCCTCGTACACACGCAACGATTATCGGCCGACCGATCATCCGACTTTTGTCCAGAGTGGTGTTTTGTTGGTTGGAATGTGCCTAGACTGCACACGAGTTTTCTCGGCCAACAAAAATCTACTTCAGAAGTGATGTCATGTGCTGGTTTACTTTCCGTGTGTTTTTCTTCTCTGAGCATGCCCAGTCTTGCTTATAAGATTTTTGTCTGCCGAAATCTGTACTGACTGACGGAAAATCGGCCATTGTGTTGACGGCCAACAAAAATTTTATAGCCTGCACACCAGATTTTATTCGGCCGAAAAGTCAGAGTCGGTTGTCGGAAGCATCATACTAACAAGCCGAAAGTCGGCCGATCGGACGTTGGCCGAAAATTCCTGGCCAATAATCGATGCGTGTGTACGAGGCATAAGGTGTACTAGCAGATTTAGATACACTAACAAATTGAAGCCAAACTGCTCACACTTTATAATCAGTTACAGCAAACTTTTTTTTTTCCTTTTTGGATAGAGAGTTTACATTAGTAAATAAAAGCTGATCATTGAAAGCTCCCCTGTCAGTGTTAAAAATTTCATATAATCCCTGTAAACTGATACATCGGGAGGAGAGCTTGTTTTGAAAAACAGATTTACTGGTTGGATCATCAGCTGAATATAAAGGAAAGAAAGCCTAAAAAATAAAACTACCATGCTGCCCATGACACCTTACCCCTAGTAATAGCAACTAAAAGAAGACCAGCATGCTCATTGCAGGTTGCGGTTGAAGTGTTTTTCCGGAGCGTTTTGCAGTGTCTCTTGCATTTTTGAATATGCGTTTTTGATGCCTTTTGCGGGTTTGTTTTTGGCTAATAGTAAAGTATGACAGTTCTTTTCACGTGTTACCACTTTGATGCGACTTTACACTCTCTGGCACTCAAGTAGCATCAAAGTCACATCAAAGTAGTGCAGGAACCTTTATGTGCCCAAAGTTGCATGTTTGAGTTCGTGTTAAGGGCTAGGGATAGGGTTAAATGTTAACCCTTACCCCTAACATCTAACCCTAGTTGTTAACCCTAACCCTAAAATGCGACTTCGGACACATAAAGGTTTCTGCTCTACTTTGATGTGTCTTTGATGCTACTTAACCACTTAAGCCTCGGAGGATTTGGCTGCTCAAAGACCAGGCCCTATTTTGCGATTCGGCACTGCGGGACTTTAACGCACAATTGCGTGGTCGTGCCCAAATGAAATTGTTGACCTTTTTTTCCCCACAAACAGAGCTTTCTTTTGGTGGTATTTGATCACCTGTGCGATTTTTACTTTTTGCGCTATAAACAAAAAGATAGCGACAATTTTTTATATGAAATTCTCAAAAAAAAATTTAAAAATCAAAATTTTTAAACATTGTAGGCCAATTTGTTTTCTGCTACATATTTTTGGCAAAAAAATTGCAATAAGCGTATTTTGATTGGTTTGCGCAAAAGTTATTGCGTTTACTAACTATGGGAAAGATTTATGTCATTTTTATTGTTTTTCCTTTTAAAGTAGTAATGGCGGCGATCTGCAATTTTCTTTGCGGGATGGCGACATTGCGGCGGACAGATTGGACCACTGATTGACATTTTTGGGAGTACCAGTGACATTACTACAGTAATCAGTGCTATAAATATGCACTGTTACTGTAAAAATTACACTGGCAGGGAAGGGGTTAACTTTACTGGTGATGAAGGGGTTAAGTATGTCCCTAGGGGCGTGATTCTAACTGTTGGCGCTAAATAAATCCTATATAATAATAATATACAGAAATGGTTAAGGACCGCTATCATCTTTTTTTTTTCTGTCTGCATGAAACTCCCTTTCATTCCTCCAAGAAACACAACAGAAAAATAAAACATTTTAAACAGAGAAAAATCTACTCTTAGACAGTTGAAGAATAGTGTTGAGCGAACACGGACTGTATTATTCGGGTTCGTACCGAATAATTGGATTTTTGTTACCCGAACATGGACCCGAAAACTTTACTGTATGTTCGGGTTTAAAATCCGTGTTTCGGTAATTCTATTTCCTGTTTTGTATGTAATGGCGCGCTTTTAATGGCGGGCTTTCAACAGCCAATCAACAAGCGTTTAACTGATGTGCGCCATCACAGCCATGCCTACTAATGTATTAGCAGCTGTGATTGGCCATCTGAAGCATGTGACCCATGTCTTTATAAGTTCGAGAGACCCAGGGCGGTGCATCATTCTGCTGTAGTTTAGGGAGAGAGCACACATCATACGTGCTGGCTGCTGATTAGGGACAGACAGTGAAAAATTGTGCCCGAAAAGAATGCAGGGACAGGTCGGAGTGTAGGCAGGGAAAGTTATTTGAACATTTTAGGGACAGGCTGGAGAGATTAGGCAGGGACAGTCTACATCGATTTTGCTGTGTGGGGGGTGGTGCAGTGAACGATCTTTTTGAGCATTTTAGGCACAGGCTGGAGAGATTAGGCAGGGACAGTCTACATCGATTTTGCTGTGTGGGGGGTGGTGCAGTGAACAATCTTTTTGCCCTCACTTGAGCCCACTGAGGAGGAGGAGGGAGAAAAAAATCTATTTTTATCAGTCTGTTGTGTGCAGCGTTCAGCTATATTTTACTACAGATTGCTGTTCTAATCTGCTATTTAAAAATTACAAATTTAAAGAGGAATTTTTTTAAGAGCACTTGCCATGCTCTTAACTACATTTTGCTGCCATTTGCAGCACTCTAGCCCTTTCCATTGGTGTTTTAGAGCCATTTTAGTGCCTGAAAGTTCGGGTCTCCATTGACTTCAATGGGGTTCGGTGTCCGGGTAAAGTTCGGAAAAAGTCCGGGACATGGACCCGGACTTTTTTTTCAAGTTTGGCCGAACCCGATGAACACGGACATCCAAGTGTCCGCTCAACTCTATTGAAGAAGTATTCCCTCCTGTTCTTGAGATAACTCTAACATTTTGTATTTTGTATTTTCTTTTCTGCCACAGAAAAAATGGTGACCACGTTAAATAAAGAGGATAAAACTTCCCAGCGGGGACACAGAAAGCAATAAAATCTACAGAGGTTTTAACATTTCCTCAGATTCCTGAAATATTGCCAAGAGATAAAATGTAACTTACTATGAATGCAAAGGCTAGGAGCATCATGAGGAGCACAGAACCCACCAGAGCCAGAAGGACAATCGCCCACAAAGGAATGTGATTGTAGTCTGTGTTTGAAGGAAACAGAGATAACTGTCACAACTCAGCACCTTCATGTTTTCAGTTGTTGAATCTACTGTATAGTATTACAATATATCCTAAACCTATGTTTAGAGAAAGAAGGACACATTTTAGCATTAAAATAATAATTTTGATGATCTGCTGTTTCTGTGCCTCCACTATATCAGAAATGTCCAAAAGGAACTCTCGGTATCTAAAATGCACTTATGCTTTTCCTATGCAAGGCAAAGTAACAGGTTGTGTATGGCACAGGTGCATAAATTTAAATGTGCATGTGGACCTTGTATGAAAAAAAAAAGCTTTATCACTTGCAGGGCTGGCCCAAGACATTGTGCTGCCTGGGTCCAAGAATAACATGCTGCCCCCCCCCCCCAAAAAAAAATAAAAATCACGCCCAACAAAAGGCCCCCAGATTAATTATTTAATATAAATATAACCTTTAGAAAATATTATGTATACTGTTATCTTCTTCCATAACTCACCACCAGAATAGTCCACCAAACACCCAATGTCTGTCCTCAGTTCTCCTGTAACTCCTGTGCCTGCAGTGCCCATCACCCTAGAAGATCCAGCCTGCCCTGCGTGAGATGGAGTGCACTGATATCTGAGGTCGTTGCGCACACCCCAATCACATGAGGGATGTTCCCCAGAGGAGACCCTCTGCCTCCTCCTACTCATCAGTTTGCACTACGGGCAGCAGTATTAGATGGGGAAATGCCAACCGTAACACTCTTGGGAGTCAATTTGCTGCCCCTCACTAAGTGCTGCCTGGGTCCAATGGACCCAGTGGGACCCATGGTAGGGCCGGCCCTGATCACTTGTTTCTCCTCAAGAGTAGTAGGCTAGAGAGAGATTCAGTCTGCACCAGGAACAAGCTGAGACTGGGAGCTGACTAAACAGTGTGTCTAAAGATTTTTTTATTGTGGAATTGTGTTCTAATTATCTCTGCAAGGGTTTATTTTTTATAATTATTTTGTTCTGTGAACAAATAAAAGCAGGAAAGAAGCCTTAAAAGGCAACCTGACATGTGGACTGGCTCCTAACAAATGCTCGATTTGATGCTGATCCATAATTGGTGGAGCAATGCAAATTGCAAAAAATGGATCACTCTACCTGTAGATGATGGGTACCCCGCTGAGATTAGGCTATTTTGTGCTAAAATGTGGTACTGCAAGACCCAGCACTTTGAGTGTGGCAGAAAGTATTGACCTGCGGACATTGAAGGGACAGTGTAGTCTGTAGACCTGCTGTGTATATCCAGTGGAGAAACCCAGAAAGCTCTGAGATTCTGTTGAGAACAGATTGAAATGTCCTGCTGTGTTAATACTTTGTGCATAACCATATAAAGTGGTGTTTTTGTGAGTGGTTAAAATTCCTGACTTTGCAGTATGGAGGACATGATAAAAGAGCTATTGCCACCCAGCAAAAAGCTTATTAGAATAAACTTGCTAATCACCCACAAGCCAATGCCAAACAGCAAGAAGCCAACAGGTTACTGTCCACCTGGCCAGCCCCCAGAAGCATATGGGGACTCGGGTTGCAGCTCTGGCCTTGGCAGCACAGAAGGTCCATAGACTCTAAATTAGGTGGCACAACAACTTGTAGCTTGAAGACTCTGGTATCAACCAAGGTCATCCTAGTGTAAGCCTCTACTTGCAGAAAATGAAGCCATTGGATGACATCATCTCAAAATTTTTGGACAGATGAACGTGAGTCTGACACAAAGAGCAATGGGTTTTGGCTGCTGACCCCTTTTGTTTCCAAGGTACCTCAGAAAGCCAACTTGAACCGGGCCATGGAGGATTCCAATGACTATGAAGAATTTAAAGCTGAAATTCTCCAACACCTGAGGGTTACGACTTGTGACTATGCTCAACGATAACACCACTGAACCTATCACCCTTTTCAGAGATGCATTCTTTTAAAGAAATGGCTGTGTCATGTTTCACATGCTTCCTCACATATTTCCTCTACCCCTAGCCTCAGCAAGCAGTTAATTTTGGCAGTACAAGGATACCTTTTACAAGAATTCAGGAGTTTAGCTTAAAAAGTGTGGGGCTGTGTACGCAGGCATGTGGGTAACTCAGTTAACACACTGCCACTCAAAACTGAAATATTTTAATTATGAACTGACCCTTTAAAAGAAAATCAATAAAAGCTTGACAATTTTCACTGGGGAAATGCATGGTGCAGTTTGGAATTTGAAATAGCCCCTATCCCAACAGAGGAACTTGATTACCCTAACATTTGCAAGCATCATCGGAAACTGGTTCAACATCTTGCTAATGTGTTTTGGAACCACTGAAAGATGGAGTACCTTTCTAGCCTTCATCGCAGTAAATGGCAAACTAGCAAGCCCAACCTACAAGTGGGGGATATAGTTAATGGTCGCACTTTATTCCGTTGTTCTTCCCTTCCCTATTGTTTTGCAGATGTTCCTGAAAAATAATCTTCATTTGGTTATATTTGGACTTGGACTAAAGTTTATTAATAATAGAAATCATAGATTTCGACAGGGAGTGTCATGTTTCACATGCTTTGTGATATGCCTTTAAATGTTAAAAGTATTATAGTATACAATCTGTATAGATAGCTCCACCCCTTTGTTCATTTTTCTCAGTAATGCATCTCAGCCTCATGTCTCTTGGAGTAGATCACATTATGATCTTTTGACCTATCTGATGTTCATAATTGTAAGATCCTCACAGCTAATGGATTAAACTTCACAAGATGTTCAAAGTGTCGTCTGTATCGAATCACTGTCTGCTAATTCAGCTAAGATTATGGGTTATCACTATCTCATCACAACTGTAAGTTACAGAGATCACACTTTTAATGCTTAGATTGGGAAGGAATAACAGGCTGGAACCTGAAAGTCTCATAGTTGCCCAAATTGTGAAGGGGATTACAATGGATAATTGTCTGTGGGCCCTAAAATAAAACCTAAAATCCACCATGACATGTGCGTAAGGATTGGCTTTAGCCTACATGTCTCTGCCAAGAAACGACACCTCTGATGCATTTTGCCCTGCCCACTGGGGTTACATAGTTACATAGCTAGTCAAAAGACATAAGTCCATCTAGTTTAATCAATAAAAAAAACAAAAAAAAAAAACAAAACAACAACAACAATACAATATCATATACACAATTATTTACCCACATCCAGAGGAAGGTAAAACATCCCAGAAAAGCATGATCTAATTTGCTACAGCAGGGGAAAAAAATTCCTTCCTGATCCCCCGAGAGACAATTGGATATTCCCTGGATCAACTTTACCTATAAATGTTAGTAATTAGTTATATTATGTTTATTTAGGAAAGAATCCAGGCATTTTTTTAAAGCAATTTACTGAGCTGGCTAGAACCACCCCTGGAGGGAGTCTATTCCACATTTTGACAGCTCTTACTGTGAATTTCACAGCTCTTACTCTTACAGTTTCTTGGAGAAGACATGTAGGCTGAAGCCAATCCTTACTTACGCCTTACTGCACATACCGCTTTGGATGGGCACATACGGCCTGCACCCCTTCACCTGTGGATCATGGATAGAGTATTTCTGGCTTTGAGTGGAGTTCAAAGCGAAGCTTAATGTGATTGTAAAACTCAGTTTTATTTAAAAAAAAATAACAAACATGTTGTACTTACCTGCTCTGTGCAGTTTGTTTTGCACATAGCAGCCCAGATCCTACTCTTTTCGGGTCCCTCTTCAGCTCTCCTGGCCCCTCCCTTACTTTGAGTGCCCCCACAGCAAGCAGCTTGCTATGGGGGCACCCAAACCAAGTCACAGCTCCGTGTATCTATTCAGACACGGAGCTGCCATTCAAACCACGCCCCCTCTCTCTCCTCATTGGCTAATTGACTTTGATTGACAGCAGTGGGAGCCAATGGAGCCACTGCTGTGTCTTAGCTAGTGAGGAGGGGAGTCCTGGACGGCTGACACAGTTGTGGACATCGCTGAACCAAGAGGGGGGCTCAGGTAAGTATTGGGGGGGGGGCTGAGGAGGGCTGCTGCACACAGAAGGTTTTTTTTAATCTTAATGCATAGAATGCATTAGGATAAAAAACCTTCTGACTTTACAACCCCTTTAAGCGCACAGTGTGGGCTTTAATGTTTCTATATGTATTTTAATTTGCGGATAAATAAATGCAGGAAAGAAGCCCTAAAATTTAATCTGACATGGGGACTAGCTTATTACAAATGTTCTACTTGATATTGCTCAATACAATATATGGGGAAGGAGAAACAGCAGAAGCAGCCAGTCAGCTGTAGCGCAGTGCTCATGTGCCAACAAGTGACCTGTAATAGGGGAGAATGCAGAGTGATAGAGATATAAGCTTACTCTGCTGCTTCTTTTTTCACTGTACAGTCAGAGGCTTGAGGAGGAAGAAGGCCTGCAAGTGTCACTGCAGGAGAGAAAAATCAGGTCTCCTGTCCTGTGGACTGAGCTGTGAAATCTCAGGAATGGATGGGCAGAAATATGCATTCTTGTGCATGTATTTAGTCTGCGTATTTAGCTGTTTGCCTAGATTTCAGCTTCATGTTTTACTTCAAACTGCTTGCCGCCAAATCCAATACCTGTATGTCATTTGACTTCAAGTGGTTGTACTGTATTGATGCCTGCAGCAGCAGGCATCACCCTGCTACCATTTTTAAGAGCTGACGGTTGGCTCTCTTGTAATAACAACCAATGCTGCTAAGCAGCTGCTCGGTTGTTATTGTAAGTAGCGGGAGGGTACTCCCCCCTCTCCTGCTTCCCACTGGGAGACCCGAGCAACCACCCGACACATCCGCCGGCTACCTGGAGACCCGAACAAAGGCTTTGATCGAGTCTCGGATATGGTAACCCAGAAGCGATGTCATGACATCACTTCCAGATTACTGGCATCCTAAAGGCGCCAGTTTGAAAAAAATCAAAAGCGTTCAAAAATGCAGATCTTGCTGTTTTGAATGCTTTTAATTGCAAAGGAGGGATTTGGAGTCTTATAGACCCCAGATCACTCCATAAAGAGTACCTATAACGTGCTTTAAAAATTAAAGCAACAGTATAAAAATAAAAAATAATAGTGTAAATTAATAGTTAAAAAAAAATTATTAAAGTGCCCCGTCCCCCTGTGCTAGTGCGCAAAGGCGAATGCTTGCGTTGGTCCCGAACGCATGCAATCCGCGATTGTTCAAAACATGTGAGATATCACCACGAACATCAGATCATGGGCAGTGTTTCTAGCACTAGACCTCCTCTGTACATCTGACAGCATCGCTTATTGATAGTAAAATTTACGTAGTTTGTCGCAGTTGTGTGGGTATCTATTTACTCAACGTGACATCATCTTTTATATTTTACAAAAATTGGGTTATGTATTGTGTTTTTTTAGCATTAAAATGTAAAAAAAGTATATTTTTTTCCCCAAAAACTGCGTTTGCAAAACTGCTGGGCAAATACCGTGTGACATAAAAATGGCAAAACTCACCAATCTATTCTCTAGAGCCTCTGCTTTAAAAAAATATAACATGTTTGGGGGTTTTAATAAATTTTCTAGAAAAAAAAATAACAGATTTTCAAAAGAAAGTGCCAGAAAATGCCTGTTATTCAACTGGTTAAACACACAGGTTCATTTTGATGCCATGATACATCCAATACTTTTCTAGTAATATTTTTTATACTTACTCTCTCCATCACAGAGTGATCCTGTAAGACAGAAAAAGGAAAAAAAAAAGATTATGTTTTTCTGATTTTCAAGTGTTTTATTTGGTGGTAATAATATACATTCATTATCAGCGTCAGTATGGTGTCTGTTCCACAGAAATTATATTCTACTGGATTGAAACTTTAGAGCTGAACTTCCTTGAAGATTCTTAGAACTCTCAGACACTCCAACAGTGAGACCAAATTGTGAGAATTTCTATCCTTTCACCCATGCCATGTACTCTCACTTCTCTCGCTGCAGAAAGACATAGGTGAATGTTCTGCTTCACAGTGACCAAGAAAAGAAGATGCTATCAGTGGGACTGTTAATGTGATTTTAAAGCTAAACTCCGGGATTTTTGGAAAAAAATATCCTTGCAGTAGGACACCATCCACATTGCAAGGGTTGATTTATCATAAAGTCTAGGGGTACATGGATAAGCTGGAATACTTTCTTTATTCGTTGCATGATTCCGACACTCTTCCCTTCTCTCCAGTGCTCCAGGTTGTGGGCAGGCCAGTGCCATCCTCCTGTACATAATAGGACTGCTGTACCTGCATTATACGTGACGATGCCGGAGCACCAAATATAGGAGGCTTTGGGGGTCACACAGCATGGTGGATGCCTGATGGAGTGAGGAATTAGGTAAGTATTACAGCTTATTCCTCTATCGCTAGACTCAGCAAGCAGTTAATATTGGCAGTACAAGGATACCTTTTACAAAAATCCAGGAGTTTAGCTTTAAAAGTGTGTGGCTCAATTAACTGGCTGCTTCTCAAAACTGAAATATTTTAATTATGAACTGACCCTTTAAAAGAAAATAATTAAAAGCTTGTCAATTTTCACTGTGGAATTGCATGCTGCACATTGGGAGGCTGTAGTGCTATTCATTCCCAATGGCACCCCCAGGGGAGCACTGGGCCAGGGGGCAGGGGGGCAATTGCCCCCCTGGGCTGCTCTGATGCCCTGTAAAAAGTCTGCACCGCTTCTGTCACAGACATGCCTAAAGGATTCCTGGTGAAGAGAAGTTAAAAGTCCCTGCTGCTGACCTACTGAGTGCGGGTAGAAGACAAGGACAGAGCACAGCCCCCCCCCCCACCCAGCATGGATGGTGTAAACTGTTTCTGAGCCAAGGCCAGTTCCAAGCCCCACTGGAGAATCTCTTCCCCAGGCAGCCCCGACCGAGCTGTCCAAGCTCCTCCAAACTGCCCCTGCTGGCCAGGTCATGAACCTGTATTCGGGTGGTGAGTAGAGAGTACCTGGAGTGGAGCTTCAGCCTGGAATGGGGGTCAGGAGGAAGCTGGGAAGAGAGGGAGTGGGAGGGGGCCGAGTCACTGCAATGCGGGCCTCTGATTTGTACTTGCCTCCTGGGACGAAACTTTCCAGTCAGCCCCTGGGCACCCCAACACGCTTTGCCAATGGGCGTGTGTTTCAGTGCACCAGAAATATGGAGGTAGTGCAGCACTGTGCATTGTGATGCACTGCATTAGTAAAGAAGAGTACATGCAGCTTTGTTGGCGTGTTTTGGTGCAAGAGGCAGCCTATTCAAATGAATGGCTACTCTAATGCACAGTAACTCATGTTAATGAGCAACGTAACGCACGTCAGCATGGCGTAATGCGCGTAGATGATTCAGCTGATGACAAGCTATCTATAATGGCTTTGGGCCTGTTTTATCTATTTTTTTAATGTTCACAAACAACCACTCTATATTTTTTTTAAAATAGAAAATAATTATTTCACAAGCAAACATTTAAAGTGATTGTAAAGAATTTTTTTTTTTTTTTTTAAACAAACCTTATACTTACCTGCACTGTCCAATGGTTTTGCACAAAGCAGCCCTGAGCCTCCTCTTCTGGGGACCCCTGCCAGCACTCCTGGCTCCTTCTGCCTTCTGAGTAACCCCCCCTAGAAAGTTGCTTGCTGGGGGGGGGAGGGTGACTTGTGTGGGCTCAATCCCAAGCCGCACTGTGTGCATTTATTAACACACACAGTGCCGCTTGGCCCCGCCTCCTGCTCCTCTGTCTCAGTGGATTTGATTGACAGCAGCAGGAGCCATTGCTGCTGAGTCCATTGAGAAGGGAGAGAGAGAGAGAGCAGTGCCACTGCTCTCAGGCACATCACTGGATCAAGATTAGGCTCAGGTAAATATTTAGGGGGGCATGGAGGAGCTGCACCTAAAATGTTTTGGACCTTAATGCAGAGAATGCATTAAGTCAGGGGTGTCAAACTCAATTTCATTGCGGGCCTGCATCAGCATTATGGTTGCCCTTAAAGGGCTGGTTATATCTTTAAGATGTCCAAAGCACCCAATGCCCCCTTACACTCTTACATCAGATGTCAAGAGCCCCCCACTATCAGAGGTCAAGAGTCGCCAACTATCCCTCACAATGCACCCCCTTACTTTGTGCTGCTACCAGGAAGAATCTGCGGGTGGATCTGGGAAGACGAAAGTGCAGGGTCTGGAGGAGGATCAGAGGAAGGCTGGAATCAGCTTCCTGGAGTCTGCTGAATGCTGAGACTAGGGGAGGCAGAGACAAAGTGGTGCTGCAGCTGCACAGAGAGGTGAAGGAACCATAGGAAGAGTTCTGTCTTCCTCTCTGCTACAGACTGCTGAGACAGGGGTTGCAGAGACAAGCCTCTCTGCAGCTGCCCAGAAAAATGCATGATCTGGAAAAGGAGTTCTGTCCTGTCCTCCTCTCTGCTGTTGACTATTGAGACAAGGTGGAGGCAGAGACGAGGGGGGTGCCGCCACAGCAGGAGAGGTGCAAGAGCCACGTTAAATGACCTGGGGGGCCACATTTGGCCCGCGGGCCTTGTGTTTGACACATGTGAATTAAGGTAAAAAAACATTAGCCTTTACAACCACTTTACTTTACAGGCTGCACCCATGACATTGTTATCTCATATAAAATAGCTGTTTATAATAGCTTTTAAAAAATTAGGTATTTACCAGTGCTTGGGTTCCAGCACTGTCTTCCCACAGCTGCTTTTTCTTACCGCTGCCGGTACCCCAGTGCCACTTTGTTTGGTACAGGGGCTGGCTGTGGCCCAGGAGGCTGTGGGAGGTGATTGGGTGGGGCAAGGGATGCCAGCCTCACCTAGATGACTCTCCTCCCAAAAAGCAAAAGAAGCACGTGTGTAGGGCACTAGGGGTAAGGGGGCACCACAACATTTTTTCCCCCTAAACTATTATACTCTTAACGTCTATACTGCCACAGCTATTGCTCTTATCTGTTATTTTCGACTTTAAATAGCATTATTAACACATCCTTTTCTTTGGCATGAGCGACTAAAGTCAGAGCCCACTAAGACTACTGGTAACACACGCTTTACATGTCCTACTGTGGTGCGTTACAGTGCTATCCTTCCGCCTAACCCAAAATCACTACTACGTCCTATAGTGACATAAAGGTCAGCAGGAGGAACCGCAGAGTGCATGGGGAAGTGCAGGACATCAACACTCCCAAAGTGTTCGTTTCTGTCGAGACCTCAATCAAAGATTCCTCTTCATCATGCGGACAAAAGAAGGGGTGAGTATTTACTATTTTCTTTGCTGAGACATCCGCTTCATTTATGTGACAGCGTCCCTTTAAGACCCAGAAGGCTGAAATTTGCAGTTAATCTCTTTAAAATGTGAACAATGCCATACACATACTTAAGGTAAGGCATCACCCACATGTTTTTGGAAGACAGGTTTTATGCTATCTAGAGTTAGTCAATCCTTAGTGCCAGTACATGACTATGCATCAATCTCATTTGAATCTGTACAGCAGCATTCCATACATAATTTATCAACTACACATTGCTAAGGAAATCAGGAATGAAATCAGGCCTTGCCCACACTCAGTAAGGAAGATTCTAAAGTAATTGGAATGAAAATACCTTATATTCCTCATAATCTAGAACTAACTAGAACTAATCTCTTTGGAGGCTGAAAAACACAACCACCCGATGGTCTTAAAAGATGCCAACTGATAAACTTATTGGGCGGAGCAAATTTGGTGTTAAAAAAAAAAAAAGCTAATAATCTGATAGGATCTAGTGACCGTTTTCTTAGTGATTTCACTATTTGCTGGTAAAACAAAATTGATTTTTTTTTACATTTGAAACAGCTACTACTGCAGTGTAATATTTGCAAGCATATTTGAATTTCAATATGGACATATTCTGACTGGCGGATATAGGATGATACTCATTATAGTTCTTTGTGCTACGTATCACAAATATACATACAAATAATAGACATAACTCTTCCTATTAAACTAATTATAGAACCTTCTCATCCCGAAATCATCTAGATACCATAACATTTCTGTGTACTATGGTAAAATATCAGTATTATGGATAAGACACTTACCTGTGATCTGAAGGAAGAGGAGAAGCAGAATCGCAGCAAGATTAGACATTGCGCAAGTATTGTTATTTCAGTAAACACAGATTTACACTGCCAGCAGTTTACATATGAGTTTTTATATGAGCTATGTAAGTCACACCTACTTCATTTTTATTACAGGAACCAGTATGTGCCATGCCCTTAATTAACCCAGTAATAAAGAGGGTGGCATTTGACATCTATATGAGACTTGAATGCTTAAAACTGTGGTTCAGTTAGAGTTGATACCTGTATATACAACTTATCTTAGAGCTGGCATTATTATAAATTATTGTGAGCTGAACTAGAGATAGGCAAAAGTTCGGCCATTTGGCGAACACCCAAACACCCGAGTGGCCCACAATGCACTGCGCAGCACAATGCATTCTAAGTGAAAAGCTAGTTGTTAAAGAGTGGCTTTCCCACTGACAGCTGAATGAGAAAAAAAAAATAAAATTGCAGACAATAGAAAAATTTAGAAAAAAAAAACAGTGTCCGCCCCCCCCCCCCCCAATCCATACTAGGCTCTTTGGGTCTGGTATGGATTTTGAGAGGAACCCCCAAATAAATTTATTTAAAAAAAGGGTCCCTCTACATTCCATACCAGACCCTTATCCAAACAGGCAGCCTGACAGGTTAGGAAAGGGGGGCAAGCGTGTGGCTCCCCCCTCCTTAACCATACTAGACCAAATGCCCTCAACATGGGGGGTGCTTTGGAGCGGGGGGACTCTTCCCCACAACCCTGGGCTGTTGTTGTGGGGGTCTGCAGCCCCCCCCGGGGTTCCAGACCCCCCAAAGTAAATGAGTATAGGGTACATTGTACCCCTACCCACTTACCCAAAACGTGTAAAAAATTTATAAAGACAGGAGGCAGTTTTTGTCCCCTCAATATAGATGCGCCGACACCACAGAATCAGAATAAATAAAAAAAAAGAGCTCCATCTGTGACGAAGGCTAACCGCCCACTGCAGGCTCCGCCGTTTGAAAGTTCTTATATAGGTAAGGGGCGGGGCCATCTGGCAATGTCACCTGGTGGCACCGGCCCCTTGTGACATTGCCGACTCAGCATGCACTGGTCAATGATGTCACGTGGGGGCAGAGCCCCCCTGCCCCAAAGCACCTCCCTATGTTGAGGGCATGTGGCCTGGTAAGGCTGGGGGGGGGGGGGTCACCTGCCATGCTGCATGCACCTGAAGGATCTGCTATGGATTGGGGGGGACTATGCTGATTTTTTGACATTCTTGTGTTGCCGTGAATGGTATTGTGTTGCCGGCGGTTTAAATGTTGTTTTCTTTTTTCTTTATAAATGTCAGTTTTGCTGCAGCAGTTCTTATACATAGTACAGATGCACCACTTTTCAGGCAGACTAAGGGGACCCCCAGGCACTATATTTAAAGGAATTTTTCATTTTTATTGTTTCACTTTAGGCATCATTAAAATCACTGCTCCTGTAAAAAGGATATTTCAAAAAAAAAAAAAAATGTTTACATTGATACATGCCCCCAAGCACAGTACCCAGACCCCCATATCCCTTTTATGGCCAATAACTTGCATATAAGCCTTCAAAGTGGGGACTTTTGATTTTTTAAATTCGGGTCCACAGACTTTAATGGGGTTCGGGTCCGAACTTTTGCGATGTTTGAGAGTTCTGGTGCGAACTGAACAGGGGGGTGTTCGTCCCATCTCTAAGCCAAACGTACCTGTGTTTAGTTTGGGGCAGGTTCAGTGAACATTACTAAAGTTCGGGTTCTGAATCTGAACCCCATTAAAGTCAATAGGACCAGAATGTTAAAAACATGTGCACGCCCAAAATATTTATTTTGTTTTGTTTCGGATGCATCCGTTCATTGAAAAACTTTGTTTCATCACATTGGTCTGGCTGAATTTGAAAAGTTCTGCAATTTTCCAGAAGATTGCTATATATTCAATATATTATTGAATCGCACGGATTATATTTGGAAGGGTTTTCAATTTTTGGACGCTTGTACAACCCACCATGAGCTGATTGAGCAATATCAACTGGCGTCATGTGCATCTGAATTAACGAATGGAAAAAATTCTGATCCATTTATTTTCAGAATATGAATTATTGAACGAATTCCAAAATTGAGGCAATTTCCCAATGGGCCCGAACTACTATCGCATCATGTGACGTCATTCTAATAAAAGGTAGGAAAAAAATGCATGTTTTGTTTTTTTTTTATACATTTTTTTCGGATTTGTTACTATGACTGTTCGGAGATTCATATACAGTACGTCTGATTCTCGGAAAATGACATTTTCATCCGAAAAAGGAATTAAACAAAACAAAGTGCACACTAGAGATGGCCTTGCGGTTCGCGGCGAATTTAGCTTGTTCGTGAATTTGCAAAAAGGCAGACTTTTGCGGATGTTCACGGCGGCCATATTAGTTTACATTGGGGAGAACTTTGACCCATGACACAGCCGTCAGGTGGAACGGGACAGCCAATTGAAACATTTCAGCACATGGACATGCCCCCTACGTTATAAATAGACCAGAGCTGTCGGCCATTTCACATTCTGCTTTTTGTCAGCGTAGGGAGAGGTCTGCTGTGTTCATCAGGGAGAGATTGCCAGTGACACAAATAGCTCTGTTAAGATCCACAAAAGTCCTTTTCAGGGCTGGTATTTGGTATAGGTCTACTACAGTCTCTTTTCAGTTTAGGGACAGGTAAGCTGTGTTCATCAGGGAGAGATTGCCAGTGACACAAATCACCCTGTTAAGATCCACAAAAGTCCTTTTAAGGGCTGGTATTTGGCATAGGTCTGCAGTCTCTTTTCAGTTTAGGGACAGGTATGCTGTGTTCATCAGGGACAAATCGGCTGCAGTCTCTTTTCAGTGTAGGGCTGTGTTCATCAGGGACAGAGATTGCCAGTGACACAAATCACTCTGTTAAGGTCCACAAAAGTAATTGTAAGGGCTACTATTTGGTATAGGTGCGCAGTGCACTATATAGGGGTGTAATCCACATATAATATACTTTGTAATATAGAAAGCATATTATAGTGGATTTGTATTGTGCCTGTGCAGCATTGTGACTGGTGTGTTGAGCTTTGCTGCAGCAATACTACATACAGTGACAAAAGCACTTTTAATGTATTATAACTGGTGTGATAGACCAGTGGCCCCCCAATACCACATATTGAAGTGGGGTGTTATTTAACAGTATACTTTTCGAAGAGTGTATTGTAGTCCTGCAAAAATGTGGCCTCTTTTGCTGCGTTAACCGTGCTATACACAGTGACAACAGTTACTGGCCAATTATTTGTAGAACTGGTGTGATAAAACTGTGGCCCCCCAATACCACATATTCAAGTGGGTTGTTATCTGAGTATACTTTCATAAGTGTATTTGTGTCCTGCAACAATATTGCCTCTTTTGCTGTGTTAACTCTAATACACACAGTGCCAAACTCCCTGGCCAATTTTTTGAACAATTGGTGTGATAAGCCAGTGGCCCCCTCAATACCACATATTGAAGTGGGGTGTCATCTGAGTATACTTTCATAAGTGTATTTGTGTCCTGCAACAATATTGCCTCTTTTGCTGTGTTAACTCTGATACACACAGTGCCAAACTCCCTGGCCAATTTTTTGAACAACTGGTGTGATAGGCCAGTGGCCCCCCAATGCCTCATATTGAAGTGGGGTGTCATCTGAGTATACTTTCATAAGTGTATTTGTGTCCTGCAACAATATTGCCTCTTCTGCTGTGTTAACTCTGCTACACACAGTGTCAAACTCCCTGGCCAATTTTTTGAACAACTGGTGTGATAAACCAGTGGCCCCCCAATATCACATATTGAAGTGGGGTGTTATTTAACAGTATACTTTTCTAAGAGTGTATTTTAGTCCTGCAAAAATGTGGCCTCTTTTGCTGTGTTAACTGTGCTACACACAGTAACAACAGTTACTGGCCAATTACTTGTAGAACTGGTGTGAAAACATGTGGCCCCCAATACCACAGATTGAAGCGGGGTGTTATATACCTTTTTCCAGATATACTGCGATCCATGGCTCATTCAGCCTTCCTCTTCTGCACCCTCCTCATCCTCTCTATCTGCACCCTCTTCACTCTCTGCTGTGTACACCCCCAAAGACACCACCACAAACACCACCACCTTCCCTCCGCTTGAGTCACTGGAATCCATCACAAGACATTTGCGATGCGCAGCCATTCTTGGCATCGGATCAGGAAGAGGATGTAGCAACAGCCGCCACTCAGCAGTCTGACGACAGTACCCAGATCAGCCCAAGGAGGTTGGTCCCTGCTGTTGCTGCCTACTCCGAGATCTCGAATGTTCAGAGGGAGAGATGAACTAGCAGATAGGGAGGAGAAGCAGGCGGAACTTGCATTGCACAAGAGGTACAAAGCAGACTGCAAATGTATCAGGAGCGAGCCATCAACCCTGTACAGTCACATCTGGCGCTCCCAGGACGCAAGCACATGGCTCCGCAGTGTGGGCTTTTTTTTTTTAATGTGTGGGCTTTTTTTAATGTGTCCATTGCTGACAACAGTGTTGCCATCTGCAGCCTTTGCAGTCAACGCATAAGTCGCGGTAAGCCCAACACTCAACTAGGGACGACCGCCTTAAGAAGGCACCTGAACTCCCATCACCAAGCCCAGTGGGAGCAACACCGTCAGAACCCACAAAGCCAAACTCCAGGCTCTCACCGTCCAGCCTCTTCTCTTTCTCCTCTCTCCTCACATTTGTCCTCCACTCCACCTTCCATGATGCCGTTGTCACGTTGTTCTGGAACAGGCAGGCTTCTGTGGTCCAATTGTTGGAGCCTAAAAAAATGATAACGCCGGATAACCCTCTTGCCCAACGTTTGACTGCTGGCTTGTCGGAACTGATAGCCCGCCAACTACTTCCATATCAACTGGTGGACTTGGAGGCTTTTCGTATATTTGTGGTCATTGGAACACCACAATGGATGGCCCCAGGCAGGAAATATTTCTCGCAGAAGGGCATTCCAGAGCTATATGGCCATGTTCAGCGTGAATATATCTCTGGCACACAGTGTCGGTGCCAAGATATATCTGACCACAGTTACATGGTCTAGCAAACACGGGCAGGGAAGGTATATCACTTTTACTGCCCACTGGGTGAACCTTCTGACGGCCGTCAAGCATGTAACTCATGGCACCTGTGTGGATTTGGTTGTACCGCCACGAATTGCATGCAGGCCTGCCTCTTCTTCTCCTCCTCCATCCTCCCTCTCCTCCTCGGCTGACTCCTCCTTTTCCACTGCTACCGTCTCTTCCGCTGCGCCACCCAAGATCTCCAGAACCTATTCCACATGCCAGGTGAGACGTTGCCATGCTGTGCTGCGTCTGTTGTGCCTGGAAGCCAAGAGCCACACTGGTCATGCATTCCTTTCAGCTTTGCATTCACAGGCAGATCAGTGGCTAACACTGCTCAATTTGACAGTTGGTAAAGTGGTGTGCGACAACGGTGCCAATCTGCTGAACGCGCTGAAACAGGGCAAAATAACACACGTTCCATGCATGGCACACGTCCTGAACTTGGTCGTGCAGCGATTGGTTGCCAAATACCCTGGGGTCCAGGACGTCTTGCGGAAGCCAGGAAAATCTCGGGCCATTTCAGAAGATCTTACACAGCCATGGCTCGCCTTGCTGACATTCAGCGGCGACACAACCTGCCCGTCAGGTGTCTTATTTGTGACTGCCCGATGTGATGGAACTCTACGTTGCATATGCTTAATAGGCTGCTCCAGCAGAAATGTGCAGTTAACGACTACCTGTATGAACTCTGCGGCAGGACAGGTTCTGGGGAGCTTGGGTTTTTTTCACCTCGCCAGTGGCTGCTCATGCAGACTTCTGCGGCCATTCGATGAGATCACCAAACTGGTCAGTCATGGCCAGGGCGCCATCAGTGATATCGTACCTTACACCTTTTTTCTGAAGCGTGCATTGCGTCGTGTCATTGATCAAGCCGAGGAGCAGGAGCAGGAAAATGAGGAAGTCGCAATGTTGGATGAATTCCCAGTGGGTGCTACTCCATCTGAGACAAGTCAACAACAGGAGTCTGAAGAGGAGTCAGAGGAGGATGGTGCCGGGGCGGATGAGGAGGAGCAAAAAGAGCATGCTTTAAACCTTTCTGGGATCCCTGGTGTTATCCGTGGATGGGGGGAGGAGATGAGGACGACATTATCCTGGATGATGAGCTGGAAGCAGGCCACTACACTGCTTCCAGTTTAGTGCGAATGGGGGCCTTCATGGTCCAGTGTTTTAAGGGGAACCCCCATATAAAAAGCATAAAGGGCAAGGACCAGTACTGGGTGGCTTAGTACTTAGACCCCCGGTACAAACCAAAAATGGAGGAAATGTTACCAGCATCACAGAGGGCGGTCAGAATGCAGCACTTCCAGGCCTTGCTGCGAGAAAAGCTGCATTCTGCTTTGCGTGCACTGGCAGAGGAATTTCCAGTCACAGAGAGACAGTTGTGAGCAGCAATCCAACAGCGCCTGCAAGAAGAACGCCTAGACCGACATGTGTCCAACTACATTGGGTTAACGGCCGATGTGGATGCTCTAAGGAGTGATGAACCCCTGGACTACTGGGTTGGCAGGCTTGACCTCTGGCCAGAGCTTGCACAATTTGCAATGGAACTGTTGGCTTGCTCCCCGTCCAGTGTCCTGTCCGAAAGGACGTTCAGCGCAGCAGGGGGGATCGTGACCGATGAGCACACTCGCCTAGAAATTTTTAAATATCTCAATGGGGATCTCAGCTTAGAAAAAAAGCTGTTCAGTCGAAGGGATTGCATGAGGACTCAAGGGCATACAATGCGATTAGAGGAGAAGCGTTTTAACCTCAGGCAACGTGGGGGGTTCTTTACTGTTAGGGCTACAAGATTGTGGAATTCTCTACCACAAGAGGTGGTTTCTGCGGGTAGTATTGTGGCTTTCAAAAGACTCTTAGACGTACATCTCAAGGATCAGAACATTCAGGGCTATGTGAGATGATTACAGCCACACACACCTACACAGGTTGAACTGGATGGACTATTGTCTTTATTCAACCTCACCTACTATGTAACTATGTAACTATGACAGTGTAGACTACCTCAAATTTATAAAAATGAATGAGGCATGGATCTCGGAGGAATTCAACACATGTGACCAGTAGACCATGTTTCATTGAAATTCCTCATGACAGGCCACAAATATCCGCCAGACCGCCATCCACCCACAACACTTCCTGGTCCTTGTCTTCGCCAAATACAGCGGCATAAAAGGCATTTCATGTCCATTGAATGCCTAATTTTTGGCCATTTTATGGCCGACACTTACTTAATTATCCTGAGAATGCCAAAATACTACAGTCTTTGCTGTCAGGTAAACCCATGTGGGCTAATTTTTGGGGCCTTTTATGGCCGACACTTACTTCTGTATCCTGTGAATGCCTAATGAACCTTCAGCCACAGAATACAACGTTCTTAGCTGTCAGGTAAACCCATGTGGGCTAATTTTTGGGGCCTATACTGGCTGACACTTACTTCTTTATCCTGTGAATGCCTAATGTACCTCCAGCCACCAAATACTACGTTCTTTGCTGACAGGTAAACCCATGTGGACTAATTTTTGGGGCCCATACTGGACGACACTTACTTCTGTATCCTGTGAATGCCTAATGAACTTTCAGCAACAGAATACTACGTTCTCAGCTGTCAGGTAAACCCATGGGGGCTAATTTTTGGGGCCTTTTATGGCCGACACTTACTTCTGTATCCTGTGAATGCCTAATGTACCTCCAGCCACCAAATACTACATTCTTAACTATCAGGTAAACTCATGTGGGCTAATTTTTGGGGCCTTTTATGGCCGACACCTACTTATTTATCCTGTGAATACCTAATGTACCTCCAGCCACAGAATACAACATTCTTAGCTGTCAGGTAAACCCATGTGGGCTAATTTTTGGGGCCTATACTGGCCGACACTTACTTCTTTATCCTGCGAATGCCTAATGTTCTTCCAGCCACCAAATACTACGTTCTTTGCTGACAAGTAAACCCATGTGGGCTAATTTTTGGGGCCTATACTGGCCGACACTTACTTCTGTATCCTGTGAATGCCTAATGTACCTCCAGCCACCAAATACTACGTTCTTAGCTGTCAGGTAAACCCATGTGGGCTAATTTTTGGGGGCCTTTTATGGCCGACACTTATTTATTTATCCTGTGAATGCCTAATGTACCTCCAGCCACAGAATACAACGTTCTTAGCTGTCAGGTAAACCCATGTGAGCTAATTTTTGGGGCCTGGAATGGACGACACTTACTTCTGTATACTGTGAATGCCTAATGTACCTTCAGCCACAGAATACAACGTTCTTAGCTGTCAGGTAAACGCATGTGGACTAATTTTTGGGGCCTGTACTGGCCGACACTTACTTCTTTATCCTGTGAATGCCTAATTTTTCAGACTGGAATTGGGAATCAATGGGTCTGTAAAGGTTCCGCCAAAATGTGGAATGAATGCGGACCCATTTTACAGATGTGTGAATGGACCCTATATGTATTTGACATGTATTTACCGGCTGCTGTCAGTTCTGGCTGATTTATGAAAAAAAAAAAAAATTTAGGGCAACTTTTCCAATTGGAATACTTCAGTACTTCAGTTATGACATTGTCCATGTGGTGGGACTATTTGTGCACAGCTAGTTAGTCTTTTGTGGCTGCAAATATGACCTAAAGGTTTTTAAAGTTCGCCTCCCATTAAAGTCAATAGGGCCCGCCGCAAACTTGCGGTTTGCGGACATTTGAGAAAATTTGTGGCTGTCGTTCGCGAACCGCCCCGGCTGATGTTCGTCCATCACTAGTGCACACGTCTAGTTTTGGCGATTTCCTGGGCTAATAGGCAAAGGGTTATCAAACAAATACCTTGGGGGCTGGGCATTGCCCTGGGGGGCATGCAACAAAGCAAAATAAATGGGTAAAATCCCTTGAGAAAGTCACGTTCTTGCTGTGACGCAACGCGTCAGTAGAAGCATCTGACGTCACTTTCTCGGCCGAGACCGGAAGTCCTTGGATTTCACTGCCTTGCCGCTGCCACGCTACTTATATGCTGTTTATACCTTTTACGAAATGTGAGTGCATTATTCTTATACTTATGTCTAAATAACTGCCTTTTAAAACGTACTACACCATGAAGTGCCTCCTTTTATCGTGGGTTTGAGTTCCAAACCTTACTTAGGATTTCACCCTTTGATGCTTTGATGCTGGCTTTCCAATAAGGACCAAAGGAGTCTGCCTTAAAGAAACCATCACTGGACCCATATTTCTTCAGTGGAAATCTTGTTACCTTTGGTACAAACACTCATTTAGAGTGTTTGAGAGGTGAGCGGCCATTTCACTCATTTATGGATTTTAGCTCACCACCACAGCGTAATTGGTTTCCCGCACCATAAGCACCCCACACTTCTGGCATTATGTCCTCACCAGCACTTTCTTTATGAACTTTGTTGTTCTTTATGAACTGATGAACTTTTTTCTACGTTTTTTTATCTTCATTCATTTTGTCATTTTTTCTTTTTTGTCACTTCCACCCAAACAATTTATATTTGGGCGTTATTGTTGTAGATTTTGACTATTTATTAATTGTCATTTTTTTATCACTGTGATCATTTTATTGTGCATTATATCACTTTTTAGTGGGATCAGTCCTATTTTTCCTTGCTCTTCTTGGGTCTGACCGTTTTTTGTAGCACGGTGCACTTTAATAATTTATTCGCATCACTTTTATTCTTTAGTGACCCCCCCTTTTTTTTCACGCCATATTGTGGTATTATACACAATTTCACTATGCACTTTATCACCTTGTGATACTATTTCAGTATATTTGTGTTCATTTATCACTTCCTAAGATATTTTATCTTTTTTATTCTTCACCTATTTATTGCTAATATTTGCATGCTATTGTTACTACACCTACTGTTTACTACTGTGCATTGTTTTTTTTGCTGTTGCTTTGCTTGGTTTTAGAGTTATTATTAATTATTTATCCCTGTGATTTTATTATATTGGGGGTGATTGAGCGTCAGTTCTATTTTATTACTTAAAGCAAAATAAATGTTTTCAAAATTCTATTTGGCAGGGAGTAAAGATTTTAGTAATGCCTAAAGGGAAACATTAAAAATGCAAAATTCCATTACATACAAATGCTTGGGGGATGCCCTGACCCTGTTTGTGAAGTATCATATTTGTATGGTGTATTCAACCTGATATCCACAAAAAAAAAGTGTGTTTACCACCTGAGCTCCAGAAAGGTTTTACCCTCTTCATGACTATTCAGTTCTTTAACTGGCAATTGCGTCATCATTCAACTTTGTACCACATTGAAATTTATATCAATTTTTCACACAAATAGAGCTTTGTTTTGGTGGGATTTGATCATTACTGGGTTTTTTTATATTATGCAATATAAACAAAAAAAGACGGAAAGTTAAAAAAAGAAAGAAAAATCTAATTTATTCATAAATGTCTTTGGTAAAAAAATAATCCTAATAAGTGTATATTAGTTGGTTTGTGTTAAAGTTAAAGCATCTACAAACTATGGTATTTATATTTTAAAATTGATCAACGCCGACTGACAGCCATTTCTTGAGGCCCTTAAAATGCCAGAAGAGTTCAAATTCCCCCCAGATGACCCCTTTTTGGAAAGTAGGCAATCTGAGGCCTTTAGTCAGAGGCATGGTTGAGTATTTTTTAAGTTGCAATTTTCTTGTCAAAATTTTTGGGAAACTTAAGAAATTAAATGTTTTTCAAATTTTCTTTCACATGTCACCAGTATAACTGTGGCGGTGATCAGGGATACTGACTGGTGACAGTATATGTTAAAAATATATTTCTCTTTCGTTCATTGACAGACACAGCTCCTGATTCTTCTGAACCATTGGGTTATACGGCCCCCTACAAGAGAAGGACACTAGGCAGGAAAAAGCTTGACTACACCTATGGGCAGTCATAGGGGGTATACACCCACACTCAGCTATAGAGTTTTTTCTGCCTAGTCAGGAGTAAGGACCTAGTTCCTTGCTGGGATCTCTGATCCTAGCAATTTATTTTCTTTTTTAGCCAGTTCTGGACCGGAAGGATTTGCCCCCTTAATGACCAGGCCATTTTTTGCAATTCTGCACTGCATTATTTTAATGGAAAATTGCTGTACCGAAATAAAATTGATGTCCTTTTTTCACCACAAATAGAACTTTCTTTTGGTGGTATTTGATCAGCTGTGTGATTTCTATTTTTTGCGCTATAAACATAAAAAGAGCGACAATTCTGAAAAAAAAAAACAAAAAACAAAAACAATATTGTTCACATTCTGCTATATACTGTAACATTCCCCAAAAAAATTAAATATCAAAATTTTTCATCCATTTAGGCCAATTTGTATTCTGTTACATATTTTTGGTCAAAAAAATCGCAATAAGCATATTTTGATTGGTTTGCGCAAATGTAGATTTACATATAAATCAGCTGAAGCATGCACTCCAATAATTATTTAAAATCTTCATGAGCTATTTCACACTAGTATTGCTCTTTGAATAGTGATCTGCATCCAGATCTCTCTTCAGAGAGCATTTGGCTGGTGGGAGGAGGCATTGTTTCACCTCTTCAGCACCTGTTTTAACCATTTCAAAATCCTGATAAAAGTTTAATAGGAATATGGCCAACAGGCAACATGGTGGGTGGTCCAATGGGGATAATTTTTCTTGTGCAAAAAGCTTTGCGGTTATGACATATGTATTTTCCATGCCGCTGCTTTCCAGCATAAGGGCTCTCTAGAGGTGGCTTCATTCTCCAGCAGTTCGACAGGAAAATCCTTCTCCCCCTGTACTGGGCGGTTGTCACCACGGAGGCTAGGCTGCCGCGTGGGGAGGCATCCTAGGAACAGTTTTTGCTCGGGGGGTCTGGATTCAGGAAAAGTGCAGACTTACGATCAATGTACTGGAACTCTGAGCGATCTGACTTTGTCTGGATCATTGAACAATTCATCTTCAGGGGTGTCCGGTACAAATTCATTCAGACAATGCCATGGTCGTGGCCTATGCCAATCAATATGGGGGTACCAGAAGTGTCCTGGCGGATCGGGAAGTAGCTGTCATTCTAAGGTAGGCAGAATGATCGTTCCAGCCCTCTCTGCTGTACACATTCCCTGGAAGGTACAGAGGTTTGTGGCATGGTCTTGTGATCCTCTGGCCGATGCTGCAGACGCATTAGTGGCTCCTTGGCATCAGTATCGTCTGATTTGTGGCTTCTCCCTCTCAAACGTCTGCCAAGACTCCTGTGCAGGATTGAGGCAGCAAGGGATTCCGGTCTTTCTGGTGGCTTCAGACTGGCCTCGCTGGCCTTGGTATGCTGATCTGGTACATCTGGTCGCCAATGCTTCTTGGAGACTTCCTCTCAGGAAAGATCCGCTGTCTCAATGACCAATCTTCCATTCTGCTTTCGCTGGTTTTTAAAGGCTTGGCTGTTGAAAGACAGGTACTGAAGGATAGAGGTTTGTCTGAATCGGTGATTCTTAGGCTGGTAAAGATTAGAAAATCTACCGCTAGGAAGATCTACGATTGTATTTGGAAGACATACGTTGCGTGTAGTCTTTTGGGGTTCTCCCTTCCTCCTTTTCAGTGGCTCGGACCTTGGCTTTCCTCCAACGGGGTGTTGAACAGCGCCTGGCCTTGAATACCATCAAGTGCCTGGTTTCGGCCTTGGTGGTTTTCTTTTAACGTCCATTGGCCACACTTTCCTTGGTGCGTACCTTTATCCAGGGATCTTAACACTTGGTTCCTCCAGTGTGGTCTATATTACCGCCGTGGGTCCTCAAGTTGGTGTTGTCAGTTATCCAGGAATCTCCCTTCGAATATATCGGA
Organism: Pelophylax lessonae; assembly: GCF_965119305.1. Lineage (NCBI taxonomy): Eukaryota > Metazoa > Chordata > Amphibia > Anura > Ranidae > Pelophylax > Pelophylax lessonae. The sequence goes on from NC_138774.1 coordinate 89,086,769, forward strand.
AGGTTCCCCTGCTTACGTTGTCCCAGAAGGTGGCCTTTTTTGCTGGCTATTACTTCTGCATGCAGGGTGTCAGAGCTAATGTTGAAACTGGTAGTGTTATCTTGTCATTCACCTTACCTGTTATGGAGTCTTTTAGGAAATCAGACTCAATATTTGTATTAACGGTTTGACCTCGAAAAGGGTTGGCTGTTTCTGCTGCGACCATTTTCGATATCGGCTGATATTTTCAGACATGTAAAACAATTTTTTTTTCTTCAGGTACTCCTTGTGGAGGGATCTTGGGGGTCTAAAAGACCCCAAACCCCTCCTCGGCACTGAAAAGCATTCAGAACGCCAAGTTTGGCTGTTTTGAATGCCGTCAGTTTTTTTAATTCGGCACCGAGTACCCGGAAGTGATGTCATGACATCACTTCCGGGTTTTTTTACACGGAGACCGGTGTAATGTGCACTTGCGGCAGGGATACCAGCTTTCACTGGGACACATCTTCATGCTACACCGGGTCTTCTCTTCAGCAGCGGCGGCGGTGGAGGTAGGATGCCCGGGTCTCCCGGTGGGACGGGAGACCTGGGTGAGCCGTGGAAGGTGGTGGGAGAGGGGAGACGTCCCCTCCCGCTCCTTGTAAAGACAGCCAAGCGGCTTCTGAGCCGCATCGGTTGTCATTACAAGTCAGCCGACCGTCGGCTATGGACACCGGTACCGGGGTGATGTCTCTAGCTGCAGGCATCACCCCGGTACATGCACTTTCCCTAAATATCGGCAATATCGGTAACCTCAGGGGCCCATTCTGATATATCAGGGAAAGTGCATATCGGCCCCCAATACATCGGTGTTGCCGATAATCGGTCGATCTCTAGTTTGGAGGATGGAGTCACTGTGAGCGTAGGGACACACGAATGTCAAATTCTGTGTATATCTTACTTTCTTCAGAGGCACAGTACTGTGTAAAAGCTTTAGGCAGGTGTGAATAAATGCTATAAAGTAAGAATGCTTTCAAATATATATATATATATATATATATATATATATATATATATATATTAATTATTTATTTTGATCAATTTACAAAATGCAAATGAGTGAACAGAAGAAAAAACTAAATGAAATCAGTATATTTGGTATGGCTACCCTCTGGTGGCTTCAAACCAACATCAGTTCAGGGATTTTGTAAGATTAGAGTCAGGTGTATGATTAATTAATTATACCAAGCAGGTGCTAATGATCATCAATTTCATATGTAAGCTTAAACACAGTAATTAACTGAAATAGAAACAGCTGTGTAAGAGGCTTTAACTGGGTGAGGAACAGCCAAACTCTGCTATTGAGGTGAGGATGTGGAAGACCGTTTCATGTCCCAGGCCATGCACCATGTTAAAACGAGCACAGCAACAGGACACAAGGTAGTTATACTGCATCTGCAAGGTCTTTAACAGGCAAAGATTTCAAAAGCAGACTGGGGTTTCAAGTTGTGCTGCTCAAAGCTCCCTCCCTCACTCCTTTTTAACAAATAGCACATATCTTTTGGAGGAAGGGACAGGGTACCTGGTTTTGACAGGTAGCCCGCTTTTGTTTTCGCTCGGATCGCATATGCAATCCAAGCAGATGTTCTCTGCTCCCCCTCCCTCCCCACAGTTTTCTGGGACACATCACAGGTCCCAGGTTCCAGAAGACTGCAGGACCATTCACAGTGCACAGCACAGCTCAAGCATGCAAAGTGGGCAGCCAGCTGTCAAGCTGCAAGCTGTCACAGCCAGGTGCCCACAGTTAAGATGCCAGGGACCGAAGACTGGTGGAAAAATCGGCATGGGTAAGCACAGTGCTAGATCCTGGGACAGGCGAGTATCTGTTTATTAAAAGTCAGAAACTAGGGGAGTGGGGATCATAGAAGGGAGGGGAGAGCAGATCATAGAGGAGAGGGGAGCAGGGATTGTACAGGGGGGAGACCCAGATCACAAAGGAGACAGTGACCTGTCCATGTTAATAATATGCATTGTATATGTAAGAACTGTCACTTGTGTCCATACTGACTTTCTTCAAAAAAATATTTTGTTTGTAAAAAAAAAAAAGTCAGAAGCTACATTTTTTTTTAGCTGCTGAATTTTAATTTTTAGAAAAATGATTGGAGTTCCTCTTTAAGAACTACAGTGTAAAGAAGAACAAGGAGTCCTGGAATTGATGGTTTGGCCCCCACAGAGCCCTGATGTCAACATCATTGAGTCTGTCTGGGATTACATGAAGAGACAGAAGGATTTGGAGCAGCCTACATCCACAGACAATTAGTGATTAGTTCTCAAAGATGTTTGGAACAACCTACCTGCTGAGTCCCTTCAAAAACTGTTTGCAAGTGTTCTGTTTACTTATTTTAGCTGGATACAATTTGGTACCTAGAAGAATTAATGCTGTTTTAAAGGCAAAGAGTAGTCACATCAAATATTGATTTGATCAGGCTCTCTCTTCTGTTCCTTTACTTTCCATTTTGTTAATTGATAAAAAAAACTATTAACACTTCTATTTCTGAAAGCATTAATATTTTACAGCATTATTTCATACTTGTCTAAAACTTTTGCACAATAGTGTACTTTTTCTAAAAAATAATTTAAATTAGTAATGCTGCAGCAAACACTATTGATACATGCAAAATTTATGTTATAGTTCCACTTTAAGGTCCAATTAACTTATGTTCAGTGTACGCGTATTACCACATGTATTAATGCACTGCATTTATTTTAAATGGGCTGTCAATGCACTAGGCAAACACCATCTCAGAGACAGCCAAGGTGGATAAGGTTACCATCCTTATGCCGGGGCTGTTAAGTTTAGCCATCGCCATAGTGACTGCCTCAACCATACACAGTGAAAGCCATTAAGCTAGAATACTCTGCTTCCAGGAGTCAAGCAGTCAGGTGGCAAAGGGCAAACGTTCCCCCGTTCCAATAGACAAGCCATTTGCATATGTTTTTTACCAGTTGATTGTTCAGTTCTGGCTGGCTCTGCTGTGAGAACTGAGTGATCAAACACCGCTGATCACTCAGTTCTCCTCCTTCCCCTCTGAGCAAAGAGCTGTAACTGTAAGTCGCCATCTCTCTGCTCTGCCCCACTGGTGCTCACTGGAGTGCTGGGCTGGGGAGGGGGCGGGAGGGGCTAGCTCAGGCTCTCAGCGGATTCCTGAGCCTTGACCAGCTGAGTGACAGGTCATAGAAATGCAGAATGAATTGCACTTCTGTGACCTACAGGAGAAGTATAGCCAAAATAGCTTTGGTCATCCTTTAAAGGGTGCATAAACCCAAATTCCACTTCCACTGACTATTGAATTTATTACAATTGATCTGTCAGAAGATGAATACTATCATGTTCCAGTCATGGTAGATGGCGGTACTAAGTTTGCTGTGGCAGTACCAGCTGGTGACCTGTCCACCAAGACCACCACCTCAGATGGTGTGGAAGTACATCCACCTAACTTATGGCTGTCTGCAGAAGAAACATTCAGACCAAAGACCCTGCCAAAAAATGGTAACACTCACTAAGCATGAAGAAATTGCACACTGCCCCGTACCACCCACAAAGCAATGGGGCATGTAAGAGGTTCAGTTGCATCCTAAAACAGGAGAAATAAAGGAAATTGATCCATTACTTGACCAAAGTGATCAAGAAATGCAATCACACAATCAAGTGATCAAGAAATGCAATCATGGAGTACATTCCTTGACAGACTGCTTACCCTAACATGTTTACTATGGCTGTACTCTCGGAGGGGCTACAGTGGCCGCAGTAGAACTTCAAAACTTTCTGACTTTCTAAATTTGGGAATGGAAATTACACTTGTCAAAAGTCCAACAGTTCATTAAAGACTGGTCATAGGTGGAACAAAGAAAATTAAAAGTGTCAGATTTTGACCTTCAACCTGGGAACATAGTTCTAGTCCAATGTAAAGATGCACAATAGCAAGAATGCAAACACAGTAGGAAGAAGACTCCTGAGTTGTCCTACAACAGCCTATAGGGCAGTAGGCAGGATTTCTTATCGTGGTCATGAGTCTCCTGTATAAATAGCTTATACTAATTAAATAACTGACACCACAATAATTTAAGTTTGGAATAGAAGAGGCCGCGGCCCTTTATTATTAAATTAAAATATAACCAAAAACTTTTCAAATATCAAGTACACATCAGAAGAAAACAACCCGGTCACCACAACCCAGGTTGGCATCAGCAAAAATTTTAATACTTCAAATAATTTAACCAACTGAACTAGAACCATACTTTCACAAACAATGAACGTCCCCCTTTGCAACATGCAAAGGTGACCCTAAAATAATAAACTGACCGCGACAAATCAAATAAAATAACAAAAAGGGGGGGGAGGGGAACCGCTCGGCTTCTTCTTCCTGAGGCGATCTGGAGTCCCGTCCGTGAGGGACCTCTTAAATGGAGCTGCTGGAGGGCTCTGGACCAATCATGGACAAGAATGGCACCGGCGGGAAAAACAGGATAAATCAGGTAAGGACCCTAATCTACCTAGATACTTGGGCAGCTAAACCCTTGACCGACCACCCAATCAGCTTAAGGATGAGCTGACTGGCTTAAATTCCCTAGTAACCCGCATCCTCTCCTCAAAATCTAAGCTACACTATCTGTACCTGCCACTGCCCCATAAACAAAAGGGGCTAGTTAACCCCTTTTCTCTTTATGGGGCAGTAGGCAGGATTTCTTACCTGTATAAATAGCTTATACTAATTAAATAACTGACACCACAATAATTTAAGTTTGGAATAGAAGAGGCCGCGGCCGTTTATTATTTAATTAAAATATAACCAAAAACTTTTCAAATATCAAGTACACATCAGAAGAAAACAACCCGGTCACCACGACCCAGGTTGCCATCTGCAAAAATGTTAATACTTCAAATAATTTATCCAAAAGGCAGGCGGCTTACGCCCGCCTGGCACAACCCCAACGCGCGGCCTCTTCAACACATGTTCCTAAGTTGGCATTCAATATGTCAAGACCTATGTCCGACAAATGGGTGTCATCATACCTGTAAAGACCCCTAATACCACCCTCGAGCTCTGTATGTCTGAAAGACAAAAGACCCGCGGTGCGCAGCAGCTTTTCCAAGGCCCTGTTTACTCGTTTCCTAATTCTTTCTAACGGTTTCAAGTAACTATGCTTGAACCATGCTAACCTGGGTATGATTTCCGAGAACACTAAAACCATATGCAACTTGACAACTTGAGAAGCTGTAAATCATCCCTGATGGCGTAAATTAAATCAAGAGTTTTGGCCTTACCCACATCATTTCCCCCAAGATGCACGATGAGTACATCCGGGGGGGAAAGGAACTGCAATAGCCTAAAAACTTCTGGACGGAACTCAGACCATAACATCCCTCTCTTACTAAACCATTGTACTTGAAAATGGGCAGGATCCAGACCAATACTTTCGCCGTATGTCCTCCTTCTAGCTCTGGCACGGGCCCAGTGAACAAATGAATGGCCGATGATCCATACAGCAACTCTGCATCCTGGAACATTAACAAAAAGAATCAGGGCGAATATATGATTGAAAAACATCAGATTTCCATCTACCCAGTTTCTTCAGCAAATGCTCACCCAACCCCAACCTGGCGGCTTCCGTGGCTGCGCCAATACGGAAAGAATGTGAAGTCAGTTTCTCATTCTCTAAGTTCAAGGAAACGAGACATTTTTTAAACACTGCATTAAATTGATAGCCAGTTAATGGCCTACCCGTCTTGTGTGTAAACAAAAACTCTGAACCTGCTGAACGTATGGCCAAAAAATTCTGTCAACAAACGAACGGGACATATAGCAGAATCCCTGAACATGTGTAGGTGGACACGTTTCCCTACTCCCAATTGATCCATCTTCGAAAAGTGAATCAAAATGCTAATACTGTCAACTGGTAAAACAACATCTGAGTGTAAAAGCCCCGAATTTTGCAGTCTTCCAGCGGGCACTGAAATTCAGTTCAGAAATCGTCAGTGCCGCGAAGAACATCAACGAAAAAGCCGCCTTAAACAGGACCGACTCGTACATGGAGTAACAAACCGAAATGGAAACCGCGCATAGCCTAGCCAGTATGCGGATAGTGATGGGTTTCCTAGAAACCGGCTGAAAAGTAACCTTACGATATACTTTGAGGGCTTGACGCACAGTAAAAAATGAGGAACGAGGAGGAACATTTTTTAGCTTAGCAAAAAAGGACACTCCGGCTAATATTTTGTTGATATGTGCTCATGCATATCTTTTCTGGAAAAAAGAATTCAGGAATAATAAGACTAGATGCTCTGAAAAATTATCCGGGGGTTCCCCCAAAGATGCCAGGTGGGATAACCAAAGAGACCATGCCGACTGATATCCGGCAATGGTTGACAACCAAATTTAAATTATGCTCCACAGATGGGCCGGGTACCGATAACTCTCCTTGTCTGCTCCCGGGAACAACGTAAAAAAGCGCTCCATCTGCAGGCGAGATAAAGCATCCGCCAATACGTTATCTCTGCCTGGGACGAACGTAGCTTTAATCCATATGTTCAGCAACAAACACTTGGATACCAGGTATCTTAGTAAAGCAATAACAGGGGGGGATTTGGAGGATAAGCAATTGATTGCAAACAATACCCCCCTATTATCCGTTCTAACTAGTATACGCTTATTCTGAAAGTGATGACCCCAGATTTCCAAGGCCACCACAATGGGAAACAGCTCCAGCAGTACACTTTTGCGGGTATAACCCAGCTGGACCCACCTGTGACACCAGCAATCGGCGCACCAATGGGTGCGCCAAATAGCGGCAAAACCTACCGAACCCGCCAAATCTTTGAAGAGACAGAAATCCTTGTCCAGAATAAAATCCTCCTGCCAAACATTTCTGCCGTTAAAATCGATTAAAAATTTAACCCACACCAACATATCCTCCCTGATCTCCTGCGTCAATCTAATATGGGCAGTGGGAGATTTTAAACCCGATATGGCTGCGTACAGTTTTCTTGAAAATAATTTTGAAAACAAAATTAAACCCGCGCTACACAATGTGTAAACTCAATATAAGTGAAAAAAAGTGATAAATACGTGCAGCTGCTGCAAACACTAAGAAAATCTTAGGAAGACTGATCATAAACAAATTTATGCAGCGCTAGCATCTACATTAAAAATATTAATATACAATTCCAAAATATTATGTATATAAAGTGCTTAGGTGTAAAATTAATTAAGTCCAATTATGCAATAAATAAAAAATAGCAAGTGCTAATATTGAAAGTCCCTTGTGCTATATTCCAAATAAAGTGCTCAGATGAATCATAAATCAAGTGCATATAAAAACAGTCTTTGTGCAGTGATCCAGATAAAGTGCCAACGTACCAAATAATTAAAGGTGCTTGCAAGGTGATTATGGTGCCCCTCTTGGTTCCCCACTCACCAAATAGCCACTGTATAAAGACCTTTAGATAAGATTGCACAGTTGCCCAGGATCTTTATGCTCTTCTCCAATGACACCTCCAATATTAAGGGTCCGCTTCCACTTCCACCGTTAAATAAAAAGAAGGCCGTAATGGTGAAGTACGTTTAAACTCTTTTATTCCTCAAACGCGACAATTGAATACTTACAAGTGAACAAAGTAAATCAGCATGTAACAATATGCTCGTGTGGCGCCGCTCTCGGCGTGCGTTCTACAAACAGGAAGTTCCTGACCGGAAGTGACGTTCCGTGCGGTGCGTAACCGGAAGTGCGTCAACGCGTTTCACCGTCAATACAGCGTCTTCAAAGCGTCTTTGAAAATAATTTGCCTAAGGGGATGACCCTAGAAGCGAATGCTAACAAACCTAGCAAAGACTGCATTTCTTTCAAACATACCTTACGCCTGCGAATCATGCTTAATAGACATACCTTCAGCTTCGATATCTTCTCCTGGGGAAGCCTAAACTCCATGTTCTCTGAGTCGATGGTGATGCCTAGAAACTGGACGCATGTGGAAGGCCAGGCTGTTTTTTCATGTGCCAGGGGAATTCCAAATTGTGCACACATATCGAAGAAATTTTTCAATAAGTGTAGACAATCAGGAGACCCCTCCTTTCCTAAAAACAAGAAATCGTCCAGATAGTGGACAATCGCATCGGAGTTACATCTGAAAGAAACGACCCATTCTAAAAACGTGGCAAAACATTCAAAGTAAAAGCAGGATAGTGAACATCCCATAGGGAGACACCTGTCAAAATAAAATTTACCTAAAAAGAAAAAACCCAGAGAATTGAAAGCATCGGGGTGTACAGGTAACAGGCGAAAGGCGGATTTGATGTCCGTTTTGGCCATCAAAACGCCTCTACCAAGCCTTCTCAATTTCACCAGCGCATCATCAAAGGATGAATATTGAACTGTAGCCAAATCATCGCTTATCTCATCATTCAATGAATCCCCAAAGGGGAATGATAAATGATGTATAAGCCTGTATGCGTTGGGTTTTTTCTTTTGGACTATGCCCAATGGGGGAATTCTGAAATTATAAAATGGAGGGGAAGAAAAGGGGCCAGCAAATCTAGCCAATTCCAATTCCTTAACAATTTTTTCAGCAACCACAGATTCCAAACTATTCACAGACTTCAAATTATCAACCAGCTTACACCCGTGGCCCGAATATTTAGGCAAAGAAAAACCATCGCTAAAGCCCTCAATTAGAAGGGTGGCCTTCGCCTTGTCTGGGTACCGCTGAAGCCATGGAAGCATGGCGTTGAGGTTCACTGGGGTTGTGGCCTTTCTGCACATTTCCTGAAGCCTGACCTCCTTGTCTCTTAAAGCATTTTGCAATGGGATGCGACCCAGAGAAAAAGGCACACTCATGTCTATATTTACACGACCCCGGCCACTTGCACACGGACTCATTATAGTTAAAGCACACCCCTTTTCTAAAATTAAAGCTGGCATTGGAAGGCTGGGGTTGCTGATTGGGGAAACTTGGTCTGGAAAAAATCGATCTTTGTGGGAGAAAAAGGTCCAGCCACAAGCTGACATCCTTCACTCCCCACTTTAAAACCGGCTGAACTGTCAGCTTTTGGCGAAAAGCCACGTCATACTGAAACCATGAAGTGCCTCCAAAATTTTTGTATGCCTCTAGAATTATGTCTAGATGCTGGAAAAGTCCTATGCTCTTGGTAGGAAACTTTTCACACATCACAGATGAAAAAATAAAAAACGCCTGCAGCCAGTTGTTAAAAGATTTTGTCACAGGGCGCCTCCTCTCATCATCATCTCTCTTGTCGCTTTTGGAGACAAAATCTCTAGCCGAGGGCAACAGAGACAGCATGTCAATGAAACTACCCTGCCAAATTTTTTCCTTAACGGCCTCAGACAAGTGAAAGCCTAACAGAGAAATTTCACAGGTGAGTGACTCCCTCAATGCTGTCTCCAGCAAATTTTGGGATATTGCCAACAAAAATGAATTGGAAACCTCAGAATGAATACTCTCTGGTCTATGGCTGGCTTCCAAACTGCCACTAGGTGGCACCCATACGTCAATTGGTGAAGGAACAGACTGAGCTGTGACAGTGTTGCTTGCAGGTAAAGGATTGGAGGCATCAATGATAGATCTAAAATCATTCAAAAAACCCTGGAAAAGGCTAGTGATAGCCGAAGTTTGTAAGGAACTCTCGGCTCTACTAAAACCCCCACTAGCCTGAACGGCTCTAGGCTGAGATACCTCTGTGGCATGTGTGACTAACTCAGGGGCAGTGGCACATTACAATCTTCCTCACCTGCCCCTGGAGGGAAGCTCCGCTCCGGACTCCTTGCCTGGATGGTTGCGGCTGCCTGCGATCCGGCCCGCCGAGCTCCGGTCCCTTGCGCCGCTCCTCACGTGGCTCGTCCTCCCGGGGAATCACCTCCGATCCTCCTGGCATGGCTGGTGCTGGCAGGTGGAGAGAACCACTGGCGCGGAGTGCGCCTCCTCTTCGCCGCTCCGGCCTCGGATCCAGATCTTCCGGGGGTGACGCGCCTGCGCACTCCTCCCGTCGTGACGTCCGCTTCCTCCGGTCTCGTCGGTGATGACGACCTTCCTCCGCCGGCGTCCGCGTCATCCGGTCTGCGCCTTCTGCTTCCTCCTGGCGTCCTCTGCGAAGATGTTCCTGCAGGCCCGACTCCCGGCGACTCCTCTTGACCCGCAGCCATCGGTAAGTTCAAGCATCTTCTAATCCAGTCTTCTCCTCCTTCCTCTCCAGCGTGTTCGATCAGGCGGCATAGGAGACTCATGACCACGGCTGCAATTGCTTCAGATGACGGGAACCGCTCGGCTTCTTCTTCCTGAGGCGATCTGGAGTCCCGTCCGTGAGGGACCTCTTAAATGGAGCTGCTGGAGGGCTCTGGACCAATCCTGGACAAGAATGGCACCGGCGGGAAAAACAGGATAAATCAGGTAAGGACCCTAATCTACCTAGATACTTGGGCAGCTAACCCCTTGACCGACCACCCAATCAGCTTAAGGATTAGCTGACTGGCTTAAATTCCCTAGCAACCCGCATCCTCTCCTCAAAATCTAAGCTACACTATCTGTACCTGCCACTGCCCCATAAACAAAAGGGGCTAGTTAACGCCTTTTCTCTTTATTCTGTGCTAGACTATGAAATCCAAAGAGAAGAAACCCAAGAAAAGCTGAGACACTTACACCATAAACTCATCAAACCAATGAAAAACCACAATAGGGAACTATAAGGGTTTTTTGAAGAATCTATAAAAAGTAATGAGCCAGAAATATCTCTGCCACCAGGAGTTCAAAGGTGGCTGCCTCCTGCTCTTCTACTATTATCTTTAAGACCAGGAGCAGCCGTGGATCCGGACAATATTACACAGCTCAATGGCCACCCATGCTACCATTGCGAATCCTTTTGAACTACCATCCACTGACTGAAAACAGAAACATGTCCCCTCTTGTCCTGGAGGATAGAACTGAGACCTAAAGTAATACTAAAGTCTCATTTTTTTTTTGTTATTCAAAATAACAAACATATCATACCTGCTCTGTGAAGTGGTTTTGCACAGAGCAGCCCAGATCCTCATCTTCTCGGGTCCCTCTTTGGCATTTGTGACCCCTCCCTCCTGTTGAGTGCCCCCACAGCAAGCATCTTGCTGTGGGGGCACCCGAGCCAAGCTGCAGCTCTGTGTGTCCATTCAGACACAGAGCTGTGGTCCGGCTCTGCCCCCTCTCTCTCTCCATTGGCTTACTGACTTTGATTAACAGCAGTGGGAGCCAATGGCGCTTCACTGCATTCTCAGCCAATGAGGAGGGGAGTCCCAGACAGCCGACTCTCTCGTGCAACATCGCTGGATCGAGATGGGGCTCAGGTAAGTATTTGGAGGACTCAGGGGGGCTGCTGCACACAGAAAGCTTTTTATCTTAATCCATAAAATGCACTAAAATAAAAAAACCTTCTGCCTTTACAACCACTTAAACCCCTGAGGTGCTCTCAAAGACCGACATTTAGGAGACCCCCTGACCACTTTCCACAGAATGTATCTGAATGTTCTGCAAACATTTGCCAGGGAAAGCACGTTCAAGTGGGAAGGACGGTGGCAGAGTGCCTATTTACACGCGATACTCATTTTACCACAAACCTCTCTTTTCCTAGACACGTCTAGGGAAGATACATTTCTCTGCATCAGAAGCTCAAAGAGGCCACACCTGATGAGGTAGCTGCTACAGCCATGTGGGAGGCCCTCCACTAACAGGACTGGTGTGCATGCAGCCAAGCCAGAGCCTAAGAACATGCAGCTTCTATAAAAAACACAGCTATTGTGAGGAGCGTCTCCCCAAATGCTGCCAATTGGGGGGACGCTCACCGCAGTGAGCAGTTCTGCAGTTCCTGTGGTGCTGCTTCATCCTCAGGCCTTGAATTCTTCTATCGGTTCACATGTGTTACCAGAGCTACCCTGGACTTGAGGAATGTTCATAAGGACTGTTTATAAGGACAATTACAGGTAGCTATGTTCTGTACTGTTTTAACAGAGGTAATGACTCTCATCTAGCCTCTCTGTCGCTATGGAGTCATAAAGACTGTTATCTACATTACCCTGAATGAGCCACAGAAACATTGCTGTGATGAGTCTGTTTATGCAATTTTGCAATATTCTGTAATGTGTGCATGCTCTTTGACATTCTGACCCTGTTTAGTAGAGCTGCAGGGATTATCGATAAAAAAAAAAACCCACGCTCTCGATTCAAGCCCCCCTCACGATCTTAATCCGGCATTTCCACGATTCAGTGCAGAGTCGTTCTCTGCTCACAGCTGTAAAAAAATAAATGAAAAAATAGGCAGCCTGCCAAGTTTATCACAACATTGGTCAGTGCTGAGATAAAAAAAAAAATTGTATCATTTGGTTCTTTTAGATCAAAGGGATGAACTTCTGTCTGTAGTTGAGGGCAGTTTAACCACTTAAAGGATTAGTCCAGTCAAAACCTAACTAGCACTAAACCTGCTATTTGCCACATTCTAAGACTATTCTACTGTATCTAACCCTGTAAAGCAAACATCACTGTACTTACCTATTCTATACCCGATCCGGTCTGGTCTCCAGCGACGGAAGCTCTGTGCAGGAGAGGACCGACAACGGGTGTGAAATGAATGGGAAATGACGTCACCCATAGACTTACTATGGGCTTTGGTTGTCGAGTACCTCTCTTGCACCCATCTCCATGCTGAAGCCACTGCTGACAGCTCAGCATGGGACCGGACTGGATCGGGTGTAGAAAATGTAAGTACAGTGATTTTTGCTTTACAGTGTTAGATAGAATAGTCTTAGAATGTGGCACAGAGCAGGTTTAGCGTTAATTAGGTTTTGACTGGACTTATCCTTTAAAAACTAAGCCTTTTTCTGACATTTGTTGCTTACAAGTTAAAATCAGTATTTTTTGATAGAAAATTACTTAGAACCCACAAACATTATATACTGTATATTGTTTTAGCAAAGACCCTAGAGAATAAAATGGCAGTCGTTGCAATATTTTAAGTCACACTGTATTTGCGCAGCAATCTTTCCAAGTAAATATTTGGGGGAAAAAAAACAGTTCAAAGAATTAAAAAAAAAAAAAAAACAGTAAAGTTAGCCCAATTATTTTGTATAATGTGAAAGATGATGTTATGCTGAGAATTGTGAGAGAATCGTGATCTTTATTCTAAGCAAAAAAATTGTGATTCTCATTCTATCCAGAATAGTGCAGCTCTACTGTTTGGCATTATTTAATCATTTTTAATTATTCTCTGTCTGATTATATAACCAATGAGGAATTTCATATAATACTTAGCTCCATCTAGTGGCCAAATGCAGTGTTTTAGGTTGCAAATTACTGCATTTTAACCAGTTGCTGACCACCTGCCAAAGTTTTACTGTGGCACCGGTCGGCGCAAAGGTAGGTTGCATGCGCGCGTGCCGTCCCCGCAATGTTTTATGGCCTGGACCTGGTGATCGGTTCTGACCAATGGCAGAACGTCCTGTGCCTGTGTAATGTAAACACAGGCACAGAAAATGATGCAATCTTCTCTCCTGGAGCCTTTTTCGGTTCCAGCATGAAAGAAGAGAGCATCAGACAGTGAGTACACAAGCACTACACTGACACCAGTACACATAGGCACATTCGTCACCCCCTGATCACCCCCCAGGTAACCCTTTCACTCCCTGTCACAGTGTCACTATATACAGTATACAGATAATTTACTGATCACTGTATTAGTGTCACTGGTGATGCCAGTTAGTGTGAGAGGCAGTTAGTGGTAGTTAGTGTCTGTCCCAGATAGATTTAGGGTACCCGCTATATATCCCCTAATAAAGATTAAACCCCCCCATCACCCCTATTTTACCTCTTCACTGCCCTGTCACAGTGTCACTATTACAGTGTACGGATTTTTTTTCTGATCACTGTATTAGTGTCACAGGTAACGTCAGACCAGATGTAACGTCATCTAGAGTCTAATAGACACAATTTTTTCAAAAAATAGTACCTGTCACTATTTATTGCTATCATAGGGGATATTTACATTCCCTGTGATAACAATAAAAATGATGAAAAAAAATTAAAAAAATGAAAGGGAAGGTGTAAAAAAAAAAAAGCAAAATAAATAATAATAATAAAAAAAAAAAAATTCAAGCACCCCTCTCCCCCCGTGTTTGCGCGCAAAGGCAAACACAAGAATCGGTCTTGTGTCATATGTAAACAGCAATTGCACCATGCATGTGAGGTACTGCAGCAAACGTCAAATCAAGGGCAGTAATTCTTGCAGTAGACCTTCTCTGTAAATCTAAAGTGGTAACCTGTAAAGGCGTATAAATGATTTTAAAATAGTACGTAGTTTGTCACCGCTGCACGGGCTTGTGCAATTTTAAAACATGTCATGTTTAATATCTATGTACTCGGCGTAAGATCATCTTTTATATTTTACTAAACAATTAGGCAATATATAGTGTATTTGTGCATTACATGAAAAAAAAGTGTTTTTTTTTCCAACAAAATTGCGTTTGAAAAATCTCTTTGCAAATATCGTGTCACAAAGAAAATTGCAACACCCACCATTTTATTCTTTAAAAAAAATATATAATGTTTGGGGGTTCAAAGTAATTTTCTAGTGTAGCAGGTTTTCCAGGCATTGGGCCTGATGTGGGTCTGCCATTGTTACCGGTTACCTCTCCAGCCCATGTGAGCTGCGACCCTGGGTGTGAGAACTGAGACATCGACAACTCCAGCATCTTTGTTTTGTTGGTTTATTGTAATTAAGGGGATGGGAGAAGGGAATGAGTGGGATACTCCTCTAGACTCAACTAAGTACAACTTGGGACTTTCTCAGGAAATGTCTGTTAACGCTGTCTTGACTCCAGCCGACGCTAGCCAACGCTCACTGACACTCAGAACACACTGTAACTTGAAAGAAGTGCTAGATCCTTGACCTTGAGTCCAGAAGATCCAGGACTGTAGAACAATGATCTACAAACACTGATGTACTGCAAAGTCACTGACTTCTTCCTCTAGCCTTGCACTGGCTTGAGGTAGACTGTTGTGGAATCCTGTATGGCTGCAACTCTCAACTAAGACACTGCACATTGTCTCTTCAGGGCCCAAAATGCAGATGCCCCCTTTAACTCTTCAGGGTCCCCTGACTAGGTACCCCTCTGTCACTTCAGGGTCCTCAACCTAGGCACCCTCTTTGTGCGCTAGCTGATATCTGGATCCTAGAAACTTCTTCGGAGTGGTCCCCCTCTAACACTTCAGGTAGACCCCAAGGGGCAATCCTCAGTACTCACGACCTGTTTAGGCTTTACTGGGACTAGACCCCTCTCGCTCTCCGCTGGTTCTCGGCACACCGGATCCCCTCAGATCAACTCAGCACTCTCTGGATTCTCCGGCAGCACCCGAGACATCCACCTCCTCTGACAGGAGGAGAGACAGCCATTCTCTCCCTCCTGGGAGTCTGCTCCTGCCAAAGACACCCAATCACTCAAACTTATACCCACTCCCAGAATCCCTCCCTTCTGGGGTAGTTACAAGCCTGAATGTGTCCCCTGATTTGGTTTCCTCCACTGCCCTATGAGAAGCCTCTCACAGGAACCAGTGGGGAGACTCCCCTCTCATGACACCCTGACAACAATAAATCATGGCCCTGCTGTTAAGCAGACAAGGCCCACTATACATTTGCCTAGCACCTACCTGTAGGGTGCTACACCAGTAAAAAATAAAAATCTTTTCATGTAAACAGAAAGTGTCAGAAAAGGCTTGGTCTTCAAGTGTTAGAAGAGTGGGTGATGTGTGGCATAAACTTCTAATGTTGGTGCCAGGACAGTTCAAACACCCCCCAAATGACCTCTTTTTGCAAAGTAGACACCCCAAGTTATTTCCTGAAAGGCATGTTGAGTCCATGGAATATTTTATATTTTGCCAACAGTTTTGGGAAAATTACAATTTATTTTATTTTTTTACACAATGTCGTCACTGATATATTGCTCACACATGCCATGGGTATATATGGAATTGCACCCCAAAATAAATTCTGTTGCTTCTCCTGAGTATGGGGATACCCCATGTGTGAGACTTTTTGGGAGCCTAACCATGTACGGGACCCCGAAAACCAATCACCGCCTTCAGGCTTTCTAAGGGCTTAAATTGCTAATTTTACTTCCTCACTACCTATCACAGTTTCGGAGGACCTGAAATATCAAGATAGCAACCCCCCCCCCCCCCAAATGACCCCATTTTGGAAAGTAGACACTCCAGGCTATTTGCTGAGAGGCATGGTGAGTTTGTGGAATATTTTATATTTTGCCACAAGTTTGAGGAAAATTACAAAAATGTTTTTTTTTTATACACAAAGTTGTCATTTAAATTATATATTGCTCAAACATGCCATGGCTATATTTGAAATTACACCTGAAAATACATTCTGCTGATTCTCCTGAGTATGGGGATACCACATGTATGAGACTTTTTGGCAGTCTAGCCGCGTACAGGACCCTGAAAACCAATCACCTTCCTCAGGCTTTCTAAGGACATAAATTGTTGATTTCACTCCTCACTACCTATCACAGTTTTGGAGGCCATGAAATGCCAAGATAGCACAACCCCCCCCCCCCCCCATAACCCCTTTTTGAAAAGTAGACCCTCAAAGGTATTTTTTAAGAGGCATGGTGAGTGTTTTGCGGCTTTCATTTGTTTTGGAAAATGAAAGAAAAGGAAAATGTATTTTTCTTTTCTTTTTTTTAATTTTCAAAACTTTGTGACAAAAAGTGAGATACCTTGGGGTGTCTACTTTCCGAAAAGGGGTCGTTTGGGGGGTTTTGTGCTTTCCTGGCATTTCATGGCCTCCTAAACTGTGATAGGTAGTGGTGAGTGAAATCAACAATTGACGCCCTTAGAAAGCCTAAAGGCATTGATTGGTTTTGGGGTCCTGTACGTGGCTAGACTGCCGAAAAGTCTTTCACATGGGGTATCCCCATACCCAGGAGAAGCAGCAGAATGTATTTTGGGGTGTCATTCCACATATACCCATGGCATGGCATGCGTGAGCAATATATCATTTCAATGACAACTTTGTAAAAAAAAAAAATGTTTTTTTTTTTATCATTATTCAAACACCTGTGAAAAAAAAGTAAATATTCAATGGGCTCAACATGCCTCTCAGGAAATTCCTTGGGTGTATACTTTCCAAAAAGGGGTGATTTGGGGGGGGGGGGGGTTGTACTGCCCTGCCATTTTAGCACTTCAGAAAATGAGATAGGCAATCAGAAAGTAAAAGCTGCGTAAATTCCAGTATATACTCCATAGATTGTAGATGCTATAACTTTTGCGCAAACCAAAAAATATATGCTTATTGAGATTTTTTTATCAAAGACATGTAGCTAAACACATTTTGGCCTAAATGTATGACAAAAATTTAGTTTATTGGATATTTTTTATAAGAAATAGTAGAAAATGTAATTTTTTCTCAAAATTTTCAGTTTTTTTTTTCGTTTGTATTGCAAAAAATAAAAACCGCAGAGGTTATCAAATACAACCAAAATAAAGCTCTATTTGTGGGAAAAAAAGGACTTATATTTTGTTTGGGTACAGCATTGTATGACTGAGCAATTACCAGTTAAAGTCACGCATTGCCAAATTGCAAAAAATGGCCTGGTCATTAAGGCCCCTTTCACACACTCCGTCCGTTGGACGGAGTTTGTTTTTCTCAGCGGGGGATCGATCCGCCGATCCCCCGCTGAGCAGGAGGATGACAGCTGTGTCTCCGCGCTGTGTGCTGAGACACAGCTGTCAGTTCCCCATGCATCTCTATGGGGGAAATCGGATGGGAACGGTCCGCCTGTGTGAAAGAGCCCTAAGGGGGTAAAACCTTCTGGCCCTTAAGTGGTTAAACAACTTTCTTGTGGAAGTGATTTGGGCAGCTGAAAAGCCTCCTTTAATCACTTCCACAAGGAAGCTGACAGACGGTTGAAGAGCTAAACATATAAAGGTAAAATAACCACCAAGGCTCCATTCACACCTGAGCGTATCGTTTTCAGATGTTTTTTTGGGTGTTTTTCAGGCTTTGTTTTGGGCGTTTTTAAGGCGTTTTTTCGGGTGTTTTTTCACACGGTGCAGGTGTTTGGAGGCAAGCATTGACATCTAACAAAAATGCTGGTAATCTGCCAAAAAAAAGAAGCTCATGTACTTTTTTGAGCTTCAGGCGTTTTTCTTCAGGCGACAAAATGCTCATATGTGAACAGGGGCCATTGAATTTAATAGGATTTATTTTGCTTGTTGGGCATTTTGAGACTTCAGAGATGAACGTTTTACTAGCTGAAAAACGCTCATGTGTAAACAGAACATTAACCACTTTAGCTCTGGAAGGTTTTAACCCCTTAATGACCAGGCCATTTTTTACGATTCGGCACTGCGTTATTTTGCGCGCCCGTGCGACGCTGTACCCAAATAAAATTGATGTCCTTTTTTCCCACAAATAGAGCTTTATTTTGGTGGTATTTGATCACCTCTGTGGTTTTTAGATTTTGCGCTATAAACAAAAAAAGAGCGACAATTTTGAAAAAACCACAATATATTTAATTTCTGCTATAAAACTTTCCCAATAAACAAATTTTAAATATCAAATTTTTTTTATCAGTTTTGGCCAATTTGTGATCTGTTACATATTTTGGTAAAAAAAAATCCAAAAAGCGTATTTTAATTGGTTTGTGCAAAAGTTATAGTGTTTACAAACTACGGGATAGATTTTTGGACTTTATTTTGTTTGTTTTTATTAGTAATGGCGGCGATCAGTGATTTTTAGCGGGACTGCGACATTGTGGCGGGCAGATCGGACCCCTAACTGACATTTCTGACACTTTTTGGGGACCAGTGACATTAATACAGTAATCAGTGCTAAATATTATGCACTGTTACTGTATAAATGACACTGGCAGGGAAGGGGTTAGCACTGGGGGTGATTAAAAGGTTAAATGTATGCCTGTTTGTACTTACTGACTGTGGGGGGGAAGTGCTCTGTGACAGGCACAGAGAGATCAGAGTTTCAGCTTACCTGAAACTCATGATCTCTCTCTGCCTGTGTGACAAAGGACCCGCCTGCTTTGTTTACATAAGCAGATGGGTCTTCTGTCAGTTTCTGTGAAGAACGCGGGAGGCTGGTGGCGATCCCCGCCACTCCTCCCGCTGCCTAGCTCCTGCTGTGTCTAAGACCGTGTCTGTGTCTGAGACCGCGCGCACATAATCACGAAGATCCATGTTATGCGCAGTTGAGCCGCCCTGCCCCAGTAAATCTGTGTGGGGAGGTCAGCAAGTGGTTAAGGACCAGGCCTATTTCTGACACATGTTGTTAACAAGTTTAAATTTCTATTTTTTGCTAAAAAAAAAAAAAAATAGTTAGAACCTCAAAATATTATTTATATATTTTTTTTAGCAGAGACTCTAGAGAATAAAATGGTGGTTGTTGCAATATTTTATGTCACACTGTATATGCACAGTGGGGTTTCAAATGCAATTTTCTTTAATTATTGCTCTCGCTCTAACGATTGCGGCAATACCTCACATGTGTAGTTTGAACACCGTTTACATACAGTGCCTTGCGAAAGAACTTTGCGACATTTTGCCACAATTCAGGCATCAAACATAAAGATATAAAACTGTAATTTTTTGTGAAGAATCAACAAGTGGGACACAATCATGAAGTGGAACAAAATTTATTGGATATTTCAAACTTTTTAACTAATAAAAAACTGAAAAATTGGGCGTGCAAAATTATTCAGCCCCTTTACTTTCAGTGCAGCAAACTCTCTCCAGAAGTTCAGTGAGGATCTCTGAATGATCCAATGTTGACCTAAATGACTAATGATGATAAATAGAATCCACCTGTGTGTAATCAAGTCTCCGTATAAATGCACCTGCACTGTGATAGTCTCAGAGGTCCGTTTAAAGCGCAGAGAGCATCATAAAGAACAAGGAACACACCAGGCAGGTCCGAGATACTGTTGTGGAGAAGTTTAAAGCCGGATTTGGATATTAAAAGATTTCCCAAGCTTTAAACATCCCAAGGAGCACTGTGCAAGCGATAATATTGAAATGGAAGGAGTATCAGACCACTGCAAATCTACGAAGACCTGGCTGTCCCTCTAAACTTTCAGCTCATACAAGGAGAAGACTGATCAGAGATGCAGCCAAGAGGCCCATGATCACTCTGGATGAACTGCAGAGATCTACAGCTGAGGTGGGAGACTCTGTCCGTAGGACAACAATCAGTCGTATAATGCACAAATCTGGCCTTTATGGAAGAGTGGCAAGAAGAAAGCCATTTCTTAAAGATATCCATAAAAAGTGTTGTTTAAAGTTTGGCACAAGCCACCTGGGAGACACACCAAACATGTGGAAGAAGGTGCTCTGGTCAGATGAAACCAAAATCGAACTTTTTGGCAACAATGCAAAACGTTATGTTTGGCGTAAAAGCAACACAGCTCATCACCCTGAACACATCATCCCCACTGTCAAACATGGTGGTGGCAGCATCATGGTTTGGGCCTGCTTTTCTTCAGCAGGGACAGGGAAGATGGTTAAAATTGATGGGAAGATGGATGGAGTCAAATACAGGACCATTCTGGAAGAAAACCTGATGGAGTCTGCAAAAGACCTGAGACTGGGACAGAGATTTGTCTTCCAACAAGACAATGATCCAAAACATAAAGCAAAATCTACAATGGAATGGTTCACAAATAAACTTATCCAGGTGTTCGAATGGCCAAGTCAATGTCCAGACCTGAATCCAATCGAGAATCTGTGGAAAGAACTGAAAACTGCTGTTCACAAACGCTCTCCATCCAACCTCACTGAGCTTGATCTGTTTTGCAAGGAGGAATGGGAAAAAATTTCAGTCTCTCGATGTGCAAAACTGATAGAGACATACCCCAAGCGACTTACAGCTGTAATCGCAGCAAAAGGGGGCGCTACAAAGTATTAACTTAACCACTTACCTACAGTGCACTTTCACCCCCTTCCTGCCCAGACCGATTTTCAGCTTTCAGCGCTCTCACACTTTGACTGAGAATTACTCAGTCATGCAACACTGTACCCATACAAAAATTGTGTCCTTTTTTTCACACAAATAGAGCTTTCTTTTGATGGTATTTAATCACTACTGGGTTTTTTATTTTTTGTGCTATAAATAAAAAAAGACTGAAAATATTGTGAAAAAACGCATTTTTCTTTGTTTCTGTCATAAAATTTTGCAAATTAGTAATTTTTCTTCACAAATTTTGGCCAAAATTTATACTGCTACTTATCTTTGGTAAAAATAACCCAAGTAAGTGTATATTATTTGGTCTTTGTGAAAGTTATAGAGTCCACAAGCTATGGTGCGAATCATTGAAAATTGATCACACTTGATCACACCTGATGTACTGAAGGCCTATCTCATTTCTTGAGACACTAAAAAGTCAGGAAAGTACAAATACCCCCCAAATGACCCCTTTTTGGAAAGTAGACATTCCAAGGTATTTAATAAGGGGCATGGTGAGTTTTTTGAAGTTGTCATTTTTTCCCACAATGCTTTGCAAAATGAAGATTTTTTTTTTTATTTTATTTTTTTTTACAAATTGCCGTATTAACAGGTTATTTCTCTCACACAGCACATGTATACTTGCAACTACACCCCAAAACACATTCTACTACTCCTTCTGAGTATGGCGATACCACATGTGTGAGACTTTTTCACAGCCTGGCCACATACAGAGGCCTAACATCCAACCAGCACCGTCCGGCATTCTAGGAGCACAAATTTCACATATAATTTCCTGACAACCTATCGTACTTTTGAAGGCCCTGGAGCACCAGGACAATGGAAACCCCTATAAAATGACCCCATTTTGGAAAGCAAACACCCCAACGTATAATTTTTGAGGCATAATGAGTCTTTTGAATATGTCATTTTTTTCCACAAGTTTTTGGAAAATGTGGAAAGAAAATGAAAACACATTTTTTTTTACACAAAGCTGTCCATTTATGCAATATTTCTAACACATAGCATGTATATAGCAAAAATTGCACCCCAAAATACATTCTGCTATTCCTCCTGAGTATGGCGATACCACATGTGTAACACTTTTTCACAGCCTGGCCACATACATAGGCCTAACATCCAAGTAGCGCTTTACACAAAGTTGTCCATTTATCCACTTTAAGACTGGGCCTATTTTTGACACTTGGTGTTTACAAGCTAAAATCATTTTTTTGCTAGAAAACTACTTGGAACCCCCAAACATTATATATTTTTTTTTAGCAGAGACCCTAGAGAATAAAATGGAGATCGTTGCAATATTTTTTATCACACCATATTTGCGCAGCAGTCTTCCAAATGCGATTTTTTTGAAAAAAAATCACTTTTTTGATCTAAAAAATAAGAAAACAGTAAATTTAGCAAATTTTTTTTCCATAATGTGAACGATAATGTTACGCCGAGTAATTAGATACCCAACATGTCATTCTTCAAAATTGCGCATGCTCACAGAATGGCGCCAAACATTGGTACTTAAAAATCCCCATAGGCAACATTTTAAAAATTTCTGCAGGTTACTAGCTTAGAGTTACAGAAGAGGTCTAGGGCTTAAATTATTGCTCTCGCTCTAACGATCGCGGCGATACCTCACATGTATGGTTTGAACACCGTTTACATATGTGGGCGGGACTTGCGTATGCGTTTGCTTCTGCGCGCGAGCTAACGGGGACAGGGCGCTTTAATTTTTTTTTTTTTTTCCTATTTATTTTATTTATTATTTTTTTATTTTTACACAGTTTAAAAAAAAAAAATGTTTTGATAATTTTTATTCCTATTACAAGGAATGTAAACATCCCTTGTAATAGAAATAGGCATGACAGGTCCTCTTTATTGTGAGATCTGGGGTCAAAAAGACCTCACACCTCACAACTACACTAAAAAAGAAAAAAAAAAAAAAATTGTTGAAAGAGGAAAAAAAAAAAAGCAAAAAAAAAAAGCGGCCCTTTAAACCGGTTGCTAGGCAACGTCTTTTGACGTAGCTCCGGTCCTCCAAGACCATAGAGTTGAGTGAGGGCCATCTTGCCCTCACTCGACTTCCTGTCTCTGAGGATCCGGGACCGGATAGTTTTCCCCGCTGCCGGCGGGTCCGGTAAGCTGGGAAAACGTCTGGGACGCGGCAGGAGGGGGGGGGGGCACCTCTTCCCCTGCACCGTAAGGGTAATTCCGCGGCGAATCCGCCACTGGGACCACCCTTATCTGAAAGCCGACCGCCCGCCGTTTCAAAAAATACCGGGGTTATGGGGGCTATCTTCTGCCATAACCCCAGTATTTAGCTTTTAATGGCCGACGCATATAGTCGTTAGGCGGTCAGTAAGTGATTGCATGTATATGGCAAACAGGTGACGATGACTGATGGGGTGACAGGTGACGATGACTGATGGGGTGACAGGTGACGATGACGGATGGGGTGACAGGTGATGATGACTGATGGGGTGACAGGTGATGATGATTGATGAGGTGACAGGTGACGATGATTGATGAGGTGACAGATGACAATCACTGACCGGGTGACATGTGACGATGATTGATGGGGTGACAAGTGACGATCACTGATGGGGTGTCAAGTGACGATGATTGATAGGGTGACAGATGACGGTGACTGATGGGGTGACAGGTGACGATGACTGATGGGGTGACAGGTGACGGTGACTGATGGGGTGACAGGTTACGATGACTGATGGGGTGACAGATGACGATGACTGATGGGGTGACAGGTGACGGTGATTGATGGGGTGACAGGTGACGGGGCGATGGTCACTGATGGGTGACAGGTGACGGGCGATGGTGCACGGCGGTACTGTTGGCAGTCTCTGGTGACCGGTGAACTTTAGGCTACATTCACATGTGAGCGTAGCGATCGCGGGCAGAATCACTGCGATTCTGCCCGCGATCCAGAAATCATTGCAAATGGCGGGACGCCTGTGCGTTGCCCGCTGTGCGATGTTTCCGCCTGCCGAATCGCGGTAACATCACGCAAACAACGCATCACGCCCCAAAGAAACTCTTGTACTTTTTTGGGCGTCATGCGATGTTTGCGCGATGTTACTGCGATTCGGCAGGCGGAAATGGCGGCAACATCGCACAGCGTTTGGGGTGCTATTGCAAATCACGGGCAACGCACAGGCGTCCCGCAATTTGCAATGATTTCCGGATCGCGGGCAGAATCGTGGTGATTTTGCCCGCGAACGCTGCGCTCACATGTGAACGTTATGGGTGTCAATTTCTGGGCACTGATGAGGTGACTGTTGTATGACAGGTGACATTGGGGGGGGCTGGGGACTGTGTGGGGACCTTTATTAGTGTGATTTTAGTGTGATTTTACTTTTTACATGTGTACAGAGCAGTAACTCACTATTTCTAGCTCTTCTCCCCTCATACTGGAAGCTGTATGAGGAGAGAAGAGCTAGTAACAGTGAGTTACTGCTCTTTGTTTACATTTTGTGATCGGCTGTGAATGGATTCACAGCCGATCACATAGTAAACAGTCACTGTCAGTGACTGTTTACTACTGCCGGTGACAGCTGTGTTCCTACGGAACACAGTGCCACCGACATGACCGCGCTGCGCGCTCCCGATCGCGCATGCGCGGTCATCTCCCGGCCGCCTCCATTGTGATCGGCTGTGTCATTGGAACACAGCCGATCACGTGGGAAACAGCCATGCCTATTGGCTGTTTCCCCCCTGCCGGTGACCGGCTGTGTCCCGGGGACACACCGACACCGGCAGTGCACGGCGGCGCGCCCGCGATCGCGCGCCTGCCGTGCTTGAATGGGCGGACGTCATATGACGTCCGCCCAGGATAATAGCCGCACCGTCCCGCCGTCATATGACGGCGGGCGGGCGGTAAGTGGTTAAGGGGGCTGAATAATTTTGCACGCCCAATTTGTCAGTTTTTTATTTGTTAAAAAAGTTTGAAATATCCAATAAATTTCGTTCCACTTCATGATTGTGTCCCACTTGTTGTTGATTCTTCACAAAAAATTACAGTTTTATATCTTTATGTTTGAAGCCTGAAATGTGGCAAAAGGTCGAAAAGTTCAAGGGGGTCGAATACTTTCGCAAGGCACTGTATGTAGGCACTTACATATGCTTCCGCTTCTGCGCACAAGCTCAAGGGAATGGGGCACTTTACATTTTTTTTCTTATTAATTTTACTTGTTGTTTTTTATTTTTACACTGTCCCTTTGAATTTTTTTTTCAGCACTTTTTTTTCCTAATACAAGGAATATAAATATCCCTTGTAATGTAAATAAGCATGACAGGTTCTCTTTATTGCGAGATCTGGGGTCAAAAAGAACTCAGATTTCACATTTACGCTTAAAAGCAAAAAAAAATTTAATTTTACATTTATTAAAAAAAAAAATTGGCCCCGTTAGGCGGAAGTGACGTCAGACGTTGCTCCGGTCCTTCAGGGGCATAGAGTCGAGTGGGGGCCATCTTGCCCTCACTCGACTTCCTGCACATTGCTCCAGGGGATCGGATGGTTTATCCCTCTACCGACGGCTCCAGTAAGCGGAGAAACGACAGGGAAGCTGGGGGGGCTCCCCTTCCGCTGCCTATAAAAGTAATCCCGTGGCTAATCTGCAGCCGGGACCACTTTTATCAGACACAGAATCGCCCACTGTATAAAAAAATACTGCTGCCATAACAATGGTATATAACGTTAAATTAATGTTGTATGTATACAGTGGGTGGTCCAGAAGTGGTTTTTAAAAAACAAAAAAAAAACAAAAATCTTATATTTACCTGCTCTGTGCAATGATTGTTCACAAAGGAGCGCCAATCTTTCTCTTCTCTTAGGTCCCCCCACCAGCACTCCTGGCTCCTCCTCTTTAGTGAGTGCTCCCACAGGAACCTGCTTCCAATGGGGGCACTCATGCCTCCATAGACACAGACAGTGGGACAGCCAGACAGCCCTGCCCCCCGCTCCCTCCCACTGGCTGTGTCTCAGCCAATGAGGAGAGAAAGACCCGGGAGAGTCTCTGCTCTAATGCACATTATGGGATTGAGATCTGTTCAGGTAAGTATCATGGAGGACTTTGCGGAGGAGCTAGATAATAGACGATTTTTTCTTTTTTTACCTTCATTCATGGAATGCATTAAAATGTAAAAAAATCCTCAACCTTTAGACCCACTAACTGGAAATGTGTTTAAATACATTAGAGTGCAGAGGTGAGACGTAAATAATGCAAAGTGTAGAGGTAAATACTAAGTAAAGCAAAGTGCAGAGGTCAGTAGTAACAAAGAGTGCATTGCT
This sequence comes from Pelophylax lessonae, assembly GCF_965119305.1. Taxonomy (NCBI): domain Eukaryota; kingdom Metazoa; phylum Chordata; class Amphibia; order Anura; family Ranidae; genus Pelophylax; species Pelophylax lessonae. The sequence continues at coordinate 89,113,091 of NC_138774.1, forward strand.
CAATAGTATGTTATGTACAGCCCAGGAGTCAATAAGAAATGAAGAGTATAGGGCAGGGGTCTTCAAACTATGGCCCTCCAGTTGTTCAGGAACTACAATTCCCATCATGCCGAGTCATGTTCGTGAATGTCAGAGTTTTATAATGCCTCATCGGATGTATAGTTCTGCAAAAGCTGGAGGGCCGTAGTTTGAGGATCCCTGGTATAGGGGGTCACTGGTATGTAACCAACAGTGCAGTTGTTAGGAGCAGGTAACAGTGAAGGGGTCTTCAGTGAGTAACTCAGAGTGCAAAGTTCAGGAGTAAAGAACACAGAGTGCAGGGGTCAGGAATAACTAAAGCAGGATGCAGAGGTCAGTAGTAAGTAATGCAGACTGCAGAGGTTGGGAGTAAGTAACACAGAGTCCAGAGGTCAGTAATATATAACACACAGGAAACGAGTCAGGAGAAGTAACAGGGAGTGCAAGGGTCAGGGGCAAGGAATTCAGAGTGCAGGGTCAGGCGTAAGTAACACACAGTGCAGAGATTAGTAGTAAGTGTCACAGAGTGCAGGGGTCAGTAGTTAATAATTCAGAGTGCAGAGGTCATGAATAAATAATGCAGAGCGCAGAGGTCAGTAGTATATAATACACAGTGCAGGGGTTAGGGAGTATGTTTTGCTTTGATTGTTGCATGGCACAGTTGCCTGTTCTCTTTGTAATTGCAAATTTGTATGCAGAAGTTACATATTATTATCTTTGCTATTTACACTTTATTTATTGAGAGATTTTTTGGATAGGCTATTTGATTCCCTACAATATAAAACTACTTTTGATGCGTTTCTTTGTATCAGATGCCAAGCTATTAAATATAGCTTTATTTTTCATTTGATTAAGATGTACTAAGATCATGCATTTATTGATTTGATATTTTAGCTGACATATTCTCTTTATTATTTGATTAGTAATTCCTGCATGTCCTTTTGGTAATAAGTATTTGGTCCACTGCAATATGACTGCCATTAAAGCGGAGTTCCAGCCTTTTCTGTGTTTTTTAAAAGTCAGCAGCTACAATAAGTGTAGCTGCGGACTTTTAATAAACACACACTTACCTGTTCCACGGTCCAGCGATGCGGCCGTCCAAAGCCTCGATCCTCTCCCTCTGGTCTCGGCGGCGCCGACATCACTGGTGTGGGCACCCGGCTGTGACAGCTTGCGGCTTCACAGCCAGGTACGCACTGCACATGCGTGAGTTGCTCTGCACGTCTTGATTGGCCGGCAATCTTCTGGGACCTCTGACATGTTCCAGAAGATTGCAGGGAGGGAGGGGGAGAGGAAAACTTCCGCTCAGGGCGCCGCGGTGCACCGAGCGAAAGTGGAAGCGGGTACCTGTCAAAACTAGGTACCCGCTCCCCCCCCCCCAAAAAAAATGACATGCCAAATGTGGCATGTCAGGGGGTTAGGACTACCTAAAGCGGAAGTTCCACTTTTGGGTTTTAAGTTGGTTCACCGTAATATGACTCCCATGTATCCTTTTTCTACCTTTTGTACATTGCTACTGTGAATGTGATTTGTTATCCAACCAGAAATATGGCCCCCACAAATTAGAAACATAGAAACATAGAATGTGTCGGCAGATAAGAACCATTTGGCCCTTCTAGTCTGCCCAATATATCTGAATCCTATGAATAGTCCCTGGCCCTATCTTGTATGAAGGATAGCCTTATGCCTATCCCATGCATGCTTAAACTCCTTCACTGTATTTGCAGCTACCACTTCTGCAGGAAGGTTATTCCATGCATCCACTACTCTCTCAGTAAAGTAATACTTCCTCATATTACTTTTAAACCTTTGCCCCTCTAATTTAAAACAGTGTCCTCTTGTGGTAGTTTTTCTTCTTTTAAATATGCTCTCCTCCTTTACCGAGTTGATTCCCTTTATGTATTTAAAAGTTTCTATCATATCCCCTCTGTCTCTTCTTTCTTCCAAGCTATACATGTTAAGGTCCTTTAACCTTTCCTGGTAAGTTTTTTCCTGCAATCCATGTACTAGTTTAGTAGCTCTTCTCTGGACTCTCTCTAGAGTATCTATATCCTTCTGGAGATATGGCCTCCAGTACTGCGCACAATACTCCAAGTGAAGTCTCACCAGTGTTCTGTACAGCGGCATAAGCACTTCTCTCTTTCTACTGCTTATACCTCTCCCTATACATCCAAGCATTCTGCTGGCATTTCGTGCTGCTCTATTGCATTGTCTTCCCACCTTTAAGTCTTCTGAAATAATTACTCCTAAATCCCTTTCCTCAGATACTGAGGTCAGGACTGTGTCAAATATTCTATATTCTGCCCTTGGGTTTTTACGCCCCAGGTGCATTATCTTGCACTTATCCACATTAAATTTCAGTTGCCAGAGTTCTGACCATTCTAGTTTTCCTAAATCCTTTTCCATTTGGCGTTTCCCTCCAGGAACATCAACCCTGTTACATATCTTTGTGTCATCAGCAAAAAGACAAACCTTACCATTGAGGCCTTTTGCAATATCACTTATGAAGATATTAAACAAAATTGGTCCCAGTACAGATCCCTGAGGTACCCCACTGGTAACATAACCTTGTTATGAATGTTCTCCATTGACTACAACCCTCTGTTGTCTGCCACTGCCTAGTCCACTCAACAATATGGGAGTCCATGCTCAATGACTGCAGTTTATTGATAAGTCTTCTATGTGGGACAGTGTCAAAAGCCTTACTAAAATCTAGATATGCAATGTCTACTGCACCTCCACCGTCTATTATTTTAGTCACCCAGTCAAAAAAATCTATAAGATTTGTTTGACATGATCTCCCTGAAGTAAACCCATGTTGTTTTTCATCTTGCAATCCATGGGATTTAAGATGTTCCACAATCCTATCCTTTAATAGGGTTTCCATTCATTTGCCTACTATTGATGTCAGACTCACTGGTCTATAGTCGCTCGATTCCTCCCTACTACCTTTCTTGTGAATGGGCACGACATTTGCCAATTTCCAATCTTCCGGGACGACTCCTGTTACTAATGATTGGTTAAATAAATCTGTTAATGGTTTTGCCAGCTCACCACTAAGCTCTTTTAATAATTTTGGGTGTATCTCATCAGGACCCTGTGACTTATTTGTCTTCACTTTAGACAGCAATCTTAGAACGTCTTCCTCTGTAAAGACACATGCATCAAATGATTCATTAGTCATCCTTTCGAGTGGAGGTCCTTCTCCTTCTTTTTCTCCTGTAAAAACTGAACAGAAGTATTCATTAAGGCAGTCGGCTAGCCCTTTATTCTCTTCTACATACCTTCCGTCCTTTGTTTTTAATTTAGTTATTCCTTGTTTTAATTTCCTTTTTTCATTTATATATCTGAAGAATGTCTTATCCCCCTTTTTCATAGACTGAGCTAGTTTTTCTTCTGCCTGCGCTTTAGAAGTTCTTATAACTTGCTTGGCCTCTTTCTGCCTAATCTTGTAGATTTCCTTATCTTCATTGCTCTGGGTTTTTTTATAATTACAAAATGCTAGCTTTTTATTTTTAATGATTTGGGCCACTTCTGCTGAGTACCACAGTGGTCTCTTCCTTTTTTTGCTTTTACTGACAAGTCTAATGCAATTTTCTGTTGCCTTCAATAATGCACCTTTTAAGTAGTCCCATTTCTCCTGGACTCCATGTAATCCGTTCCAGTCTGATAAGGACTCATTTATGACTAATTTCATTTTTGAAAAGTCTGTTTTTCTAAAATCTAAAACTTTTGCTTTTGTGTGGTGTGACTCTTTCACAGTTCTTATATTAAACCACACCGACTGGTGATCACTAGATCCCAAGGTTTCGCCTACAATGACATCATATACCCAATCCCCATTTGTGAATACCAAATCCAAAATGGCCTCCCTCCGGGTTGGCTCCTCAACCACTTGTTGCAGAGACAACCCCAGTAGGGAATTTAGAATATCTGTACTCCTGGTAGAACTTGCTATTATGGTTTTCCAGTTTATATCTGGAAGATTGAAATCTCCCATAATGATAACTTCTCCTTTCATTGTCATTTTAGCTATTTCTTCAACTAGTAGATCATCTAGTTCTTTGACTTGACCAGGTGGTCTATATATCACACCTACACGAGTTACTGCATGATTAGCAAACTGCAACGTAACCCAAACTGACTCTATGTTGGCCTCACCAACTTGTATTAGGTTAGATTTAATGCTATCTTTCACATACAGGGCCACTCCTCCTCCTTTCTTGCCTTCTCTGTCTCTTCTGTATAAAGAGTACCCTGGTATGGTTATGTCCCAGTCATTTCTTTCATTAAACCATGTCTCCGTAACAGCCACTAAATCTACATTCTCAGATGCCATTATTGACCCAAGTTCATTGATTTTTTTACCTAAACTGCGAGCATTTGTGGACAGGACTCTGAGCTTATCATTTCTTAACCTCTGTGCTTCTGACCTGTTCTGGCATTGTTTCGGGGGGCAATTGGACTCTTGTATTTCCACTCTTTTGCCCCCCCCTTCCTAGTTTAAATACTCTTTCGCAAATTCTTGGAGTTGTTCATTAAGTACATTTGTTCCTTTGAGAGAAAGATGCAAACCATCTTTTTTGTACAGTTCCTTTCTATTCCAAGTAGAGCTATCATGAGAAACAGAGCCAAATCCTTGCTCTTGACACCATTTACTAAGCCATATGTTGAACTGCTTTATGCGCCTCTGCCTATCATTCTGAACATTATGCACAGGCAGAACTTCAGAAAATGAAATCGTGGATGCAAAATCCTGTATGTAATTTCCAAGTGTGATAAAAGATTTTTTCACCTCTGACACTTCATTGCAAGCCAGGTCATTTGTCCCTAGATGGACAAGAACATCCATGTCCCCTTCCTGCTTTGCTTGCTTAACAATATTAATAATACGTCTTCTATCTCGTCTAGCAGTAGCACCAGGGAGACATCTCACAAAACCATTTTCTTTAAGCTCCACACTTCTTATGATTGAATCACCCAGCAACAGCTGCTTCCTTTGAGACTTCACTTTATCTTTTTTGTCCTTGGCTGCAGTCTTGCATACATTAGACATAGGATAGGAGTCGATGGTTTCTCACCCTCTGTGCTTGAGTCCATATCCATGTTGTCCTTACATTCTGAGAGTGTTGCAAATGAATTATGGAGAACCACCAACTGTGGGACATGTCTTCTATCCACCACTTTAAGTCTTCCAGAACCTACAGTAACCCATCTGCCATTTCTGGGGGTCCTCTGTGGCAGTGGCATTGCAGCAGTCCCAGCTGGAGTTTGTTTAACAGATAATTTAAATATCTCTGATTTCAAAAATGCAATTTCCTGCTGCAGTAAGGAGAATTGTCTACAGATCTGACAGCATCCGAATCTCCAAAGAGTGGAACATGAAATTGCTCTAGTTAAGCCCATAGCTATGTACGTTGTATAGATCTTACAAATCCATGTGCACTGGCTGGCTGCTCTGATGGCACTAGCTAGTGATCGACCAATATCGATTTTTTTGTTGATTTTTTTGTTGCCGATACCGATACCAATATTTTGGCCATTAAATATCGGTATTGGCCGATATTTTTGTACATTTAAATTTTTTTTTTTTTATCCCTTGACAGGTACTCTTGTGGAGGGATCTGGGGATCTAAAAGACCCCAAACCCCTCCACTGCACTTAAAAGCATTCAAAACACCAAGTTTGGCTGTTTTGAATGCTGTCATTTTTTTTAATCTGGCACAGAGTACCCGGAAGTGATGTCATGACATCACTTCTGGGTTTTTACATGGAGACCCGATCAGAGCCGAATGCAGCTTTGATCGGGTCTCCGGCGACCGTGCAGGCTGTTAGCCGGGTCTCCCAGTGGGACGGGAGACCCAGGGGGGGGGGGCCGTGGAAGGCGGCGGGAGCGGGGGATGTCCCCTGCCACTCCTTGTAATGACAGCCGAGCGGCTTCTCAGTCGCATCGGTTGTCATTACAAGACAGCCGACCGTTGGCTATGGACGCCGGTACCGGGTAATGCCTCTAGCTGCAGGCATCACTCTGGTACTGCACTTTCCCGAAATATCGGCAATATCTGTCACCTTGGTGGCCGATTCCGTTATATCTGGGAAAGTGCATATCTGTTATACCTGAAGGGTTTCACGTGTACTGTTACTTTAAGGCTGGCTCCACCCAGGAGTGATGACAAGGGTCAAGGGGCAGAGTGGCCATCTTAGAGACATGTAAGAGATGCATTGATATACAGAGCTGTCCTGTAATGCATGCTGGAGTGTACAGTGAGTCCTGAATAAACAACCATTGTTCCAGATCAGAGTCCTGTGTCTCTCACAACACGGAGAATATAACAGTGGCGATGAGGATGGGATTTACAAGGTTACTATCCGTGTGAGAAAAGAAAAGAAGAAAAAAACTCTGGATTGTCAGCTGGATACAGAGCCCAGCAGGAAAATGTCATTGATCGGGACATTAAGTGAATTTGATGGAGAACAGACTACCTGGAACAGTATTTTTGTGCAAATGCCATCCCAGGCGACAGGCAAGTAGCAGTATTTCTGACAGTGGTTGGTGCTAGGACATATGACACTCTTAGGGATCTCCTTTTCCCTGAAAAAACAGCAACTAAGACTTTGGCAGAGCTCCTGACACTGTTAGGGAATCACTTCCAGCCTAAACCACTAGAGATTGCAGAAAGATTCTGATTCTATCAGTGGCAGCAGCAGCCGGGTGAAGATATTAAGGCGTATGTGCTCGGCCTTCGCAGACTAGCCTCAACCTATTCTTTTGGGGAGTACTTACCGACTGCACTGAGGGATAAGTTTGTCATGGGACTAAATAGTGAGTCTAGCCAAAAGAGACTGTTAACAGAGAAAGACCTTACCCTTACAAGGGCCATTGAGATAGCTTCAGTGATGGAAATGGCTGTGAAAGATACAGAGGCATTGAACCCCCAGAGCAGAAGGGAAGAGGTTAAAGAGGAAGTTTTCAGAACAGCAGTCAAGCCAACAGCAGCAAACTATAGACCCTCACCAAGCCGGGAGTCAGCTTGCTATCGTTGTGGGAATACAGACCATGATCACAAAGTCTGCCGGTTTAAGGATCAGCTCTGTCATAATTGTGGTAAGGCAGGCCATCTGAAACTAGTCTGCCGTGGTAAAAAGATGCGAAATAAACAACCTCTGAACACCAGGACAAAGGCATATATGGTGGGAAGATATACATCGTCATCTGAATCAGAGGATGAGGAAGTGCTCCACAGATTAGACATACATCTAATGCAAAATTAAATTGAAATGTGAAATTCCTGGTGAATTTAACATGTAAATAACAGATTTTATTTTAGAACTATTTTTAATCAAGTTTGTCATTTTTTTTTTATTTTCTTTTTAAGGAATGTTAATCTACAAATTGGGGATAGGAGCAGGTTAAGTTTTTGGAATAATGGGTAATTCTATGTATACTTGCTTGAGTCATGCTCTCTGACACTGTGATGTTTAGTTTAATGTTATTATTATAACCATTATCATTTAACATAGATGCTTTTTTCCAGTTAAATGGAAAGACTCAACCCATAGGATGCGCTAAAATCACTTTACACTGACAGAACAGGTCTGTGACCTGTTCAAGACTTTCTGGATGAAGTCACCGTAGTAGGTGCTTATATGCTGTGTCAGCACCATTAAATTTGAAAAAAAATTAATATTGTAGAAGAATGAAGAGTTATAAATAGACTAATGTAGGGCTATAAACATATTTTTATAATAATTTAGAACATGCATAACACCACATAAAACACATGCAACAACTTACTAAACAAAACACATACAACAACATTGTTGACTGCTGATGTACACTCCTGAAACACCTACTGTTTCTCTTCTAGCCAAGAAAACAGCCTTTGGAAAAGAGAGCTAATATAATGTAAGGCTGTCTCTTATCTTCATACTTCATCACATTTCTTTGTTGAAAGCAAGTTAAGGGGATGCCAAGCATCAAGAACCCAATACCATAGGCCTTCATGCTCCATACAAAGGTATAAACAGCAAATGCTTAAAGGGGCCTAAGACTTCATGCAGAATTATGAAGGAATCAAGTCCTTTTTTTTACTTGATATTTACTTCATTCTTATTGCAGGATTTACCATGAGACCTTCTCTAAAAAAAGGGGCTGAGTTTTTAGAACCAGCAAAAGACTTTTACCCATCTATGTTTAAGAATGCCCACTCAGTCTATTGTTCTTTCCAGGAAATAAAACTTTTTAGAATTAGCCTGTTCATAGTACGTATGTCAGGGAACGGTTCTTAGAAGGATTGGCACACCTGCAAATGCTCAGCAAAATTAAAGATTGGCACATAGAAATTCGCCAATGGCACATCGGAATTTGACAATGCAAATGCGCACTCAGGAATGAACAGACGCGAGGATGCATGTACCAGTGCGCATGCGCCAAAGCGCACACAATGCGTGACAGATTCTGGTGTAGTTTCAGTAGTTGCTGGAGGATCTTCAGCTTTCCCTGTGTGCTCCTGGGTTCCTGTTCTTCCTATTATTGGCTTTCCTGTTACCAACCTGGCTTGCCTTTGACCTGTCTTGTCTCCAATCTTGGCTTTGACCCTTGGCTTGTTCCAGTGACCCCGCTTCTGCCTGCTGATCCATGCTTGACCCCTGGCTTGCTCTTCTGACTCCGCTACTGCCTGATTACCAGTGAATGACTCCGGCTGACTCCTGACCCTGCTTGCTGCTTACTACTGGCTGACCTCCTGTGCATGACTTCTGGCCTGGCTCTTGTCGCAGCTGGCATCCCTGCTTCTCTGAGCAAAGCACTCCCTGTTACCACCTTCAGGGGTGCTCTGCACTTAGCCGCAGGGGAAGCCCTCTCAGCACTTTGGCCTCCAACCAGGAACGTGACAATATATCTCTCTTTATATAAAACAATGGCAGGGTCCAATTCTTGTACAGGCCACATACAGTAGATTGTAGGTCCACTCTAAGTGCCTTGCCTAGCCACTGTGACTAAAAATCTTTTCTACATTATTGTGTATAATACAAGGTTCCAGGGGGGCACCACCTCTAAGTCCTCATTGCTGCCTCCTAAAAGTCTTCTAAGCCTTTTTGATTATGTAACCCTATGTGGTATAATTCCAGATCCATATCCTAGAATGGAACTGCTGGCTAGGTAGGAGAACAGTTTTTCGTTTCTCCTAGGGGTCTGTTAGGTGAAAGTCCAGGCAATAACAATCTAATCTTAAATCTGCTCTTACCCCTTCTTACTTCTATTATAATTACGCTGTAAAAGGAAGATGCCTATACTTACCAGTTATCAGGGCGCTGTTGTCTGGTCACGTGATCGTCTCCCAGTGGTGATTTCAGGAGAGGGGAGAGACAGCTCACAACAAAAGCCCCGTAGCAAGCCTATGGGGTACTTCACTGCCCAGGCATTTCAGCCGTTGTTGGCAATCTCTCCTCTCCCCTGAAGCCAGCCACTGGGGAGATCACGTGACTGGAGTCGAGTGCCATGAGAATAGGTAAGTTTAAGCATCTTCCTTCTGCAGGGTATTTAGAATAAGAGTTAGAAGGGGAATGGGAGCATATTTAAGAGTAGATAGTTATAGCCCAAACTTCCACATTAGGTCTGTTAAGAGGGCCCCCAGCCCCCTGTGCTTGCACAGCTTTGACACCTGATCCAAGGAACATTGCCATAGAAGACAATGCAACTGCTAGAGGACACAGAAGCACAAGGGGATTGGCGCTGTCTTACTACACCAGGGCTAGACCAATTCTGGTTACAAGGTCACTAAGACGATACAAAAAAACTCTCTGGTGGCAAGGTATTTGAGCACTTAGGGCCCTTTCACACTGATGCGCATTTGTAAACCATGCAAATCGCTTGCTATGTGTATTGTCAGTGTTTTTATATTGTGTTTATACTGTTTAAATATTGATTGTCTTCGTTTTTAATAGGAGTTCTGTCATTTTTTAGGTTGTCAGAAAAAATGTGCCCCATCCGTAAATTTCCTGCTGGAGGTTGGCAACCCTAATCATGTACTTGTGCAAAAAAATAAAATAAAAAAATAGAGCAATGGCAACCAGGATTTGTCTTGGTCTTGAATACTGATATATAAACACACATAGCTTTGTGTTTGTGAATTTGTTTAAATATGTCAGTAAACTAAGCTTGGGAAATAGCAATCCCCATAGTGACTTGCTATAGTTTGCTGGCTCCTAACTTTTTCTGCTGGCTATCAGATCTCTGTGGTTTTTTTGTTTAGGCTTGGACTACACATGAATGATACGCTAATAGCAATGGCATTTGGCAAATATATTTGGATACAGTCATTGTGCATGTAGTTTGTCAACCTGTATAGGAATGGAATTAAAGTTATTACTTATGAGCATTCTGTATCCCTAAATTAATTGGTTTTTAAATGGGGATTAAAAGATGAGGTTCCTTGATATCATGCTATCTGGATTAATACACAGTTACTCCCTGGTCCAGTCTTGCTAGTTTGTCACTTACGCTACTGAAGTAAGAGGTAGCAGCATAGGAGTGCTGGTCTAGGAATCAGAAAGTAAAGATCCATTCCTGTAGAGGCTTTTGTGACCTTTAAGCCCTATGTTTTCCAAATTAATAAAGAAGAAACACCAGCATAATAGGCAATTGTATACCCATGAAAGGGCAATACCATGAGAAGATGAAAATAGACTGTTAAATGGGGCCCTCTCTGTTTATCAATGTGGATGGGTGTGCCTCTAGGCACAGCTCCTTAGCAAACAGCAGGCTGCACTTCAAAATGCTTGGAAGGCAGACAGCCAACTTCAAAACAATCACTGATTTCATCAACAGATGGCACTGCAGGTTACTGCTTCAGTTACAGATCTTTAATGCAGGAAAACCAGTAGGTGGGAATGGGTTATTAAAGCAGAATTTTAGCCAAAAAAAAAAAATTAAAAGCTGATTAAAAAGACAAAATTACAAAACCAGTTTGTGCTGCAAGTTTCCATGTATTAAAAATTAAAGGTCTACGTTAATATATACATTTTTTTATATCTGCCAAGAGTTCAAAGGATTAACGAGGCAGTTGAGGAAAATGTATTATAGAAAATCTGTGTGAATGTGAAGATAACACAAATCCACTACTGTATCATACATGACTGCAGAGGTTGTTGTTGACACTGAACCTGTACCCACAGTAATGTTTCCAGTCAAGAGTGGGCTTCAGAAACAAAGGCGACATTAGGACCCTGGTTGCTAGTTGCAGATTCCCTGTTGCAGCCTGTATAGAGTTTGTCTTTGCAGTGTAGATGTCCTCAGAGCTTCTGGTCATCCCAACCAGCACTGAAATTAATTCTTTAAGTCTAACACAGACTTCCTTGGGCTGTAAAAACGCCAGTGCAAAAAGTTTACATGATCTGAAATTTAGCTGCTCTTTTTGGTAGGGTCTATGCTTTCTTCTTGAGAAATATTGTTATCTGGTAAAAGTGAAATGTTTGTGTTATTACAAAAGAAAGTGTATTTTACATGTTAATAAAAGCCATTTTCCCTTACCCTAAAAACCTACATGAGAAAAAAGTGAAGAAATACATGAAACAGAACAGTCTACCATACCCTTAAACATTTGCTGTCTGTAAGCCAGGAATATTAAGGCCGCATGCACAGTAGGTGTTTAGCTCCTCTGTATCCAATCCCAGCATTTTCCAACCAAACTTTCTAGCAAAGTCTACGACAGGCTGAAATCCTTGCAACTGGACATTGTACCAAGTGGTGCTCATGTTTAGGGCTGTATTCATTAAATGCATAACAATAACATTTTTCTACTTTCAACCCATAACTCATGTTGGCCACAAATTTGGACAAAATCTCTGTGATGATTGAAGATCATCTTTTTACCAAGGCAAAGGAAACAATAAATAACAACACCTATGTCTAGAATAGGTATAGGTACACCTGACAGACTGTGCCCTGCATTATATACAATCTTAGGACTGAACAGTCAAACAGATGATACAGACACAAGCAGTGCCTGACACTATAGAAACATTGAGTTATTTATATGGAGGAAAACACTCACTCCTCCCTTTGCATCATCCCCTGTAATTTTGACTAGATAAAACAAAAATTACTCCCACACCCAACTAATTGACACATTCTTGCTGAGTACTGAACTGAACCTTCTTTAAACTCCATGACTGCATAAATGGAAACCTTGACCACGTCATGTGTGTGATTTTACATTGCTGCCACTGGTCGTCACTACAGAGTGCCATATATTACATTTCTGTGTCCTTCAGCAGTAGTTTATTTGGATGTTTTTATCATTACTGTTTTTGAAGGGCTATTTTACAATGCTTCTGATTCAGTATGGGACTTCAAGCAGATTTCCTCCCCCCCCCCCCCCCAAAAAAAAAGGCAAAAATGAATTATTAGTTATTATCATGCAAATTGAAAATGTTCACATTTTGGCTATCTCTAGAGACTGATGCAATACATGTATAACAATTGCATGGAATCTGCTTGTGTGATATTCCACAGATCTGATTTTGGCCAATTAGGAATTTGCATTGTTCAAAATGATTTCAGATTCAATACCACTAATATAATTTCTTGTGTAGCACTATCCACTAAAGAGCCACTGGATACTTAGGTCCTTCTGTCTTCTTCTAGTGATCTTTTCCCCTGCAACTAAACCCGAGAATCACTGACCCATCAGTAACAGTTGAATGAGATTTGCTCCTGAAAAAGACAGTTCAGTTCAGTCAAATACAGAGTTCCAACCTTTTTTCCTTAATTTCCATCACAGGGATGGAGACGCATTGCTTTACCTGGCTTGTGTCTCATTTAAAGTCCCAAACTGCCTTTACTTTACATATAATCAGGGATGGAGGTGCGTGCTCTTCAGCCGGTCATTCTTAGTATTGACCTCATGGCTATCACATAGCCAGTATATTGTATTTACCTATCATTTTGCGATACATACTGAAGGCCAGTCATAGATGAGGACAGATTGGGGGAGGCTTGGGCCACCTCCATGCCCACCTGTTCCTCATCTATCCATTAGCTAGCATGTGCTCCCACTGTGGAGACACCCATAAACTAGTAGTGTTAGGACTGCAAGTTATACAGGGTGCTGTGAAGGGGCCTTGCAGCTTACACATGCATTTGCAAATGTGTGTAAACTAAACACCTGTTTTTAACGTACATTGTTGGACAGGTTGATTCGGTTTGTTAGCAGACTGGTCCTTAGGTATTGCTTATTAGGGCTGGTGGTTCTCACGCACCTCATTCAAAGTCCCAAACTTTTTTCCTTAATTTCCATCACAGGGATGGAGACGCATTGCTTTACCCGGCTTGTGTCTCATTTAAAGTCCCAAACTGCCTTTAATTTACATATAATCAGGGATGGAGCTGCGTGCTCCTCAGTTGGTCATTCTTAGTATTGACTCCATGGCTATCACATAGCCAGTATATTGTATTAACTTATAATTTTGCAATACATATTGAAGGCCAGTCATAGATGGATTCAGGTTGGGGGAGGCTTGGGCTACCTCCATGTCCTCCTGTCCCTCATCTATCCATTAGCTAGCATATGCTCCCACTGTGGAGACACCCATAAACTAGTAGTGTTAGGATTGCAAGTTATACAGGGTGCTGTGAAGAGGCCTTGCAGCTTACACATGCGTTTGCAAATGTGTGTTAACTAAGCCCCTGTTTTTAACGTACATTGTTGGACAGGTTGATTCAGTTTGTTAGCAGACTGGTCGTTAGGTATTGTTTATTAGGGCCGGTTGTTCTCACGCACCTCATTCAAAGTCCCAGCCTTTTTCCTTAATTTACATCACAGGGATGGAGACGCATTGCTTTACCTGGCTTGTGTCTCATTTAAAGTCCCAAACTGCCTTTAAATACAAATCAATCAGCTTTAGATAAATTTAAATTACTGGCACAATGTCAGACGACAGTACACTAGGCAAAAGACTGCAGTGGAGAAGAACATATTGATGAGTCTTTGTCCTTGACTAAGCCAATGGTCAGTGGACATGGAGAATTTGGCTACAGTCTTGCCAGTGTTCAGGCCCTATTACTTGCTTGGAGGAGTGCTAACTCTCTAGAAAGGTTTGTAGTTCACAGGGAAGATAAATAATTCAGTTATCTTTTTGCATAAGTCACATAAGGGCAATCATCTAAAGCTGGCCATAGATGGATCAAACTTCAACCTTTCTATGAAAACAAATTTACAAGTCTATTTGACAGAATTCAATCTAATGATTGACTTCTGTTGAACAGGCTTATTGGAAATTTTTATTCTTGATCATTTGGCTACAGCACCTCCTTAGGGATACTCTTCTTGTGGCTCTGCCCTATATTCTTCTTCTACAGTCACTTTCTGCAGTCCATCTCTTAGCACAGCATTAACTCAGTCCACAGCCCTCCAGGAGAAGTCTGATCCCTGCAGCTAGATCTTCAGCTCAGCAACAGCACGAGGCCCTGGGCTGATAAGTGCACTCAGCCCAGGCCAAACCCACAGCAGCCATCTTTCTTTGCATCTCAGCCCCCTCCAGGGCTTGCTATTACTCCTGGTAGGTCTAAGCCTGTCCTCTGAGCTATCTGTTATTTCTCAGTAGATAGGGTTACAGTCCAAGCCACATGGTGGCAAATTAGAATTTTCTTCTCCCATTGCTATCGGTGGTAGAGTTGGGCATCTGTCCTTGGCTCCTTTCTTCATTCATTCTATATACGTGAAGAAAGGGATCTGCATTAAACTAATGTAGCCATAACATAATAACATATTATTACTGATAACCTGGTTCAAACATCTACTGACGGACTTTGATTTTTAAGGCTCTGTTTACAACTTTGCAGGAGCAAGTTCAATTTTCTGCAATTTTGCACATTGTGTTTAGAGCAGCACATTAACCGCTTTACCACCGCCCACAGTAATATTACTGCGGCAGAGTGGCTCGTTATCGTCTGACGACGTAGTACTACGTCGTCAGACACTCCCCCTTCTGGGCGGCGCTTGCGCGCCGCCGGAGGCTCGCTCCCGCTGTTTTCATTCACAGCGGGAGTGAATGTGGAGCGGGATGCACAGCGGGATCTAGTGTGGAGATCCGCCCGCCTGTGTAAACACAAGCGGGCGGATCTCCATAGTGACAGGGAGTGACAGATCGGAGTGTTCAGCATAGCTGGACATCCGATCTGTCCATGACTCACTCAGTCACCTCCCCCCTTACACGTCAGTAAGCACCAGGCATACATTAACCCCTCCCTCTCCAATAAAATTAACCCCTTCCCTGCCAGTGTCATTTTTACAGTAACAGTGCATATATATAGCACTGATTACTGCAGTAATGTCACTGGTACCCCCAAAAGTGTCAAAAATGTCAGTCAAGGGTCCGATCTGTCCGCCGCAATGTCGCAGTCCCGCAAAAAAAATTGCAGATCGCCGCCATTACGCGTTAAAAAAAAAAACACCAAAAATGACAGAAATCTTTCCCTTTGTTAGTAAACGCAATAACTTTTGCGCAAACCAATCAAAATACGCTTATTGCGATTTTTTTTACCAAACATAGGTAGCAGAAAACAAATTGGCCAAAAATTTTTTAAAAAATTGGTTTTTACATCTTTTTTGGGGGGAATTTCATATAAAAAAATGTTAAAAATATTGTTATTTTTTCAAAATAAACGCTCTTTTTTTGTTTATAGCGCAAAAAGTAAAAATCGCACACGTGATCAAATACCACCAAAAGAAAGCTCTGTTTATGGGAAAAAAAGGACGTAAATTTCGTTTGGGTACGGCATCGCACGACCGCGCAATTGTCAGTTGAAGTCGCACAGCGCCGAATCGCAAAAAGTGGCCTGGTCGGAAGACAGCAAAATCTTCCGGTGGTAAAGTGGTTAATGTCAATGGGCTGCCCTATGTGCAAATAATAACCAGAAGTTCATGACCTTTTTTAAGTTGCACCACACCAAAATGCATGGTAATTTGTTACCATGCCTTTTGGCACGTACAAATATACACGGGTTAACAAGGTGCGTTGGGGTGCTATTATGAATTAAGAATTAATGGCACTAACATGCGCCAACAAAAAAGGATGCATGTTTTTGTGCATTGCAGGAACACGTGCGATTTTGCCCACATTCCTGCCATGCACAAATGTGAACCTAGTTTTACAATTTGTTGGAAATCAGTCCTACATTGTTACTACTATCAAGCATCCCTGTAAATGCATTGCCATCATTTAAGCCCCCAATGAAGGAGAAGTGTTGGACCCCTGAAACACGTTTGATTTGTGACAAAGTTTATCTCATTTTACCCTGGAATAAATCATTGATCTGGTTAATTACATTTTGAAGTGGTGCTTCAATCTCAGATTCCGTCAGTTATAATCCAAGGAGACAGTGGAACCTGCCAGCCTTAAGAATCCAGACATCCTAGTCAAATCCGCTATATGTTCTATACTTCGGGATAATCATAAAGTTCAAGTGGTATCCTTTCAGATTTCTTTCTTTAGGCCCATTAAATATAGACAGGTCAATTAGAACTTGAGAAAGATAAATGGGGTCAGGATTGCCTACTTATGTGCAGCTCCAAAGTTGGGCAGGCCCGGACGGGTTCAGCTGGGCTTGGCCAGGCTAGGCCGGCTAGGCCAGGCTCCATCAGAGGGGCTGGTACTCATGGCACTGCTTGGCACCTTTTATGAACCAAACAGCAGTAATAGAGGGGAAGCCAGGACTCGGGAGCGGGAGGCAAGAGAGCTGCCTGGAGTGGGGACTGTGTAATTGGAGTGGAGGACCCTGCTGCATCTGAGGAGCCAGGGGGTCAGGTCAGTGACAGCTCCCAGCTAGCCAGGTCACACAAGGTCTATGGAGAGGGTGTCCCTAATGTAAGAAAGAAATGAGTAGTTCCCTGAGGTAAGGGGGGACACTGATATAAAGGTTTCCCTTTATATGAGCAACCCCCTATACCTTAGTCTATTCACTCTTCGGAAGGTGGTCTGTGGTCACCAGAGTCCCCGAATCACATGAGAGATTCTGGGGTTCCCCCTTAAATTCGTAAATACATCAGAGTCTGCAGGATTCCCCCTTACAGTGCAAGAGGGAACTCTGTGGACCCTGAAGTAAAGGGGAACACTGCAGGCCCTGATGTATAGGGGAACACTGCAGACCCTGATGTAAAGGAGAACTTTGATATAAGGGACAATGCTGTAGACCCTAATGTAAGTGGAACTCTAATGTAAAGGGGAACTCTGCAGACTCTCATGTAAGGAAGGGCTCTGGTGACCAGATGCCATCTTACATCAGAGTTCTCCTTTAAATCAGGGTATACAGAGTTACCCATTTACATCAGAGTTTACAGTGTTCCCTTTTACATCAGGGTCCACATAGTTCCCCTTTACATCAGAAGGGAACTCTGCAGACTTCCATGTAAGGGGAAACTCTGTGCTGGGTTCTATTATCCTGACTTTTATGTAAAAGGATAAATATTTTTTTGCCTTTTGTTAGAACTTAAGCACATTGCTAATAGCATTAGGTACATGTTTGTAGCTTAAATACTGACATTTGAACTGAAAATTGTCATTTTGGCAAACATTTCTTAACTGTCAGTAATTTTTTTTACCCTGGATGGTTTGGGGCCATGTGATAAACAGTTAGTTGAAGTTCAAATCTGCATATATGAGCACCCTGCCATACCATTGCAAAGGTGGTTTATGTCAGTGAACCTGTGCTAAATCTATATCTATCTAATATGCCAGTGCCATATTGTCAACTACCATTCACTTCTTCCCCTCTCCATTCAGCCATAAGGGCTAAAGAGATATGCCTAGCATTTCTAGGTATAGAGAATAATGTGGCTCAGTCCCCTTCCTTAAACGTGGCAGCACTGTTGCACGGCATTTGGCCACTCAGGCACCTAGCTTGAGCTTTGTACAAGTTCTAAAATACAACCTTTAAATATGCTGTTAATTCTAGGGCCTGTACTTACCCATTGTTACACATAGAAAACCCATATGTTGCATTGCATAAAGTAAAAAGGTATTTGAAATCAGGTATTAAAACCATAGTGGAAAAATTAAATGCGTCAGTAACTTTGCAATGTTGCCTCCTTTTGAGGAACCAAAAAATAAGGCTTTTTAGAATATTTGATATGATGACATACACTAGTTACTGCTCTACAGGAAAATGTAGATGTAAGTCATGTTACTAATAAAAATAATAATCCTATATGTTAGCTTGGTTACAATAATTTTCCTATATGTTAGTGTAGTGGTGATGTCATCCTGCTTCTCCACCTTGTCCAATCGGAGAAGGCCTCATGGAGACAATGCAAAGCATTTTCTGAACAGAGCCAGTGCCAGGCGAGCAATTTCCCATATTCAGTAAGCATCACGGAAGCTGGCACAGGATGAGGAATCTAGGGGGATTACTGCAGTAGCAATGTCAATTACAGTGATTTCCAGCTTCCAGAGGATCCCACAGGTATAATATATTCATACTTACATTGGTTCAAGCTGTCAAGTTTTTATTGCTGTCTGTTTCCTCACTGGGAAGATTCATCACCTCCTTTTGTCCTGGTGACTATTGTCTTCAAGAGAGAAAGAAAAGGAAATCCAGTATTTTAGAGCTGAACTAGAGGTGAAAGGAAGTCTTCTAATAGGCGCACCTGTCCCAGTGACAACTGTCTAAGGTCTTGTTCACACTAGCAATAAGAATAGGCATTTAGGACCAGTTTTGTTGCTCCTTGAATGGCTAGCAAAGCAGCCTACAATGTATTATATGAACAGCAGACAGAGCTGTTCAAACTTAAAAAACGTGTCACATCTTCGTCGCTTTGCATCGCTTTGCATCACTGTGTGGCAAAAACAATGTCACGTGTTGAGTCTGGGAGGCATTGAAGCTTATCAACTCCTTCCATTCAAGTGCCTCTAGCCTTTACGGCACATTTACCGCGCAGTTACAGCGTATTTGCCAAAAGTTTATAAAATATTAGTGAGGTACAAAAAAAAAAAAAACACTTTACCCCTTAATAAACAAAATCACTTGGAGGGTGTCTGGGTGCATTGATCATTGTGGTATACAAAGGCAACGCTAAATCCTCCTTGTGAATAAAGTGCACCTAGATTCCACTAAACGGAAACTATACAAATATCAAACTTTAAGTGCAAAAAATGTAATTAGAACATATATAAATACATAATCATATGTGCAATTACTTGGAAGTGCAATTCATAAACAAAGTGCTATTGTGCAAAAAAAGTGTTCATGTGCATAATCATATTAAATAAAAAATTAAACATAACTAATCACCGTCAACTGAACACAATAAATAGTCCAAAAATTAGTCCCATGTGCAAGTAAATAGCAGCCAAATGGTGTGACTATATAGTGTACAAGCGGTGATGGTGGTACCCTCCGAACACTGCCAAACAATGGAAGAAATGCAGACTCACCAAATGGAGTTGATCTGTTATACGGAGTGTTCTTAGAGTCAGTGAGCTTTGGCTGGCGCCGGCTGGCGTCAAGGTAGCGCCAACGGGCATTTTCAGGATCGAAGTCCCAATTGTAATTAGTTCAAGCCGAAAGGAGTATCCCACTCGCTCCCTTCTCCCATCCCCTGAATTTATAATAAAAACCACAAACAAAGATGCCGGAGTTGTCATTGCTGCAGTTGTCACACTGGGGACTCATCTCACAGAGGCTGGAGAGGATTCCGGTACTAATAGTAGACCCACATCAGGCCACAGGCCTGGAAACCTTGCTACATAACCTTAGTGTTACTTTTCTTATTTGATTTTATTTTGAACTGTGTCAAATTTACCATCAACAACATTTTTGGCTTTAGGATAAAATACAGCAAAAAACCTCATTCAAATGCCTGTATTGAAGGCAACTGATGCACACACAAACTATTTTTAAACTTCTAAAAATATTTCCCTGTTTTCTAGTAAAGGCATTACTATGAATGATTCATAATTATTCTAATTTGCTGTATATTTTTAACAGCAATGACCCATTATATGACTGAACTGCCATTACGGACTCCCTAAATACTTCTTAAACCAAGTATTTGTTTACCAGGTGCTGTGCTGAGATACGTTACAGTCTTATAAAGTAATCTGCTCAATTTGTAACTCTTGATTAAAATGTTTTTAATATATTTTTACCATTCTTATTTTTGTTTTAAGCATTATATTACATTTTGCTTGTGTTTATACACATAAGCAACATGTTTGCTTATGTGTTAATCATTTTAAATCAAAGTATATGTAATTATACAGGATTTAAAGGATTCATAGGTGTTGATTTTTTTTGAATACACTGTATATACTATATCTCATGAGTTACTTTTTTATATTTACAGCTGTTTCTTACCTATGCTTAGCATTGCTGCATTGTGACATTATAGTTTCTGGGCTTATGTGAATGATGATACTGCTTTGCACATTTTCCATTCTATTTGTCATGTCAATATTATTGAGAGAAACAGAGACAATAATGTGATGCCCAATTTATATTCAGGACTAGAGTTCAATTCATTAGTACAGTCCCCCAAACAAAATGAGGAGAATATGGTCTATTGTTGCTTTACTAACACTACAAATAAAGACTCCATATTACAGCCTAAGCAAGTACTATATGTAATGCACAAGCCTTATAAAGTAAGCTGAAAACCTTTCTTCCTTGTGTAGCCCTCTTTTGGGGGGGAGGTTATGGAAAATGGCCCTCCCCAAAATTGATATTGGGCTAAAATTGTATGTAAATAATAAAACCAGAACCCTTACAGAGTGGGTTTTATAATACAGTTGGCAGTGTCTCCACCCAGGACAGGACCTCTGATGATAATGATGATGCGGCATCCGTCATGGTGTTGAAGACCTGAAGACAGAACCAGTGATGATGGGAAGATCCTCCAACCATTATCCAACCAGCCTGGAATGTAGCTGCTCACCAGCAGAAACAGTTCTGTGACACTGGAGCTCAGGATCATTCTATCTACTCTGCTTCTTAGTCTCTAGTAGCTTCTCTTTTGCTATGTAACCAGACCTCTAGCTACCTGCCGGCCTTTGGATGGCTAACCTGGCTATAACTGGTTACTGAGCACTGAGCTAAAAGTAGCTATAGAACCTCAGACTAGAAGGGATAGGGTTAACTACAACAACAGAAGCTACAAAATAACTACATTGCCATAAACTGGTTCGCCTACTAATATACGAGAAGGTGACCACTACACAGTTATAGTAGCACAGACCTAGCTATCTGGCACTGTGCATGTGAGATTATAACAATAAGACTCATATGTCACTAGGATTCAGATCAAGAATTTATGGGCAGCTACAGTTGAACTGCCACAAAAGCCAGGAACACTTGCCTAATAGTCTCTGCTTCTGGTCTGGATAAAATACACAGCATGGATAGTCTTGTGTCCAATTCTGTCTCTACTTCCTGGAAATTTCTCTTTAGAAAATATCACTGGCTTTCATTCTGGGTTTTTGATCCAGCTAGCAGGGACATGAAATATCTGTCTTTAGCCAAATAACTCTGTGGTAGAAAACAAGAAACAGCTATTTACAAATACAGACAGTAGATGGCAGCAGAACCCAAAACACTCCCCTTGGTGAAATCTTTATGTCCCGTCAAAAGCAACTCATCTTACATAACAAACACCATCAATTGTGAGCCACAATGCCCTTAAGGGAGAGACATTACAAGATAACTATGACCCCCAATTACAGAGTGGTCATGGTAAGGATTGTTACAAAGCCCATCCGATATTAGGTCTCCCTAACATCTTTAAATTGTGTTGCCACTCTCACAATAGTGCTCACTCAAAAAATAAAAATATCAGAAAAAGTGTAATACCGTAGATAATATTTATTGAATATAAGGTTAAAACCACTCAAATATGAATTAAATTGCAGCACTCTGTATAGTAAACAGTACCGACAAAAGGTGTCTTCCTGGATCGTCCATATTTTCAGATTTTTATGGCCTTTACTTTGGACTGCTTGGGATTGTATACATTTGCATACAGCAATATATTGCTTTATATCACTTTTGTGGGGCATCCTCAAAACAGAAGGTGGAGGAGCGCAAGGTCTCTAACATCCACCAACTCTGTGATGTCATCATGGAGGAGTGGTAGAGGACTCCAGTGGCAACCTGTGAAGCTCTGGTGAACTCCATGCCCAAGAGGGTAAGGCAGTGCTGGAAAATAATGATGGCTACACAAAATATTGACACTTTGTGCCCAATTTGGACATTTTAACTTAGGGGCGTACTCACTTTTTCT
The DNA here is from genome assembly GCF_965119305.1 of Pelophylax lessonae. Lineage (NCBI taxonomy): Eukaryota > Metazoa > Chordata > Amphibia > Anura > Ranidae > Pelophylax > Pelophylax lessonae. Next base: position 89,135,380 of record NC_138774.1, read on the forward strand.
GCCAGCGGTTTAGACATTAATGGCTGTGTGTTGAGTAATTATGAGGGGACAGCAAATTTACACTGTTATACAAGCTGTACACTCACTACTTTACCTCTGTTTTTAACGTGATCTGTTAGACAGGACAATTCAGTTTGTTGCAGGCTGGCTGGTAAGTTGAGCTGGGATTTTTTCTTTGTTGTTGTTTGACATGCATCCCTTTTCCATGTGAACCTTGCTGTTAGGGCCAGTTATATGTTGGGGCTGTTTGTTTGTACAGTTGGTTATTTGGTGAGGGGGCACACTGGACACCTTTGCTTTCATTGTGCTATTTTGTTGACTGTCCAGTGCGCCCCTGTGCCTTTAAAGGAGGGGTGGGCTTCCTCCAGGCATACCTGTTCTCAAACTATCCATTAATATATATGCGCTCCTACTATGGAGGCTCTCAAAATAAATAGAGTTAGCACTGCAGATAATACTGGAGTGCTTTGATGTGGCCTCTGCAGCTACCTCCAGGCATACCTGTTCTCAAACTATCCATTAATATATATGCGCTCCTACTATGGAGGCTCTCAAAATAAATAGAGTTAGCACTGCAGATAATACTGGAGTGCTTTGATGTGGCCTCTGCAGCTTACACATGTATTTGTAAATGTGTGCAAATTAAACCCCCGTTTTTTTACGTGAACTGTTAGACAGGACCATTTGGTTTGTTGCAGGCTGGCTGGTAAACTGAGCTGGGAAAATTTCTTTGTTGTTGTTTGACATGACTCACCCTTCCATGTGCTCCTTGCTTTTAAGGCCAGTTATAGGTTGGGGCAGTTGTCTTTTGCTGCAATATACTTGCCTGACATCACTGACAGTGGTGTGGAAGCACTCAGGAACACTCTTGTAGGCTTACACTGGTCTGGTAATACTAGAACTGGTGTGGCTAGTGAGCAAAAACACTGTAGTAGTTTGGTGACACTGTGACTGGTGTGGAGGTGATCAAGAACCCTGTTGCTGGCTTACACTGGTCTGGTGACACTATGACTGCTGACTGGTCTGGTGACACTATGACTGATATAGCTAGTGATAAGAAACACTGTTGCTGGCTAAAACTGTTCTGGTGACGCTGACTGGAGTGGTGGCAATCAAGAATACTGGTTGCACTGATCAAGCAACCCTGGAACTAGTGTTGCAGTGGCAGTGATTAGGAACACTGTTTCTGGTTGCATGGTCTGCTAACACTGACACTAGTGTGGAGTCCATAAGGAACATTGTTGCTGGCTTATACTGGTCTAGTGAACTGGAACTTGCGTGGTGGCAATCAAGAACACTGTTGCTGGAGTAAACTGGTCTGGTGACAATGTGATTGGTGTGACAGGGTAACAGTGGTTTTGACAGGGCAGTTGTTAGATATCATGGGGCCCTGTACAGCCCTGTACAGCCTACCTGACAGGGGTCCCCTCGATCCTGCACTCAACCCCACCCCTGACCCTATGCTGTCACTGGGAGGGGGGGATTGGGGAAACTGGTGGCAGGAGCATGTTATATATTTCAAACAATGTGACATGTTCTAAATGGTGAATTTATCCTTTAATAATCATTATTATTCTAAACGTATTACACATATTATAAAGCAGCAGAGATGTCTTATTTTAGAACTTCTTTTACAACAATTAATTTGATGGGATGCGCTCAGGCATGTTCGGACCCTAGTCTGAACCTACCTTAGCTATCCTACCATGAAGCTGTCACAGTGTCCCACCAATAATAATTGGAGCTGAATGGGACAGATGTCAGTGTTTGGATGTCCATGCCTGTTCAGTGTGTGTCCACATACACCATGGACTTGTGGTGTCTTTATAGGTGCCAAGATGTAAATGGACTTGTGTTAATTTACATCAGTCTAACTCTGATCTGTCACATTTAGGACGCTGACCTTTTACATTTTTTTTTTTTTTTTGGCCTGAATGGACACAGAGGTAGGTGAGTGTAAACGGACTCAAGCCCATTTACATCCGGACTCTCTAGACCTACATGAAGCTTTCGATCAGGTCCGCAGGAAAAATAGATGGACCTAATTGGAAAGCTGGGGTGAATGGTTCTTAAATCCCCTAGCGGTATTCCCGAGTGTGGCTCGGGGTTAATATAGAGTACCAAAAGCGGTAACCCCGAGCCACACTCGGGATTACCCCAGAATAAAACTCACCTTCTCCTGCGATCACCCGCCATCCTCCCCAACCATCCTCCAGGCATCCTCATGCTGTCTCCCCTCTGTGTACTCGGCCGATGCCGGCACCTGTCTTCCAGTTCCCTTCCCTGCGAGCGTCGCGAACACTGTTGCTGGATGCACTGGTATGGTGTCACTAACACTGATGTGGTATCCAAATGTAAAAAATTATAAGTAGTGCAGGGCTAAAAAATTAGTGCACAAATAAATATACACTTGTAAATCATTGGTTAATAATTCAGAAAAGAAAAAAGTCTAATAAATTAAAACTAAAACTAAAAGAAGAAAGTCCCATACAGGAAGATGCTGACTTGAAAAGGTGATAGATCCCACACCACAGAGATATAAATGCGTTTACCAGATGGCATGGACCCAAAGTACCTTACAGCAATTGGGTCATGCGGGCTGAATGTGTAGATGTCCTCAGTACCAGATGGTAGGAACTTCCACAGAATCTCTGGATGGCAGATGTTGGTGACAATCCTCAAAACTGATCCGCACGGAAATGTCTAGGAATCCCCACTCCAGGAAGTGTATAATGGGATAAACCAGAAAGATACCATAGCATAATACCGTTTGGAAAATGTATTGAAGAGTAAAAGACTTGCACTTACAATATGTCAGATGGTAAGAAGCATTCAGTAAAAATAGGCACTCATGATACTCCTAACGCGTTTTCATTAAAAATAACATCTTCAAAGGAATTAGCCACTGGTGTGGTAGCCATCAGGGACTGATGCACTTGTCTGGTAACATTGGGGGAAATTAACTAAAACTGGTGCACACAGAGTCTAGTGCAGCTATGCATTGTAACAAATAAGCTTCTAACTTCAGCTTATTCAACTAAGCAATGACAATAAAACCTAGAAGCTGATTGTTTTATGCACAACTGCACCAGATTCTGTGTGCACCCACCAGTTTTAGTAAACATCCCCCATTGGGACTGGTTTGTGGTGTATGAGAGGAAACAGAGCAGTAGCTGCAACATGCAGCCTTTGTTTACATTTTTGAACTCTGTGATTGGTCACAGTGATCACATGATAGAAGATCTCTGTACTCCACTCTGTAATCGGGTGTGTCCAATGTACAACAGAATGAGGGTGTGCATGAACTGTGAAGGGAGAAGGCCATTTTCCAACCCTCAGGAATCAGACATCCAGCTGTTTATCTACAATAGCTGATGGCAAGTGGGTAATGTCCTAGTGAACTGGTCCATAAAGCACCAATATATACAGTAGATCTAGGCTAGTGGATGAATTTATGTTAGCCTATATGATTGCATGTGTGTGCAGGAGGATTGTGTACCTAAGTGTGGGATATTAGAACAAGGAATCACGCACAGTTGGGAAAATGTATGCAAATAAAAACTTCAGAAAACTGGAATAGTTTTTATTTTGGGGACCCCAGCAATGGATCTAGAAGGCAGAAGAGTACAGTAAATAAGGTTACAGGCATCTCATTATGACATACAAATTATTTTTTTCTCCTTTTTAGTAAAGTAGGGGAAGGCTGGAATGCCTGTCCTATTTGTATCTCTAACAAAGCACCAGTTCGCAGCAAAAACTGGAATTTTTATCCTTTCTCACTTTATGCAAAGCTAGAAAAAACAGATTCCTTATGTCCATTGTAACTAAAGGGCTGGACAGAGCATTTACTGCGGTGGATGGATATACCTGTATGTCCCTTTACTTTCAATAGAACATCCACTATGAAAACAAAAATGTGGCAAAAAATGAGATTACATTGGGGTGTTTTATTTTTTTTTTTTCGAAAAAGAGGGAACTTTAGGAGTGTCTGTACTATCCAGGCATTTTTTATTGAAATGTTTTATATTGTAACAGAAGGTATGGGAATGTTTTTTTCATTTACACGGTAAAATGAAAAATAAAAACCCTAGTGGTAATTGAATACCACTAAAAGAAAGCTCTATCTCTTTACATTAAATTATAAAATTAATTTGGTTACAGTGCTGCATGATGAGTAATTGTCTGTCACTCTATCATAGCACTGAAAACTAAAAATGGCCTGGACAAGAAAGGGATGTAGCAGGCTTGTCCTGAATTAATATCAAATTTTTAAGGCAAATTGGACAATGATTTAAGAAGTTTTTTTGCCTTCCTCTGAAACAACTGTGGGTATAGAGTTCTCTATATGGAGGTTTCCAATTTATTTATTTTTTTCCCTATTGGTTGAACTAGATGGACTTGTGTCTTTTTTCAACTTGACCTTGTAAGGCTTAGAGGTACTATGATCTGAAAAGTTCTTGCTTCTTATAGATGTAATTTCTCAATGCTTTCACCATTCCATGACTTTTTGATATCTTATTCTAATCTACCATGCCTAAGAAATTCACCTTTACATGGAGAATAGCCACACTCTTTAGAGTCCTACTCTGTTCTTTATTTTATTCCCCATCTTTACTCACTGTATGTGAAAATGCGGACCAGTAGGATACAGAAAATACAAATTAAATATAACGATTTTAACACAGCTTGCATATAAAAATAGGAAATATTACAGATACTGTCACTCAAAACTAAAAAATATTTTTCTGTTAGATGACGGTTTAACTGGGAATCAAAATATTTCAAATATCTATTTGAGTAATCAGATCCAAAGCACACACGTTATGTCAAAAAAAGACTGAAGGGTTTAAGACAACTCCTTCCTCATAAAGGAAATTACTCATTACCCGATAGAAGGATTTTTTAATCTTCCCCTATTAATTTGGGGTTAGTTGTAAAGGTCTGACATATGTTTATTACTAATGTCCTGAGGTTGGGGCTGTGTAAGGCAGAGAAGTATATAAGCCAGGGACTGGCAGCACAAGTCAATTCAGTTTTGTAAGTCTAAAAGAGCTCAAGAATTGCCCTTATACCTTATTGTTACATAACAATGGCAATGAAAGGTTCCATCTGCAAATCCGGACTATGGATTCTTGCTATTTATGTCATAGTGAGTCTGCAGGGAGCAGGTCAGTTATCTATCTATCTATCTATCTATCTATCTATCTATCTATCTATCTATCTATCTATCTATCTATCTATCTATCTATCTATCTATCTATCTATCTATCTATCTATCTATAAATCTGCCCTCTTACAAGTAAATAATATCTTGTTTTGTCTCTTTTCTAACACAGATGCTCAGACCAATGTAACAACATCAGGTAATTAAATTAGGGAAACCAAATACTGCAATGTTTCAAATGTTTAAATTGTTAATCTAGTTTTTAGTTTTTTTAAAGACATGGCTGAAGCCAATATGTGGTATTTTAGAACTAATAGGAATTGGTGCCTCATGTTGAGATTTTTCTTTCTCATACCTGGAACATTCTCAGAAGCATAGTGAACTTGCTCTGTGCCAATTGATTGACAGCTCTATAATCTGCTAATCAATATTTATGTAAGTTTAGGTGATTGCATTGGTATGCACATGTAAAACTGTGAACATAGAAGGATTTAAAGGCCCAATCAGTCATCCTAATATGCATTTGGTTACACTCTGTATGCACAGAAATGGGATTACGATACAGTGCAAATGGGTCTTTTTCACTGGTCTGTTTTTACTTTAAAGGGCATAGTTGGACACAGGATTTAAAGGTAAAATGTCATAAACATAATTTGGAACCAGTTAACAACATTTATATTGCTTACTAGTATATAGTAGTCAATATGCAAATTAGCAGCTTCCTAGTATTTAGCCATGCAAGCTCTGCATCTTGCTGACTGAAACCAGAACTCATGCAGCAGCAGGGTAGGGAATGTTATTTCTACATCATAGGGTCTGCATGTTATTTGTCAGACTTAAGCAGCCCATAGATTATGCAATTTTCTTTCACTAGACAATGAGGGGGGGGGGGGAGCATTGCTTGATTCCACCATCAACACAGTCTATGTTGATAGGGGGGGTCTCTCCCACAGCACTTTTCTTATCCGACAGTGGGGAGCCTCCCCTGCCAGGCAGAACACAATGGTCATTGCTGGTGGCTATAGCTGGTAAAAATAATCATATAGGTTAGTTGTACTTAAGTTGATCGATGGATTGACTTCAGTACAACCACCTTGCTCATAGCTAGATCGAATCTCAGCCAGTCTGGCCGAGATTCGATTCCGCTATGGCCAGCTTTAGGTTATGGTGATACCAGTGATTAAAACCTCTTGGCTACTGAGAGATTGAACCACTCGATGACAGTAATCACATTAGAATCAAATGATTATAGTGTGCTACTAACAAGGCGACTACCAATAATTTGGTAAATATGTCAGTAGAAAAGAGCATTGCCAATGTACCCTTGGCCTTTGTCAGCTCTGGTAAGTAGAAAAAAGAGGATTGGCCACATAATACACTTTTGTACTAGATCCTGATTGATGGAGTGAAAACACCATAAATGGAACCTTTTTCTCATGTGTTTTTTATTGTTATTATGTAGTTATTGGTTGTTTTAAGTACACAGTGGGGTTGATTTACTAAGGGGGTAGGGCATGTTCACTTTGAAAAAATAATTTTCACTTATCTGAGTAAATTAGGGGAAATAAATAGAAAATTCTCTTTGCAAAAAAATTCTCAATCATCTACAAAAATATGATTTTTGCCCGCACATGACTGGATGATTGAATCAGCACTATTTCACCTAATTCACTAAGATACCATTTCTCTTTGCAAAGTCAATTTTCACTGAGCTTAGTGAATGAAGTCAAGTTATGCTGACTTCTGGCATCTAATTAGGTGCAAGCAAACCCTTTTTTTTCCTGCATATGTTTGGGTATGTTTTAAAAACTGAGTTTTCATTGTTCTTCACATCATGCATCAAGATAAGTGAACATTCACTTTGCAAAGTCAATGTGTTCTACCCACTTAGTGAATCAGGGTCATTGTGTTTAGAAGAATCCTTATTTAACTGATTTTCTTTCATACAGGTCCTTTGGTGCCTGGCTGGGGGATTGCTCTGTTAGTATTGATGTGCTTGTTTCTTGCGGCTATCCTGATCTGTGTGTGTTGTGCGGTAAGAAAGACCATTTTTATATTCACATTTGCTGATAATATTAATTGTAAAGTGCATTATTTTTTTTTTTTACAAATTCTTTATTTTTATTTTCAAAATCTCACAATAAAAGTACCATAGTCACCGCAACATACAAGTTGGATACTAAGCAGTCATCCACAAGAGGTATAAGCCAACATTTGAGTAGTTAGAAACAGTATGTATATGGTTCCATATCAATGCATTCAGAGGGAATGTAAGAAGTGGGCACCCTGAGAAAGAAATATTACTAGTGGAATGCAGAGTCATAAGTTGATATGTCTCTCATAGTTGTCTGGGATTCAAATAATAATTCCCTAGGGGGTAAATAGTCTGTATCATTGGTGATTGATAAAGATCCAAAAGCACAAAGATGAGAACAGCAAAAGATAGATAAACTGGAAAGGGATGGGGGAGAGATACTGAAGAGGGGACAATAGGGAAGGGGGTGGAGGGAAATGGTGGGAGGTATGGGTGTGTGCGACCAATGGTGCAACTGACTGAATCAGTTCAGATAGGTCTCTACTAGCTTACAGGGACGGTATTCGGCCATGAATCAACTGTTTAAAAATGTATGCTTAGGATCCTATTGTTGCCCCATACTCTGGGGGTCCATTCCTTTTTTATGTGTATACTGGGTAGGTAGAAAAAAGGAAAATCATGTGAAGTAATCTTTCCCACTGTCTTTGCCCAAATAAAAGCTGCTATGCATGGTAGCTAATTTAGATGGTTCCTGTAGCATTCTGCCAACCACATAGCTAATGGTGCATCACTTATGTGTCCATGGTTAATGGGTATGTTCTGTCTTTTGTGGATGCTGCTTTTATGTTAGTTGCAAATGATTTACACCACTTTATAAGGCCCTGTGCCAAAGGGGTTTTGCTCACACCAGAGCTGATTTTTATCCCATTAAGGTTATGGGAAATTGAAAAACAAAGTAATTCAACTTAACCACTTAAGCCCCGGAAGATTTTACCCCCTTCCTGACCAGGGCCTACTTTGCGATTTGGCACTGCGTGACTTTAACGGACAATTGCGCGGTCGTGCGACGGTGTACCTAAACGAATTTGATGTCCTTTTTTCCCACAAACAGAGCTTTATTTTGGTGGTATTTGATCACCTGTGCGATTTTTTGATCATGCGCTATAAACAAAAAAAGAGTGTCAATTTTGCAAAAATAACAATATTTTTCACATTTTTTTATATGAAATTCCCCCCCCAAAAAATGTAAAAATCAAATTTTTTTAACATTTTCAGCCAATTTGTTTTATGCTACACATGTTTGGTAAAAAAAAATCGCAAAAAACTTATTTTGATTGGTTTGCGCAAAAGTTATCGCGTTTACTAACAAAGGGAAAGATTTTTTTCATTTTTGTTGATTTTTTTTTAACGCGTAATGGTGCCGATCTGCGATTTTTTTTGCAGTACTGCGACATTGCGGCGGACAGATCGGACCCTTGACTGACATTTTTGACACTTTTGGGGTTACCAGTGACATTACTACAGTAATCAGTGCTATACATATGCACTGTTACTGTAAAATGACACTGGCAGTGAAGGGGTTAACTTTTTTTGAGAGGAAGGGGTTATGTGTGTCCCTAGGGGCGTGATTCTAACTGTGATTGGCTGTGGCTTGAGGTGTAGGAACAGTGATCAACGGTCCCACATAGTAGAACCGTATGATCACTATTCCTACACAGGGGAGAATGACAGGTGGCTTGTTTACATCAGCCGCCTACCTTTCTCCCTCTGCACATCAGGTCCGCCGGTCACACGCGCCGGGGGGGGTCCGTGACCGCGCGGGAGCGCGCCTCCGGGGGCGTGCGCTCGCTCCCTAGACCCTCACAGGCTAGCGACGTAGTACTACGTCGCTCTGCCTGTGAGGGGCTGACCGCCGCAGTAAATAGTCGTGCGGCGGTCGGCAAGTGGTTAAAAGAATGTTAAATACAAGTGAGAAAAAGGTCACTGTAGGTCAAATGCATCTGTTAATGAATTATTAATAATCCCAGAATCTCAAATTAAAGTCATATGCAAGTGGAATGCACCTGGGAGCAGGCTGCATTTGCCCACTGAAGACCTAAATCAGCCATTGCAGTGGTGGAGTTGCAAGAGGGACTCCTCAGTCCTGTGCTGATATATTTGCTATCTGCAAACACTTTACAATTAAATAGGTAAGCTGTACCGCTTGGTCATTTTGTGTTATTGAAAGCCTAGCTTTATTAGTGTGACACAATGGGGTCGATTTACTGAAGGCAAATAGGCCGTTCTATTTGCAAGGGCATTTTCTATAAGAATGTGAGGAAGCGGTGCTGATTCCATCATCCAATCATGTGTAAGCAAAAATACAGTTCCTTTTTCTTTTCCTTGTATATCATTGAGTATTCTTTGCAAAGCGCATTTTTACCATGTTCGCTAAGCTATGGGGAAATCCCCTGGCAAAGTGCAAAATCCCTTGCAAAGTAACCAGTCTATTTACCTTTGGTAAATCAACCCCATTGCACATTTCAATAATAAACATATTATGAATAGGATGAGGGCTTCTGATCCTGTAGTAATGGCACATATATGCCCAAGATTTCAACTGTACCAAAATATTTCATGCCTGCCACTCTATAAGAGTCGTGCTGAAACTTTAATTGATTTTAATTCATCAGCTCTTAGGTGAGCTAAAAGCCAAATACTAGCTACGCAAATTAAATATTTTTTTAATTGCTTATGACGGGCTGCAAAAAAAAAAAATGCAGTTTTTACTGCAATGCTCACCTTTTCCCTAGCACATTCCCTCTGCTGAATCCACACTACTACAGGAAGTGTAGCCATTAACCAGTCTGCCAGAGCTGCTATGTGACATGTGGGCCCATTCTACCCCACTCACTGAATGCTGCAGAATCAATAACCGGATAAATGTCTGAGATAAGTAGAGGGTATTTAGAGAAAATCTCTAACATTAAAAATGAACAAAGCATATACTTCTATAGCGTGTACTTGCCTCAATCCAAAGCACCTAGTGCCATTACTCTCTCTTTCCTCTACCATCTGCATTAGTAACTGATAATACTGTATACCAATGGAACATTCTCCCTGGTTATTCCTGTATAACCCCCCTCCCCCACATCCTCAGCACACTGCAGGTGATTGAAAGCCTCAACTGTGTATGTTTCCCTATGACAGTGTATGGGGGGAGGGGTTTCCATTCCTTTAATCATATTTTAGGTTTCACAGAGCTCTGTGCTCTAGCTGTGTGATGTTTGTGTGTGTGACATCAGATTCCTGCTCCCTGCCTTCTACCGTTGAGAAAAAGCCTTAGGTCTGTGTACTTTGAACTGATGTACAGAAGAGGGGGGCCACAGATAATCAGGTACAACTTATGTTTGAGGATTTTTTTTCATCTCTGTGCATCACCTGAGGCATTTCACTTCACTGGGCATATGTAAGGGTTTACAACAATTTTAGGGGGAAATGCAGCACAATGTTCATGAAGCAGAAGGCAAAGTAGTTAAGTATCTTTTTGAAAACATTACATTAGGAATGAAATGTACATTCTGATATCATATCTCTGAAAAATACATAACCATTATAACTATGTTATTTTCCTCCCTTTAGCCTTTCTGTTGCAGAGCTGGGGCAGATGGGGCACAAGGAATAGGATCTTTCTTCCAAAACCTGAAATGCTGGAGCTGATACCCTCTGGATTTATATGCGGCCAAAGTACAATCTTAACTTATAATTCAGCCTACTCTTTGCTACCTTGATTTCTCTTCTTCTGGATTACCACCTCCCTTTAATCTAGTTTCTTAAAGATTGCATATGTCTCCTTTCTGTCCAATTTACCTTCATGAGTCATGACTAATGATGGATTGGCTTGAGAATTGTTTTATTTGTATTAGTTTGAGTAATTCTGGCCATCAAATTCAGTGAAGAGATCTGCATGTATATCCAAAATTTCAAAAAAACCATGACCATCCAAATCAAGTTTTCTACAAGCAACCATATACATGAGAGCATTTCCAATATCAACCAGATGTGGCAATAATTATTACCTATAATAACATCTTAGGATAATACTCCCATAACATTTATATGCACCGCGGAATAAAAAACAGAAACTTTTTTAGGTTGAAAGTGGCCATGAACACCCGTCTGATGACCATCTAAAGTCTAGGCCAGCGAAAACATTTTTTTACAGAAAATAGTCTGATTAAATTTTCTCATCTTAACCAGTGACTGATAAACCTCTGGACTAAAAATAATCTTTCTTTTCAAATTGTCATGATCACTCCTACCTTTAAATGCAACAATCTGCCTCTTGAAACAAGTGTATGGCTTCAATGATTTATGTTTACTGTCTTTTCTCTATCTCTATTCTATCTACTGTCTCTCTTTCTGCTCTATCTAGTCTCTTTTCTCTATTTACTCTCTCTTTCTTTTCCCTTCTATCTCGCTTTCTTTTCCTACTTCTTCTCTTTCTCTCTTCTCACTACCTTCCCCTTCTGTCCTCGCTTCTCTCTTTCTGTATACCTTAAGCTTCGTACACACGCACCGTTTGTTGGCCTTGAATTTTCGGCCAATGTCTGATCGGCCGATTGTCGGCTTGTTAGTATGATGCTTCCGACAACCGACTGCGACTTTTCGGCCGAACAAAATCTGGTGTGCATGCTATAAAATTTTTGTTGGCCGTCACCAGAACGGCTGATTGTTCTTCAGTCAGTACAGATTTCGGCAGACAAAAATCTGATGAGCAAGACTGGGCATGCTTAGAAAAGAAAAAACACACGAAAAGTTAACCAGAACATGACATCACTTCTGCAGTTGGTTGTTGTTGGCTGACAAAATTTGTGTGCAGTCTAGAGCACATTTCAACCAACACAACCACACTGGACAAAAGACGGCCGATCGGTCGGCCAACAATCGGTGCGTGTGTACGAGGCTTTAGTTATTTCTTTTTCTGTCTCCTACTTCCCCTTCCTCTCTTATTTTTCTTGTTCAGACCATTGGTCACTTTTGAACTATTCCATGTAATATATCTTACCTTTAAAATAATTAATTTGAGTTAATGTCCGCAAGTCACATACAGTATGATATAGTGTTCATATGCAAATAATAGGCAAAAATCTAAATTGAATCTATTTTACCTGTATATTTACTGAACTGTCTATATGAAGAACATGCTGAAACTTCATATGTATAAATTCTTGTATCTGTTAAAATGTGTAAATTAAACAAATAAATGGTAATCCAAAAAAAGTCTAACAAACTGTTTTTTTCTTATATTATTATTGTTATATCATTGGTTTAAAAATAAAATTTAACACAGAGTGCATGCATGATTGGATGTTTGCGAAGTATAATGAAGGACATTTATGCACATTAAGGACAATATTAGACAGACATGTTGCTAATCAGTCTGCTTCTCATTTAACAAAATCTGTTCAACAGTTTTTGTGCTGTATATTTGGGACTCCTGTGCTTCAATCCAGGGGCTGCCAACTGATAGAGCTCTGCAAAAATCTGGTATAGATTTCCCACTATAAATACACACAATTAAGATGTGGTCAGCCATATGTTTCATATTGCCACAGTGCTACTTCAGAGCAGCAGAGGGAGAAAGTCAAAGCTACCGTCTCTCATTAGAGGGAGTGTCTCATTCTTGGAACCAAATTCCTGTGTCCTTTTTCCTCCTCATAAGTACCTTTTGTTTTGGCCTAATGTATAGACCTCTATCAAAATGTGCTATTTAACTCCTACTGGTGGACAACTGGATCTCTGAAGGATTACATTTCTATTGCAAATTACCTACAGCAGATAACCGACAGCTCCTTAATTTTGCCATTGCAAAGTATTTTAGAAAGAAGTAACACTGAAAAATTGGTAGAGATCAATAATTTGGAACTTCCTTGCAATAAACAAAGAGAGAAAATGCAAGGGCATATCCTTTTTCTATAATCTGCTCATAGAGCATCCTAAAAACCTCAAAAGTTCAGATATGCAGAAATAGGAGAAGGAACTATCCCAAAGCCTCCCATAGGAACAGTGGCAATTTGCCCTTGTAATCAATATTACGGCTTCCCCTTGTATTGAACACTGGGACAACTCCAAGAAAATCTTAAATAGATGGTATTTAACTCCTTATAAACTGTCCAAAATGTATCCAACATCTTCCCCAACATGCAATTAACAAATCAGAACATTATATCACATTCTGTGGAATTGTAAAAACTTATATAGCTTTTGGAATTTAGTTTCCTCCTTTATAGCGGACCTTAAAGGAGATCTTCTTACCCTTACACCTGCTATGGTCTTAATAGGCATTCATTTAGATACTTATCCGGCACACAAAAAATGTGCTATTTAACTACCAAAGAAGTGTGATATTACTCCCAACCTTTTGTTGAACCTCTAATTACATTTGTTATTTTGAAATTACAGTATAAGGAAAAATAGTCAAATGGTCAAAAAACCCTTGAGTTTGATGAACACATTTTTGCATATTAATTCTTTCTGGTCTGTTTAACTGGATATATGGCATGAGTGTAACCTCTTTCTGCACACTTTGTGCTAAAAGGCTTTACTCTTTTTTTCCCAGAAAGTTTGGAGGTATGGGAATGTGTTATATTTAGCTGCAGTTGTATGGTAACTTACATAATTATGGGTATCACTTGACCACTGGGGTATGTGCCCTGGGTCTCCTGACTAGTGCTCCAGGCCCAAGAAGACTTCTAAAAGAGCAAGTCAATTTTAACTTTTAGTTTGGCTTGCTATGTCCTGATAGCGCTTGGTGGAAGAAATATGCTGCCCAAACTGTATGCATAGTTCTGGCCTTATGTCACCCTGCAGGAACCTGGATGCTAAGAGAAAGCAGTTTGTAACCTCTGCAGCATTTCTTCAGAAAGAAAACCTACTCCCACTGAAAAACAATAAAAGACAATGTTGACCACTCAACACAAGTTTAAAGGGGACAATGACCACTGGGCATCAATGTAAGGTTAACAATGTCCAAAGAACAACAATTTGTGACAGACAGCAACCACTGAACACAAATGTAAGAGGCACAATGACCACTGAATATTAATGTAAGGGGTACAATGACCAATTAACACCCATCACTGGCCATAATCAGAAGGAGTCACTTACTCCTGACTACTCAAGCTGTGCTGTACAGTTATGTAGTACTGACCCCTGTACTCTAATTTCTGCACTGCATGTGCTGTGTTGTACATTATACTCCTGACCACTTTGTGAGCTATATAGTTCTGTGTATGCTGTAGTGTCCTGACTACTGCACCTTATAGACTATGTTGCACTTTACATAGTCCTTGTGCAGGATACTGATACTCCTGACCACTATATGCGTTACATGCTTCCGGGTATGCTTTACCTTACACAGTCCTGACTCCTGACATCTATATACAATAGTGTATGTTACACAGTCCTAAATCACTGAACTATACAGGTTTATTGTACATTACAGGGGAGTACGTACAGGGGTTGCAATTTCGACCCAGCCCCATGCTCCAGCCGGGGGTCAGGGGGACCCTTTATGGTTTCTTGCATCAGGCCCTGAAGGTTCTAGTTACAACTCTGGAACATTACATAGTTTATAACCCCTGTATTTTACATGCTTTGTTGTATGTTACATTGTCTTGACTGCTGCAATGTTTTTGCACTTAGCGACCTTTCAAATAGCCTTTCAAATGGCAGTTAGTATACAGTTAGTAAAATATATCTAGCAGAAAGAAGAGGCCAAGCCTGCCTAAAAATGCCAAGCAAAAAGAACAAAGAAAGGGCGCACCGACCTAGCGCATTATCCTCAATAAAAGGCTTTATTTATGTAACATTAAAAAGGTGGCTCTGAGGAAGAGGCTAGGCCTCGAAACGCGTCAGTCATCTCATCGGTCATGGACGATCATATGGACTAAACACGGACAATTGAGCAAATCAGCTTGACACGCCTTATGTTTATCTACGTCTGTTAGTTGCCATTTTTTAATGTTACATAAATAAAGCCTTTTATTGAGGATAATGCGCTAGGTCGGTGCGCCCTTTCTTTGTTCTTTTTGCTTGTAGTACCGGTGGACGACCCCAGTCCGTTAAGGGCAGCAAGACCGTAGCCATCTGAGAAGCCACTTGTCAGTCCCGTGAGGAGTGTGGTTGAGGGGCTTGGATACCAAGCGCAGGAGAAGGGTGGTTTCACCTTATTGTTTTTTGGTGCCTAAAAATGCCACATGCCCTCAACTAACCCCCAAAGCACCTTGTCCCCATGTTGATGAGAACAAGGGCCTCTTTCCCACAATCCTGGCCCGGTGGTTGTGGAGGTGCAGGGGGGGGGGTGACATATCGGAATCTGGAAGCACCCTTGAACAAGGGGGCCTCCAGATCCCGGCCCCCCATGTGAATGAGTAGGGGTACAACATCATCCCCTTACTCATTCACCAAAAAAATGGGTACGGTAAAAAAAACAGACAGTTTTTGACAATTTTTTTATTACCCCGCCAAAAAAAGTCCCCTGGAGGAAATCCAGAGTCAATCCCGATGAATGCCACCCACAACCCCGTAACAAGAAAAAACAATCCACACTCAATGCTTGGCTCCCGCCGAATTACATCTCTGCCGGCTACCTGCTGCTAAATAAACTGAGGTAATTGACTAAATATTCCCTGGGCCTATTTTTTTGAGTGAACGAGTTAGTGTACTATAAGTTATGATAAGATAAGTCACCCCCCCTGGAACACCTACAACCACAGAGCCAGGGTTGTGGAATAGAGGCCTTAGTTCTTATCAACACCCCCCCAAATCCCCCCTCATGTTGAGGGTATCTGGCCTGGTAAGGTTAAGGTGGGGAGGGCACTCACTCATCCTCCCTCCTTCCTGGCCTGCTGAGCTGCATGCTTGAACGAGGGTCTGGTAAGGATTTTGGGGGGGGGGGGGGGGGCGGGGCACTTTTTTTATTTTTTGGCATGGGGTCCCCCTCAAAATCCATACCAAACCTGAAGGGCTTGGTATGGCTGAGGGGGTGGGGGGGTGGGGGGGTAGAGTGCCGCATTTCTTTTAAAATGTGACTTATCACAGCGATCACATTAGTTAGCAATGTCTGTGAATGACAGCCATTGTTTACAAGGGACATGTGTTCACTGTGATTGGTCACATAATACCAGGGCCACGCATGGTGATCCTGTACAATGATCTGTGTTCTGCTGTGTCCGATCGACACAGTAGGTCACAGATCTGCCATAGCAAAGCACGAGGCGTGCAAGCAGTAGGACATCGAATGATGTCCACTCAGGAACAACAGAGCATCCACCCAGCCAAATTATTACAATAGGCCAAGCGGGAAGTGATTAAGAAATGACACTCCCAGAAAACCTTTGAGAAACTCTGTAGATTGTGTCTGTATCAGATTATTACCCAGAATATTTTTAAATGTGGTAGAAGCTTTATAAAAAAAACTTATGTTTTTGGAATACGGCTCCTAAATGGTTGCCTTCATGGCAAAAACGTAATTAATTATATTCCACTGAACATTAGTTCATGGAATGAACACAGTGAATGAAGACTGACATTTTATGCCTTTTTTTGCACCTACATGCATATATTGTCTCTCACGAGTCAGTTAACACAGCTAAAGACTTTGCAAGGTCACTTCAATACAGGGCAATTTCACCCCCTTCCTGCCCAGGCCAATTTTCACCTTTTAGCACTGTTGCATTTTGAATGACAATTGCGCGGTCATGCAACACTGTACCTAAACCAAATGTAATTTTCCCCCCCGCAAATAGAGCTTTTGGTGGTATTTGATCACTGCAAGGTTTTTTCTTTTTTTGCTAAACAAATAAAAAAATACCGAAAAGTTTGAAAAAAAAAAGTTTTTTTGTTTATGTTATACAATTTTGTAAATAAATAAGTTTTTCCCTGCACTGATGAGACTGCACTGACAGGCACTGATGGGTTGGCACTGATAGGTGGCACTGATATGTGGCACTGATAGGTAGCACTGATATGCAGCATTGGTGGGCACTGATAGGCAGCACTGCTGGGCACTGATAGGTGGCATTGATGGGCACTGATAGGTGGCACTGATGGGCACTGATAGGCGGCACTGATGGGCACTAATGGGCACTGATAGACGGCACTGATGGGCACTAATGGGCACTGATAGGCGGCACTGGTGGGCAATAATGGGCACTGGTGGACGGCACTGATAGATGGCAATGATGGGCACTGGTGGGCAGCACTGATGGGGAGGGCACTGGTGGGCAGCACTGATGGGGAGGGCACTGGGGGGCTCCCTGAGCCCTGATTGCCATCCCTGGTGGCCATAGTGGGCATCCCTGGGGTCATGGGTGGGCATCCCTGGGGTCATGGGTGGGCATCCCTGGTGGTTCTAGTGGCACCCCCCCCTCCGAAGGTCTGCACTGGTAATCAGTGATCTGATTACCAGTGCCGACCCCCCCCCCCTGTCAGGAGAGCCGCAGATCGGCGCTCCTTTACTCGTGCCTGTCAGGCACGTACTGAGGAAAGCCGATCAATGGCTCTTCCTGTTTACTATGTGACCAGCCGTGAATGGACATGACTGGTCACATGGTAAAGAGCCTACGTCAGTAGGCTTTTTACCGAGATCGAAGATGCGGTGAGTCAGACTGGGGGGCGCGCAGAGCGCATTATCCTGCCGCCGTCATATGACGTCCGATCAGGATAATGCAACCACTTTCCCGACGTCAAACGCCTATAGGGCGGGCGGGAAGTGGTTAAACAAAATAAATTGCAAATATGAGCAATTCAAAATGTGATTGCAGAAGTTATTGTCTGTAAAAACAAAGTTAAAATGTTTAGTGGATGGGGAGATAAAGGTAGCTGAAGTCATATGGAATCCTGACATTTTCTGGTCAAATTCAAGTGTGTCCTGTGTCCTGAGCCTAGGCAGTGGTCAGCATAGATTCCATCACATGAAATAATCCATCCTGAAAGGCAGGAGGAGATAGGCCTAGCTTGACTTTCAAATTCTGCTGCAATGCAGGAGTACTGTAAACTACTTAGGTCCAATGAACCCCTTTACCAGGTTATTATATGCATGTCTTCCAAACTCAATTATTGTCAAAGTAATGCATGATTTATTACATTTTAAGGAGTTTCTGGTTTGAAGATCATATAAGAATGTAAAGATCTTCTAAACATTCAGATAGGACTTTCTTTTCTTTCCAAAGAATGTTTGCAGGAGGTAAATTATGTAAGACTGTCACCTGTTATATTCCTGATTGGACTATTTAATACCTATAGGAACGTTTACAACCTTCCAGTTTAGCAGAATCTGACCTTTGTGTGCATTTCATCTTCTTGCAGATTATGTGAATCATGAAGTTAATTAGGTTCTTTCTATCATTTAATGCAGTTTATTGTAACTTGTGACAGTAGTCTCAGCCCTTATAAACATGTCACCCCACCTAAATCCATACGTAGGGATGTCAATAAACAATAAAGACCAAGTGACTTCACACTTCTTCATAGTGACAACAAATGTTTCATCCCTTGTTCTGACAGTATCCTGCAGAAATCTTGTGACTTCTTCATAGGATTACATTTAGGAAGGTTGAAGGTCTTGGTATGCTGTGGTAGTCATAGTAGCAGTGTTGATATTGATGATATTAATAAAAATAATAATGATATTAATAAATGTTTTCTTTACAGATGATGTTCTTATTTCTAGTAGTAGAATATGACCTCAAGATAAATTTGTATTTGTGCTTAAGATGGAATTCCAGATAGGTTTTTTTTTTTTCTTCAGATAGTGTGGGAAAGGGTTAAATCATTCTTTATGTTCTTATTGCAATCTGTGCCCAAGCAGGGGTGATTTTCTCTTCAAGACCCTTTCGAGTTACAGAACAAGAATCAGAGGAAACTCAGTAGGAGACACAACAAGGAAAAACTCGTCAAATTAAAAAGGACCAGCAAAATTTAAATCAGTGGGCTTAATTTACTGTCCCCTTTTCTTATTTCTAACACATACTAGGGTTGATTTACTATAGTAATTGAGCATGTTTACTTTTTAAAGTGTATTCTCATTTAAGTGTTACTAGAGGTTTTTTTTTCAATTTAAAATAATAAACATGTTATACTCACCTGCTCTGTGAAATGGTAGTTCACAGAGCAGCCCCGAACCTCCTCTTCTGGGGCCCCCTGCTGGCGATCTTGGATCCTCCTCTTCTTTGTGTGCCCCTATAGCAAGCCGCTCGCTATGGAGGCACTCAGTGCATACATGCTCATGAACTGTGTGTGTCTATTAAGCCACATCCAGTAGACACACAAAGCGGGACTTAGCCCTGCCCCCGCTTGCTCCTCACTGCATTTGATGGACAGCAGCAGGAGCCAATGGCTCCTGCTGCTGTCTGAGTCCCTGTGTGAAGAGGAAGAGAGGGGACAGGAGATGCAGCCATGTACAGCGCTGGATCTTCCTCTTCACACAGGAAGGGGGGAGGATAGAATGCCTTTTTACCTTAAAGCGCTAGTAAACTCTGGGCTATTATGAGCTGGTATGCAAAGACTTACCTTGAAATTAAGCCCTCCAACGGCACGCTGTCACTGCTGCAGAGGCTTCCATCTTCATCCATCTTCACCCAGTCTTTCTTCCTGGTTTGCAGGCTGTGGCAGTTTGAATGGTCAAGCCGTAATGGCGCCACTGCTTCAGAACACATGCGCTGGTGACACCATTGGCTGTTGCTTGCTGGAATATTTCCTAAATGGTGCATGTTTAGGAGATATTCATTTTACCTACAGGTAAGCTTTATTATAAGCTTACCTGTAGGTAAAAATAAAAAAGGGAGTTTACTACCACACTAATGCAGGGAATGCATTAGGGTAAAAAACATTTTGGCTTTAGAGCCACTTTAAACTTACTAAACTAGTTAAAAGAGAAGTATGGCAAAAGCTTGTTTGGCCATACTTCTCTTCTGAGCCACAGGAGTGCACTTACTTGTGCAGTTCTGTGACCCAGAATCAGCAGACTGCGGACTAAATCCTGCTGGCTGCAAAGATCATAGAGCCTGTCCAGGCTCTGCAGGGATCCCGACAATAATGTTGGGATCCACCGATATGCCTGCCTGGCAGCTGGCTCAGCCTCTCAGAGGTCATGTGATCGCTCAGCTATCAGACTTAAAGCTGACAGGAGACAGCTGCAGCATCAAGTCAATGCTGTAGCCATATAGGTGAGTATGCATTTTTGTGTTTTTTTTTTCCCCCCACAACTCTCCTTTCAAGCTGTATTCACTTTAATCACCTTGTTTTGTGCAAGCAAAAGCCCTGTTTTTTTTTTTTTTTCATTTTCCTCGCACATGATTGGGTTTTTAAAGTAAATACAGCTTCACTGTAAGTACTAAGCAAAGTGACCATTAATTTTGCCAAATAAAGAGCCTCTTCTTTAGTAAATTAATCTAATCACATCCACCTAGGCAAATCCCACCATTGACAGCTATCAACAGAATATGTGCTCCCATTGGAAGATCTTTCTCACCTCCTGTTCTGATGACAAGCACAATGAGAGCTTTGTCCATTATCTTGAATGATAAATTACTGTTCTGCCTCTGATATATATATATATATATATTTTTTATTTTTTTATTTTTTTAATGACTGGTAAGTATATAGTGCTGTCAATTTATGTAGCACTTTACATATTTATTTTACAGTCACATTATTCCCTACCCTCAAGGAGCTAGCAAGGGCCCCTAACTCCCATTCATAACATTCATACATACAGTACATATACTAGGGTCAATTTAGACAGGAGCCATAAAACCTAACAGCATGTCTTTGAAGCGTGGGAGGAAATCCATATAGGCCCCGGGAGAACATTCAAACTCCATGCAGGTAGTGCCCAACAACCCTAGTGCTGCCAGGAAGCGCTGACCACTTAGTCACTGTGTATCAGGGGCGTAACTACAGGGGTTGCAGGGGTTGCAATCGCTACCGGGCCCCATGCTCCAGGGGGCCCGGTAGCAAACCAGTGGGTGAACTTCCAGGATCGCAAAGGTCACACTTGCAACCGGACCCTGGCATTGCACCACTGTGGGGAGGCCCCAAGATTGCAGGAAGGGGGCCCACAAGATTGCAGGAAGGGGGCCCACTGCAGAACTTGTGAAAGAATCCTGCTGCGGGACCGTAATTAAAGGCCATGCAACAAGTGTAAAGAGCTCCAGGATTAGTGGGAAGAGCCCTGGGCTTGAAGGTAAGGGCCCCGGCCAGGGGTCTGGGGGGCCCTTCATGGTTTCTTGCATCAGGGCCCTGAAGGTTCTAGTTACGCCTCTGCTGTGTATATATATATATATATATATATATATATATATATACATACATACAGTATATCAGTATACATACACACACATAAACAAACACAATATTCAGAAGATTTAAAGCGTGTGTTACCCTAAAAAAAAAAAAAAAGAATCCTTTTCCCTTTAACCACTTAAGCCCCAGGCCTATTTCTGACACTTTTTGTTTACAAGTTAAAATCAGTATTTTTTCCTAGAAAACTACTTAGAACCCCCAAACATTATATATATTTTTTTTAGCAAAGACTCTGGAGAATAAAATGGCGGTCATTGCAATATTTTTTTGTCACACTGTATTTGCGCAGTGGTCTTTAAAACGCCATTTACGAAAAATCACATTTCACTGCATTTAAAAAAAAAAATGAAACAGTAAAGTTAGCCCATTTTTTTTGTATATTGTGAAAGATGATGTCACGCCGAGTAAATAGATACCCAACATGTTACGGTTTAAAATTGTGCACACCCGTGGGATGGCGACAAACTACTGTCAATAGAAATCTCAATAGGCGACGTTAACATTTTTTAACGGTTACCAGTTTAGAGTTAGAGTGTAGCTCTTTTTTTTTAATTATTGCTCACTCTCTGGCGATCGCTGCGATACCTCACATGTGTGGTTTTAACAGTGATTTAATTCGCGGCTCAACGGCGATGGGGGCGGCTAAAAAAAATTTTTCCCCCCTATTTTCTTTTTTTTAACTTTATCACAGGTTTTTTTTAAAAAAAAATCTGATCACTTTTATTGCTGTCACAAGCAATGTAAACATCCCTTGTGACAGCAATAGGTAGTGACAGGTATTCTTTATGGAGGGATCGAGGGTCTAAAAGACCCTAGACCCCTCCAATACACTTCCATGTATTCAAAACACCGCAAATGGCATTTTTGAATACACTCATTTTTTGAATTTGCCGCCTTTAGCAGCAGAGTAACCCGGACGTGACGTCATGGACACCGCCTCCGGGTTACGTCATCGGAGACCCAATCGAAGCTTGTTCCGGCTTTGATCGGGACTCCATCCAGCCGGCGGAAGTACCGCGGGAGGCCCGGGCAAAGCCGCGGAAGGCGGTGGGAGGGGGGGCGTCCCCTCCCGCTCGCCGGGGTAACGACCGAGCGGCTCCAGAACCGCATCGGTCGTTCCCGCCAGAAAGCTGACCGCAGGCTCTAAACAACGGTACCGGGATGATGCCTCTAGCTAGAGGCATCACCCCGGTATAACACCGCAAAGTCTGCTGACGTACCCATACGTCACTTTGCGGTAAGTGGTTAAAGCATGAATAACAGCACAGTGCGTGTGCTTCTATCACCTGCAATACCTGGCTGATCTTGCCTGGTTCTGATCTTCCCACTGTAAACTGACCACAGTGTATCATGGCGGCTGAGCCCTGACACCGTGGCCAGTTTACGTGCCTTCATCATCCGCAACCCTGCTCTCTGTTCTCCTCTGTCCTCCTCTGTCCTCCCCCTCCCTGCCTGTATGCTCTGCGTATGAGCCGTCCCTTTCTAGCACTGTTCTAAGCAGTGCAAACATTACTGGTTCCAATCACTCCCAGCCCCTCTGCTAACATAACATGTAGTATATACTGTATGCTGTTTTGTAAAATTCCTCTTCTAAATGCTCTAATGCTTCTCCCAGATCAGCGGGTCACGTGACCTCCTGTCGCTCTCTTCCACCTGTGTATACTATACAGAGGGAGGTTACGTGACCGCCTGTCGCTCTCTTCCACCAATGTATACACTACAGAGGGAGGTCACGTGACCGCCTGGTAGAGGTCAGAGGGAAATCTCAGCCCCTCCCACTGTAGTACATACATCGGAGAAAGAGAGCGACGGGCGGTCATATGCCACTGATTGGAAAGTAGGATTAAGGTATTTAGAAGATGAATTTTACAAATTGGCATACAGTACATACTACATGTTATCTTAGCAGAGGGGCTGGCAGTGATTGGGAGCACTGCCTTAATAACCCCTTTAAAAAAAAAAAAAATACGTATATGAACTGATCATTTTATTTAAATTGTCAACAGTATGTGTAACATTCATACGTATTCAGGTACAAGTCTAGGACCAAGATTACACTAGAATGATGTATTAATAATTATGTGGAATGAAGAATTCTTGAAACAGCATTTAATGTTCATGAATAATACACATTCAAAAGATGTGAGGTAAAGAGGTAATGACACATTAAGAGTGACAAAGGTGTTGGACATTATATCATGGATGATCTAAGACTGTTTTTATTCATTTTTACAAACAAAACTACCTAGGAATGTTTGTTAGTGCCGGTTTACGCTTGTATGATGCGGGAACGCTGCGAATATGCAGCGTGTTCCCGCATCACATCCGCACATCTGGCAGTTCACACTGCCATATGCGATAAGCAGGTGGTGTCAATTACATGTTAACG
The DNA here is from genome assembly GCF_965119305.1 of Pelophylax lessonae. Lineage (NCBI taxonomy): Eukaryota > Metazoa > Chordata > Amphibia > Anura > Ranidae > Pelophylax > Pelophylax lessonae. The sequence continues at coordinate 89,159,317 of NC_138774.1, forward strand.
ACACCCCCAGTTTGATCGCATATCGCAGTGCGATCTGACAGTTCGCACAGAATCGGATCGCACAAGTGTGAACCACTGTGCGATCCGATTCTGACGCGGCTGAAAAAATGCCTCATGTGCATGTTTGGTGTGGATACAGTGCGAATTCAGCCATTCAAAGTGTATGGCTGAATTTGCATTCGCACATGAGATCGCATATAATGAAGGAGCAATGCGCTCCGGATTACATGCGATCTCGCAAGCCGCACAAATGTGAACCGGCACTTATTGTTCTTATAAAAAACCTTCTTTCCCTTTAAATTCTTTCTTTTTTAATTCAACCCCTTGGCGCTGGCTGGGTTTGCTATGTCGGAAGGCCAGGCAGGGCTTATGGCCATGTGACCTCCGTGTTTGTTTGGAAAAATCCCGATCACAAACGGCGATCAGGAACTTTCCATCAGCGCTATTGCGCACAAATATACGGCCGCCCGACAACAAGGCCCGGCCGCTGAGAGGATGCATATTTGCGTGCGCTCAGCACCAAGTGGTTAAAAGGATAGTTTATCTTTACATAAAAACTGCCTATACAGGTAAGGAATGTCTGTAGAATAAAACAAACTATGCAGCTCTGACTAAAGATGAAAAATGCCCTTGCTATAGGTGTAGGCCATTTACATACCTTATGAAGCCTAACTGCAATACTCCCAGTGCGTTGCTAAGTGAGGCCTAGTCGTTGCTACTCAGATCCTCCATCACAGAACTGAGCTCTTTCTCTGATTAAAACCTCCTCACATACTCCTCCTCTTCACTAATGCAGTAGCTCTGAGCTCAGCATTTGAGAGCTTACTCCTGTGATGACTAGGCCTCACTTAGCAACGTCCTAGGAGTATTCCAGTCAGGCTTCATAAATGGCCTACACCCATAGAAGGGCTTTATTCAACTTTAGCCAGAGCTGCACAGTTTGCCAGTATCTACAGATGCCCATTATCTGTTTAGTCAGTTGTGTGGTAAAGGTGAACTATCCCTTTACATTTAAAGTGTAACTAGAGCAAAAGATGTGCACATCAAATTTGCGTAAAAGCCGCACAGCTTTCAGGTAATGAAAGTGTGAAACCCCAATCAGTGGGTGAGACCACTGATTGGCTCCGGACATTACTGAAGAGAGCCCTGTGTAGGTAAACAAGCAATTTGCAAAGCAAAGCAGGAAGTAAAAAAACAGCACATTGCTTAGTAAAAACAGCACACACAGTACACATGTTGACCACACATTTAACCCTTTGATTGCGCCTGATGTTAACACCTTCCCAGCCAGTGTCATTAGCATAGCGACAGTGCATATTTTTAGCACTGATCACTGTATTGGTGTCACTGGTTCCCAAAAGAGTGTCAAAAGTGTCAGTTGGTGTCCGATTTGTCCGCTGCAGTATCACAGTCCCGCTAAAAGTCGCTGATCACCGCCATTGCTAGTAAAAATCAAAAAAGAAATAAAACTTTCATAAATATATTCTTTATATAGTTTGTAGACACTATAATGTTTGCGCAAATCAATCAATATAAGCGAATTGGGATTTTTTTTTTACCAAAAATATGTAGCAGAATACATATTGTTCTAAATTGATGAAGAAATCTGTTTATTTTTTATTTTTAAATTTTTTATTGTATGTGTTTTAGAGTCGGTTCACACTAGTGCGACTTGTCAGGCGACTTGTCAGCCTGACAAGTCGCGCTCCCTCGCGGTCCATTGACCGCTACAGGACCCGTTCTAATAGGAGCGACACAAGTCACTCCGACTTAGAAAAAGGGTCCTGTACTACTTTGGGGCGACCTCGGAGTGACTTGCATAGACTTATGTGAATTCCCTGCAAGTCGCTACGAAGTCGTGGTGCAGGGGACTGCACAAGTCGCCCCTGAAGTAGTAAGGAGTCGTGTCGCCTCAGTGTGAACCGGCTCTTATAGCAGAAAGTAAAACATTTTTATTTTTTTTTCAAAATAGTTTTTTTGTTGATTGCGCAAAAAATTAAAACGACAGGGGGGATTAACCATTTGCCACCCAAGCAAATTCTGAATCTTCTCTCCAACATGTAAAAATCATCATTTTTTTGCTAGAAAATCACTCAGAACCCCCAAACAGTATGTACATTTTTTATGTCGTACAATATTTGCGCAGCAATTTTTTAAACACATTTAAAAAAAAACAAAAAACAAAACAATTTTATGAATTAAAAAAGAACCAAAACACTAAAGTTGCCCAGATTTTTTTGCATAATGTGAAAGATGATGTTACGCTGAGTAAAAAGATACCTAACATGACACGCAAATTTGTGGAATGGCGTCAAACTTCGGTACTTAAAAATTTCCATAGGCGACACTTTAAAAATATGTACAGGTTACCTGCTTGGAGTTACAGAGGAGGTCTTGGGCCAGAATTATTTCTCTGGCTCTAAGGTTCGCAGTGATACCTCACATGTGTGGTTTGAACGTTGTTTACATATGCGAGTGTGATGTATGCATGCTTCAAAATGCAAGCACACGGAAAAATAATAAAAAACAAAACAATTTTATTGTTTATTTTACTTTTATTTTTATATATTAACACTTTCAGCGCCGGTTCACACTGGCGCGACGCTACTTTCAGGGGCGACCTCCGAGATCGTGGTGCGAGCAGCGCGCCGCGACCTCGGAGCGGCCGCCACAGACTTCATAACATTGAAGTCTATGGCGGTCGCCTCCTGGTCGCCCCAAAGAAGCTCCGGACCCTTTTTCTAGGTCGGAGCGACTTGTGTCGCTCCTATTAGAACGGGTCCGTAGCTTCCCTATGGGAGGCGACCTGCGGCGACCTGTGAGGTGACCAGGTCGCCTCACAGGTCGCCCTAGTGTGAACCGGGGCTCACTATTACATTTTTTTTTGATCACTTTTATTCCTGATACAAGGAATGTATCAAGGGGGGTAAACCTTCAGGAGCTAAAGTGGTTAAAGTGGAAATTTAAGTTTAAAAAAAATTGCGAGCAGAAGGCTGTTTATTGCAGAAGGGACATGCTATGCACATATGCAGCTCAGCATGCATTCTCAACACAGTGCTGGTGTGCCAGGGTGACTGGCTCCAATATGCATGCATGAGAGCTACATCATCCCTGTCTGCCAAACAAGAGGCACTTGGAGGAAGCCCAGAGAGGAGATGTCAGTGCCCACCCAGGGATCCAGTGGTCACATCACTGGAACAGAGATGAGTATTCTACTGGCTTTATTTAAGTCCATTTATAACTACATTTCCATCTAATGCTACCTTGTCCACAGTCTGGCAACACTGCTGTGTGATTTCACTTCAGAACGAACAGGGTTTTAAGCTTACTACAAAAGTGGAAAAATAATGGATTCACTAGCAGGATCAACAGGTTTATTACCAGGGGATGCTCACAAAAACAAAACTGTATTGTTAATGATAGACCATATCATATATCTCAATTTTAATGTTGGGCACAGACACACTTTACATTTAAAAGAGAAAATTGGCCAAAGCTCTTTTGGGTCACAGGAGTGCGCTTGGTCAAAGCCCAATGTCTGCTGCTGTCACTGAGCTGATCCCTGGCTCTGCAAGGATCCCAACTTTAAGGTTGAGATCAACCCACATGTCTGATTAGGAGCTGGTTTAGGTTCTCAGAGAGCCACTGAGAGCCTGAGCCATCCACCCCTGATCCCTCTATAGCCAAGCACCCCAGTGAGCACTGGAGGGGCAGAGCAGAGGACCAGTGTATGACAGTCACTGCTCTCTGCTAACTGAAGACCAAGAACTGAGCGATCAGTGGTCATGTGATCGCTCAGTGCTCGGCTTTAGAGCCGGCAGGGGACAGCTGCAGCATGGGTTCATATAGATTAGTATGTATGTATGTTTGTTTTTTTTCGAGTACCCCACACTCCTCCTTTAAAAAAAGGCATTTCAGATCTTGAATAATAATTGTATTTTAAAACACATAAAGTCTTTTTTTTTTTTATATGCATACAATGTTTTTTAAAGGAGTTGTAAAGGCAGTTTTTTTTCATCTTAATGCATTCTATGCATTAAGATAAAAAGCCCTCTGTGTGCAGTAGCCCCCTAATACTTACCTGAGCCCCTTCTCTATCCAGTGATGTCCACGCGTCCCTCGGCCGTCTGGGACTCTCCTTCCTGATTGGCTGAGACACCGCAGCGGCACCATTGGCTCCCACTGCTATCAATCAAAGCCAGTTGGCTAATCAGGAGAGAGAGGGGGGGGGGGGGTCGAACAGCAGATCTGTGTCTGAATGGACACACGGAGCTGAAGCTCAGCTCGGGTGCTCCCATTGCAAGCTGCTTGCTGTGGGGACACTCTACAGGAGGGAGGGGCCAGGAGCAGCGAGGAGGGACCAGAGAAGAGGAGGATCTGGGCTGCCCTGTGCAAAACCACTGCACAGAGCAGCTAAGCATAACATGTTTGTTTAAAAAAAAGAGACTTTACAGTTTTAAAACATACAATACAGAAAGGGATGTACTATAAATACAGAGTTAATTTAGTCATCATTATTCAAAGCCCCTCCAGAGAGTTTCCAATTACTTAATATAATTGCGCTACCAAGTACATCCAATACAGGGACCTCAGGTCCGAGAGTGATAAAGAGAGGATAACAAAATAGGAAAGCAAAACAGAAAAGAAAATACCTGGTACTAGTACACAAGAAAAATATTTCTAAGCAACTTTGTAAATATATAAAAAAAAGAAAACAAGAAATACCGTGCTAATAACCTTAACCGAAGATCATAAATGAGCAGCCAGCACAGCAGAGGACATCCTGTATACAAAATTAAAACAATATATGGACGCTATTATATCCTGGATAGCACTGGTGATTGAAAAATAAATGTACATACTGTAGAATCACAAATCTCAATGAATAGTTGATAAGATATCAATAACTGTTATGACCACAGAAATATATAGTGTAACTATATAAGTAATAAAACATAGTGCATATGATAAAGTGAGCAACATAATAGTACAATGGTACATATTGATTGTACTGTGACACTATTTTAAAATATGTGATAGAAAAATAAAAAATAAAAAAAGTCCATGAATCAAAAAGTCCAAACCGGTGTGTAAACGTGAATCTTCAATATGTGATCCAAGTGAATGCTGAATACACTATGAATAGATCAACCACCACCAACATCAACAAGAGGACCCAGTTTAGCTTACGCCTATTGGGTAAACAGAAGTAGTGGTATATAGACACCTAGTAGGGAAGGGGAAAAGGTAGTTGAACTCTCTCCCACCACTTTCCACTCTGCTCTCCGCACACCAGAATGCTCCACATCCACCCTCATTGGAAACAGTTCAGTAAGGGATCCACTGAGTCACAGTTAAGCATGGATAGAATCTTCTCCATTTAAGGTCAATGAATGAATTATCCAGGGGAAAAAAGACAAAAAACCTCCACATAGTGTAAAATTATACAATAAAGGGGCTTATTAAAGGTTAAGAACACTTACAATTAGGTAGATAAAAAAGCGCTTTCAATTTAGTATTCTGTCGACAGCCTGGAATGCAATGGCACAAACGGAGCTTAACCCGAAACGTTTTTGTCTAACCAGACATCATCTGGGGTATAGGATATATATAAATACATCAGGAAAATAAATATTCAACATTATTTGATTTCCAATCCTTTTAGGAATGATCCAAGAGTGACGACATCCAGGACAGTTCATTCTGGCCGCCGCTCCTCTCTGTCAAGCCCTCCACTGGCTTCTGCTCACCCAACGAATTAAATTCAAAATACTTACAACATCTTACAAAGCAATCCACAGCCTAGCCCCCAGCTACATCACCAGCCTCATCTCAAAATACCAACCTAATCGCTCTCTTCGTTCTTCTCAAAACCTCCTGCTCTCTAGCTCACTCATCACCTCCTCCCATGCTCGCCTCCAGGACTTTTCCAGAGCCTCTCCAATCCTATGGAACTCCTTACCCTTATCTGTCCGATTATCCCCCACTCTATTAGCTTTTAGGCGATCTCTGAAAACCCTCCTCTTCAGAGAAGCCTATCCTACCAACCCTTAACAAATGTACCTCCTTTTCTCCATCAACCCATCCCCCACAGTTATTGCCTTTTGTTTCACTTGACCCTCCCTTCTAGATTGTAAGCTCTAACGAGCAGGGCCCTCTAGTTCCTCCTGTTTTGAACTGTATTGTAACTGTATTGTCTTCCTTCACATTGTAAAGCGCTGCGCAAACTGTTGGCGCTATATAAATCCTGTATAATAATAATAATAATAATAATAATAATAATTCTGGCCTATCTAACCCTTCTTTGTTTAATCCACCTGGTCCAATTGCTCCTGTGGTTAATTTCTTTAGATACTTTGTCATTAAGGATTTAGATAAATTATCCATTAAAAGAACTTATGGCCAACCCAAAATCAATGTGGGTTTAAAGTCCCTTTGCAAAAGGAATGATTTGGTCATCCGCCCCTCAGGCAAGGGGGGTGGAATTGTGATTTTAGATACGGCAGACTACCTCAATGAGATGAATAGAATTTTAAGTGACCAGGACACCTACAGTGCCTTGCGAAATTATTCGGCCCCCTTGCGCTTTGCGACCTTTTGCCACATTTCAGGCTTCAAACATAAAGATATAAAACTGTAATTTTTTGTGAAGAATCAACAACAAGTGGAACACAATAATGAAGTGAAACAAAATTTATTGGATATTTCAAATTTTTTTAACAAATAAAAAACTGAAAAATTGGGCTTGCAAAATTATTCAGCCCCTTTACTTTCAGTGCAGCAAACTCTCTCCAGAAGTTCAGTGAGGATCTCTGAATGATCCAATGTTGACCTAAATGACTAATGATGATAAATAGAATCCACCTGTGTGCAATCAAGTCTCTGTATAAATGCACCTGCACTGTGATAGTCTCAGAGGTCCGTTTAAAGAATCATGAAGAACAAGGAACACACCAGGCAGATCCTAGATACTGTTGTGGAGAAGTTTAAAGCTGGAAGTCCTTGCAGCAAACAGTATGTGGGCAGAACTATTCCCCCATTTACTGTAAGGATTAATGAACACATAGCTAATATTAAAAAATATTCGACCAATCACAGTGTACCCAAACATTACCGTAAATATCATAACCGTGATCTGAGTGGTACAGAATTTATCATTATTGACAAATATGTTCCTCCTTAGGCTGCATTCACATGTCAGCGTATTGATCGCGGGCAGAATCGCCGCGATTCCGCCCGCGATCCGGAAATCATTGCAAATCGCAGGACGCCTGTGCGTTGCCCGTGATTTGCAATAGCACCCCAAACGCTGTGTGATGTTGCCGTGATTTCCGCCTGCCGAATCGCGGTAACATCGCGCAAAAAAAATCGCGGGACGCATTACGCTCCAAAGAAGCTCTTTTTTGGGCGTAATGCGTCCCGCGATTTTTTTTGCGCGATGTTACCGCGATTCGGCAGGTGGAAATCGCGGCAACATCACACAGCGTTTGGGGTGCTATTGCAAATCACGGGCAACGCACAGGCGTCCCGCGATTTGCAGTGATTTCCAGATCGCGGGCGGATGAATACGCTGACATGTGAATGCAGCCTTAGAGGGGTGGAGCGAACATTAGGGATGTCTCACCCCTTGAGACATTTTGGATTTATGAGATACTTTCTTACTCTCCTTTCAGTATGAACGTTGAGTGGGATAATAGTGCTTTTAATAGTAATAAAGCTTAGTTCTCCTTATATAAAATAAGTTTTAATATTATTTATATATATATATATATATATATATATATATATATATATATATAAATAATATTAAAACTTATTTTATATATATTTTTTTCCTTTTTTTGTCTTAGAATATTTTTTTCTATTATGGATTCACCAGTATGTGACCTCAGCCGGACAGATCACCTGAGGCATAACCGCTTGCCATGGATGACCCTCCTTTCTGTTTGGTTTTATTTTTTATTCATTTATTTTTAATTCTACTCAGTTAACATACAAGTTTGTTTAAATCTATTTCTCTGTCATTTTTCATTTTAGTCTATTTGGCGCTTGGGCAATCAATAATTTCCCTTGTAACCATAAGGAGGCTTGAAAGAGGAAGCAAGGAAGTATGCAAGCGCCTCATAGTCTGTAGAGAGGCTTGACACACTGTTCCTTCTGCTCCAGATAGAGGCTTAAGTAGTTGGAGTTCTGTTCTTAGACACCGGAAGTTCAGTGGTAATGTTGGTATTTGCCAATGCGCGTTTCACATCGAAAGCGAGGCTTGGCACACACGCACTAACATCATTTTGTTGATGTTTGCCATGCGCATTTCCCATAGAAAGTGAGGCTTGGCACTCACGCATTGACGCCATTTTGTTTGTTTGACACACGGGAGACATGGTTTACACTTATGTCTGCAGTGCTACAGGTAATCTGTCCTAATTGGGGTCACATTTTTTATATAAATGCAATGACAAGTATGGTCTTACACCCCAGATGATATCTTGTTAGATGAAATGCATCGGGTCCAGCTCCGTTTGTGCCATTGCATTCCATGCTGTCTACAGAATACTAAATTGAAAGCACTTTGTTTTATCTACCTAATTGTAAGTGTTCTTAACCTTTAATAAACCCCTTTATTGTATGGTTTTACACTATATGGAGGTTTTTTGTCTTTTTCTCTGGATAATTCATTAGTTGAGCTTAAATGGAGAAAATTCTATCCATGCCTAACTGTGATTCGGTGGCTCCCTTACTGAACTGTTTCAATTGAGGGTGGATGTGGAGCATTCTGGTGTGCAGAGAGCAGAGTGGAAAGTAGTAGGAGAGATTTCAACTATCTTCTCTTCTTCCCTACCAGGTGTATATACACCACTGCTTGACCCATAATGCGTAAGTTAAACTGGGTCCGCTTGTTCTGGTAAGCCTCCTTGATATTGTTGGTGGTTGATCTATTCACAGTGTTATTCAGCTATCACTTTTATCACTATGACTTGTATCACATATTCACGTTTATACACGGGTTTAGATGTTTTGATTCATGGACTTTCTATCACGTATTTTAAAATAGTGTCATGGTACACTCCATATGTCCTATTGTACTATTATGTAGATCATATGCACTATGTTTTATTACTTACAGTATCTCACAAAAGTGAGTACACCCCTCATATTTGTGTAAATATTTTATTGCATCTTTTCATGTGACAACACTGAAGAAATTACACCTTGCTATAATGTAAAGTAGTGAGTGTACAGCTTGTATAACAGTGTAAATTTGCTGTCCCCTCAAAATAACTCAACACACAGCAATTAATGTCTAAACCGCTGGCAACAAAAGTGGTTACACCCCTAATTGAAAATGTCTAAATTGGGCCCAAAGTGTCAAAATTTTGTGTGGCCACCATTATTTTCCAGCACTGCCTTAACCCTCAGATATGAAGTTCAACAGAGCTTCACAGGTTGCCACTGGGGTCCTCTTCCACTCAGTGGTGTATGTAGGTTTTGTGCTGCCCTAGGCCTTACTAAACGTGTGCACCCCTGAATTTCAATATGACCCACCCCTTCCTTTAAAGGTCACACCGCTTCCTGTTTATGACCCGCCCTGTCATCTGTAAACCACAGACCACAACCACCGTCTATCAGTGCCCTTTAGCGTAGCCTCATCTGTTCCCATAAGTTCCGCCTCATCAGTGCAGCCTCATCAGTACAGCCCCATCAATGGCCACCAGTGCAGCCTATCAGTGCATCACATCAGTGCAGCTCAGCGCAGCCTCATCAGTGGCCATCAGCGCAGCCTCATCAGTGGCCACCAGTGCAGAATATCAGTGCTGCCGTATTTTTTTCATGCGGGAGCCGAGAGAAGGCTGTTTTTTTTTCATGCGGGAGCAGCTTTTTTGCTGCTCCCCCTTGCAAAGTGCCACCCTAGGCCTGGGCCTTGTCGGCCTAGGCCAAGATAAAGCACTGCTTCCACTCCTCCATGATGACATCACAGAGCTGGTGTATGTTAGAGACCTTGCACTCCTCCATCTTCCGTTTGAGGGTGCCTCACAGATGCTCAATAGGGTTTAGGTCTAGAGACGTGCTGGGCTAGTCCATCACCTTTACCCTCAGCTTCATTAGCAAGGAAATGGTCATCTTGGAGGTGTGTTTGGGTCATTATCATGTTGGAATAGGGCCCTGCGGCCCAATCTTCGAAGGGAGGGATTGTGCTCTCCTTCAGTATGTCACAGTACATGTTGGCATTCATGGTTCCCTCAATGAAATGTAGCTCCCCTGTGGCGGCAGCACTAATGCAGCCCCCGACCATGACACTCTCACCACCATGCTTGGCTGTAGGCAAAACACACTTGTGTTTGTACTCCTCACCTGGTTGGGGGCCACACATTCTTGACACCAACTGAACCAAATACGTTTATCTTGGTCTCCTCAGACCACAGAACATGGTTCCAGTAATCCATGTCCTTAGTCTGCTTGTCTTCAGCAAACTGTTTGCGGGCTTTCTTGTACATCGTCTTTAAAAGAGACTTCCTTCTGGGACGACAGTCACACAGACCAATTTGATGCAGTGTGAGCTGTATGGTCTGAGCACTGACAGGCTGACCCCCGCCCCTTCAACCACTGCAGCAATGCTGGCAGCACTCATACATCTATTTCCCAAAGACAACCTCTAGATATGACGCTAAGCACGTGCACTCAACTTATTTGGCCGACCATGGAGAGGCCTGTTCTGAGTAGAACCTGTCCTGTTAAACTACTTTATGGTCTTGGCCACCATGCTGGAGCTCAGTTTCAGGGTCTTGGCAATCTTCTTATTGCCTAAGCCATCTTTATGTAGAGAAACAATTCTTATTTTAAGAGTTCTTTAGGTGCCATGAGGTGCCATGTTGAACTTCCAGTGACGGTATAAGAGAGTGAGAGCGATAACACCAAATTTAACACAGCTGCTCCCCATTCACACCTGAAGCCTTGTAACACTAACGAGTCACATGACACCAGGGAGGGGAAATGGCTAATTGAGCCCAATTTGGACATTTTTACCAGTATAGATTTCTTTAGCATAGATTTCAATGTCAATTAACATAGGTACTACTATGTAGACATAAAAAAATTATTCATTTAAAATTTTGTAGCATCAACAATAACTTTTTGATTTATGCCAAATTGGGTTCTTGCTTAAAGTGATTGTAAAGTCTCACTTTTATTTTTTTGGTTAAAAATAACAAGCATGTTATACTTACGTGCTCTGTGCAATTGGTTTAGCTCAAAGCAGCCAAGATCCTCCTCTTCTCAGGTCCTCTTCGGCCCTCCTGGCCCCTCCCTTGCGTTGAGTGCCCCCACAGCAAGCAGCTTGCTATGGAGTCACCCAAGCCGAGCTGCAGCTCCCTGTGTCCATTCAGGCGTGGAGTCATGACTCGTCTCAGCCCCCTCTCTCTCCTCATTGGCTCACTTAATTTGATTGACAGTAGTGGGAGCCAATGGCACCATGCTGCCGTCTCAGCCAAAGAGGAGGAAGAGTCTCAGGCAGCGGAGACACTCCTGCAATATCGCTGGATAGAGATGGGGCTCAGGTAAGTATTATGGGGGCTGCTGCACACAGAAGGCTTTTTATCTTTATGCATAGAATGGGGCTCTTGCTGTAGACTCACCATTGCAACTTTGCTCTTGCTAGGGACTTGCCATACAAATTTGCTACAAATTGGAAAAGTGTCAACTAGAACTTGAGCTTCAAGTGCTCTGCAAGTGTACAACTTGCCAGTAAAAATGTGCAGCTAAATACCAGACTTACAATTCAACACTGCCACAAATTTGTGGCAAATTATCCTTGCTGCCTGGACAATAATGATGAAGATATCTGAGCAGTAAGAAGAAGGAAGAGCAGAAGAAGAGATAGATTAATTGTAGTAGGTCTAAGGGTCCTAGAGATCACTAGACAAAGAATAAAATGTATAGCATGGAATAAGCTAGACAAGCAGAGAAGTCAGGGCTGTAGTGCACAGGAGTTACAAAAGGGAGAGAGTGCATGTGAAAGAGAGAAAAGAGAGAGAGGGTAGGAAGATTGGTGGTAGGTTTATTGTCTTTTTGTACAAGGACAATACGCTTTGTATTAGGTTTTTAAACAAGACCAGTACTGTTCAGATTATAAGAAAAAGGACACATTATGCACCTGCTTACCAATGGACCTGCATGTCAGCAGCAAATATTAAAGAACTGGTTCAAAATGTTCAAGTGTACCTGTTTATTAACACCTATGGCCTGAGCTCCAAGCTATTCATTGCTCCTTTTTGTAGTTCTTGCATTGTATAACTGACTTTGATTGACAGCCGCAGTAGCCAATGGCAGCATGACTCTGTTTCAGCTAATCAGGAGGGAGAGTTCTGGATAGCCGAGGGACTCAGGAACATTGCTGGGCAGAGATGGGGATCAGGTAAGTATTGGGGGGTGCTGGGGCAGCTGCTACACATCGAAGGTTTTTTATCCTAATGCATAGAATGCATTAAGATAAAAAAACCTTCTAACATTACAACTCCTTTATTTCACTTGTACTTAAAGTTTTGGATTTTCTTTTGGAAATAGTAGAGAACGATTAGAATCCCTGTCAGTTTTTCATATTGCTGTAGGATAGATTCTACTGCTTTATTTGTCTAAGAGGGGAATTCCCTCACTTTGAAGAGGTTTTTCTATGACTTCCATCTCCTCAATGGGACACAAAAATAAAAACATAAAAACACGCACACAAAAAAACAACTGACAGGAGTTTTAACCATTCTTTGTTAGCTTCTGTACTGAAGGCCTTATTCAGTTTAGTTTTAGTAGACGTTAGAAATAAACAATGCATAGAAAAAAATATTTAAAAGTGTTAAAATAAGTCACACATCTTTATAATTATTTATAATCCTGCAAATCCCTCCAGCTCATATGCCTGGGAATTTAAGCGTAATGTCATACAGGTTTTGGGAGTATCCTTTTCCACAAACCATAGTGACTGTCTTGTCATCAGGCCATATAAAAGCTTGAGGATTCCAGCAGACGGGACATCAAAGCTTTCAGAAATCCTCCTGACATTAACAGCTTTAGCTGTACGGTTATTCCATTAAAGATGGCATCTGAACGTCTCTTGTGCAAAGTCGGTCTCTGGGCGCTTGCAGCCTGCATGGTTCTGAGTCTACAGGGTGCAGGTGAGTGACAAATTTATACATATAATTTATTTTTTGATGAATAGAATATTTCATAACACAAAAAATAGAGTACATATAAAGCTAATAATTGGACATTTTATGCATAACATCCAGTATGCATTTTTATGAATTACTTTGCAAAAAAATGCAATGTGGAAAAGATATATAGAAAACTATGAATATAAAATCTAAGAAATATAATACTGTCATATACTTATATATATATATATATATATATATATATATATATATATATATATATATATATATATCTCCAATTTTCAATTTTCAATGCTGTTTACCTCAAAGTAGAATCTTCATACAAAGTTACAACCAACACAGCGATTGCAGTTTCAAGCATCACTGCTCTTCATCAAGCTGCATGTATATTTATATATATTCATATAGAATAAAATAGGTTTCTCAGTTTTAGTTTTCACAGGCTTTACAAATATCCTTACAAAACAATAGTGATTCAACCTCTTCCCACTCTATACAAAACAAAAATGTAAACTTTAGCTTCACATACTTTATATACTTACATTTATATGTGAAAGTAGTGGTTAAATAATACTTGTAATACTAAAACACTACCCTTACAGGCAGCTAAAAAGACCATATCATGCTTGTTCTGTCAAATGGCATTGGAGTTAGGATTATGAAGATGGAAGGTTAATTAGCCACAGCTCAAGGAACCCCATAGAAACCTCTGGAGTAACCCTGGTTAGGAATGGCTGACTTGAGCTATTTGAAAAACTATTGTATTTAACTATAAACATTGGTCTTCCAAGAATTTATATATTTAAATTTTAATGACAGTAACCCAACATTTTTATGTAGACCTGAACTAAAAGAAAACATTAAGGGGTTGATCTACTAAAACTGGAGATTGAAAAATCTGGTGCAGCTGTGCATGGTAGCTAATCAATTTCTAATTTCAGCTTGTTCAATTAAGCTTTCACAAAAAAAAAAAAAAAAAAAAAAAAAAGGAAGCTGGTTTCTATGCAGAACTGCCCAAGATTTTGCACTCTCCAGTTTAAGTAAATCAATACCTAAGGAATTTTTGCCATTCTAAGTTATGAATATTTGTTGTCATTTGAGTAAAGATTAGTATGGGTGTCATCTGCCCACTCTAACTTAAGATACCTACACTCATTTCTTGCACATCTAAATATGTGACTCTCAACCAAATCCATAAATGGTTTAATAGGTAAAGAAACTTTCAAATAACATTTCTTTACCTTTTTGCCCCACTCCTCTATGCTGACATAGCCCATTTCTTACTACCAAGGCCCACTGTAATGTTTACAGGTTTCTTCACCCAATATTCCATGCATGGGCAGTAGAACCCAAAGCTTTCTATAATGCTGGGATGGTTTTGAGCCATTTGGAAGAGCCAACCTAAAACTAGCTAATAAAACAAATTACAGAAGTTACAGGAAGTGTTTAAAGCTTACAGAGCCTTATGGGCAAGTAAGAGATATGGTACAGCTAAATTTTGGCTGATAATCAGCTTGTAGGAATCAGGAGATTTTTGGTGACTGGTTGTTTGGTGTTGCTTGATTTTTGAATACTAAGTCCTGTTTTTGGCAAAAGGAAGTGTGCAGGGTGCAGTAAACCATATGAACCAATCAGAATTTAGTTAACATCGTTCTTATTGCTGTAGAGGAATAAAACATGGAATCTAATAGGGCATTATGAGTTCCTGACCAGCCTATCTGCCACCCTTCTGTAAATGTATGCCTTCATTCTGCTCTTACTTTAATTCAAATCTTGTTTTTTTTCCTATTCCCACAGAGGCTCAGACAAACTCTACTAACACTGGTAAGTATGTGAATCAATGAATAGTGTGTTCTAAGGTGCAGCAACTTTTATGTACTGATGCAGTTTTTATTAGGTTACTGCATGTTAAGCTTGTATTTTGGTGACCAAACATTGGCCATGGCTGCAGTTTGGACTCTTCAACTAAGGATTGGCTATGCTAACTCTGTTCCGGACAATCATTTCCTAAAAATATTACATTTACAAACATGAATATTGCTTAGGTTTGTTTTAGGATTACAATTCTTAGCTTTTTCCTTGAGATGAACAACTGATAAAAGCTTAGACAGCTTAGCTTAGAATGTTTTCCAGGAAACTCCATGAGACTTTTTTGGTACCAGTTTTCTTGACTTCAACCACACCACTTAAACTCAGGAGCTTATATTACCATGTATATGTAAAGCGCTGCGTAAATTGACAGCGCTATATAAGTACCTGAAATAATAATAATAATAATATTGCTATTGTATTACTTCTGTATTGTGGTAATACGGCATTACACATTCCTAATTCCTATGCTCTATATGAGTTTGGGATGTAGTTTGAGATAGAGATTAGCATAGAGATTTGTAGATTAGTTACTAGAGGCAATTGAATTACTACAGTCAGGGCCTGTGTCAGCAGCCTATGGTCTTGAGTTGATGGCATCAGTTTGAGACATTTCTGAGATCATTCAGAATTATCTGATGGATGCATTTGACCTGCTATTGACCCTCTTCTGACCTGCATTTGACTTGCTTCATGCTCATTTTGCATTCCTATATCAGTTTAAAGCATACAAATGCCTGTGGGAAAAGGTCCTTTCTCTGCTTAATAGTTAAATAACTGAAGATAAGGCATCAGCCACACAGGGAATGCATTGCTTTCAATTGGAATTTCAACTGCATAAGAAGGAGCAGTAAAGAAGTAGTGGAATCCTGAAAAACCAACCAAAGGTTGCATATATAATGAGAACATATATGGTCCCTATGCACATAAGGAACTTCATACATACAAAGAAAATAAGCTTTTAAACACATAAATACACATTGATAAGACTATTTATATCAAACCCATCTGCTTTAAGTGTTTTAAGAAAAGACATTCCCTTTAATAAGATTTATGAATCTGCCAATCAATGTGCTCTTTATCAATACATATAAAGTGGAAGCACCTTAACTATTGGTTTTACTTTAACTGCTTGTTATTTCAAAAAAAAGTCTACTTTTTAACCTCTTTCTCTCGTATGTGAGCTGATGTGATTTATTTCTTTCCACAGGAGTGCCTGGATGGGGTGTAGCTTTGCTGGTGTTAACATCTCTGATCCTGGCCTCAATGCTGTGCAGTCTGTGCTGTCTGGTGAGTCTATAATCATGAAAAACTACTTACTGGTCTAATTGTAAAAAAACAATTATTATCAAGTTATTATCTTATCAAATACATCCATGGTGGATGCATGTTTTAAATTCAAATTTTAACTATTTTTTTAATGTAAGTTTATAATAAAGTTACAATTTTACATGCAAATCCAACACAATTTAAAGTATTTAAATAAGTGGCTTAATAAACGAAAACATAATTTTAGGTAGACAGCTAAATACACAGTGGAAATGCATATCTGTGAACTGTGTTACCTGCCAAAAGTCTTTTATTTGAAACAGATGCCCTTGGCAGATGTTACAGCCAGGTCCTGGCCCTCTCTGCAGACTACAAAGCCATTTTGCAATACAGTTTGTAATATTCCAAAATATTAGTAAATAAGTATTAGTACAGTATTAGTAAATACGGTAAGTCCAAAACAAGTTTAGCCCAATAATAGATTGTTTGCAAAGCCAGCGTTTTTTTGGGGGTCATTTCTCTATCTTTTACAAAGAGAATTTTACCATATAAAATTGAAACGATGATACAGTAGATATGGATTCACTGACCACTATGTAGTTGGATGTGGTTGGAGTGTTATTAGTTAGCAGAGCATCTGTTAGCAGATGGTTTAAGTAGCATCATGGCAGCTTGGCTTTGCAAACAATCTTTCATTAGAATTAACTTGTATTTGGACTTGGATATTATGGTGTGGAGCTTCATTTTTAAATTCACTCTTTCCTATCACAACCCAAAGTGATCGTGGAAGCCCTTCCGTGAGCAGAAGCTGCTAGTCCAATATTTATATTGTCTACATTTACACCATTTATGTCTTATTGGATGACATCAATAAAGTATAAATAACATATAAAGAAATTATAGGGTTCCAGCGCCTCCTATACATTTTCTCAGTCAATGGGGGTGATATACCAAGGGATATACCAAGGGAGTAGACACAGATAATCAATCCAATAAAATGAACTTAGTCATAGGGTGATATTGTGTTCAATTAACCAATCCTATAGTAGTGCATTGTGATATTTCTCACACATGACTAGGAATTTAAAGCGAGTACAGGTTCACCTTATCTACTAACATTCACTTTGCAAATTTACAATAATTTTGATAAGGGATCAGCCTCTACTTCTAATCTCTGTACAATCTCCTTCAGATCTACAAATAAACTACATGAATTTGCTTTATAGCCAATACACAGTCCTTGGCAAATCTTGAGAAGATATTACAAATAACAAGTATTTAACAAGTATCATGACTGAACACCTTTATACTTAGGACACTATGCAAAGTAGCAGAGCTCTGATTGGCTCCTAGTGCTCTTCTTACCTGGCAAAATCAGAGTGCTGCTGAACAGGGAATGCAGGAAGCTGATATCAAGATAGATGTTGGTACTAATATTAATTCTATGCACAAAAAGTTATAATTCCTTTATGAGCAAATAACTAGATATGTTGCTGCCTTATATTTTCTTTGAGGACAGCTTTTTTCTAAAAAACATTAAAATGTTAACAATTGAATATTAATAATAATATTAAATAACAATAATAATAATAATAATAATAAAAAAAATCGATAAAAATAATAACAATGTCAGTTACCTAATTATATGTGTATAATTACGTATTTTTCTTTTCCAGTATAGTGATATGCTTTTCACAATTTTTTCCCTTCCTTGCAGCCTTTGCTATGTAAGAGCGGTGGGGACAGTCATTGTGGATTTTCTCTGAGTAAATAGTAGTAGAAAGGACGGCAAGGACAACATTCTGCTCTGTTTCATTCTGGTTCTGTTACACACAAATTTTCATGTTTACATGTGTCCTATGTTTTTGCCTGTCTCGTCCTGGATACTCCCTCTGTGAATTCAGAAGGTCTTTACCACACACAGTCTGTGAAGAATTCCATTTCCTTTTTAATCTACCTCCAAACATGGAATACATCCTCCTTTCTCTATATTTAATTTCTACTCTAAAAGTTTTTTTTAACCTAATTAAAATATAATTCCTGGCATATGTACCATTGAGTTGAAGGTGAATGCTATGGATTTTGTATTTTATTATCTTCTAGAATGTGTTAATATAAATAATCTTCAAATAAAAAAATGTTTCAGATCTGATCCATTAGCCTGTGTTGCTACTGAGTTTCTTTCTTAAATGCTACATTTCAATTATAATGGTGTTTTCACTTTTGCCTTATAAATTCCGACTTTTGCGTAACTTGGAGCCCCTCCCTTTTATTCAATGGTTCAAAATTTGAGTTTCAGTGGCCTGCATGCTTTGCTCTCTTTTTGGCAATTTTGAAAAATCTGTCATGTCCACTATTAACCTATAAAGGAGGTAATTACCCTTGTTCCGACTTTATCCCAAATATGGCTTATAGAGAGTAAACTGACAGTTTGCACTTTTACTACAGAGCTCTATAACTCACAGGTGGGTCATGCATGAATAGTAGTAGAGGGCACTACATGTCAATACATGATGAGAAATAATTCTGTTGTCGTATACTAAAGCTAGTTAGTTTTACTATACATGGGACTATAGTCCTCTCACTGCAGTGCATGCTTATGTTAAAGTTGACCGTCCCACCACTGCCACACAGGTACAACAGAGGACAGTCCAATGTGCTGCTTAGCACGCCTATCTTTGGTGATTGACAGCTTTTCTCTGCCCTAGTGCTGTTAAGGATGGCCTGGAAGTACAGAGAAGAATCTGGTAGTTTGCAGCTCAGTATTACTGCCAATTGCCAACTTTTAGACTCAGCTGTACTGGAAGTTCAACCTAAAGTGAAATCCTTCTAAAATAATAAACAGGTGCACTGAGTCTGATATTCTGATTGAGCCCTTGGCTCTCTCTATCTCTGGTTACTGCCCAAGCAGGTGATCAAAATAAACTGGGCATCCCTGATTGCTCAATCCAAAGGTAGGTGTATTCTACAATGAACCGCAAAACCATACATGTTGCTATACCATAAGATAAGCTCCCAATACAGTCTGTGCTCATGATTTAAGGACTTTAGAGGATTAAAAATTATACTTGCATGCACCACAAGGTCTGCTCTCTGGCCATATTACTAACCTGGATGAATAAATGTATCTGAAATGTTCACTGGGTTATAAAGTTAAATACTCTGTTTGTAATTTTAACAATCATGAGCTCTCTCAAATGAAGGACATGTGAGAGATTTAGTTTCCTATCATATCCGCTGATCACCCCGCACTACTGGCATGCAGTAGTCAGGTTGTTCCTAATCTACTATCTAGGTAACAAGGTCCTCAATTGCAGTCAGTATGGTCACCTTAAAAAGGTAAGCTGTGCCATCAACGTTCCCCTGTGACCACCTGGTTTTCCAGATAGTTGGGTCAGTTTTTCCTGCTTGCTATTCTATCAGTGTAGAGGCAGTTAGCAAAGGGAGTGGTAAGTATGCAACAGAAAAGGGCGAGTGCTAGGGGTTGTATTGGTGTGTTATGGGCCATACACACTATAAGATTTTCTGAAGACTTTTTCCTTTAGACTTACCAAAACCATGTAATATGAGGTTAAACCTAAACACTTTCAATTTGTATGCAATCTGGCAGGTCCTTGCACTACATAGAAAAGGTAAATCTGAAGTAAATCTAACCACAAAAGTTGGATAGTGTGTATCCAGCTTTAGTCTCACTTAAGGGTTAGGTTAAGCATTACAATTAGGGGTAACTGTTAAGGCTGTTAAGGCCACGCTTTAATGTTAAGTGTTGGGGGGAGGTTAGAATTAAAGTTACAATTTAGGGATAGGTTAAGTGCTCAAGTAGGAAAAGGTTTATCGTCAGGAGGAAGCTTACTGTAGGAGACACTTTTAATGTTTTATACTATGCATACTAGCTGACCCCACACCAAACATTACCTGTGTCAGACCAGACTCCTGGAACAAATACTGCATATTGACTTGACTGTGCACATGAAAGACTAAGAAAATCCTGAGCAGGCGTCAAATTGTATTCCAATCCTGGTCTAGCAGAGAACAAAGTGCCTTGGTTGCAGGACACTGCTTGAGGGCAGATGATATTGCAAGCCTAGTTGATGTAATCTGTATCAAAATATGACCAATGTAAGCTTAACCACTTAAGCCCCGGAAGATTTTACCCCCTTCCTGACCAGACCCCTTTTTTCAACTTGCCACTTCGTGACTTTAACTGACAATTGTGCAGTCATGCAATGCTGTACCCAAACAAAATTTATGTCCTTTTTTTCCCCACAAACAGAGCTTTCTTTTGGTGGTATTTGATCACCTCTTCGCTTTTTATTTTTTGCGATATTAATAAAAAAAGTGCAAAAATTTTGAGAAAAAATGACATTTTCAACTTTGTCTTTTAAAAAATATCCAATATACTCAATTTATATAATATTTTTTGGCCAAAATGTATTAAGCTACATGTCTTTGACAAAAAAAATTAAATGAGCGTATTTTTATTGGTTTGCACAAAAGTTATAGCGTCTACAAACTATGGTGTAAATACTGAAATTTACGCAGCTTTAATTTCTGACTGCCTATCTAATTTCATGAAGTGCTAAAATGGCAGGGCGGGCAGTACAAAACCCCCCAAACTACCACTTTTTGGAAAGTAGACATCCTAAGGAATGTCCTGAGAGGCATGTTGAGCTCATTGAATATTTCATTTTTTTTGTCACAGGTGTTTGAAAAAAAAAAAAAATGTTTTTTTTTTACACAAAGTTGTCATTGAAATGATATATTGCTCACACATGCCATGGGTATATGTGTCATTAAAACCCAAAATATATTCTTCTGCTTCTCCTGAGTACAGGGATACCACATATGTGAGACTTTTTTGGAGCCTAGCAGTATACCGGAGCCCGAAAACAAATCACCACCATCAGAATTTCAAAGGGAGTACATTTTTCATTGCATTTTCTCACCACCTATAACGGTTTAGGAGGCCCTGAAATGTCAAGATACCACAAAACTCCCCCAAATGACCCCATTTTGGAAAGTAGACACCCCAAGCTGTTTGCTGAGAGGCATGGTGAGTCCATGGAATATTTTATATTTTGCCACAAGTTTTGGGAAAATTACAATTTTTTAAACATTTTTTTTAACACAACATTGTCACTAAATGATACCCCATGTGTGAGACTTTTTGGGAGCCTAGCTGTGTACTGGACCCCGAAAATCAATCACCATCTTCAGGTTTTCTAATGGCGTAAATTTTTGATTTTACTCCTGATTACCCATCACAGTTTCGGAGGCCCTGAAATTTCAAGACAGCACAAAACCCCCCCAAATGACCCCATTTTGCAAAGTAGACACTCTAAGCTATTTGCTGAGAGGCATGGTGAGTCCATGGAATATTTTATATTTTGCCACAAGTTTCGGGAAAATTTAATTTTTGTATTTTATTTTATTTTTTTAACACAAAGTTGTCACTAAATGATAAATTGCTCACACATGCCATGGGTATATGTGGAATGACACCCCAAAATACATTCTACTGCTTCCCCTGAGTACAGGGATACCCCATGTTTGAGACATTTTGGGAGCCTAGCTGTGTACAGGACCGCGAAAACCAATCAACACTCTCAGGTTTTCTAATGGCGTAAATTGTGCATGTTACCTCTGCACTACCTGTCACAGTTTCGGAGGCCCTAAAATTCCAAGATAGCACAACCCCCCACCCCCCCAATGACCCCATTTTGGAAAGTAGACACCCCAAGCTATTTTCTGAGAGGCATGGTGAGTCCATGGAATATTTTATATTTTGCCACAAGTTCCGGGAAATATATATATATATATATTTTTTTTTACACAAAGTTGTCAGTAAATGATATATTGCTCACACATGCCATGGGTATATGTGAAATGACACCCCAAAATACATTCTGCTGCTTCTCCTGAGTACAGGGATACCCCATGTGTGAGACTTTTTTGCAGTCTAGCCGAGTACAGGACCCTGAAATCCAATCCCCACTTTCAGGCTTTCCAAGGGCATAAATTGTTGAGTTTAGTGGCTGCGGGCCACTACTCGTGCTAGCCACCGTACCAGCTTCAACTGCACTTATGGGACTCGCCACGTCACCAAGTGTTACTGCAGTGCTGGTTGTACTAGGTCCAGGGTTTACTAGGCCGCTGGTGCTTGCCAGGTCACCAGGATGAGCGGCCGTGGTACCGACACTCTGCTCCATACGAGCACCCTGCAATTCCTGCATCTCAACAACTCCAGAATGGGGTCGGGTACACCTGGGTCTAACAGTGACCCATCTGTCGTTGGAGCTATCTGTCAGGGAGCCGCTGCCGTCATCAGGTTCGTATACTGACCCTGATTCTGCCAGTGAGGCTTCCCCATCGCTCTCATCTGACATGGCCAGTATACTATAAGCCTCTTCACCACTGTACAAACGTTTGGTCATTTTGGTAACTAAATTTACTGGTACAGTAGTGTTGACTCACAGGTAATAAAAGCACCTGGTTGTCAAGGACTATTTCAAGCGCTACCAAAAAAAACTGCTAATGCTAGCAGGGATCAGGCCTGACTCTGTTAACACAGCGGTTTTGTGTGTTGTGTTTTTTTGTAAGTGACAGTAATCTATTGATTACTACACTTACCTGGGTGGGGTGGGCTGGGCAGAGGGGTTAAACGCAGGTGCTGGCCGGAATCAGTGCTGATCGTGCAAACACAGCGTTTTGGGAACCCTAAACTATGGGAACGCTAGTATAGTTCTGATCAGATCAGATATTGATCTGTTCAAACACTATACTAGTAATGGAAGTGTATGTGCGTGTGTGTGTGTGGTAATCAAGGGGTTATTTCTAACTATGCGCCGGGGATCTGCGCTATTTTAGACTGACACTAACACTAGCTAATGTCACCTGTGTCACTAATAATAGTGATCAGAAATAAAACTGTACACTATAAAAGTGACACTGTGACAGGGCACGGAAGGGGTTAACTGGGGGTGATCAGGGGGGATCAGGGGGTTAAATCTTTATTGGGGGGGGGTGGCGGGGACCCTAAACCTCCTTTGGGATAGAAACGAACTCGCAAACTCAAGTCACAATCGCACTAATACAAAATACAGTAAAACACTATATTACGTGTGTATTAGTGTGCAATGTGACAGGGGGGAAGGGGCTAACTGGATGTGATCAGGGGGGATCAGGGGGTTAAATATTTATTGGGAGGGGGTGGCGGGTATCCTAAGGATAAAAGGAACGACCGCAAGAGCTAAACCTGGTCACAAGTCACACTTATACGGATATATAGAAAATGCTATATACTGTATAGAGTGTGTGTTGTGACAGGGGGTGTAGGGGTGATCAGCGGGGATCAGGGGTGAAATCTTTATGGGGGGGGGGTGGCAGGGACCCTAAACCTCCTTGGGACAGAAACTAACTTGCTAGAGCTAATTCAGGATACAAACACACTAATACAAAATACAGAAAAACAGTATATTACGTTTGTATTAGTGTGCAATGTGACAGGGGGGGAGGGATTAACTGGGGGTGATCAGGGGGGGATCAGAGGGAATCAGGGGGTTAAATCTTTATTGGGGGGGTGGCGGGTATTTTAAGTGAAAAAGGGGGGGTCGCAAGGGCTACACCTGGTCACAAATCACACTTATACAGGTATATAGGAAAATGCTATATGCTGTATACAGTGTGTATTGTGACAGGGGGTGTAGGGGTTAACTGGGGGGGGGGCGATCGGGGGTTAAATGTGCCTATCTAAGTGTAAAGGTATGTGCTTGATGCAGTACTTACAGTTACATGTGCTCTCCTCTCACGCTGGATCCAAAAAGGATCATGGGAGAGGAGGGCACATCTTTTCTGAGCCTGTGTTTACATTACACAGGCTCAGCACAGAATCTGATTGGGCAGAACCGATCAACGGGTCCAGGCCAAAAATCATTGGCCTGGACCTGATGACTGATCGGTTCTGAACCTAATCAAGCCATCGGCGGCGGCGGGGGGGGGCGCGGTAGCGCACACCGGACCGGCAGGAAGTGCAGACGTAGATCTACGTCACTTTGCCTGGCCGGGGCTGACTGCCGACGTAGATAGTCGTGCGGCGGTCGGCAAGTGGTTAAAGAAAAAAAGGCTATATGGCAGTGTGCAGGTTGGGAATAACTGAGTCCTAGAGGACAGATTTGAGTAGTTTGTGGATTATGCAGCGATAAGTTGTTTATTAGTAGTTCCTTTAAACATTGGCTAAGGAAAAGGATTGTTTCGGTTGGTAATAAACTATTGCACAGGTTGCCACTGTGCTATAGAAAGATTTTCACTACATAGTATACACAATTCTATTTCACTCTTTCCTGCACTAAATGCTATGCTACAAGACCAGACAATGGATGATTCGCCCTGAGTAATAAAGCCTGTGGCAGATTTGCAGCTTACCCGTTGCAAACCGCAAAAATCGCCAGTAAAAAACTTCCTACACGTGAACATTTTAGAAGACTATCTGTGAAGGTTTTTAGTGAACTGTATCATAGGATAAAAAAAACGTTTTTATTTTTTAGTAAATGCTGGTAAGTTAAACCATTATTTTGGTTTGTAATTGGCTTGCAATTATATCAATCAATCAAAAAAAGTTATTGTGAGGCGATGAGTGCCCTATTAGGTTTCCCAGTCTGGATTGAATAGGTCAGCAAGGAGGCAAGCACCTCTCATTGGTATGTGGGTGGGGGATTTGTAGAGCTGCAGGTCTGTGATTATGGGGTCTTGAAGGAAGTTGGATCCTAGAGGTGGCTCAGCTGCATTTTATGTTTACTAATGTCACCTTTAGATGGATTAAACTTCAAGCCAGAATCAGAGGATATTGTTGATTATTCTTGAAAACATTCCTGTGCTTTTGTGAGTGGCTCTTTCAGTTCTATCAGTGATAGAAAATGTTAAGAAATTCTCTACCATTGATTGAACTAAAGAAGTCACTCAAATGAGTGATAAAATGTTTTCAAGAATAACAAACAAACCCAGCCGATGTGGTATTACTGTCAAACAATATCACAGAAGAGTTTTATGATTTATTGGTTCTCAAACAATGAATATTGAGCAAACTACAAAAGTCATTAGCTGTCATTGTAATCTGTTGGAAATACTTTTTGGAAATTCTGAAACAAAATAATACTTCGGAAAGCCTCTGGTTTGTAGCAGAAATGTATTTTTGGAAATGCTGAAACAAAATAATGTCTCCTAGTCTTCTGACCGGTGAGATACACTTTATCCAAAACTTTTATTTTCAGTTAGATCCAGTAAGGAAGGGTTAAATTTTCAGCCATAGTTTTACGTCTGTCCGTGTCCCTTTCTTGGCTTTATAGGCTTAATAGTTTCAAGCAATGCTCTAAATCTAAAGCACTACTTTTAATTACAAGGCAGTCTGTGGTCAACCTTGCATTGTGTGTACACAGCATAAACAAACAGTAAAGGCCCGTACACACGTACCGATCGTCGGCATACAAACGTCGGCGGACGAAAGATCTGCCAATTGTACGCGTGTTAGTATGGTGCCTCCGACAGATGTCTGCGCACAATCCGCGGACAAAAGTCTTTCGTGCAAACATGAAAATTTTTGTATGCCGACACCAGAACGGACGATTGTTCGCCTGTCAGTACAGAATTCGGCCGACAGACCGCAGATTTGCAAGACTGGGCATGCTCAGAAAATTAAAAACACAGGGAAAGTTAACCATTACATGACATCACTTCTGCAGTCAGCTGAAGTCTGCAGACAAAATTCTTGTGCTGTCCTTGTGCTGTCTTTGCACTTTTCAACAGACACCGACATCCCGGGGAGAAAAGAGGAACATTTGTATGCCGACCATCGGTACGTGTGTACGGGCCTTTATGGTTAAAGCTGGCAATACACCAGTAGAATTTGGATCAAAGATTTTCCTTTTAAGAACGTTTGTTCGATTTTCTATTCTTTAGTGGGGTCAAATCAATGTTTGTTTTTGATCACAGTGACAAGCGGCTTCTTGGCCTTTTGGCTAAGATCAAGTGTAGTATCTGTTCTCATCAGTTGGTATGGAACCTGATGGTTAGTATCGGTGGGGGCCGAAATGAACCGGGGCGCTCTGGAACTATCGGAGGACCGGGAAGTAAGCCACACCAGAGAAAGCCGGATGGTTCCATTGCCTTCCTGATTTGAATGGGTCCGCCCCTACCAGTTTGAAGGGAGCGAGAAAACTGGATTGGTTCCGTGGCCAGTTAGTACTGCTCCAGGATGTGATTGGTAAGGAACGGCGGATGGCGGTGGGAGAGCCTTTCCTCCTGGGTTGAATCTGGCCTTGCAAAAGGCTTGTCCCCAGTTGAAGGTAGGTTCACCCTAAGCTGTCTAAAGTTCTGATGCCTCCTGGTGGGATAGGGCTACACTGGGTCTGGCCTTTGGGCCGAGATAGAAAAAGCCCGTAGTGTATGTGCCCCTGGGGTGGCAGCCCAGGGGTGCCTTAATTCTCACTGGTGAGGGGCAGCTTGCCTTGAGTTTTTCGGCACCATGGTCGCTGCACCTACACACTTTTTCAGCACCTGCCTCTTGGGCAAGGCCTTTTGGCTTCGACCAGAGGAATTTCTTATTCTGGCCGGAAGGCCTGCCTTTGTATTCTACACAAGGGCACTAATTCACCTCTCCACTTCCCCTTCCCCACCATTTTTGTTTGTGTGTGCTTTTTCTTTGTAGTGTTTGTCACTTCACTATCACCTTTTTTTCCTGCACGATGAGTACGGTGTGGGTCTCTGGGCCTACCTTGAAAGTCTTGGGAGGGGGTGGACATGGCCTTCTGGCTTAGTTCGCCCTCTCTCATGGGGTCTCCCTTCGGGGGAGCCTCACCCAGTACTTGGGGTGGGCTGTTTCAGCAGTCCCCCTGGAGAACGGGGTTTGCCAGGTCTCGGCCAGGCAAACCATAGGAAGTACCTCAGTCCCTGTCAGGAGTCTTGCGCCCCGGGGGATCAAGGTATAGGTCCAACCTCTTCGGAGGCCAGACCATTTTCGCACACCCTGTGCAGTTTTTGTGTTTCTCACGTTTGTGTGTGTGTGCACTTTTTTGCACCGGGTGAAGTCTTTTGAGTGTGTTTCACACGCTACGGGCTTTAAAAAAAAAAAAAAACTATGAATTAGTGATTGGCCAAACACCCCCTGTACGGTTTGCACCAGAACATCTTGAACAGGAAAAACGTTCTAGCGAACATGCAAATTCTATTATAGTTTATGGGACACGAACATGAAAAATCTAAAGTTCTAATTTTAAAGGCTTAGATGCAAGTTATTGCCATAAAGTGTATGGGGACCCGGGTACTGCCCTGGGGGACATGTATCAATGCAAAAAAATGTAAAACAATTGTTTTTACAGGAGCAATAATATTAATGATGCTTAAAGTGAAACAATAAAAATGAAAAATTCCTTTAAATATCGTGTCTGGGGGGTCTTCTTAACCACTTTACCACCGGAGGATTTTGCTGTCTTACGTCCAGGCCACTTTTTGCGATTCGGCGCTGTGCGACTTTAACTGACAATTGCACGGTCGTGCGACGCCGTACCCAAACGAAATTTACGTACTTTTTCCCACAAACAGAGCTTTCTTTTGG
The DNA here is from genome assembly GCF_965119305.1 of Pelophylax lessonae. NCBI lineage: Eukaryota > Metazoa > Chordata > Amphibia > Anura > Ranidae > Pelophylax > Pelophylax lessonae. The sequence goes on from NC_138774.1 coordinate 89,187,220, forward strand.
TGGTATTTGATCACCTGTGCGATTTTTACTTTTTGCGCTATAAACAAAAAAAGAGCGTTTATTTCGAAAAAATAACAATATTTTTAAAATTTTTTTATATGAAATTCCCCCCCAAAAAAATGTAAAAATCAAATTTTTTTTAAATTTTTAGCCAATTTGTTTTCTGCTACCTATGTTTGGTAAAAAAAATCACAATAAGCGTATTTTGATTGGTTTGCGCAAAAGTTATTGCGTTTACTAACTAAGGGAAAGATTTCTGTCATTTTTGGTGTTTTTTTTTTTAACGAGTAATGGCGGCGATCTGAGATTTTTTTTGCGGGACTGCGACATTTCGCGGCAGACAGATCGGACCCTTGACTGACATTTTTGACACTTTTGGGGGTACCAGTGACATTACTGCAGTAATCAGTGCTATATATATGCACTGTTACTGTAAAAATGACACTGGCAGGGAAGGGGTTAATTTTATTGGAGAGGGAGGGGTTATTGTATGCCTGGTGCTTACTAACGTGTGTGGGGGGAGGTGACTGAGTGAGTCAGGGACAGATCGCATGTTCAGCTATGCTGAACCATGCTATCTGTCCCTGCCTGTCACTTAGGAGATCCGCCCGCTCTGTTTACACAAGCGGGTGGATCTCCACACTCGATTCCCTGACGATCGGGGAAGAGCAGCACCGCCGCTCCTCTCCTGGCCTGACTCCCGCTGTGACTGAAAAGCAGCAATGTGAGCAGAGGTCAAGTGGTTAATGTGCCTGTAAAGTAGCGCATCTGTACGATTTATGTAGCCAGCTGCAGAAATACTGACATTTCTAAAGGAAAAAATGTCATTTAAACTTCCTCACGGCTGTAATGTATTGTCGGCTCCTGGCAATACAGATAAAAATACATGAAAAAAACGGCGTTGTGTCCTCCCCCCAGTCCATACCAGGCCCATCGGGGCTGTTATGGATTTTTAATGCCAACATTTAAAAAAAAAAAACGGTGTTGTGCCCCCCCCCAAAGCACCTTGACCATGTTGATGGGGACAAGGGCCTCTGCCCGAAAACCCTGGGCTGTGGTTGTGGGGGTCTGCGGGTGGGGGGTTATCAGGATCTGGAAGCCCCCCTTTAACAAGCAGGCCCCCAGATCCCGCCCCCCTATGTGAGCAGGTATCGGGTACATTATACCCCTATCCATTCACCAAAAAAGTGTAAAAAAGGAAAAAACACAGAACACAGTTTTTGACAAGTCCTTTATTAAAAAGAAAAAAAAAAGTAGTGTCCCTCGATGTAAATCTATTATCAATCACGACGACCGCCATTCTTCAGCTCTGACAGCTGTTTTATAGGCAAGGGGCAGGGCCACCGGGTTACGTCACCTGGTGGCAACGCCCCCCTCTGACATCACGCGAAGAACGGCATACGGCGGGATGCCTCAAAAGATGCGAAGCGTTTTTTACATTTTTTTCTGTTTTTCAGGTCGGCGGGCATCTTTACATCGAGGGACACTATTTTTTTTTTCTTTTTAATAAAGGACTTGTCAAAAGCTGTGTTCTGTGGTTTTTCCTATTTTTACACTTTTTTGGTGAATGGGTAGGAGTATGATGTACCTGATACCCATTCACATAATTTAATACCAAAGGGCCTGGTATGGATTTTGGGGGAGACCCCATGCCATTTAAAAAAAAAAAATTCCCTTAAAATCTATACCAGACCAAAAGGGCCTGGTAAAGATTTTGGGGGGGGGGGGGGCATGTCGTTTTTTTTTTCTTTTTTAATTCTGTCATAGGGTTTCCCTTAACCACTTAAATACAGGGCACTTTAACCCCCTTCCTGCCCAGACCAATTTTCATCTTTCAGTGCTCATTGGGATCTGTGGGAAATATTGGTTAGCTTGGCATGGCACTGCTCCCTGTCAATGACGTCTATGGGAAATATTGGACAGCTTGACATGGCATTGCTCCCTGTCTTTAACATTGGCGTCTATGGGAAATCTTGGTCAGCTTGGCATGGCACTGCTCACGAACTATAAGTGACAGGGACACAAACCTTGGAGAGCACCGAGAGGGGACCCAGGCCTACAACATATCTATACATTTTAAAAGTGGGGTATGCCTGTACACTACACTGACTTCACTAAACTAACTCAACACACTATCCACTAACTACCTGCCTAATCTCTATTATAACACACTATACATGGCTGGGGTGTAAGCAGCAGCCTTATATAGTGTGGGGAGTGGACTTAGCCCCTGAGCCATGATTGGCTAAAGGCACCCTGCCTTTTTCCAATCATGGCTCTGGCAGGACATTGTGCTGTGATTGGCCAAAGGATACAGTTCAGGTGCAAGCTTTGGCCAATCATCAGCAATCAATGCACTACAACAGCGCAGTGCATTATGGGGCGCTCATTGGCAGGCGAACTAACTGCTGAGTGCCCCATTTGTTCATGTGTTCAGAAAACACACGAACAGCTGATGTTCGAGCCAAACTTATGTTTGACTCGAATATAAAGCTCATCCCTAGCATGAATTATTGCATATAGATATTTCACATTTTTCAGCTTGCAGCCAGTAGGTGGTAAACTCTGTGCAAAGTCTATGCTCAGTGAATTTTCTTCCTCATAGGAAACCATTTGTATTTAAAATAGAGCCAAATGACTTTGGGGAAGGAAGTACACCCATTCTACCTTCTAAGGCAGTAATAGGTAAGATAGGCATCTTACCTATTAGATTAACAAAATCCATAAACTGTATCATCTAGTGCCTTATGCTGTTATACTGAATTCTTGTTTAAGTGCCTGTGCTCAGTGTCTTTTGTTTGTGTCAAAAAACTGCTTCTCTTTGCATATAAATATTGGGAATACAAAAGCAGCATTATACTGGTTGATGCAATTTTAAAAGAGTACATATGCATGTCAGAGGTACTCTAAACGGTCTAAAAAGCATCTCAAACTGATTCCAACTGCAAGCTGAGTCCCCCTTGAAACACACTACAATTGTTCAAACTAAGCGTCCCTGATTGCTCAATCCGAAGGCAGGTATATTCTACTATGAATCTGGAAAGCCATGCATGTTGCCATATCGTAAGAAGGGGCCCCAACACAGCCTGTGCTCAAGATTTAAAGACTTCCTGAGCACACATAATTTATTTAGAATACCACCAATGATACTTGCAGGCACCACAAGGTCTGCTCTCTGGCAATATTACTAACCTGGACAAACAAATTTACTGAGAAGGTTCACTATGTTATAAAAAGGAATACTTACGGTACTTGCGTATTTTTGTAATTTAACCAATCAATTAAGCATGTCCTTGGTTAGTAAGACAGAACTCTCTTAAATGAATGACATGTAAGGGGTTTACTTTCCTATCATGTCAGCTTATCACCCCACACTATTGGCATTCAGTAGTCAAGTTGTTCTTAAGTTCCTTTCAAGGTAACACCTTCTTCTCAATTGGAGTGAGCATGGTCACCTTAAAAATGCAAGCTGTGCCATCACCTTCCCTCTTTGACCGCCTGGTGTTCCAGATAGGTGGGTCAGGTTTTGCTGCTTGCTATCAGTGTAGAGGCAGTTAGCATAGGGTGAGGTGAGTATGCAGCAGAAAAGGGCGAGTGCTAGGGGTTGTATTAGTGTGCTAGTCTTACTTAAGGGTTAGGTTAAGTATTCAAATTAGGGTTTAACTGTTAAGGCCTCACTTTAGGTGTTAGGTGTTGGGGAGAGGGTTAGAGTTAAAGTTACACTTTAGTGGTCAGTTAAGTGCTTAAGTAGGAAAGGTTTTAAGATTAGGAGGAAGCTTAATGACACTTTTTACATTTTATACTATGCACACAAGTTCTCCATGCTAGCTGCCACCAGCCCAAACATTACTAGTGTCAGACCAGACTTCTGGAACAAATATATCGACTTGAAAGCATACGTGCACATAAAAGGCTAAGCAGATCCTGAGTAGAGTTTATATTAACTGAATATGCAGCGGTAAGTTGTTAATTAGCGGTTCCATTAAGCAAGGAAGTGGTTTCTTTTGGCTGGTAATAAACTATTGCACACATTGTCATTGTGCTATTCAAAGATGTTCACTGTATGATATGCACAATTCTATTTCACTCTTCCCTACATCGAATGGTATGTGTGTTTACAAGACCAGACAATGTATGATTCACCCTGATCAGAAGTGGCTGAGTCATGATGCCTGTGGCAGATTTACAGATTTACAGCTTACCTGTTGCCAACAATCCCAATAAAACACTTCCTACATGTGAACATTTTAGAAGATTATCTGTGAAGGTTTTCAGTGATCTCTGTCAAAGAATAAACAGATGATTTCGTTTTTGCTAGATGCTTGTGAGTTAAACCACTATCCATAGTAAAGAATTGGGGGGGGGGGGGGTAGGGTACCCACACGCTATCACACTTTACAGAGTAATCTCAGGGGAACAGCTGCAAACACCAAAAATGACAAATCCCTAATGCCACATGGGGCAGACAAATAAAGAAAAAGTGGTGTTGCGCTATTCAAAAAAATTAAAAGATAATATTCAGCATGTATAGTGGATGAAGTAATAAAATGCAGTGCACTAGTGATAAATACTACGTGTATGAAGGTGAAAGAAATAGGGTTAAATATATATAAAGTGCCAGAAGTACACAGTTAACAGGATACAGGAGAATAAATAATTATGTCCAAAATCTCATGAACACAGCTGAGCAACTAGAGCAACTAAAGCACAATAAATGCGATAAAGGAGGTGGTAAATGAAAAAATCTTCAATCTCGTGAGTGCAAATGAAAAGAATATTAAAGTGCTAGATTGCAAGCATAAAAACTAAATAAAAATATTTTTAAAATCCATCTTGTGAGCCATCTCTCACTCATGAGTCTGTGGCCAACCTTTCACTGTACATGTAGGCAGATTGGAAATGTATGTGTAGTTAGTTTTCCAGCAGCCGGCCCAGGCTGGGATAAGGGTTAAACATGTTTGGCTCAGTTCCCAGGCTTTTGGTTTTGGCAGGCAAATCTGTTATATAAGTAAGGGGGGCAGCCAAAATCGCAGGGCGGCTAGATCAGAGAACTTAACGTGGGGATAGGTGGACTGCAGAGCATAAAACAGGGGATCATGGACAGCACCCAAGCCATGGACATTATGAATTCTCACCTCACGGAGGTATGCCTAGGCCACTATGTTGTCTTAGTTAGGAATAGGGAAAGGACATTATTTGTTATGTACTGTCATGCTGCATTTTAACAGTAAAGTTGCAATAACCGCCTAAACTTGATCTAAAGTTATTCAGAGGGGTGTGTGTATTCCAAAGAACTTGGGTCTGTATTTGCATTATAGGGTATGGAGTAACACTCCTAAAGAGGGTTAACTTGGCAAGGACAAGAGGAGGAGTTTAGTTACAATGGATAACCAAGTGAAGGAACATGTTACAAGCATGGCGTGGTACCTGATAAAATGAACCCGCGTTACGGAGATCTATAGCATGGTCATGCGGTACGGGAAGGAAAAATTTAAGTGAGTGCATGCATGAGGTCCGCGCTAGGTGCTCAGCGGGATCCCATTTCTGTTACTAGGAGTGAGGTAACAGAAGTACTCTGGACTGGTGGAGTAAGCGCAGGCTCAGCATGTCCCTCCTAATGCAAACACATACAGTAAGGGTGCAGTGACATGGGACAAGTTGCTTTTCAGAGGAACGCTGCACTTTCTTACTGCACACAGTGGAAGTTCTAAGTCAGGGAACTGCCTTAAGTCTCATGGCTCTCAGCTAACAAGTCACAGTTGCATCTTCTGCACCTCTCGTAATTACAAACTCTCATCAAGTTGGATTAACAACCAGCAGAGTACCCTAAAAGGAAATCTCTATTACTTTTTTTTATCTATTGTGTACAGAATAAATGTTTTAAAATGTATTTTTATCAGGTAAATATGAAATGTTGCATATAGATATTTACCATTTTCAGCTTGCAGCCAGTAGGTGGTGAGCTCTATGCAAAGTCTATGCTTTGCAAAGTCTATGCTCAGTGAATTTTGTTCCTCGTAGAAAACGTTTGTCTTTAGGATAGAACCAAATGACTTTGGGGAAGGAAATGCATGCATCCTACCTTCTACTAGCAAAGGCAGCAGCAACTTACCTATTAGATAAAAATCCATCAATGGTATCATTTAGTGACCTATACTGTTAGACTTTGCATTGTTTCTATTATTACATTGTAATATAAAATGAAATAGTTCTACTCACCATAATGCAGAATCAGTGGGAGCCCTGAGTGTGTCACTTGCCACCATCGCTTGCCACCAGATGCAGCTTGTCACTTGCCACTTCCCCTGTCACCAGATGCAGCTTGTCACCCACCACGTTGCCTTCCACCAGATGAAGCTTGTCACTTGCCAAAGTCGCCTGTCACCAGATGCAGCTTGTCACTTGCCACGTTGCCTTCCATCAGATGCAGCTTTTCACTTGCCACGTCACCTGTCACCAAATGCGGCTTGTCACTTACCACCGTCACCTGTCACCAGATGCAGCTTGTCCCCTGCCACCAGATGCAGCTTGTCACTTGCCGTGTCACCTGCCACCAGATGCAGCTTGCCACATACCACTAGATGCAGCTTGTAGCTTGCCACGTCACCTGTGACCAGATGCAGCTTGTCACTTACCACCGTCACCTGTCACCAGATGCAGCTTGTCACCTGCCACCAGATGCAGCTTCTCACTTGCCGTGTCACCTGCCACCAGATGCAGCTTGCCACATACCACTAGATGCAGCTTGTCGCTTGCCATGTCACCTGTGACCAGATGCAGCTTGTCATTTGGCATGTCACCTGCCACCAGATGCAGCCTGCCACCTTCCACCAGGTGTAGCTTTTCACTTGCCATGTCGCCTGCCACCAGATGCAACTTGTCACTTGCTACCAGATGCAGCTCGTCACTTGCCATGTCGCCTGCCACTGGATGCAACTTGTCACTTGCCAGGTCACCTGCCACCAAATGCAGCGTGTCACTTGCCACCAGATGCAACATGTCACTTGCCACTAGATGCAGCTTGTCATTTGCCTCCAGATGCAGCTGTCCCTTGCCACCAAATGCAACTTGCCACTTGCCTGAAAGACTCTTCTCTCAGCCTCATTCCAGTGCTATGGTACCCTGAGGGCGGAACAGGGACAGGAAGGAGCGATGATGTAATCTCTCTGCTCGTTTGCCACACCCCTGATAGAGCAGCCTTTTTGGCCCGGCTGTGAAGGCGAATCAGCGGTGATGCACGGCGGGTGAGAAAAGATGATGTCATCTCTCTGCTCGCCCTCTGCACCTCTTACAGTGCAGCCTTGCAAAGAGGCCATGGACCAGCACTGGTCTGCGTCCTGGGCGTTGGGGACCCCAGGTCTAAAAAGCACCTCAAACTGATTCCAAATGCATGCTGAGTCCTCCTTGAAGCGCACTACAATTGCTCCAAATAAACTAAGCATCCCTGATTGCCCAATCCAAAGGCAGGTATGTTCTACTATGAAAACGAAAAGCCATGCATGTTGCCATATCATAAGATAAGACCCCAACACAGCCTGTGTTAAAGATTCAAAGACTTCCAAACACACGTCATTTATTTAGAGAACCATCAATGATACTTTCAGGCACCACAAGGTCTGCTCTCTGGCAATGTTACTAACTAAGACCTGGAATTAATGTACTTAGAAGGTTCACTGTGTTATAAAGATGAATACCTACTTGCATCTGTAATTTTACCAATCAGTTAAGCATGTCCTTGGTTAGTAAGACAGAGCTCTCTTAAATGAAGGACATGTGAGGGGTTTACTTTCCTATCATGTCGGCTTGTCATCCTACACTATTAGCATTCAATACTCAAGTTGTTTCTAAGTTCCTTTCTAGGTAACAGCCTCTCCCAAATTGGGGTCAGCTTGGTCATCTTAAAAAAGGTAAGCTGTGCCATCACCGTCTGTCTGTGACCACCTGGTGTTCAAAATCGGTGGGTCAGTTCTCCCTGCTTGCTATCAGTTTAGAGACAGTTAGCATAAGGTGAGATGAGGTGACTTTACAGCAGATGAAGGCTAGTGCTCCATTTATGAATTATATTAGTGTGTTAGTCTAACTTAAAAGTTAGGTTAAGCATTAGAATTAGGGGTTACCGGTTAAGGCCTCTCTTCAGGTGTTAAGTGATGGGGAAAGGTTTAGAGTTAAAATTACAATTTAGGGGTCGGTTAAGGGTTTAAGTAGGAAAGGGTTTAAGGTTATGAGGTAATTTAATGTAGGAGACACTTTTACGTATTATACTATGCACACAAATTCTCAGCACTAGTTGCCCGCACAACAAACATTACCAGTGTCAGATCAGACTTCTGGAATAAATATATTGACTGGACTGCAGATGCACATGAAAGACCAAGCTGGGCAGGTGACAAATTGTGAAGGGTTTTAGTCCTGGTCTAGCAGGGAACCAAGTGCCTAGGGCTCTCTGAGGTATCCCAGAGGTACTCAAAATAGTGTAAGAAGCATCTCAAACTGATTCCAAATGCAGGCTCCTCTGTGAAGCACACTACAATTGCCCATTAACCTAAGCCCAAAGCCTACCAACACAAGCCCTTAGTTTGAGGTGGGTATGGACTGTTGAGCTGCCCTTGAAAAGTTGTTTCAATATATTCATTATAACACAGTTTATTGAAATTTAGAGCCGGTTCACATTAGCGCGGATGCGCTGATCGCATGTCATTCGGAGCGCACTGCTCCTTCAGTACATGCGATCTCATGTGCGGACGCGAGTTCAGCCATACACTTTGTATGGCTGAATTTGCAGCGCATCCGCACCAAACACGCACATGAGGCATTTTTTGAGCCGCCTCAGAATCGGATCGCACAGTGGTTCACACTTGTGCGATCCGATTCTGTGCGTACTGTCAGATCGCACTGCGATATGCGATCAAACTGGGGGTGTCGTTAACATTTAATTGACACCCCCTGCGTATCGCATATGGCAGTGTGAACTGCCAGAGGTGCGGATGCGATGCGGGAACAGGCTGCATATTCGCAGCGTTCCCGCATCGCACAAGTGTGAACCGGCACTTAGAATACTAGTGAAGGGCTTTTCCATTAGAAAGCCCTCATGCATTTCAAACAAATTACCCAGTAATATTTTTGTAAAATAAATAAATAAATAAACAACTATTTCCTGCAAATAAAACATGATGCCAAGAATAAATTCTTTAACTTCTACACTTTAAAAAAAATATATGTAAAATAAAACGAATTAAAAACCATTATAGTGTCCCTTTAGGGTATTATTTCCATGGACCCTATGTCCTATGTCATCCTACAAATAACAGGTAGAAAACATAGCTCAGCCTTACCAACATTTTCACTCTACCTACCTCAAAACATGCTTTGACAAGAATTCAGGATTATCAATCAACATAGTTACATAGTCAGGTTGAAAAAAGACACAAGTCCATCTGGTTCAACCAATAAAAAAACAAAAAACAGTAAAGAAAACCCAACCATACAATCCCATATATACACAATCCTATACCCGCAGTCGATCCAGAGGAAGGTGAAAGACTCCAGCAAAGCATGATCCAGTTTGCTACAGCAGGGGAAATAAATTCCTTCCTGATCCCCCGAAAGGAAATCAGATATTCCCTGAATCAACGTTACCTATAAATATTAGTACCCATTTATATTATGTCCACATAGGAAGGAATCCAGGCCTTTTTTAACCACTTTAGCCCCGCTTACATTGCTGCTACTGCGGCAATGTGGCTCGTTCCCGTCCAGCGACGTAGACCTGTTTTCAGACACAGCGGGAGTCGGGCCAGGGGAGGTCGTCGGGGAATCGAGTCTGGAGATCCGCCCGCTTGTGTAAACAAAGCGGGCGGATCTCATAAGTGACAGACAGGGTCAGATTGCAGGGTTCAGCATAGCTGAACCTGCGATCTGTCCCTGTGTCACACAGTCCCCTCCCCCCACACATGTCAGTAAGTACCAGGCATACATTAACCCCTCCCTCTCCAATAAAATTAACCCCTTCCCTGCCAATGTCATTTTTACAGTAACAGTGCATATTTATAGCACTGATTACTGTAGTAATGTTACTGGTACCCCCAAAAGTGTCAAAAATGTCATTCAAGGGTTCAATCTGTCCACCGCAATGTCGCAGTCCCGCAAAAAAAATCGCAGATCACCGCCATTACCAAAAAACACCAAAAATGACAGAAATCTTTCCCTTAGTTAGTAAACGCAATAACTTTTGCGCAAACCAATCAAAATACGCTTATTGCGATTTTTTTACCAAAAATATGTAGCAGAAAACAAATTGGCGAAAAATTATAAAAATTTTGATTTTTACATTTTTTGGGGGGGAATTTCATATAAAAAAATGTGAAAAATATTGTTATTTTTTCAAAATTTTCCTATTTTTTTGTTTATAGCGCAAAAAGTAAAAATCGCGATCAAATACCACCAAAAGAAAGCTCTGTTTGTGGGGAAAAAAGGACATACATTTTGTTTGGGTACAGTGTCGCATGACCGCGCAATTGTCAGTTAAAGTCGCACAGTGCTGAATCGCAAAAAGTGGCCTGGATGTAAGACAGCAAAATCCTCCGGTGGTAAAGTGGTTAAAGCAAACTAGTGAGCTAGCCAGAACCACCTCTGGAGGGAGTCTATTCTAAATTTTCACAGCTCTTACGGTGAAGAAACCTTTCCGTATTTCGAGATGAAATCTGTTTTCCTCTAGATGTAAAGAGTGCCCCCTTGTCCTCTGTGTTGACCTTAAAGTGAATAACTCAACACCAAGTTCACTATATGGACCCCTTATGTATTTATACATGTTGTTCATATCCCCCCTTAATCTCCTCTTCTCAAGAGAGAAAACATTCAGTTCCTATTATCAGTTTGGTTGCCCTTCTCTGCACTTTCTCTAGTTCCCCAATATCCTTTTTGAGAACTGGTGCCCAAAACTGAACTGCATATTCCAGATGAGGTCTTACCAATGATTTGTACAGGGGCAAAATTATATCTCTCTCTCTGGAGTCCATGCCTCTGTTAATACAAGAAAGGACTTTGCTTGCTTTGGAAACCGCAGCTTGGTATTGCATGCTATTATTAAGCTTAGGATCTACCAGAGCACCCAGATCCTTCTCCGCTATGGATTTCCCCAGTTCTACTCCCCCTAGTATGTATAATGTATGCATATTCTTAGCCATCAAGTGCATAACTTTACATTTATCAACATTAAACCTCATTTGCTACATAGTTGCCCAATGAAACATTGTGCATTGAGATCGGCTTGTAAGATGGAGACTCATTGGAGAATTATTAACCTCTACTCTCTGAATTCTATCTTTTAGCCAATTTTATTTCCATTTACAAACTGATCTTTCCAAGCCTGTAGACTTTACCTTACACATTTGCCATGAGTGGGGAACTTTGTCAAACGCTTTTGCAAAATCCAAGTATTCTACATATACAGCCACCCCTTTGTCCATCAGGTTTGTTTGACAACTTCTGCCTTTCATGAATCCATGCTGTCTGTTTCTTAAAATATTTCTTTCCAGTAAGGACTCATCTATGTGGTCTTTTATTAAACTCACCAGTAACTTCCCAACTATAGAAGTTAAAGAGGAAGTAAACCCTCCATGTACCGTTTAGGAGATATTTACCTTAGATGCAGCCAGTGACATCACTGGCGCATGCGCTCTGAAGGAACGGTCGCTGGTGCAGTTCCTTCAGAGCCCCGTGCCGTGACCGTCGGCTCCCGCGCGCCTGCACGGGAGTGACGTAATCGCGGGTCCGGCCAATCAGATGGCCGGATGCCGCGATCCCGGAAGACGGGCTACTGAACATGTCGCCCGTCATACAGGTAAGCGGGCGGCACGGCGGGGGCTCGTTCTAAGGTAAGTATTTCATAATGAGCTAGTATGCGATGCATACTAGCTCATTATGTGTTTCTCTTTCAGGTTGGAAAAAAAAAAAAAAGTTTAATGAGTTTACAACCTCTTTAAACGAACAGGTCTATAGTTACTTGGCAAAGACTTTGATTCCTTTTTAAATATAGGCACCACATTGGCCCTACGCCAATCCAGTGGTACTATTCCAGTCCTTAACGAGTTCCTAAAAATTAGAAACAAAGACTTTGAAATTACAGCACTCAATTCTTTTAGGATGTGTGGGTGGATGCCATCTGGTCCAGGTGCTTTATCCACCTTTATTCTGTCTAAATATTTCTGGACCATATCACCTTTGAGCCATTGTGGATCATTTGGGGCTGTGTCAATACCACCCCCATTATGGTCATGAGCTCCCCCATGCTCCTTTGTATACACAGAGCTGAAGAAAGTATTTAATAAATTTAGAAGGGGGTTGTACTGCGCTTCAGGGATTGCTTAACCAGAAACTCAAATGATCAATCGGCTTTATATTCACTCTTATCTGGTCACAAATATTGATCTTGTTTGTGAAAATTCTTCCTCCGTTACTAACCAATAAAAAAGCATAGATACACTTCAAAGCACGGTAATAGCCCTCTTCACGGTTTATGTGTGTAAATGGTCACATCAGCACCTTAAGATATATAAAGATTACTTGATTGATTCTACTACTTACTGTGTTTAAATTATAAAAGGACTGTTTTATTGGTTAGTAACGGAGGAAGTATTTTCACACACAAGATCAATATTTGTGACCAGATAAGAGTGAATATATAGCAAATTGATCATTTGAGGTTCTGGTTAAGCAATCCCTGAAGCGCAGTACAACCCCCTTCTAGATTAGATTACATTGAAACTGTTTTATTTGGTATCAGTTAATGTATATGCAGCATTAGGGTGATAAGCTGACCCTTCCAGGATAGTGCAGGAACCACACTCTAGAAATATTTAATAAATTTGCCTTCTACTTGTCCCCAGTCACCGACTCCAGATTATTTTTTAAAGGGCCTACATGCTCAGACCTGACCTTTTTACTTTTAATATATTTGAAGAATTGTTTGGGGTTTGTCCTGCTGTCTTTTGCAATCTGTCGTTCGTTTTGAATTTTTCTGTCCTTGATCTCCTTTTTACATATTCAGTTTTATTCTTTATAACAATTAAAAAAAAGATAGTGTTCCTTCATTTTTATATTTTTCCAAAGTTCTTTTCTTATCTTATCTTTTCTTATATTATTTATAGCTTTTTTAACTTTTTCCGTGAGCCACATAGGTTTATTTTTTAGCCTTTTAAACGTATTGCCCATGGGAATATACTTTGCAGTGAGTTTGAATACAGTCTTTTTGAAAAATTCCAATTTCTGTTCTGTGTTCATCGATGCCAATATTCCTTTCCAGTCTAAGTCCTGGAGAGCAGCCCTCATCCTTGGAAAATTTGCTCTCTTAAAGTTAAGTGTTTTTATATTTCCTGTATGCGTTGTTACTTACAGCTAACATTAAATTAAATCATATTATGGTCACTGCTACCCAGATGTTCTTTTATATAAACATTATTAATAAGCTCTGCAGGGTTTGAGATTATCAGGTCCAACAGAGCATCGTTTCTAGTCGGGGCCTCATAAACTGTACCATAAAATTGTATTGTAATAGGTTTTTTATAAATTGTTGCCCTTTAACTGTTCCAGCAGTGCCATTACTCCAGTCAATGTCTAGGTACTGTATATGCCGGCGTATAAGACGACTTTTCAACCTTAAAAACATCCCCCAAAAATAGGGGGGTCATCTTATATGCGGAGTACAAAATGTGAGGACTACTTTACATGGCCTAAAATGAACGTCCCTATTAATCTCTCAACCCGCTGGATGTGAGGTAATAATGTATGTACCGTAGCGGAGTAAAAAATGTGAGGACTACAGAACTTTACATGGCCTAAAAGGAACGTCCCTATTATTCTCTCAACATGCTGGGTGTGCGGTAATACTGTATGTACCATAGCTTCGGCTAAATACAGTATACCGCACTGAGCTAATCACGGTGAGTGATGTATTCTATTATTAAATACAAAGCCAGCTCGGATTGGCTGAGTCAGAGAGAGTAACATCATCAGCCCGCCTCTCTGACTCTGCTAGTCTAAGCAGGCTTTGTATTCAATAATAGAATACATTGCTCACCATGATTGGCTCAGTGCGGTATACTGTATGTAGCCGAAGCTACAGTACATACAGTATTACCTCACATCCAGCCCGTTGAGAGATTAATAGGGACGTTCTTTTTGGGGCATGTAAAGTACAGTAGTCCTCACATATTTTACTCCGCTACGGTACATACATTATTGCTGCACATCCAGCAGGTTGAAAGAGTAGTAGGGACATAAATTTTGAGCCATATAAAGTAGTCCTCACATTTTATACTCCGCTACGGTAAATACATTATTACTGCACATCCAGCGGGTTGAGAGATCATTAGGGATGTTAGTTTTGGGCCATGTAAAGTAGTCCAAGCATTTTATATTCCGCTACGGTATATACATTATTACCGCACATCCAGCGGGTTGAGAGATTATTAGGGATGTTAGTTTTGGACCACGATAAGTAGTCCTCACATTTTATACTCTGTTACGGTACATACTTTTTATTTGGGCTGCCTCAGAAGGGGGGTAGTCTTATAGCCCAAAACCTATGTCTTCTTAGGGGGTCGCCTTATACACCCTGTCGTATTATACGCTGGCAAATACAGTAGTTAAAATCCCCCATTATTACCACTGTCCCAGCCCCTGCAGCCCTTTCTATCTGTGCAAAGAGCTGAGTCTCCACCTCCTCATTAATACTGGGAGGTCTATACAAAACTCCAGTGATAATCTTTGTATTACACACACCCATGTACATTTCCATCCATACTGCTTCAGACTCATCACACTCTCCATCAACTAGGTCCTCTTTCACACTCACTTTGAGACCACTTCTCACATAGAGACAGACACCACCACCCCTCTGTTTAATTATGTCTTTCCAAAAGAGATTTTAGCCAGGAATATTAATAGCCCAGTCATGTGAAGAATAAAGCCAAGATGCAGCAATACCAATTTAATCATAAGGCCTTTGACACCGTTCCCCACAAACGCTTACTGTACAAACTAAGGAAGGTAGGTATGGACCATAGGGTGAGTACCTGGATAGAGAACTGGCTCCAGGGGAGAGTCCAGAGGGTGGTGATTATTGGGGAGTACTTGGATTGGGCGGGTGTGGAAAGTGGGGTCCCCCAAGGTTCTGTCCTGGGGCCAATCCTGTTTAATTTATTCATAAATGATCTAGAGGAGGGGATATCGAGTACAATCTCAGTATTTGCGGATGATACTAAACTAAGCATGCCAATATCTTCTAAACCTTACAAGCGGATCTGAACAAAATAATGGGGTGGGCAACTACAGGGCAGATGAGGTTTAATGTTGAAAAATGTAAAGTAATGCACTTGGGCGTCAGAAACACGAAAGCAAGCTACTCACTGGGGGGGGGGGGGGGGGAACCTCTGGGTGAGTCTAGTATGGAAAAGGACCTGGGGGTACTGGTAGACAACAGGCTTGGCAGTGGCATGCAATGCCAAGCCGCTGCAAGCAAAGCCAACAGAATACTAGCATGTATAAAAAAGGGGATTCATTCCAGAAATAAAGAGATTATTCCCCCACTCTACAAGACTCTGGTCCGGCCACATCTGGAGTATGCTGTCCAGTTCTGGGCACCGGTCCTCAGGAAGGATGTGCTGGAACTGGAGAGAGTCCAGAGAGGGGCAACAAAAATAATTAGGGGAATGAAGGGCATCTGCTATGAGGAAAGACTACAAGCACTGAACCTATTCTCTCTGGAGAAGAGACGATTGAAGGGGGATATGATATCAATGTACAAATACTGTACTGGCGACCCTAGCATAAGGAACAAACTTTTCAGAGAAAGGGAATACAATAAGACACGTGGCCACTCATTAAAACTAGAGGAAAAACGGTTTAAACTTAAAATACATAAGGGGTTATTCACTGTCAGAGCACTAAGGATGTGGAATTCTCTTCCACAAGCAGTCGTATTAGCAGGGAGCATCAATAGTTTAAAAAAACGATTAGATGGGCACCTTAAAGACCACAACATACAGGGGTATACAATGTGCGGTTAACAGCAAACACAAACACATCATAGGTTGAACTGGATGGACTGATGTCTTTTTTCAGCCTCACAAACTATGTAACTATAGTTCTCCTTGTGCACCAGAGCTTCTAACTCACCTATTTTGCTTGGCAGACTTTTGGCATTGGTGAACAAACACTTTAATAAATTTGTCACATTTTGCACACTTATTTTGCATATTTTTTATTTTGGTACAATAGTAACAACCTTCTTCTGCGCACGGTGAAGATTTTGAAAATGTTTTTAAAAGAAAAGATTTACACAGTAAAATTACAATATAGAACGTAGAGAAATGTACATGTATAGAGATCCGTTAGACATGGAGGGTGAACCAAGGATTTGACCTCTAAATCAAAACCGGAGGCTTTTAAGCTCCAATCCTGGACAGTTACCATGTAGAACCCTCCCAAACATAATAAATTAAATCCTTACCTAAGAATTTACACATTCAAATCCTTAATTACAAAATACATTTGTTTTTTCTAGCTTGGAACACCTTAACAGCTTGACTGACCTTCACACTCCCAATTATCTCACTGTAGTTACCTGTTCTCTTGTTGTACAACAAGGCAGTCAAAGAATCCCAAGAGCAGCCATCTGCTTTAACAACATTTTCATGTAGTCATTCTAGCAAGAGAACCTGTTATTATATAAAGCACATAAGCACTTAATATTGATATTTAATAATTACTAAAACGTATAATAATTATGCTTGTTTATCGGTTCCTTCCAGTTTTTTTTTTTTAATGCTTTTACATCTCAAAAACCAGACCCTGCACTTCTATGACCCCAGAATCTGCATTCAAGGGACAGAGAAACTAAAGCTGGCTCTACTGATGAAGTATTCATTTGCTTAGTGGGTGGTCCTGTTGGCCACCTTCCTCCCAATATCCTTTATATTTCTATATGAAGGAAGCAGGGCGAAAATTGAAATTGATCTGATCCAATCAGATGCATCTGTCATTTGGGTAATTAGATAGCTGGTAGGGACAGCTGTCAAAATACTTAAGCCATGGTGATAGATTCATCCATTCGTGCTGTATAGTGTGGATGGAGGAATTGGTTAAGTTTTTTTGGTTCACTCCAAAGACTGTAGAACCATAAATGTCCATACAAACAATATAAAAAAATTGTGCTACTATTAGCTACAACTGTTCAAAGGCTAGTTTTTAACTGACTAGACACCTCCAATATGTACAGAACGTACAGACGTATCATTGGGACAAAAAACCAATGTGATCATGTAATCATGTGTAGATTTTGTACTGAGTAAGTCAGATTGAGGACCTATGGTCAACCTAAAGAAGAATAATTGCAAATCAATGGTAAATTATTGAGTATATATGTATACCAGAACATATGTGTCAATCATATCATGAGAAGGGATGAGCTCCTGGTTTAGTCCAAGTTAGGGTGAAATTATGCTTGGTTGGGTGTTAGTTTGAATGCCAGGCGGCTTTTAGCTCATTTGGTAGGAGCCAAACTTCTTTTATAGAAGAGTTTGTTCCTGGTACTATATATGACAGCTTCCCTTTTCCACTCTCAGTGGTTTTTAAGAAATCTGCAGTTGCTTTCCTTAGCAACCAGTGACATCTTCCAATTCATGTGCTTGCTGGTTATCCCAATCATGTAAAAAAATGTTCAAGGTTTTCCTACAATTCATACCAGGCCCTTCAGGGTCCTCCTGTGTACAGAATGCAGCAGGGCAGCCCCTCAGCAAAGAACCTGGAAGCAGGGAGAGATCACTGGAGTAGTGGTGTCTACTTCACTGATTTCTAGCTTCCAGGGGCATTGGTCAGGTATGGTATATCCATAGCTACATTGGTCCAAGCTGGACCTATGTTACTATGTCAAATTGTACCATACCTGATGTGACGGTAATCACCCTCCCTGGGAATAAAAGACAGCCACAATATGTGGGTCCCCAGGTTCCTTTTGTATTTTGGTCACCTTGTGCCCATTATTGGTGCAGGGTATGTTGAATGTTTTGCTTATCTGTGCCTCTCCCTCTCCCCCTTTTTCCTGTCCTATTGTTTCCACAGCAGTGCGTTGTCCCCGGACACTGCCAGACCAGTTTAAACTAGCTGCTTTGTCTCTCCTCAGTCTCCCATCAGCCCTTGCTATTTTCTGACCCCACCCTTTGTTATACTATAGTACTCTATGCACCATTGTATGTAGATGGGGCTTAAAATGTGTGTGCTATGTCTAGTAAAGGGAGTTGATGTGTTAACCTTCACCATGTGTCATCTGGTGTTTGGGGAAAGGGATATAATCTGCTGATGGAAAGGGTGTCCAGGGCTGTAAGCACATTAGCCTGGTCCAGGGTGGAAAAGGCCCTCAGTGATCCCGGGCAAGTCTCAGTGACTGGATATGAAGTGTTCCACGGTCCCTGATAACTAAGAGGTAGCAGACTTGGTGGAGGTACTTGGTTGGAGTACTGGAGCTCTGTTACATTTGGTGGCAAGTGACGGGATCTAATGTTGCAATGGACCTCCCAAATTAGGAAAGGTGTTGAATGGCCCAGCTATATGAAAGGCTTAAGCGAACAACACTGTAGGATCTGCTGGAAGCTTGGGGTCGGTCAGCAAGTAACAAAAACTGAACTTATGAAGGGCAACCAAGCCAGCGATGCAGTGGTATTAAGCAGGGAAGAAGCAGAGTTCCAGGGAAACGTGAGATGGCGGCTCAGTATGTTGGAACCAAACCCCTCACAGGAGCTGATTGTCCAGATCATGGAACAAGTCACAGCAACACAGACGGCACAGCAGTCCAGAATGGACATGTATCTAGGAGATACAGCATCGCTACAGGGATCCAGTAATGAAGGGCAGCGAAAGAAGGTAAACTATGCTGCATTTCAAGACTTTATAGATGGGGAGATGTACAGTGGGTACGGAAAGTATTCAGACCCCCTTAAATTTTTCACTCTTTGTTATACTGCAGCCATTTGCTAAAATCATTTAAGTTCATTCTTCTTTCTCATGAATGTACACATAGCACCCCATACTGACAGAAAAACACAGAATTGTTGACATTGTTGCAGATTTATTAAAAAAGAAAAACTGAAATATCACATGGTCCTAAGTATTCAGACCCTTTGCTCAGTATTTAGTAGAAGCCCCCTTTTGATCTAATACAGCCAGGAGTCTTTTTGGGAAAGATGCAAAAAGTCTTTCACACCTGGATTTGGGGATCCTCTGCCATTCCTCCTTGCAGATCCTCTCCAGTTCTGTCAGGTTGGATGGTAAACGTTGGTGGACAGCCATTTTTAGGTCTCTCCAGAGATGCTCAATTGGGTTTAAGTCAGGGCTCTGGCTGGGCCATTCAAGAACAGTCGCGGAGTTGTTGTGAAGCCACTCCTTCGTTATTTTAGCTGTGTGCTTAGGGTCATTGTCTTGTTGGAAGGTAAACCTTTGGCCCAGTCTGAGGTCCAGAGCACTCTGGAGAAGGTTTTTGTCCAGGATATCCCTGTACTTGGCCACATTCATCTTTCCCTCAATTGCAACCAGTCGTCCTGTCCCTGCAGCTGAAAAACACCCCCACAGCACGATGCTGCCACCACCATGCTTCACTGTTGGGACTGTATTGGACAGGTGATGAGCAGTGCCTGGTTTTCTCCACACATACCGCTTAGAATTAAGGCCAAAAAGTTCTATTTTGGTCTCATCAGACCAGAGAATCTTATTTCTCACCATCTTGGAGTCCTTCAGGTGTTTTTTAGCAAACTCCATGCAGGCTTTAATGTGTCTTACACTGAGGAGAGGCTTCCGTCGGGCCACTCTGCCATAAAGCCCCGACTGGTGGAGGGCTGCAGTGATGGTTGACTTTCTACAACTTTCTCCCATCTTCTGACTGCATCTCTGGAGCTCAGCCACAGTGATCTTTGGGTTCTTCTTTACCTCTCTCACCAAGGCTCTTCTCCCCCGATAGCTCAGTTTGGCCGGACGGCCAGCTCTAGGAAGGGTTCTGGTCGTCCCAAACGTCTTCCATTTGAGGATTATGGAGGCCACTGTGCTCTTAGGAACCTTAAGTGCAGCAGAAATCTTTTTGTAACCTTGGCTAGATCTGTGCCTTGCCACAATTCTGTCTCTGAGCTCTTCAGGCAGTTCCTTTGACCTCATGATTCTCATTTGCTCTGACATGCATTGTGATCTGGAAGGTCTTATATAGACAGGTGTGTGGCTTTCCTAATCAAGTCCAATCAGTATAATCAAACACAGCTGGACTCAAATGAAGGTGTAGAACCATCTCAAGGATAATCAGAAGAAATGGAAAGCACCTGAGTTAAATATATGAGTGTCACAGCAAAGGGTCTGAATACTTAGGGCCATGTGATATTTCAGTTTTTCTTTTTTAATAAATCTGTGAACAATTCTGTGTTTTTCTGTCAGTATGGGGTGCTATGTGTACATTCATGAGGAAGAAGAATGAACTTAAATGATTTTAGCAAATGGCTGCAATATAACAAAGAGTGAAAAATTTAAGGGGGTCTGAATACTTTCCGTACCCACTGTATATAGATGCCTACCTAGAGGACTTTGAAAGGCAATGTGCTCTGGAAGAACTGGGCACAGACAAGTGGGCAGCCATTCTGAGCAGCAAATTGTCAGGCAGAGCAGCTGAGGCTTACAGGGCAGTACCCGACTCAGATATACATCACCATGAGCGGGTAAAGGATATTTTATTGGCAAGGTATGCTGTGGCACCAGAGGCCTACCGGAGGAAGTTGTGGGGGCTCAGGAAGAACCATAAAGACTCTTTTTCTGAGTGGGCTTTCCAAATGCAGCAGGCCATCAAGAATTGGATGCAGGGCTGCCAGGCAACCTCTCTGGATGATGCTCTGCAACTGCTACTGCTAGAGCAGTTCTTTGATTATACACTAACAGAGATCAGGGACTGGGTGAGAGACCGTAAGCCTGGAAACGGGGAGGAAGCAGCCAGATTGGCTGATGAGTACCAGGATGGTAAGAGAATGGAGTCCAGCGGACGGCGACCCATCTTCAGGCCATCCTTATCCGGCGCAAAGTGCATTACCCCCTCCAGGACCAGAAGCACCAACTCGAAGCCCAGATACCTGCAATGCCCCACCACCATGCTTCCAAGAGCAAAGCCAGGGTACAGTGCCAGATATCCCATCCCGCAGTGGAGTACAGTGCCACAGTTGCAAGCAGTTTGGGCACTATCAATGAGACTGTACCAAGAGCAGGAACCAAGCTGATCCAACTAGGGTCACCCCCTCCAGCACAGACAATAGTCCCCTACTATCAGGCAGAGGTTCCCCCAGTCATACTCAAGTTCAAACTAACAGAGGAGCAATTGGGTACCCTTCATGAAGCTGACCCGTTGCAAGCCGCTACGGAGAAATGTCGGCACCATCGCCAATCCATCCAGTTAAATGGAAAGTCAGCTCCGAGACATGGGAGCCGCTCTCACCTTGGTCAAACAACATCTGGTCCCAGATGCCGCCTGAACCGGAGGTTCAGTAGTTGTACAGGTAGCAGGGGGAACAGTACTCCGGCTACCCACTTTGAGGGTCCAATTGAATTGGGGTGCCGGGTCAGGTATGATCGATGTGGGGTTGATACAGGAGCTCTCCGCCGACATCTTACTGGTGAAGGACCTAGTCCATTTGACCTCAGCATTCTTGCCATTCCAGATCACAGAGACCTACTTGCATTCTGAGTTCCAGCCGCTTGAATGTTTGAATGGAGTTCTGTCATATGGGGAGAAGTTTGAGTTTGGTAGGGGGCCATAGCAGATTTACTGGGGACTCCCTTTCTCCACTTCCAAGTCCCCTTTTATGGCTAAGTCACCCTGTGCTTATTAGGGGCACAGGGTGACCGAGAAACCCAGTCTGGCCTGCCCAAACCAGACTTCCACAGACTGATCGGCTATGAGAGCTCCATGCGCCCTACCTGGACAAACTATGTGGAACTTTGTCGAGGAGGCTGCCAGAATGGATTGACTCTTTGGGACTTTTTACCCAACTAATTCAGACACAGACTGATTGGAGGTCTCGTACCTGGTTAGTCTACCTTTGGGGGTGAAGATATGTGATGGTAGTCACCGTCACTGGGAATGAAAGATAGACACTATATGTGGGTCCCCAGATTCCTTTTGTATTTTGGTCACCCTGTGCCCATTATTGGTGCAGGGTATGTTGAATGTATTACTTGTCTGTGCCTCTCCCCCTCCCCCTCCCTCTTTTTCCTGTCCTATTGTTTCCTTAGCAGGGCATGGTCCCAGGAACACTGGCAGACCAGTTTAAACTAGCAGCTTTGTCCCTCCTCAATCTCCCATCAGCCCTTGCTGAGAGTCTGACCCCACCCTTCCTTATACTATAGAACTCTATGCACCATTGTATGTAAATTAGGCTGTTGGGGGTCTAAAATGTGTGCTATGTCTAGTAAAGGGAGTTGCTGTTTTAACCTTCCCCATGTGTTGTGTTTGGAGAAAGGGATATAATCTGCTGATGGAAAGGATTTCCAGGGCTGTAAACACATTAGCCTGGTCCAGGGTGGAAAAGGCCCTCAGTGATCCCAGGCAAGTTTCGGTGACTGCATATGAAGTGCCCCAAGGTCCCTGATAACTAAGAAGTAGCGGACTTGGCAGAGGTACTTGGTTGGAGTACTGGATCTCCATTACACCTGATATTTGTCTTTAGGCACAGCTACCCATGGAAATAAAAGGGAGCTATTTTAAGGTGCTCCAACCACGCAAGGAGTATATGTTATCCAGAAGAACGAGGGATCTGTTGGACCAACAGGAACTAAGGGTTTTGAAAGTTACTTTGAGATACCATGAAATCTATCAGCCTTTGTCATTCTAACAAGCAAACCTGTTATTATTTAGAAAACCTAGCATTAGCATATGAGCACATAATATTGTAATTTAATAAATAATCAAATATATAAGAATTAATTGCATCACATGTGAAAATAACGTTGCTGAAAAGAAAGACATATCCCTTGAATGCTGTCTCATCATGGCTTTACGCAGACTAATGACAGTACACATTTTGGCTATATTGTTTCTTTGTGACTTTTTTTAGTTATTTTTGCATGACATGGTGCTAACAAAATATTTAGGGAGTTATTTATGAATTTTTAAAATGGTACAACTAAGGTTCTCTGGCTCAGCAAAAGAAGAAACCTGAAGAAGCCACGTGACGCGGAAGTGGCGTAACGCGTAGGGACGTTCGGACCGGAAGTGACGCACATTGCGGAAGTGAGGACTGCGATCCCACTCTGATGCTAACCTTTGCGCTTTCTTTACTCAACAGATGTGAGTGGTTTTAACTTTATTTTAATAAAGCACCCGTTATCCATACATACTTGCACTATCTTGAGTATTTTGCTTTGAGATCCACTGTGACCGCTGGGAATCTGGAGAGGGAGCCAAGTCACCCACAGCAGCCCAGATATCTGACCCCAGTGGAGCACGTTATAGGATTGGAGAGGAACCCCCTGGATTATTGATAAGGCTTTTACCCTTAGTCTTTAAGGTGAGCGGCTAGAACACTTAGAGGGGATAAGGAGAAGCACCCCACTACGTTTAGCACGGTGTTTGGTGAAGGAGTAGCATCTGTGGATAATTTCACCCACCTGAACACTTACCTCAATTATTTGGACTTTATCTCACCCAGACCGTTGTATTTTTGTGAAGCACAGAGGACACTTTGATTTATTTATTTGTATGCACTTGAGCACTTTATTTGTCACTAAAGCATTATCAGCACATTAAGTGGATTTTATATATTTTTAGAGAGTCGCATCAATATTTTAGAATTGTGATTTTTTACTATGAGCATGGATTTATTTTATATATTTCACCCGCACATGGTTTAGTTCCCTTCTTTTATTGTGACAGGCACATACACTAAGCACAGTTTATTTATTATCAACCCAGAAGCGCAGTACCCCCCACCTGTTTATGAAAAAGAAGAAAATTGTAGTAAATCATGCTAATTTTAAACATTTTAAGATATTATTATTATTTACCTGCATTTATAACAAATTAGAGCCAAATGTCACATAAAAATATCTATCTATCTATCTATCTATCTATCTATCTATCTATCTATCTATCTATCTATCTATCTATCTATCTATCTATCTATCTATCTATCTATCTATCTATCTATCTATCTATCTATCTATCTATCTATCTATCTATCTATCTATCTATCTATCTATCTATCTATCTATCTATCTATCTATCTATCTATCTATCTATCTATCTATCTATCTATCTATCTATCTATCTTTAAAGCTGAAGTTTAGGTATGGCAGCTTTTACAAACAAGTTAGTTACATTGGACAAAGTGTGTATGTGGCATACCTGGCCGATCCCCGTGGTAGCTGGAAATCACTGTAGTAGGCTCCACTACTCTAGTGATTGCTGCAAGCTTCCAAGTCACTTGCCTATCATAGAGAAAATTGGCGTTAATCGCCAATAATACCTGTGCAAATGGAAAGAAGTGTAATTGATACTCAAAGTGTGTTAAATAAATCCATAAAGTGCAATATAAAGGTGCATATGTGGCACAATTTATATGTTGGTAAAATAGCAAAAGAAGGGGGCTGCAACAAAATCGTGAAAACGTATAAGTGATATAAACTACACCTAAAGTGTACAAAGCTGCGCTCACCTAAAGGGCACTATATAAAAGGTTAATATAATATGAATCCAAAATAAAGTAAAAATACAAAGTGCATCAACGGATAATATAAAGTGCATCAACAGATATTATAGAAGTGGATGATAAGTAAATAAAGTCCCATACACCAACAAAAACTAAAATGGTGCAGTCTCTAAACTTGCGGGGATCCTCAAAGCACGGCCCTCCAGCTGTTGTGGAACTACACATCCCATGAGGCATTTTAAAACTCTGAGATTCCCAGACATGACTAGGCATGATGGGAATTGTAGTTCCTGAACAACTGGAGGGCCATAGTTTGAAGACCCCAGCTCTAAAGGATGATTTTTCTACATAAGAAATCTTCACTCCCTTCACCAAATTGACACCCAGTGTGTGGGAATGCTTACCAGAAGGCACCGACCCCTTGATTATTGGGGGTCAATGCAAGCAGAATGGTAACACAATGTTCAGAATCCAGAGTGTGTTTGAGCCCTCCTGAAGGATCCACCTTACAATCGCCTGTTTAGCAAGTATGCTCCGCAATCCTCTACCAGCCCCACGCTCCTCAGAGGTGAAATGAATAAAGGAAGGCCAAAATAGTGAAGTACGTTCAGGCAGTTTAATAAGATAAGGTAAATGCACTTACATTCAATGCAATATAAAAGGCATTCAATCAGACAAGGTCCGGAGATAACACAAACAAGTGCCACTTCCGCGTTGCTCTATGCGTGTCATCTGATCCCGGAAATGGCGTAACAGCGTGATTGCGTTCCAGAAGTCCCGACCGGTTTTGTCACCACACAGGCCGTCGTTGTCAAGGGTCATATGATCGCAATCACTCTATTGGCAGTTTATATATATTTCAACCCCCTCCTTCAGCCAATCAGCCCAAGCCAGGTCTATTACATACGCCCACTGTGAGGCATCTAAAAACAAGCAACACGACCACACTCTCACGGAAGAAGGGCAACCACCTATGACAGAGAAACATATTCCGCCCTTACTACAAACTTCCGAGTGACCGCCAGCTGACAATGTATGTCAGCAAAATCGAGCTATTAACTCTTACTTTCCGGAAAAATGGGCAAAAGTAACCAATGATCACAATATGCCCAGAAATGTCTATTTGACCATCGACTAATAATAAAAACGTATTTATTTATTAATTGTTTATTAAAAATTTATTTTGTAAAAGGCTACTGGCAAAAATATGGGCGATTGGTAGCAAAGGGACTTACACAACCAAAAAAATTTTCATAAATACATAAATATCTAAAATCAATCAATATTTAATTAAAGCCTGTTGGCCCAGATAGCAATTATTCATTATTAAAACAACAACATTCATACTAAAATTCATACTAAAATATCTGGACCTATAAACTCAATGGTCTAATTGAGAATTCAAATTATAGTTAAATAAGATTTAATAGAATTAAAATGAAAAAAAATATATTATGACATATTATTAAAGATGTTATTTTAGATGAGCGGGATATAAAATATAATTACCGTATATACTCGAGTATAAGTCGAGTTTTTCAGCATGTTTTTTCATGCTGAAAAAGCCCCCCTTGGCTTATACTCGAGTCACTGTCTTTTTAAAAATGGCGCCGCCCGGCGCCGACATGTCACCACGCATGCGCCACATGCCCGGGAATAGCCGAACATGTACGGGCTTTCCCGAGCATCGGCGGCGCATTCGCAGTGACGTATTGGCGCCAGGCGGCACAATTTTTAAATCGAAGGCGCCTTGCCGACAGGTAAGTGAGACTCCTCCGCAACCCCTGCATTTCCTCAGGCAGTGCTGAGGGCATGGTACAGGACATTCTCCTGTACCATGCCCTCAGCACTGCATCTCCTGTGCCATGCCTGTACATACTGTGCCATGCCTATACCTACTGTGCCATGCCTATACCTACTGTGCCATGCCTGTACATACTGTGTCATGCCTATACCTACTGTGCCATGCCTGTACATACTGTGCCATGCCTATACCTACTGTGCCATGCCTGTACATACTATGCCATGCCTGTACCATCACCTGTTCTATGCCTATACCATCACCTGTGCCATGCCTATTCAATCTCCTGTGCCATGCTTGTATAATGACCTGTGCCATGCCTATACCATCACCTGTGCCATGCCTGTACCATGCCTGTACCATGACCTGTGCCATGCCTGTACCATGACCTCTGCCATGCCCTTACCATGACCTGTGCCATGCCTATACCATGACCTGCGCCATCTCCTGTACCATGCCCGCAGCCCCTGTTTTGTGTCTCGTGGTGGTCCAGATGGGTCTTATATTCGGGTCGACTTATACTCAAGTTTATACAGTATTTAGATATAATTAAATATTATTTTTAAATATTATTTTAGATAGGCGGGATGTGCAATAAGATGATATTTATAAAAAACGGAGTGACTATAGGAAATATGTGTTAATATATATTACCGAAAAACCGGATATAGATCTATAAATATTAAAATTTATAAAATTTGTAAAAATTTATAAAAATTTATAAAATAGTCTGTACAAATATTCCTCCTCCCCCATGCTTATAAAATCAGTAATTAGAGATTTAGCAATTTAGGTCAATGTCTATGTTGTGGCCTAGAGGTTGTAAGGTATTTAACCGATATATCCATTCGGTTTCGTTCATAGAAAAACGTTGGGTCAGATTACCCCCCTCCAATGGGGCTCTATTCTATCAATGGCACAAATAGATAAACATCTCGGGTCACGATTGTGGTGAGTTCGAATAAGCCCTATTATAAGTGGGATTGGTTCCATTTTCTCCAGAATTTGGGAATATGTGGACCATTTCCTGCAGCCTTTGGTGCCCACCTATCCCTGACATTTAAAAGATACCAAACATTTGATTAATATTTTAGAAAACCTCCCAGTAAATAGTGACACACTGATGGTCACCATAGACATAGAGTCCCTTTATACAAGCCTGAAGCGACAAGATGTGCTTTCTACTACCATGGTTGCCCTTAATCGGAAAACCAATATGATAAATGACCAGAAGAAATTTATTTACGATTCACTGAATTTAGCGATGAGTAATCATTTCTTCTGGCATCAGGGTTCTTGTTACAACCAGATTAAAGGGGTAGCCATGGGTGCTAAGTACGCACCAAGTGTGGCCAACATTTTGTTGGGAGAGTGGGAGGATAAGACCATTTTTTCTAGACCAGAGCCCTCCCTGAGGTTATACAGGAGATATATTGATGATCTCCTGGTTCTCTGGGATGGTTCTGAGGACTCCTTGCGGAAATTCATTGAGGCACTCAATGGTAATGAATACGGTTTGATTTTCACTGCCACCTGGAGCAAGGAGGAGGTACACTTTTTAGACCTGACTCTAGAAAAATATGGCAACACTATTAACACCAAAACCTATTTTAAGGACACAGACAAAAACAATTACATCCCTGTTACAATCTGTCACCATCCGCAGTGGTTGGGAGCAATCCCGAAGGGGCAGTTTATGCGGATTAGATGCAACTGCAAAAGGGTGATGACTATGTAACTCAGTCTGATTTACTTATTAACAGGTTCATAGAAAAAGGTTATAACTGAAACGAAATACAGAAAGTGAGAGATAAAGTTAAAAAAATCCCAAGAAAAGATTTATTAGGGGATAAACCCAAAAAGGCCAACAATAAAGGAGAATTAGCCATACTCACCAGTTTTAACCTTAATTATAAACAAGTGGAGGCCATTATATGCAAACACTGGCCCATCCTCCAGAAGGATAGAACTTTGAAAGGTTTACTTCCAGACAAACCCCAGTTTTTATACCAAAAGGTTCCAAATTTGAGACATAACCTAGCACCCAATGTTGCTGACCCCTCAAAAAAACTGGTTACCTTTTTAGATCAGAAAGGTTTTTGCCCTTGCAAGAGATGTAAAGTGTGTACAACCACTAAGAATTTTAAGAAGATCACACAATTCAAATCCCATACCACTGGGCATACATACAACATTAAACAATTCATATCCTGTTACTGCACACATGTAACATACCTGTTAACTTGTCCGTGTGGTCTCCAGTACATTGGGAGAACCACCCGCCAATTAAAAACTAGAGTCAATGAACATCTCAACAACATTTTAAAGGGATTTCCCAAGCACAGCCTGTCTAGGCACTTTTGAACTCACCACAATCGTGACCCGAGATGTTTATCTGTTTGTGCCATTGATAGAATAGAGCCCCATTGGAGGGGGGGGGTAATCCGACCCAACGTATTTCCATGAACAAAACGGAATGGATATATCGGTTAAATACCTTACAACTTCTAGGCCACAACAAAGACATTGACCTAAATTGCTACATCTCTAATTACTGATTTTATAAGCATGGGGGAGGAGGAATATTTGTACAGACTATTTTATAAATTTTTACAAATTTTATAAATTTTAATATTTATAGATCTCTATCCGGTTTTTCGGTAATATATATTAACACATATTTCCTATAGTCACTCCGTTTTTTATAAATATCATCTTATTGCACATCCCGCCTATCTAAAATAATATTTAAAAATAATATTTAATTATATCTAAATAATTATATTTTATATCCCGCTCATCTAAAATAACATCTTTAATAATATGTCATAATATATTGTTTTTAATTTTAATTCTATTAAATCTTATTTAACTATAATTTGAATTCTCAATTAGACCATTGATATGTATATATATGATATGATATATGTCCAGATATTTTAGTATGAATTTTAGTATGAATGTTGTTGTTTTAATAATTAATAATTGATATCTGGGCCAACAGGCTTTCATTAAATATTGATTGATTTTAGATATTTATGTATTTATGAAAATTTTTTTGGTTGTGTAAGTCCCTTTGCTACCAATCGCCCATATTTTTGCCAGTAGCCTTTTACAAAATAAATTTTTAATAAACAATTAATAAATAAATGTGTTTTTATTATTAGCCGATGGTCAAATAGACATTTCTGGGCATATTGTGATCATTGGTTACTTTTATAAATACATTGTCAGCTGGCGGTCACCCGGAAGTTTGTAGTAAGGGCGGAATATGTTTCTCTGTCATAGGTGATTGCCCTTCTTCCGGGAGAGTGTGATCGTGTTGCTTGTTTTTAGATGCCTCACTTCCGGTGGGCGTATGTAATAGACCTGGCTCGGGCTGATTGGCTGAAGGAGGGGGTTGAAATATATATAAACTGCCAATAGAGCGATTGCGACCATATGATCCTTGACAAAGACGGCCTGCGTGCTGACGAAACTGGTCGGGACTTCTGGAATGCAATCACGCTGTTACGCCATTTCCGGGATCAGATGACACGCATAGAGCAACGCGGAAGCGCCACTTGTTTGTGTTATCTCCGGAC
The DNA here is from genome assembly GCF_965119305.1 of Pelophylax lessonae. Lineage (NCBI taxonomy): Eukaryota > Metazoa > Chordata > Amphibia > Anura > Ranidae > Pelophylax > Pelophylax lessonae. Next base: position 89,217,324 of record NC_138774.1, read on the forward strand.
CTTGTCTGATTGAATGCCCGTTATATTGCATTGAATGTAAGTGCATTTACCTTATGTTATTAAACTGCCTGAACGTACTTCACTATTTTGGCCTTCCTTTATTCATTTCACCTCTGAGGAGCGTGGGGCTGGTAGAGGAGTGTGGAGCATACTTACTAAACAGGCGATTGTAAGGTGGATCCTTCAGGAGGGCTCAAACACACTCTGGATTCTGAACATTGTGTTACCATTCTGCTTGCATTGACCCCCCTATAATCAAGGGGTCGGTGCTTTCTGGTATGCATTCCCACACACTGGGTGTCCATATGGTGAAGGGAGTGAAGATTTCTTATGTGGAAGAATCATCCTTTAGAGACTGCACCATTTTAGTTTTTGTTGGTGTATGGGACTTTATTTACTTATCATCCACTTCTATAATATCTGTTGATGCACTTTATATTATCTGTTGATGCACTTTGTATTTTTACTTTATTTTGGATTTATATTATATTAACCTTTTATATAGTGCACTTTAGGTGAGCGCAGCTTTGTACACTTTAGGTGTAGTTTATATCACTTGCCTATCATAGGCTGCCCTGCTACTTATTGAGCATGAGAGGTTGCCTGCTCAGCATAGGTGCCATCCAGAGAACACTTTGCATCTGCTTAATGAATGCAAAGTGTTCTCTGATTGGATGAGCTGGATATTGTGACATCACTGCCTCACTTCTCCAACTTGTCCAATCAAAGGAGTCTTTGCATTCACTGAAAATTTTAAAATGTTCGTTGAATGGCCCCTTTGCCAAGTGAATGACCTCCTGTGTTCACAATGCAGCAGGGCAGCTACTCAGCACAGGACCTGTAAGCCAATGGAGATTACAAGAGTATAGTACTTACTTTGGTCCAAGCTGTAAAAATTGTCACACACAAACTTCAGTTTTAAAGATGGGTCTAAAAAACAGGAAAAACTGATACTATATAAATTGAAAAAAAAAGCAGGAAAGGAGGATTGCTAGAAGAAAAAGAGGGTGCACAAGAAGAAGGAGGGAAGGGGCAGGAGGTTGCTAGAAGAAGGATGGGGGTTGCAGCTAGCAGAAGAATAAGGGGGGTGATAAAAGAAGGAGGGGGCTGCTAGACAAAAAAAATAAATAAAAAAAAGGAACTGCTAATAGAAGAAGAGAGGGGATAAAAGAAAGGGGACTACTAGATGAAGGTGAGGGACATTGGTAGAAGAAGGAAAAAAAGTTACAAGAAGAAGTAGAGGGGAACTTCTACAAGAGTGAGAAGGGGACTACTTGAGGAATGAGTGGTACTACTACAAAAATGAGAGGGCTACTGAAAGAAGTAGAGGAGGAAAGCTAGAAGAAAGGAAGGGGGGGCTGCTAGAAGAAGGAAATGGTAGACACTAGATGTGGAGGGAGACAAATGGAAGAATAAGGGGTGGGTGGGCTATCTGAAGAAGGAGAGGGGCCCACTATTTGACAGAGACAGGGGCTCCTAGCAGAAGAGTAGGAGCTAAAAGAACGAGTAGGGAACTTTTAAGAGGAAAGGGGAGCTACTAAAAAGGAGTAGAGGGGGTTGCTAGAAAGAGAAGAGGGGTTTGCTGGGAGAGGAAAATATTCTGCAAAGCAGTTGGAAAGGGACAGGAGCCTTAATTTTATTGAGTAATAGCTATAACACTAGAAGCAGTTGAACAGAGCACTACACTTACTATTTCGCAAAAAAAAAAAAATCTCTATCGGTTTTGGCTTTTCCCTTGAAAGCACATTGACATGTTCAGTTACTAAAAGTTTCAAATGTTTTTCCATATTTTGTGCCAAGTTTCCCCTCTAGCAAATCCTCCTTATGTTAAAAAAAAAACATAAAAACAATGTTACACTAGCCAGTTTTTCCATATGCAATCTCCAGCTACCAATGTAAACAATTTAAATTGTATGTCATTATGGATTACCATAAAAAAGAAATATGCAGGTGCCACTATATCACTGCACTATGCACGTGTTTGGTTATTATATCAAAGTATTGAAAATGCTCACAAGCTAGAAGAAAGAAAATTGCTGACCTAATTTTCATTGCATCTTCCAGGAGAATGACATGTTTTATGCAATAAAAAATTAAAAAGTACCAATTGGGTGAGCTCTATAATTATTCAGTATTCATCCAACTACTCATACCTTTGGGAATGTCTTCAATGTACTGATGATTATGTTGAGTTATGGTTCAGTACCAGAACACTATATAAAGTGGAGGTTTTAGGACAAGGGACATCACAAGCTTGGGAATTGTCATCCAAGTAAAGAGAAGTTCCAGAGGGATTGTAAAACAACATGGCAGCTACACGGTTCTTGAACAAAGCCACACTTCTGGCTCTCTCTGTTATCGCTATTCTTAGCTTGCATGGAGCAGGTGAGTTGAGGTTTGGTGATACAAACAGCTGTGGATAGAAAGGGCTGTTTCTTTTTCTTTCTTTCAAGCACTTACTTGTTGAAGAGAGCAAAATTATTTTAATTTAAATTTTTTTTATTGAGCCACATGCATTAAATAGGTAAACATAAACAGTTTATTTCTGATCTATGGTTTACTTAATGTGCTGTGAAGACAATGCAGGCAAATTTTATTTGAAATTAGAATGGAAAATTGAACATTTTAGAAGAAGTCAAAAATGCATATTAGCCTATTATTAGTAGAATTAATATTATTATTCGTAGGTTGTATTCTTATTTGTATATTATACCTTATATCTTTTTTATATTTATAAATAGCTAAAAATGTGACCATCAAATATAACTTTTTATATAGAGCGCTACATTAAAAAACCCCTGTTGGTCTGGAAAAAAAAAATTGTAGCCCCTCAAAAAAAAAAAAAAAAAAAATGAATGCATTTCCAAAAGCTTACCGTTTTTATGATAAAAATATCCTAGCTAAAACGTACTTTTTGATTAATGAACAGACCTAGATCTTAACATGCAGAACTTACTGTTGCATCCTAGTGGACATGTCTACTTTGGATATGCTAGCCCTCCAATTTACAGGGAAAACGTAAAACAAAGTTTCCCTTTATTGTGACCACAACAATTAGATGTAGCAGCATAGGGTGGGAGAGAAATTTTTAAATGCGCTCATTTGCCTGTGCCAAAATGCATGGAACTGACAGCTGTCTCAGCCTCTCAGTGAGGCGCTGAGAGCCTGAGCCAGCCGCTCCCGCCCCCTCCACAGCCCAGCTCTCCAGTAAGTGCTGGAGGGGCAGAACAGAGAGACGATGACTGACAGTCACCAGCTCTCTGCAAGCTGAGAACCTAGAGCTGAGCGTTCAGCGGTGTTTGTTCGCTCAGTCCTTGGTCTTAGAGGCAGCGGGGGGAAAGCTGCAGCTGGGATTGGTGCTGCAGCCTTCTAGGTGAGTATGATTTTCATTTTTTTTTTTTTACAAAGCGATACTTCTCTTTTAAATATTATGTCCTGTGTCTTTCATCTCCATGTTTCATTTGGGATTCCTGACCTTAATGAATTGGCACCATTCCTCAGTATTATTGCAGACAGAAATGTTTACTAGTCAAGCTTACATCTATGACATAATTACAGAAGAGGAGTCATCATTTACATTCAGAACATTCTTACAATGGACTAATCAACACTAGTCTGCTCATTTTGCTTACTATTTATGATCTGAGGTTTATACCTAATTATTTCTATTTTTATTTCATTGCAGAGGCTCAAAATTGTACCTGCGACAGCCATTGTAAGTACATCATTCTACATCACATAACAACATCACATTTCACTATGCAAATAGCTGTGTAATATTTCATGGGGGCAGTCTATGGGTAATCCATTTAGCGTTTATTTTCAGAAAAGATCACATTATTTCCTGGAAAATAAAACTATATACTGTACTAGCAGGAAGGATATAGCATAGCTCCTACCTATTGCACAACTCTAGCTCTGACCACTGCAGAGAGACCGATGCTTACGCACAAATGACATTAATCCCCTCCAGCAGAATGCTGGGAGGGGACAGATTGCCCTTTGAGTGATGTTTATTCTTTTTTTTTTCTCTTTTTTTTCTACAGACGTACCTGGCTGGGGAATTGCAATTGTTGTGCTAGTGAGCATACTTCTGCTTTTAGCCTTGCTCAGCTCCTGCTTGTTGGTAAGATTTCTTAACACATTGGCTGTTGCAAACCTGAATCAGCATGAATAATGGAAGGTCCCAAATGTCTTCTCACTTTAGCATATTGTTTAGATTCATGAAATCAATGAAAGAGTTGTTACTTTTATCTATAATGTTGGTGTCAAGCAGTTGAAAGATAACTCTACTTTCATAGGGGAAAAACAGCAATATATATATATATATATATATATATATATATAATTGCCCCACAAGCCGTAATGTAATTCAATTTTATTAAAAATCACGGTTCCATTTCAATCTGCAGCCATGCAATTTTCTGTAAAATTCAATGCAATATGCAAACTGGAGGAAGTCAGATCACTCATGCGCTACCCAACATTCAACAAATGTTATAATACCATTGTAACTGATATTGTTGCCAACACCTGTAGTGTCTCTACATACACAATGCAATGCTAAAACAAATGATATAGTGTGGCGTTAAATCCCAATATCATATAAATAAAATGTCAAATTGATAATCATTAGGTATATAAACTAATCAAAACATTTGTGACATAACAATTGAAATTAAAATTATCAATAAAACTGATAATGTACTAGATTATTCATTAAAAAAGTCATCCCTCTAAATAATATATGCATTTAACACATTATTTAGTGGTATCACATTTTATTGATTATTCTAGCATTTCATTTCAATTGTTAGCACCACACTATATCATTTGTTTTAGTAATGTAACCTGGAGGCCTTATGTACGCAGTTGGTGTAGGGAACGCCCCTCAGAAATGTCATTTTCTGCTTGTGTTATTGGCACACTGATTTTCCCAGAAGTCTGCACTAAGATAGAAGTCAGAGATTTGGTATCCTCTGCAAGAAAAATTCAATTTTTGGCGAGCTACTCCCAAAGGGTTAATTACTTCTAAAAGGATGCAGACCCTGACACGTTTTATTAGAATACTGCAAGTGCATCAGTTATTTAATAATGAAAAAGTCACTTCCATTTAGATTCACTGTGCACATTGACATAGACAAACAAGCAGCTTTTTCTTCAGAGCAGAAACAAGAAGGAATCTACAGCAAAGTTTATTAAAATCCTTGCAATGTACATTGATCACTGATGGTACTGTTTTTTTTCTCAACAAACGTGGACTTACTCTTTAAGTTAAGTAAATAAGTGTTTGCTTGTATATAAAGTAAAATCAAAGAAGCAATGGGTCATGCTTTTGTAATCATTGGAGAACACTCATAGCAGACAAAAAGTTAAAGTATATGTATAGAAAAAACTATTTTTATTAGTTTTGAATAGAGTACAGAGGGGTTAAAACCAGTACCAGTTTAGTTTTTTCTGCTTTTGTACCATTGGGGATCTTCCCATTGAACATGATTGATTAATTGATGAGAACACAGCTAAACTGAGTGGATGTTCACTTTCCCCACTGCTTTAGTAAATTGAGCTCAAGGGTTTCATTGTTGCTGCTGTGTTATGAATAACTCAATTTTTGCAGGTAGCCATAAATATTCTTTATCTTTCGCACAATCTTTCAGTTGAATTTTTAGATCGTCTTATTTTCTAACACAAACTACATTTTTTGTCAATTTGTTTTAGCCTCTTCTATGCAAAGGGAGAGATTGCTCATATTCAAAGTGATGCCAATGAAGTTACCATTCTGCGTTTCCAAAAAGGAATTGCCTCTTCAAAAAACTGCAATGCATTCAAGTCCTAGCACTGAGATATTTTGCACAAGTGCCCCTCTTGTTTAGGTTAAAGCTGAAAATATAAGTATGTACATAGAACAATTACCTATTTGAAGATGCACATTATCTAATTTTAACTTTGTTATATTGATTATGGCTATATTATATTTGTTTGAGTTGAACATGTCTGTTTGGAGAATGTGTATCATATAATAAAATGGAATGTGCATATGAAGAATAAATTATGCTTTGAAAACAACTGTGCTTTGTAATAACTTTTCTTAAAAATAATATGTCATTGAAATTATTATGTTTGTTTTGCCTATATTGTATTAATGTGTTTAGAAGAGTTCATTTTATTATTACTTTTTACAGGTTTTAACCGAGGGTTAAAAAAAACATTTATAATGGACCAACCAAAACACGGGGCACATCCAAATATTTCCCAGAATAAAACTAAAAAGCATGATATGCTTCTATATAACAACCCCAAAAGGAGACAATTTGCTCAAGTTTTTTCTTCACTGAACCCAGGAAACCTTTTTTCTTAAAACTTAGATTTATATAATTTTTTTTTTTTTTGTTCCCTTGCATATGTTTGGGTATTTGGGATTTTTAAAACACTTAGATTTTTTTTAGCAGACTAAACGAAAAAAAAAAAAAAACTAATTTAGTAAATCCATAACTAGCTATACTGTATATATTTCGACCAGAGTGATAATGTTATTATTATAAAGTAGTAAATGAATAGCATTACTGCTGAGCAAATGTACAGTTCTGTAAAAAAAAAGTATACACCTCCTTCCTGATTTTTGCATATTTGTCACACTTAAATGATTCAGATCATCAAACACATTTTAATATTATACAAAGATAACCCAAGTAAATACAAAATGCAGTTTCTAAATCATAATTTAATTTATCAAGGGGAAAAAGCTGTCCAAACCTACCTGGCCCTATGGTAAATATAAATTGTCCCTTAAACCTAATAACTAGTTGTACCACCCTTGGCAGCAACAACTACAATCAAGCATTTGAGATAACTGGCAACGAGTCTATCACATTGATGTGGAGATATGTTGGCCCGCTCTTCTTTGCAGAATTCTTTTAATTCAGCCACTCTGGAGGGTTTTCGAACATGAACGGCATTGAACATGAACGGAGTTAACACATATATGCAGCCTCACGGAAGTGGGCTTTTTTCCTGAGGGGCCGCATATACACGTATCTCCCTTTGTGATGGGAGCACACTGCACAGCGTGCTCCCAGCACAGAGACCGAGGTCTCCCTGAAAGCCCCAGGCCCCGTTCTAATGACCGGGACCCAGAACTCCTGATTTGGGTTCACATGATCGCTGTGATAGCCTCTGATTGGCTAACATAATGATCAGTCACTGTAAAGCCCGCTCTTGTATTTCTCTCTCTGTGAATGGTGGAGAGAGGTACATTGAGAGGGGAAAAAAATGTGTAAAAATAAATAAATAAATAAATAACACAAAAAAAAACAACAACAACAAAAAAAACCCTAGATCAAGATTTGATCTTAATCAGTGCCAGGGTTAGTGGTTGAGTCAAAAAAAGGGTCAAAAGTCAAGCTCATGGTCAAAGGTTAGTGTCAGTATATTTTGGGCAGGATTTTTTATTTTTTTAAATTAGTATCGGTTTCAGTTACTGTCAGTGTCAGTGTTATTTAGGTAGGAAAAAGCAAAAAAGCAAAATGCGCACTATTGTTTCTGGGCTGTACTACGGGTACAAACAACAAATAATATACACATATGTCATATCACTGCGATCTTAAGGAGCAGGAGACTTGATTTTGGGTTGTTCTTTGGTGGTAGGCTATGGTAGTAACAAGAAAAATAAAGATAAATTTAAAAATTATGTTTTCCTTGGATAATGAAAAAAAATAAATCAGGAGATATCCAGAATACCTTTTACACCATATGAAAGCCCAATTTGTCCTTGAAAAAACCAAGGCATAATCCACCTAGATGCACAAAGTAGTTGTGATAATATGTACGGTATTAGTAACACGTGAAAATTGCTAAATAGTGCTTAGGCATTACGATTTGTTTTACCCTTAGGCACGAAGGGGTTAAAGTCATGCCACAGCATCTCAATTGTATTTAAGTAATTCAGAGGTGGACTTGCTGATGTGTTTTGGATCATTGTTCTGCTGCATAACTCAAGTGTGCTTAAGCTTGAGATCACAAATTGAAGCTGCAAAGCAACCCTAGACTATCACACTACCATTACTATGCATGACTGTTGGTATGATGTTCTTTTTATGAAATTTTAGTTTTATGCCAGATGTAACACTTAGTTAAACTTCTGTCTCATCAGTCCACAGAATATTTGCCCAAAGTCGGGGTAATCAAGATTTTTTTTGGCAAATGCGAGACAAGCCTTTGTGTTCTTTTTGGTCAGATGTGGCTTGGAACTCTCCCATGGATGCCTTTTTTGTCCAGTCTCTTTCTTATTGTTGAATTATGAACACTGACCTTAAAGAGGTTGTAAACCCATTTAAATTTTTTTTGACAGGCGGATCTGATCGAACCGCCCGTGTGAAAGAGCCCTAACCCTTTCCAGACTGATACATGTTAAATTACCTTGTTTCTCATTTGTTCTTGAATTTCTTTAAGAGAAATTTGCAGCATGATGTTTTGTTTTTTTAGACCTTTTAGTGTGCTTCACTTTTTCAGACAGCTTCTATTTAAGTGATTTCTTGATTCAACAGGTCTGGCAGTAATCAGGCCTGGGTGTGGAAAGTGAAATGAGTGTGGTTAATCACAATTTATTCATGATTCAGCAAAGTGGGGGGGGGGGGCAATTACTTTTTCTAATAGGGACAGGTAGACTTGGACTGCATCTTTGTGTAATATTAAAATTTGTTTATAGATCTGAATCATGTGAGTGTGACAAATATGCCAAAAAATCAGGAAGGGGGCAAATACTTCTTCACAGCACTGTAGAGATGCTAGGTATATCTAGGAACCAGGGTTTGATTTTATGATATTGATATATAATATGATTCACTTATATTTGTGTATTCGCAAACACTATTTATAAAGGACACTAGGGAAGAAGGTTTCAGACTTTATTTGCACTTGCGCTTGGTAATATTATGGACTCACTTGTGAATTGCATATACATTTGCACTTTTAGGGACTTTTTCAATTTATGCAATTATATTGGGATATTGGGATTTTGCGATCATGCCATTTAGTTGTGATGTTTTTTTTCATAGTACATATTGTGTTTCACATTTATAATCACTCGATTAGAGTCTATCTAGGAACCAGTGTTTGATTTTATGATATTGATATTTATATATGATCCACTATTTGTGTTACCAATACTATTTACCAAGGACACTAAGGAGGAAGGTTTTAGACTTTGTTTGAACTTTATAACTAAACACGATTCTTTTACTGACACTGCTAGGGGCACTAGGAGCAACAACATACACTGTCATGGTCTGGGCTTGCCGACATACCACCCCAGAGTATGGACATGCGCTTCCATGGTTTGAGGTCACAGGCCACATCAGAGGGCTGTGCGGGATACGTGGCCAGTGAACCACGGGTTGATTTCTACATTAAGTTTGTGATGATAAAACTTTTATTGCCCTCAATGTCATCCATCAATACTCGTTTCCTTCTATGAGAAAGATAATAACATAAATTGGGAGAGTATAACTGGTTATTGCCAGTGGAGTTGATTTGTAAAATTTTGCTCCTTTCAACTCATGATTTCTTGTCGCTGCTTCCAGATATTTGCTACATAAAGGTTTTCAGTTAGAATGATTAATTGCTGAAACTACTGTGACTTTAAAACATAATAATATTATTGGCTGAATGATGTGTACTATGGTGACTACATTATCATTCTAAACTCCTTTTTTTGTGTTGACAAACTGCATACATGTTAAGATGCAGTTATTTGGCAGAAGAATTGAGCACCAAATTTCAAAGGTAATTTCATGACTCTGGGGTTGATTTACTAAAACTGGAGAGCTCTATGCAGAGCTGTACCAGATTGTGCACTCTCTAGTTTTAGTAGATCAACCCCTTTGGACCTATTTTTGCTTTCTCTGTCAAGCATAAATATGCGAACATTTAGGCTCATGAGTTGCAAATATCTAAATATAGTTTTTCTTTAAATGAATCAATAAATTTTATGGAAAGCACTCTGAATAACGGGCCTAGGATGAATGGAGCACTAATTCCCACCCCTAATACAGTCCAATTTCACAGCCTCATTGGCCATAATAAAACTGATCATTATAGTTAACCTTTAAAGCTGAACTGCCGCCTTAGCTTTAATTATCACCATTTGTACACTCTTCTTTGCTGAGAAAAATCCTACAATTCCCAATTCACTGCACACTGTGAATCTCTCATAGTGTGCATTAAAAGTTGCTTTATCCCCAATAGCTCTTATCTGACTTCCTGCATCATCCAGCCCCTTACAACCCAGCCTGTGGCCTAATTCTTGCAATTGATTTGACTGCAGTAGTCTTAAGCCCCGTAAATTCGGCCGGGAATTTTCGTCCGACCTGCCGATTTTCGGCTTGTTAGTATGATGCTTCCGACAACCGACTCCGACTTTTCGGCCGAAAAAAGTCTGGTGTGCAGGCACATTCCAACCAACAAAACACAACTCTGGACAAAAGACGGAATTCGTTGCATGTGTACGGGGCTTAAGTCATGGCAATCTCCATACAAATGCAGTACACATTTGAATATCCACCACTTTTGACTAGCACCTCTAGCCTGTAACTCTTTTTAGGAGCCAGCTCACTCTGTGTATCAGGGCTGAGGGTTCTTGAGAGATGTTCTGGGTGCTGGAAGTTATGTGCCTCTACCACCAGCATCCACTGGTTCCAGTGATGATGTCACTGGGTCTTAAAAAAGATATTTATAAAACATGGAAGGTTGTAGGCTCAAAATTATTTTGGTAGGTTACTTGGGCCTGTACAGAGATTCTCCATTATTGGTATATGAACCCCAAAGGTACTTCTGGCTGGTTCAGGATTTCTACTTCATATGCCATTTCTTGTAATACTCTACTTTTTGTAGTATTATTTACAAGCTTGTTTGGGCAAGCCTTTCTTATCCCAGTCATGGGACTAAATAAAATCAGTATAGAAAAAAATCCATGCCCTCTGAGGAAGTCAATGAGTAAAACATGTTAGGGAGGTCTTGTGAGGCAATCAGCGTGCCTGTTACTTCTCCAGTGCACAAGGGACCTTACCAACTATTGTGGTTGCTTGATTTTTATAGGCACTCTGACCATTTGATGCCTGATGTGTGGTATATGGGTCAGATGAATCTGACTTGATAAAATCAGTTTGTACTGACAAATACATTTTATATCAACATGCTTCCAGATCAGCATACACTACTGCCCTTTGCTACTGCTTATGTTGGTATGAATGGAACATTCAGCTTTGCACTGTGGATCTCTAATTCCTGTGTAGCACCCTTCCTAGGTAGGTGCTAGAGAGAGAGTATAGTTTTGGATCTTTTCTTCTTACCAGAAGGAATGCCAGGTAAATCTATATTGCTCTCTGCCTACCAGAAAGCAGTATCTGTTAGTGAGATCTGCCCAATGTGCTCAGCTGCAGCTCAGTTGGTCTGAAGTGTTTCACACTGGTCCAATAGGGAGGCATATTAGACAGTGGGAGGAAACCTGACAAATAAGTGAACAGGCATTTAGTACAGCCATGGTTATTGGCAAAGGAAAGTGCCTCAGTGCATGCTGGGATACTGTATAAATGCCAAGAGCACATATACTTGGGGTCTTTCAGCTTGAGAGCGGAGTCCCAGAGGGAGGCTGCCTCTTCCGCTGTAGAATTTGTCATGCGGCCTCAGGTGGTCGACCTAATGGACTAAAAGCTAGAGAGGTACTGAACCCGGAGGTCCTGAAAAGCTGACTGGAAGGGAGGCACTGGAAGGATCTGATTCTTTATACAGCGAGTACAGATCTGTGTCAAGGGGCTTGTCCTGAGGGGGGCCATCCCTTCAGCTAGAAGAGTCAGTGGATGGGTGTCAGTAAAGGTGATGCTAGAGAGTGTCTCCTGAAGATAATGTAGTTCACCAAGTCTGTTGCTGGAGAGAGAGCATGAAGAATTAACCCTTTCCATATATACGTGGCAGTATGGTTAAAGCAGTGTGGCTGCTTCCATAAGTAACCTAGTGAGGTCAAGTGAGAGTTGTCCTTATCAACTGCAAATAGTTCAAGTTGGAGTAACCCACTATTCCCTTCTCCCATCCAAGTTCCACAAAAAATACAAAAACCAAAACTGTTTATTGACTAACAAGCCATTGGGAGTAAGGGATGAATGTGTGAACTGTCCCTAAGTGACAGTCTGCATGTAATCAGAGGAGGCCCAACAAGTCATCACACAGCAAGCCCTGCGGAGACAGTGCTACATTTGGGGGCTCGTCGAGTTACAGCAGTGATTGCTACCGGCAACGGCCGAGTACTTGCCCAAATAACACTATGTCATCTTAAGCAAAGTACTGGAGTGTCAGTGGAGAAAGTAATGTCTGCTTTACAGTGATCAGTGCAAGTGTGCTTCCAAGTCCTGGTCACAGCAGTGTTTGCTATCGGCAACGACTGGAGATTCACCCAAGAAACATTATGTCTTCTCAAGTAAAGTGCTAGAGTGTCGGTGGAGAAAGGATGGACTGTATTGTAGGAGAAATCGTTTCCGCTTTACAGTAATCAGTGCACATGTGCTTTCAAGATATGGTTAAGAAAGCAGTGACCAGGGAATCGGCGCGTCAAGGGTTGTGTCAGAACATGTGCTGTGGAAGGAAATGTCTGCTGTGCAGCCGGTAACAGCCAGACAATTTCTAATAGCAGTAAGGAAGTTTGGTTGGCTTGTGAATGGAGAAGTGCAACTTGAGGTCAAGTACAGACAGAAGAGGCAGATGTATGTGTATCTGTGGCAGGGAACGCAATCTGCAATGCAGTACCATTCTTGCAGGCTGGGCAGCGTTATGGCAGCAGTGAAGGGGTTACTGCACCACGCGGGAGAGGGTGTGCCAAAGAGATCTGCCTTGCAGGAGGAGCCACCGTTGGAGAGTCAGCTAGGCTGAGGCCGTGGACAGAGTCACCGTCCACGGGCAGCCAATCCGAATGGTGGAAGGAAGCTCAGACCTCACTTCTGCCATCGGGTGTAGCTGAGGACCAGACACGTGTGTGGAGGAGCAAGATGGGGGATGCCAGAGCGAGCCGGAGAGCAGGGGCTATCCCATGTGTTGGCGGAGAACTTGCAGAGCGGACTGAATTACAGAATTCGATCCTGTTAGACACAGGGGTCCGATTGATGCCCAAGGGAAGTTTGCAGCGGAGGGGCCATGGAGCATCTTGGACTGGTATGTAGCAGATGCCTGAATGTGTCCATGCGGCTGCGAGCCTGGGGCTTGTGTGGGTACTTATTAGTTGTTGTAATATGATGAAAAGAGATTAATGTTATTTACACTGGAATTCTGTTATATTGCTAATTGTTTTTACTTCAGCAATATTTTTATATTGTGGTTTTTGGCATGTTTTTATGTTACCTAGGGTGTTATTGTAAGTGCATCACTAAGTTTTATTAGTTTGATTCACACTAGGGCTTTGTTATAAGATGTAGCACCTAAGTGTGATGAGTTTTAGATGTTAATTTAATTTACAGATGGTAGTAATTGTGTGGAGTAGGAAGAGAAATACTTTAAATAATTTATTTATACGTATCTAATTTTTTTGAAGATTTAGTAAATGTCTCATATATTTGTACAACACAGTGTGTGGCTTTAGACATTTCAAACCTATTTAATGAGAATAGTTCAAAATTAGATTTTTTTCTAACCTGATTATTCCTTGCTTGCTTTACTTTTTTGTACTGGGTCACTATCTCTTTTTCTATACTGATTTTTAGTACATCAAATAGCCTCAAGATAGGTGACATTCTATTTATCACACTATTTTACAGTCATGGCAGTACATGTACTATGCATATAATTAAATAAAGAATATGTAAATCCAACATTTTATGTTCCTGATATGTGCCTGTTGTTCCATGTACTTGAATGAAAAAGTATTCGGTTGTCTTTTTTTTTGTACCTTTGCGTGAAATCCCTAGTGTTCCTGCCAGTCCCTCTGCTTTCCTAATGAAAACTGACCACACTAAGAAGGAGGTGTTGATTTACTAAAACGGGAGAGTGCAAAATTTGGTGCAGCTGTGCATGGTAGCCAATCAGCTTCTATCTTCAGCTTGTTCAATTAAGCTTTGACCAAAAAAATCTGGAAGCTGAATGGTTTCTATGCAGAGCTGCACCATATATTGCAGTTTTTAGTTTTAGTAAATCAGCCTCACTATGGTCAGTTCCCTAGCTATGCTGGGAAATCAGCCTGCTCTGTCTTGTCCTGACACCCCCCCTGCACAACCCTTCATGAGGAAGCTCAGTTTGGTGCTGTTTCTCCTCCCCCAGCTCTTATGCAGCTGAGAACAGAGGTATTTAGATATTTTGTAATATCTATACAAAAATGTTTGCCTTTCATTTCATTTTTAAAAATGTACCCTTACATTGCTGGACTTCAAGTGGTTATACCAGGATGATATCTGCAGCCACAGGCATCACACTTTTTAGAGGCGGCGGTAGGGTCTCTGGTTAAAGCAATCCTAGCTGCTAACTAGAGGTTGGATTGCTTTTACAAGCAGTGGGAGGAGATGTTCCCCCTCCCGCTGCCTCCCGCAGCTTTCTTGGGCTCTCCTGTTCCACTGGAAGGCCCAAGCAACCAGCCTGTGCTTCCACCAGCTGATCAGAGAGCCCCACAAAGCTCAGATTGGCTTTGATTGACTCTCGGCTATGGTAACCCAGAAGCGATGACCTGCCATCACTTCCAGTTTACCTGCAAGTCAAGGACGCCATTTTATAGACCCCCAGGACTCACCGTAAAGAGTACCTGTCACATGCCTATTGCTGTCACAATGATGTTTACATTCCCTCTAACAGCAATAAAAGTGCTAAAAAAAAATGAAAGCAACTGGTTAAAAAAAAAAGTAAAGTACCTCCACCCCCTGTACTCGTGCGCAAAGGTAAGTGCGAGCGTCGGTCCCACACAAACGCAAACAGCGATCGGCCCACACATGTGAGGTGTCACCCCGAAAGTCAGATTGTCGAACGTCAGTAATTCTAGCGCTAGACCTCCTCTGTAAAGTGCTAACCTGTAAAGGCTTTTAAAGCGTCACCTATGGATAGTAAAATTTATATTGTCTGTTGCCATTGCACAGGTATGCGCAATTTTAAAGCATGACATGTTTGGTATCTATATACTCGGCGTAACATTCTCTTTTATATTTTACAAAAAAATTGGGGTACTGTATGTATTGTCTTTTTTTTTTTTGCATTAAATTTCAAAAAACTGTAACATAAAAAAAATTGCAGAACCCACCAATTTATTCTCTAAGGCCTCTGCTTTAAAAAAATATATAATGATTGAGAGTTCTAAGTCATTTTCTAGAAAAAAAAACACTGATTGTTACATGTAAACAAAAAGTGCCAGAAAATAGGTTGTTTTACAAGGTGAGGATTTGCAATCAATTTAGGCTTAAAGGAGAAGCATGGGAAAAGTAAAAAAGAAATTCATATCCCCCTCCCTGCTGCAATATTGATCGCGGCCTCTAAGCCTGAGAACTGAGCGATCACATGATCATTGATTCTGGGTCACCAGAGAGCACAAGTAAGTGCACTTCTGTGATCCAGAAGAGAAGTAAGGTCAACAAGCTTTGGCCCTACTTCTTTTTCAAAAGGTCGCTATTACAGCCCTTTTACAAATCAATGGTTCCACGTCCCTTATAAGAATATTTTTCTTCAATGGCCTGTGTAAGAACCTACCTTGTGAAATAGCAGTCTAGTTTTTGCAGGGGCCCTGAGAGCCACACAATGTGTCACTAAATGTTTTTTGTTTTTATAAATCGCTACATAGTATCAATGTTGAAAAATGTTTGTGAAGAGTATCAGGCAGATCCTGGTGATAGAAATATGGTATTTATTGGCTTATTTTATAGGGTTGTAATTATTACTGGAACAAATTTAAAATAACTCTGCTGAGTTATAGACCTGAGCTAGGATCCAAGAATCTTCATGCCGCTTAAGGAATGTGACAGTAAAATGAATCATAGATCATTGCTGAAATGACATCTTGTTCCATGCCTGTAGCCCAGATCTCTTACCACACCAAAATACAGATTTTGCTATCATTTTTCAAAAGTATAGATTAATTTTGCTCACTGTACAGTGACTTACACTTGGCTTAAAACATCTACTCTTCTGGTTTTCTTTATTTAGAGGTTTTTTTTTTTTTTTGGTTAATGTATTTGTATTTTTTCGGGAGTTTTGTTTTTTTCAGTTCTTTGTATTTGGTTTCTTTTTTTAAATCCTTTTTTGTGTGCGCTTATCATTATTATTTTTGCACTGTCAATGTAATCTATTTTAATTTAAAAATTGCCCACTTTTTTTGTGAAATAAATTATAAAAATGTTAAAGATGAATAAGGGCTGTTTTTTGGCACAAGAACAAGTCCAGGATAGGAGCCAGTCTATTGTACCTGTAAAGAGAAACTCCACCCTTACTATCACAAATAAAATGTTTAAATCTTAAAAAATGTTCGTTGAAGATCCATTTCAACATATACTGGAGCTTTAGTGAGGAGACATTTGTAATAAAGTTTTTGTAAATAGCAGAGATAAGGCCCTTCCCTATAGGATTGTTCAAACAGATATGTTCGAAAAGGCTCAAGGAATTGAGACAAGGGAAGGGGTAATGAGTGTCAAAGTGTGTTTTGATTTTCTCGTAATTAGATAACTCCGAGTCAGGAATGTTGTGGGTTTCTTTTAGTTTATTGAAGGAGAGGAATGTTCCGCCATCGTAAAGGTCTTTCAATCTGTGCAAACAATTAGTGTTCCACCAGAGAAACTGATCTGGATTCAGAAATGCCTCGCCAAATCTGGGATCGCCTAGGAAGGAGGTTGCCAAAGGTGGATTAGAGGATAAGTTTTTGAAGCCCCCTACCTTAGTTAGCCCAGACCTTTAGGGTATCGGATACAATTTTATTACGTGTTAAGATCTGTCTAATAGGGATTGTACTGTGCCAGAGAATACTAGACAACCGGTAGGGTTTAATGGCATTTGTTTCAAACTTAACCCAAGGAGGAGAATCTTTTATTATATGCCATTGTGTTATCTGAGAGAGTCTACAGCTAACATAATAGGACCAAATATTGGGGGCACCCATCCCTCCTGAGGATCGAGGATAGTATAAAATGTTTTGAGCGAATCTGGGTCTTTTGTTATTCCATATAAACTTGTTTATTGAAGATTGTATTTTGGAGATATATGTTTTAGTGATGGAGATAGGGAGAGCTCTAAACAAGTACATTCATTTGGGGAGAATGTTCATTTTAATTGCCGTTATTTTCCCGAGGAATGATAGAGGATAGGAAGACCAAGTTTTGAGGGTATTACGAATACTAGCAAATAATGGGGGTATGTTACATTCAAATAAGTTATTATATTCTTTAGTTAGTTTTATACCAAGATATGGGAGTTTTTCTGTGGACCAAGAAAAAGGATAATTTATTTTAAGTTGTAGGAGTTCTGGTTCTGTAAAATTGATAGGGAGCGCTACTGTTTTGGAAACGTTTATACCTAGACCTGAGAGGGATGCAAAATTTTCTAAGGTTTGTAGGAGAATTGGTAATGAGGAGTGGGGGTCCGTTAAAAATAAGAGAGCATCGTCTGCATATAGACTTAATTTATAGTTATCGTCTCCTTTCTTGAATCCAATTATTTCAGGGTGATTTTGTATAGCCAAGGAAAGGGGTTCAAGAGCAAGTGCAAATAAGAGGGGGGACAGAGGGCAACCCTGTCTTGTGCCCCTGCCCAGGGGGAAGAATGGGGAATTACATCCTGGTATTTTTATTCTGGTTTTGGGGCGGTCATATAACGCTGAAAAGCCATTAAGGAATTCTTTTTCAAATCCAAATGAGGGCAAAAGTTTTTGTAAGTATGTCCAAGACACACTGTCGAATGCTTTATGGATGTCCAATACGAGCAGCAGTAATTTTTTGTTGTATAAACCCGCATCCTGTATTATGTTACATGCCATTCTGATGTTGTCTGTAATTTGGCGGTTCGATATGAATCCAGTTTGAGCAGGAGAGATCAATTTATGGATGATTAAGGATAATCTGGATGCTAATATCTTACTGAAGATTTTTAAGTCGTTGTTAATGATCGAAATAGGTCTATAATTTCGGGGATGGGAGAGGTCTTTGTTAGGCTTAGGCAAGAGTATCATGTTAGCCAGTAACATTTCCTCAGGAAATTTTTTACCCTGAAAGATGTCATTAAACAGGGAAGAAAGCCTGGGGGCCAGTATTGTGGAGAATTTTTTGTAATATATGGCCGTGTAGCCATCTGGGCCAGGAGCAGAAGAGTTTCTTAGGTCACGGATGGTTTGAGATATTTCTAGCTCTGTGATAGGGGAATTTAAAGTAGCCACATCTGAGGGAGAGATTTTCGGTAGAGGGATAATATTAAACCAGTTTATGGTGTCTTGTGTGGTATCAATCACCTGGGGGGATAGTAGTTTGGAATAGAAATACGTAAATCCACTAAGTCCTTAAATATCAGAGAAACAGCACTGAAAGTTTTCACCCGCTAGTATTACACCCCAGAACAACTTAATAAATACTTTCCAGATACTCCATCAGTCTGTTTCAGGGGATGTGGTGAAATAGGTACCCTCAAACATATTTTCTGGGATTGTAATAAACTTGCTAATTGCTGGTCCCAGATTTTCTCATTAATAGAGAAATTAACAGACAAGAAAATCACTTTTCTACCACATCAATGTTTGCTGTTTCACAACATTCCAGAGATATTCCCACATCTCACAAAGCTAATCCACACCATATGTGTTGCAATGTTGTGGTCAATAGCATATCATTGGAAAGACACCGAGGTCCCATACTCCCAAGTGTTGAATAGAGTGGAAGAGATCAGGTCCATGGAGAATCTTCATCATACAATAACCAACTCTAAAAAACATTCGACCTGAAATGGAACCCATGGTTTCTTTATAAAAGCTCCTTAGTCTCATAAATCGTACTTAAATCACCATTCGTGTATACTCCATATACTAACCTTTTAACATATTTCAACCATCTACACAAAGATATACTTGATAGACCTCTAACATCGACTCCCCCCATCATTGGGAGACAGAAACCCGAATTTTTCTAATATGTACATACTTAGGTCTATTTACGGCTTTGAAGTTCTATGCATTGGTACCATCTGTAATACCCTTTTAAAAATTTTATATTTTTCTGATACCTTTATTTTTTCTATTTAAAAAAAAAAAAAAACATTTTCCAGATATATTGCCTATATTGTTAAAAAATTGTTCTACGGTCATGTAAATGCACTTGTTCACTATACTGTGAAATTCTAATGCTAACTATTGTGTCACTAATGTTGTATTTAAAAACCTTTCAATAAACGTTTTTAAACAAAAAAAAAAAATCTTAAAAAATGTTCCTGTGTAAAAGTTAAAAAAAACCATAACTTACTAGTCAATGAAGTCCAGTGTTGTTTTGCTTGTATGGAACGTTTTCCCTACACTGCTCCTCTCTGGCACCACCATGTTGAATTCATTTCCGATGCATGTGCAGACATGCCACAGGTCTACCAGACCCAGAAGATCCTTGCAGTGTGTCTGCACATGCACCGGATCCCTAGTACATGCAAAGACACACAACGGATCCCTTATTGTAATTTGACAGACATCCATGCTATTTCTGTGGATATGCACTGGCTCTTATTGAGCTCCTAATGTTCGGTTGGTATCGGGATCCATTTCTATAGCTATGATCACATAGCAGAGTGGTACCCATGCCACACCGGACCGGAAAAAAAAGGACGCAAAGCAGGGATGGCCTGTAATGTTTCTTGTTGGCACTGAACCCTGCACAGTTGTGTGATCATGGTGTTTCTGGTAGGGTGCTATACAGGTCCAGGGCAATGAACCCCAGTTGGGGGATTGAGTCCCTAAAGGCCCTTTGAGTCACAACCTGCCATAATGGGCAAATACTTGATCCCTGTTGAAAGGAGTGCATCCTGTGGTGAGAATGGTAAATATCCCTGGAAGCCTGCTGGTACCTTGGGAAGGCAATGTCCCCTCCCCCTCTCCCCCCTTGGGGCAAAAGTCAAGTGCTGCTTGACATTCCCCTGATCTGTCTACTTCAAATTACAATAAGAAAATCTGCAGAACTGTGTAACTGCTATGATGGTATACTGCTATGCTCTGTCCCTCTGATCTGCTACTCCAGCAATCTGGGCTGTGTGCCCTCTGTTAAGATGCTGCTATGCTCTGGGATGGCGCTTGCTGTACTGTATGAATGAGTAGGTGGGAGCTGAAAGTAGCTATTGATTGCTTAGGGAATACAGGGCAGGCTCACCAGCTTCTGGGATCATTGCTTGGTCACATAACCACACCTCTTGGGAGGGGGGGGGGGGTTATGGCAACTAAAAATTCATTTCCGGGAATAACTAGCACACTGTTGCTATTGCACAGTGTCCTCTCAAGCTGAATGGAATAGCTTAGCAAGTCCCATTGTTGTAGGGTCAACAGGCCATATGTCTGTTAGATGGTGGGGAGGTGGGAACATGGGGTGAAGGTTAACAAATACCCCTGTCAGGTCAAAAAGATGCTAGAAACAGGAGCAGTTTCCCTTGGAGATTTGGGGGTTTGGCAACAAAGAGTATGAACAGACCTCAAAGCCCATACCTCTAATAAGTAAAAAACAAAAACTATCATACACTTTTGGACCCCAAAGCAGAAACCTACTACTAAAAACTACTTCTACTAACTCTACTGTCTACTCTACTGTCTACCTTATAGGGCTACCACGGGAGTTCAAATATATGAAAAAGAGACAAAACAACACAGATTAAAGTCAAGGTAATCCTACAATTAAAAACAAAATATCCCCAAATTGATCCTTTAAATCAGGGGTGGGGAACCTTTTTTCTGCCAGGGGCCATTTGGGTTTTTATAAAATAATTCGGGGGGCCGTACAAAATTATCAACTTAAAAATGTGCCTATTATATTTGGTCAAGCATTTAATTAACTCACCCCTAATGTGATGGCTGCAACTGCTTCTCTTTGGTGAGGTGTGTGATGTTAGCTGGTATTGATGATGTTGCTACTCGCAACTGGTTTTCCAGGTTTGTGTCGGTCAGTCTGGAGCTTAGTCGACTCTTTGTGGTGGTAAGTTTTGAAAAGAACTGCTGGCGGGTAATGCTGGTGGGTATAGCTGGCTGGTACTGCTGGTGGGTACAGCTGGCTGGTACTGCGGGCTCAGGCTGGTACTGCTGGCTTGTACTGTGCTGTGGGTACTGCTGGCTCCGGCTGGTACTGCTGTGGGTACTGCTGATTCAGGCTGGTATTGTGCTGTAGGTACTGCTGGCTGGTACTGCCTTGAGTACTGCTGGCTCAGGCTGGTACTGTGCTGTGGGTACTGCTGGCTGTTACTGCTGGCTCAGGCTGGTACTACCAGCTAGTACTGCTGGCTGGCACTGCTGTGGGTACTGCTGGCTGGTATTGCTGTGGGTACTGCTGGCTCAGGCTGGTACTGCTGGCTGGTACTGTGCTGTAGGTACTGCTGGCTGGTACTGTTGTGGGTACTGCTGACTCTGGCTGGTACTGCTGTAGGTACTACTGGCTCTGGCTGGTACTGTTGTGGGTACTGCTGGTTCTGTTGTGGGTACTACTGGCTCTGGCTGGTACTGTTGTGGGTACTGCTGGTTCTGGCTGGTACTGCTGTGGGTGCTGCTGGCTCTGGCTGTTAATGCTGTGAGTACTGCTGGCTCTGGCTGTTACTGCTGTGCGTGCTGCTGGCTCTGGCTGGTACTGCTGTGTGTGCTGCCGGTGGGAAATACTGGCTAGCAGCGGCGCCGCGCTGGAGGAAGAGGCGATGTTTCCTGTATTGGTCACAGGCGGAGTGCATTTGATATCACTCTCCGCCTGTGACTCACTCAGACTGTCAGAACGGAGCTGGAACAACACAGGAAGCATTGGCTCCATTCTGACAGATCAGCTGAGAGACATAGACTCAGCTGCATGGGGGGCTGGACCAAATGACTTTGAGGGCCGCATACGGCCCCCGGGCCTTAGGTTCCCCACCCCTGCTTTAAATGGAGAAATGTATGAATACATCCTAAAGTATGAATATGTATGTAAACTTTCTTAAGAGAAGCATATTAAACACGTTAAAAAGAAACAATAAGGATGTAATAGCAATATAGGAATAGTGGTGGTTAAAAAAAAAAAAAAAAAAACGTAATTTACAAAAGTGAAATGTGTATTCTTGAGAGAGTAAAACAACTGCAGAACATTCAATCAAGGGTATACTGGATCATTTGCTTCATCCACAAGGACAATATATAAAACCTCCAAACCAAGTTATGGAGTACCAAGATCACACAAGGGTTCTTTACTATCATAATATTTCAAGCATGACAATTGCATTCATGAGCTGAAATCAGCAAGTTGGGATGATATAGTAAATCTGTAGTTGCTGTATGGATGTTATCCAATACATTTACACATTCCAGGTGTAAAGAAAATCTCAAGGAGAATTTAGCCTGTAATCTGTGAAGAAAGGAAATGTTCACACATATGCTTCCACAGAGACCACTGAGACTGCATATATGTGACAGAGAGCAATTGATTTACTAAAACTGGAGCACTCAGAATCTGGTACAGCTGTGCATAGAAACTAATCAGATTCTAACTTTAGCTTGTTCAATTAAGCTTTGACAATAAAACCTGGAAGGTGATTGTTTTCTGTGAAGATTTTGCACTCCCCAGCTTTATTAATAACCCCCAGTGTGTCCTTAGGTCTCCAGGTGGATTTAGCCTGTGAAAGAGGATTAGAGGATGTTGAGATAGCCATATAGTGGTTTTTACAGGGACCACCGAGACAGCACATATATAGATGTCATCAGCGTCTCACGATGCCCCCAAAGTAATGGGAAACTGGGAGCCCGTTTGATAGCTGTGTCATGACATGCTTCGGAATGATTGCAACCATACTTGTAACAGACTTAAAAGCAGATAATTACAGTGCGCATGCGTGCAGCGCCAGGGACAGTCATGTACTGACTGAGCTCCGCACGCCTTCGGCCCAATAAGCCTTAAAAAAAGGCTGTAGGGGTGCCCAGACTGGCATTCAAGCAACCATCCCAGACTTGGGAATGGATGATGCAGCGGAGGACCCCCCCCCCAGCCGCCACAGAAGTCTCAATCGGCACGGCCTTATTAGCCTCAGCTGCAGTCTTCTCCAGCCAAGATGACACCAGGACAGGGAGAATCCGTCCCAGAAGCCAACCTCACCTCATCTGGCTGGGGCTTCACAGGACAGCGCTGGGAGAGATCCCTTCTCTTCCCAATCCAAGGAGGAGCAGCCAACCATCCCGCGAGGTGAGCACCCACAGCCTTCTCCCTCATCCATCTCCCCAGAGAGGGTGTTAGACTATGCAGAATCTCCTGCCTCAGACAGGCATATGGCTGAACTTGCTGAGCCGGCCCTGAGCCAAAATAGCTCTATACAGTCCCAGCCACTTATTCAAACAACCACATATTCTGGAGACACAGTGCTTCTGGCTAGATTTTCTGTCCTTCTGCAACAAGAAGTGTCTAAGGCCTGCACTATCATTACTACTGACCTGAAGGATGATTTTCAAAGTATTGGTGAATGGCTGGACAACAATAAGTCTAAAATGGACGGAATGTTGAAGAGGGTAAATTAGAATTTAAAAAATGATATCATACCTGCAAGAGCAACTGGATCACGCCAAGATAGAAGATCTGGAAAACAGATCTAGGAGGTATAACTTTCATGTTAGGGGCCCTCAGAATCTGTGGTGGACCTAGTGGACACTATATAATCCCTGATGAAAAATCTGATAACAGATATCTTCCCTCATCAGCTAGAAATTTACAGAGTACACCACGCCCTGATGGCCCCAATACCAGATGGCTTACCAAGGAATGTGATAGTTAAACCCTGATTCTACAAGATCAAGGAGAAGATCATGATGGAGGCCAGAACCGAAGGTGACTTAACCCTCCTAGGACACACGGTCCAGATCTATGTAGATATCTCCCAAGTAACAATCCAGAAGAGGAGATCGTTGAAACCTTTACTAACTCACCTGGTCAACTGCCAAATAAAATACTGTTTGTAATTTTCCTTCTGTTTATCTTTTTCATATAAGGGCAAGTTATATCCCTTTACTAATTTTCAATAATTTCATTTTTATACTTCATAAAATACTTTATACTTTATAAAATATTTTTTTAAATACTTTAAGCTGAAATAAGTTTTTTCTATTGCCTGTCAAATGCTCTCTGAAGAGCGATCTGAATGCAGATTACTCTTCAGAAAGCACCACTAGCGTAAATGAGCCCTATAATGCTGATCTATCATGCTGCAGGTGTGTTCATTGCATGTGGCAGTGGCGTGGCCTCATTGAACTCAATTGGCCAGTTTGACAAGTGGTGCAATTATTACGTTTTTTTTTTTCTAGTAGGAATAACACTCATCTTCTCTAGAAGTTAACATGCAAATCTAATTAGAATAAAAGATGAACACTAGAAAATATGAAGTGTGAAGTTTTTCTGTTTACCTTTCACTGCCTAGCTTACTCCTGCAGAGGGCGCAATTACCCACTCGTGAAGGTATACCGAACAGGCTGCGACTGTCAGAGGACGTAAGAGAAATATGTATTTTCAATCGAAGTGTCTGAGATAAACATATTAGTCAAAACTCATGGAAATCAATTTAGGACTGCTAGTTGTAAGGGCTGTCAATAAATATTCTGACCACACAATGGAAGAGCAATTATTGGATGGAACTCTAATGCATGGACATTAATAAAGAATAATTTTGAACCTTGATTCCTAAGGAGCCGAAGTCCACAAGGCCATGAAGAGTTGACTAAAACTGGTGATTGTGAAATCATTAAACTCAACAAAATAACGAGTATACCATAATTAACATAGCATCATGAATCCAGCAACGAACAGTAACCTTCACAGTCAAATTAGCATTCATCATGATATTTAAACTATACTATGTAATTGCTACTTTAACTCACGTGTGCTCAATAAAAGCTTATAATTGAGAATTGCACTGACCTGTGTTTTAAAATTATATCTTTTTAAAGAACGATGGCATCTCAGCAATAAAATACAAAATAAATTGCCAGCCTTTTGAAATATGTAATTATTCAATGGTGTTTCTAACACTAAGCCACTGAGGAATGTATTGGGTACATACATAGCAGAGGTAGGTCATTACTCAGCATGGAGTATAAAACAGTAGATGGTCAGAGACATAGGGCATCTGAACTTTGTGGACTACACTGAGAGCAACTATAGTCACTGAAGGAAACTTGGTTTTCACAGTCAACATGGCAGCTGTACGTACCTTGGGAAGAGCTGGATTACTGGCTCTTGTTATAATTGCAACTCTGAGTCTTCAAGAAGCAGGTGAGATATTCAGGTTTATATATTATGTCAGCACAAAGAGCAAAGAGGCAACATGCATCAACTAATCAGATATGACAGCCAACATTTTAAAATCATTTTAGGAGACATCCTCCACCTGAGTTGGTAAAATAATAATATGGTTGTAGAGTATTATGCAGCAAAAATAAATCCAATGGGTCAGAGATAGAGCAGAGACACATCTAGGGACAATTCATTTATTATAAGATTGATATATTTGGTGCACACAAGCATGTTTTTATTCAGTTACTGTTGGCTGACTCACTACCTCAGCTGGATGTCTGTTTCAAATGTCAACTATTCTTTTGAAAAAAATATTGTCTAAGGTTAGTTTTAAACTTTCCTTTTGCTAGTTTGAGGTCATGCTCCCATGTTCTAGATTTTAGGTTGCTATTAAATATCAAAGAACACATTGGTGCAAAAAAGCTGGCAATATGAGGGAGATTTACTAAAACTGGTGCACACAAAATCTAGAGCAGTGGTGCATAGTAACCAATCAGTTTCTAGGTTTTATTGTCAAAGCCTAATTTAATAAGCTAAAGTTAAAAGCTGATTGGTTACTATGCACGGCTGCACCAAGTTCTATATGCACCAGTTTTAGTAAACCTCCCCTTAGGTAACATATATTTGATTTGATGCAACATTTTTGGGAAGAAAGACAATGCTATTGATGTTAGGGTGGCCATGACTATTATAAGGCTATTGCAAAAGTATGTTTAGGCATTAAAGGATAGAGTTAGGGGTTGGGGTTAGGTGGTTTAGGTTAAAGGTTGAGGTATGGGATAAGGGGTAAGGTTTGTGGTTACAAATTAGGGGTAGAGTAAGAGTTTGTGTTGGCGCTGCCTGGGGTTTGTGTGAGAAATAGGGTTAGGGTTAGAAGTTAGGTATTGTTTTGAGGTATGGCACTAGGGGTAAATGGAAAACAATGCGTTGAAGTTCAAGGTAGGAGTCAATTTCTTAATTTGAAGTTTCTTGAATGTAGAGGAACAGTTCACAGCTATTGCCAGATGACACCTTTTACATTTTAGAACACTGTACTAAGTAACATTGTTTCTGTATAGTTACTTTGTTACTTATGTACATATCATAAATTTTGTTCACACTGTAGCTTGTTATATATAATACTCTACGAAAAATAGGAAAATGTCACTTTGACATGTAATGGATTATGTAAGGCATACATTTGTTTGGTAAATTACAGCATAATTCCAGCATAAATAAACAGCGGGATTAAGAATATTTTATTTATGAATCTTTCAGCTATCAACACCTCTTAAAAATGTTTGTAGAACGTGGATGTGTTTTTCTAGTTTGCATTAGTAAGTCCAATGTTCATATTATTATATAAATGTTACACAGCTTAGTAATAAAATAAAAAAATATCAACTACTTAACAATAGTGCTGAGGCAGATTCAATAATCACCACCCACTGTATATGCTATTAATATATGAGCTGGGTGTACCAATGCAAGCACGAAAACAGCCTAATCATGCATGCTATGACAAAATGAACTTGTCCTTAATTGGATCAGCAAATTAGATAACATTAGGTAAAGTAGCTTAACCATGAATGTTATGACTGATGTTTCTTAGTAGTTATAGAACTAGATGAACTAGTTATGTATAATGTATACACATAATTTGTGTCAAAAATTTGTTACAACAAAATTAACGTGACTCCTTAATTGGATTAGCATATCAGATAACAATAGACCAAGTAGCAGAGGGCCTCAGGAGCCTCCAAAACCGGACGTATGTTCTGAAGTTCTGATTTTCTCTAAGGCAGAGATAAAGTAAGAAATACCACAATTCACAAATCATTGGCCAGGTTTCCTCCTCAGTTTTACAAATCAACAATGCCTGCAAATGAGAGAAAAGATGGCAAGGTTGCCTCTATTTAGTCTTAGATACAGCTGACATTTGTGTACCTTAATCAAACCAGGTTCAGGTGTTTAATGAGTACATAACAAAGAAAGCATATAAAAGTTGCTTATAGTCTTTGATATCTCATATTAGTGCTGGTCCACCTAAGGTTTGCTAAACATATTTGCTTTAAATAAAATTATATAGATACAATTTGAACCAAATTTCCTGCCTCCCTAGTCCCACTGCCCCTCCTATCCTAATCCACTGGCTAATCACACTAACAAGATCTGATTATATAAATCCACAAAGAATAGGTCAACTGAAAGAGAACACTCAGCATCAGTATTTGCTCAACTAATGACTAAAAGGCTAGTGCTACTTTTTTACCTATTTTAGTTGGTGTATGAACTTTTCCACCAATAAAATGCACCAGCTGTGCAGTGACTGTAAGAAGGAGGAATACACCAATTGGTTCTTTTAAGAAAGCTGTCATTCAGGAACCTTTTGTTATTATATACATAATGGGTATAAGTCTGTGTGCTGCCTCTGACAGTTTTACCCCTCCAGCCCTAGACCTTGGTTGGCTATGCAGAAATCTGGCATGGCATGGACTATTCAGACAAAACTAACACATTTAAATAGATTTTGTTTATCGTTGTGGTACCCAGACTGTATGATAAAACTATTTTAACAGTTTTCCTGTATACTGTAAAGAATATATAAAAAGTCATTTCTATGGATCGGTCCCTAGAGAAGAAGAAATGTTTCCTTAGGGAAGATACTGTTCCAGGCTCCTTTCAGTGCGGGCAATGCATCTGAAGGTCTGAGCAAATAGCCACAAAGTCTCTTCTAAAATGGAAGATCTGCTAATCTGAACTCTGATCCCATTAACCGGTTGCTGCCTGGCCTATGGCAGAATGACGCTGGGGCCAGCCTCTCATCCTTTGGGGTGGACGTCATTTGGGGCCATGCTGCGGCGCTGCAGCCGATGACTGATCACTGTAATGGATCAATAAGACCAATCACAGCAGGTCATATGACAGTTGTGAACAGTGGATGGATTTCTTTCCAGCCATTCAGTACAATTGTGTTTCTAGTTGTGATTGGTCACAGTGATTACATGGTAATGACTGGGCCAATCACAGCCCATCTGTAAACTGAATGAATCAATTTCATCAAGTAAAATGCTTGCATATAGCAATGAAATTCATTGCTATAGGCAAACATAATATATAAAAAATAAAAACAAAACAAAAAATACTAATCATTTCTCCAGAGTAGCACAATGTTTCTATGGTAACATTATATTGCTCTGGTCAAAGTGTGTTAAAAAAAAAAAAAAAAAGTAAAAAACAAAATTGCAAAAAAAAAAAAAAAATATTAATATTATTATTTTTTTTGCACTGACAGTATGTTAAAAAAAAAGGTCTTTTTATGTTTATTTAGCAAAAAAAATAGAAAACCTAGTGGTGATTAAATATCACCAAAAGAAAGCTCTGTTTGTTTGAACAAAATGGTAAAATTTTCATTTTGGTACAGTATTGCATGACCATGAAATTTTCATTCAAAGTGTGACAGTATCGAAAGCTGAAAATTGTCAGGAAGGGGGTTAAAGTGCACGGTATTGAAGTGGTTTATGGAGATCACACGACTAAACGCCTAGGCCTGAAAGTACATTTTTTGTGGCCAGCACTGAAAGGCTTAGTTATTATTTATAAAGAGACACTGTCACCTTGCCTATTTTTATTAGTATTAATAATAATAATTAAAAGCACGCGATTGACCAAGTATGAAAAAATATGATATAAACTATTTTGACTATTTTTGTTTTTTTTTTATTGTTTCCAGTGTGAGGAATATATGATGATATGTATTACTGTGTACAATTGTTTCCTAAGAGTTTATTTATTATATTAATTTATCAATACTCTGTTCATTTACTTTGTATTTTGCAATTCATTTTTCTTACAGAGGCCCAGAATAATGGTACTTATACAGGTATGTATTCATATTTTCTTTACAAATGTGATTTACACTAAATTTTGCTAGGTGCAGAGCACATTGATGTGGCTTCTCCCTTTGCATGTGCTTCACTTTATGCCACACACTAAACATAATTAAAGTGGAAGTAAACTCTCCTATCGTTTTCAGCCATGGAAACTGCCATCTTGGCCTCTGTTTAATCTTCAACTGCCACAATGCCGCACAAGTGATCAGTTATGACTCCAGCCATTGGATGGTTTGACAGTTTGTTTGAGAGCACAACCAATGTCACAGTTACCTTTCCGGCACGTACCAGGAATGTAGCTGTTTTTTAAACTGTTAACTCGATGGGTTTACTTCCTCTTTAAGAAAGAGAGATAAAATGTCCTTGTTTTGGTTTTGCATACAACTGTCCTTGCTGGAGATTTTTAAGTGAAACCAAACCCATTAAATGAATTGCTTTCCAAAATAGTTACATTCAAGGTATGCAGGTGCCTTTAGCCAATCATGGCTCAGGGGCGGCTGCCGTGCACTGTGTGTAGGATGAGATAGAATTTAGTTAGTTCGGCAGGGAGAGTGTGGTCAGCTTAAGCAGGTGGCGTAGGTGGTAGAATACCAGGCTTGCAATTGAGAGGTTGGTGGGTTCAAATCCCTTGGCCAGCGGGTGATTTATAAGTGGAATTCCTTCAGGAAGAGTGTAGTGAGTTCAACCACTT
Source organism: Pelophylax lessonae (assembly GCF_965119305.1). Classification (NCBI taxonomy): domain Eukaryota; kingdom Metazoa; phylum Chordata; class Amphibia; order Anura; family Ranidae; genus Pelophylax; species Pelophylax lessonae. The sequence continues at coordinate 89,247,335 of NC_138774.1, forward strand.
GCCGACTGCCGCACGAATATATACTGCAGCAGTCAGCCCCTCACAGGCAAAGTGACGTATGGGTACACGTCACTAGCCTGTGAGGCTCTAGGGAGCGAGCGCACGCCGCCGGAGGTGCGCTCCCGCTTGCTCACGGACCCCCCGTGCGAGTGAGCGGCGGACCCGATGTCCGCCGCTCATTCGTGATCGTCGGTTACTAGTGTAAACAAAGCCGCCTGTCATTCTCCCCTGTGTAACAGCAGAGATCATACGGTCCTGCTATGTAGGACCGTAGATCTCTGCTGTTACATGTAAAGCCACATCCAATCACAGTTAGAAGCACGCCCCTAGGGACACTTAACCCCTCCCTCTCAAATAAAGTTAACCCCTTCCCTGCCAGTGTCATTTTTACAGTAACAGTGCATATGTATAGCACTGATTACTGTAGTAATGTCACTGGTACCCCCAAAAGTGTCAAAAATGTCAGTCAAGGGTCTGATCTGTCCGCCGCAATGTTGCAGTCCTGCAAAAAAAAAAACGCAGATCGCCGCCATTACTCGTTAAAAAAAAAAAAACAATAAAAATGACAAAAATCTTTCCCTTAGTTAATAAACGCAATAACTTTTGTGCAAACCAATCAAAATACGCTTTTTGCGATTTTTTTTTACCAAACATATGTAGCAGAAAACAAATTGGCCTAAAATATTAAAAAAGTTTGATTTTTACATTTTTTTGGGGGGAATTTCATATAAAAAAATGTGAAAAATATTATTATTTTTGCAAAATTGTCGCTCTTTTTTTGTTTATAGCGCATGATCAAAAAATCGCACAGGTGATCAAATACCACCAAAAGAAAGCTCTGTTTGTGGGAAAAAAGGACGTCAATTTCATTTGGGTACAGCGTCGCACGGCTGAGCAATTGTCCGTTAAAATCACGCAGTGCCGAATCGCAAAATAGGCCCTGGTCAGGAAGGGGGTAAAATCTTCCGGGGCTTAAGTGGTTAACAGAGCAGTGTAGTATAGTTAAAAATACATTGTGGACAGGGAGAAAGATTTTTTCTTTTTATAGTTTGTCAAGATCAGATGCAGTGCAGTGTATACCACAAAGTTATTTTTATATATATATATATATATATATATATATATATATATATACACTTCAGTTTATGTCAGTATTGCTGAAATAAACAGTGTGGGGTCCCCCCCAGTCCATACCAGGCTCCTCAGGTCTGGTATGGATTTTAAGGGAAACCCTGCGCCAAAATACAAAATAAAATGGCATGGGGTTCCCCCTAAAATCCATACCAGACCCTAATCCAAGAACACATCCTGGCTGGCCAGCATGGGGGTGGGGGCAAGTGAGCGCCCCCCCTCTCCTGAACCATACCAGGCCACATGCCCTCAACATTGGGGGGGGTGGGTGCTTTGGGGCAGTCAGTAATTTATTCACTGCACCTGAGCAGTGCATTATGGGGCGCTCGTGACGTCAGATCCCTATAAAAGAGCTGTTAAACTCAAACAGCTCATTAGTGCGGGAGGCGTCTTGAGAAGCAGGAGCTTCTTTTTTTTTTTTCTATTTTCCAGTTGCGGGCGGGCGGGCGAAGTGATCATTGAAGGACACTATTTTTTAATTTTTTAATAAAGGACTTGAACAAAACCGGCTTTTGTCTTTATTTTTTTGTACATTTTTTTGGTGAATGTATCGATGTACCCGATATCCATTCACATAGGGGGGGGCAGGATCTTAGGGCCCACTTGTTAGAGGGGGCCTCCAGATTCCGATAAGCCTCCCCCCCACAGACACCCACAACCACAGCCCACGGTTGTCTGGAAGAGGCCCCTGTCCCTATTAACATGGGGGCAAGGTGCTTTGGGGTGGTGGGGCCAGCCAGGTTGTGTGCTCGGATAAGGATCTGAAATGGATTTTATGGCTGTGTGCTGAGTTATTTTAAGGGGACAGCAAATTTACACTGTTATACAAGCTGTACAACTGTTATACAAGCTGTAGCAAAGTGTCACTTCTTCAGTGTTGTCACATGAAAAGATAAAATAAAATATTTACAAAAATGTGAGGGGTGTACTCACTTTTGTCAGATACTGTATATATAGATAGCGTACTCAAAGCTATAGTATTGCCATATCGAGAGGGAGAGGAAAGAACACTCTCATGGTGCAGTATTTCAAATTATTTATTTGGTGTTTGAGATACGTCATTTCCGGTCAGCTGGAACGCAGATGGAGTGCAAACCAGTGATTCCTATACAATACATGCTGATCCCTGTCTTCTTTGATGTAAGTGCAATACAACCTTCTTTTTTGAATACGCTATCTATATATATATATTGAATGGATGACAGCAGTGGTTTGAATTCATTCCTGTGCCCTCACGTATGACATCTTGGATTTTCCCATATGGAAAAATATGACGCCTGTAATAGGGGTCAAATAAGTGCATTTTGTGTCTGCATGCTGGTGGAGAGGAATCTTTCCTACACTCACTAAGGACGTTATTTACATTTGGGATTTATACATGGACTTCACAACTTTTATTTACTTTGTTTAATTTAAATGAAGATGTATTTTCTTGTTTTATTCACTATGGTGATGTGTAATTTATGATATATGAGCGCCGTTCCTTTGTTTCTTTTAACAAGTTTTAATGTAGATGGGGTAATGGTAATCAACTGCTTTCTTTTGTTCAGCCCCATGAAAAATCTAAAGTTAGTCATAGATGGTTGAGCAGGGACCAGCTAAATTTTGATCAGTGTGATCAGCTATTCCTGCTCGAAAGAAGTCGACCGGTTGATCAACTTCTGTCAAAGGCACAAGGCGGATTACTGTTGTTGTTTAGTGGCTGCTGCCAATCAGCCACTAATCAGGGCCATCTTACCAAATGGGCATGCTGGGCAGTTGCCCAGGGGCCTCACTTGCCCGGGGGCCCCCACCTGCCCAGCGACCCAGCCAAGCATTAGTCCCGATTCTGGTGTGCATCCTGCTGCCGAACTTAGCAGGTGGCAAGCGCCTGCTGGCCCTGTGCTGCTGTCAGACCACTTGGGCCATGGAGGGGGAGCCCACAACTGCAGGAATGCCTGTCCACCTCCACGGGAACAGGCACACACAGGACAGTCGAGTCTGACTCCCGCCTGTGTGTGTGTTCACCGGACCCAGCCACCAAACTTGGAAGCTGTCATTAGCCTGGCTCTGCTGTAATATAACCTTATCGATAATCTGCATTTTTATTCTCATAAGTGATTTTGTAGGCAGGGCCCCAATGCACTGCATTGCCCAGGGGCCCTTTAATGCTTAAGATGGCACTGCCACTAATCAATGTATTCTGACAGTGGGGGGTCAGTGTATCTGTAGCTGATCAGACTCCTGAACTTCTAAGGCTTTTCCAGAACTGCATCGGCCTCTTATTTGTACTATATATGTGATATTTGAGTATTATTTTAATATTTATAATAATTTCTACTGTTAAATAAAAAAATATTTATCAATACAGAAAATTCTGTAAATATACTTATTGTTGCACATTTCACCTTTTCTAGGTACACCCAGGTGGGCTGTTGCTGTCATTGTAATGTTAGGCATAATCTTGGGCTTGTATTTGCTCAGCTGCTGCTTAGTGGTAAGTTGTAATACTTATTGTGTATATCAGAACAAAAAAAAAAAAAAAACATGCAGTACATTTCTGCAATACATATACATTTCCCCATGGCTTATCCTTTTAAAGACCCTTCAAGTACTGAATAATGCCTGTTATCTACCAGAAATGCAACTAATTTCCTTTTGTGGGCTTACAACACACAAAGTTTTGTGGGCTGAAATCTCAGCCTTGCCCATTTTTTATTTTTTTTTGCTAAACTACTGAATTCCTCTTCTTGTTTTTTTTTTTTTTTCATTTCCACAACATATAGTTGATGTGATCTGTAGTCCAAGATAAGAAATAGGAGATAACATAGGAAGTATGTCTAAGCCATGAGACAGAAAGGGGGAGGGGTTTAGGGGTAATTTAGTGTGCCCACTCCCTTGCCCTACATTAGCAAAGCACAGGTTCATCCTAAAATACTACTAGCTTAAGGATGGTGACAATAATGTTTTTTATTTTATTTGGTGTGTATTGAGGAGAGCAGAGAATGGGAACTCTTTGATAAAATAACATGTGAACAGAAAATAATGTTTTCAAAAAGTAAAGATAACTTCAGTAAGATATAAATTATTGTAGCTAGTATTCATAAATGCATAAAGTGGTTCTAAAGGCAGAAGTTTTTTTTTTTTTTTGCATTCTATGCATTAGGATAAAAAAAAAAAAAAAAAAACCTTCTGTGTGCAGCAGCCCCCCTCAACCCCCCTAATACCAGTTGTCCATCAAAGTCAGTGAGTCAATAAGGAGAGAGAGGGGTGCACTCAGCAGGAGGGAGGGACCAGGTATGCTGGCGAAGGACCCAATAAGAGGTAGATCTGGGCTGTTCTGTGCAAAACCACTTGACAGAGAAGGTAAGCATAACATGTTTGTTGTTTTAACCAGAAAAAACAAGATTTTAGTATCCCTTAAAAAATATTTCTTAAAACAAACAGTGAATTGAAGTTAGTATAAGGCCCCGTTCACATCGGGGCGACGCTACTTAACATAACATTGAAGTCTATGGCGATCGCCTCCTGGTCGCCCCAAAGAAGCTCCGGACCCTTTTTCTAAGTCGGAGCGACTTGTGTCGCTCCTATTAGAACGGGTCCGCAGCTTCCCTATGGGAGGCGACCTGCGGCGACCTGTGAGGCGACCAGGTCGCCTAACAGGTCGCCTCAGTGTGAACCGGGGCTTAACCTCCTGCAGTATCTATAGAGCAGAGCTCAAAAGGCACAAGCCAATGCTGATAAGGAAAGAGGAGGGTTAAAAAATGAGGTCATAAGTGTGCCATTTCTCCTTTCACTGTCCATTCTAAGGGTGGGGGTTCAGAGAGTCCTGTAAGTGAAAGTGAAACTGCAGGGCAGAAAGATTAGGTCTCTTCCTCTGCTAGGCAGAAGTGTACTGTATGACAAAACTCTGTAAAGCTTACGCCTGGATATACAGAAATACATATAATTTTGGCAGGTAAAACAGCTCTTATATATTTATTTCAACTATGTATTTAGCAATTTGCCATGGAATTTAGCTTTTATGCCCCCTTTGTCCAAAATGATTCCATACAGAAGATAATCATGAGATTAAACAATGAAAAAAAAAACAAAAAAAACTTGTCTAGCTAAATTAATTGGGTCCGTTTAATTATCTCATAATAGGTGTGATCATATGACCATTATTTGTTTTGTTATTTTTCAGCCCGTAATCATGTGTCTATGCAAGAAAGGTGGTGGTGACGGATGCCAGAGTGGATTCTCGTATGGAAAATAAAGTTCAAGAACTTTGACTTGTGATGGCGAAACATCTTATTCCACCCTTGTATGGGAAACGATCTAAAATATCTGCAACTATATCATATAAGTCCTTACTTTGAAAAAAATGCTGAAATATAGACCTAACAGGTTTTGTAGACGAATGAGAAGTTATTTATGTGCATAATTCTGCATGACTCCTGAACAACCGATACATAAATAAACAATGAAATAATATTTCGTTAGTGATTTTTTTTTTTCATTTTTCTCTGTTGTCATTTATTTCTATTTTGGAGGAGAAAGACATTAGACTGGAAACTGTTTTGAACTTTATATAGTAAGGAAAAGCAATATTTTACAGCGATAGGAAAAATGAACTGAGCATTATGGGTTATTGTAGATTCTACTTAGCTTTGCCCTGCCCTAGTGGAAAAACTCAGAACATTTTACAAAAAATCAATGTTTCTAAAGTGTAATTTAGCTATTATTTACTGGTACATCACTGATTGTGTTGTATATTTTCCACTTTACAAATACAAGAGGTACCGGTAATTTATTCCTTACTGCAGTTTAGGTGCTGTGACAGTGCTGTGCCATGCTACTGTGCCAGAAGGGTTGAATGTTACACAGGGTTCGCTTTCTTTCAAGTTAAAGGGCTCCAGATTGTCAGTTCTGAGTGAAGGTTTTGCAGTTTTTATTTAGGAATTGTATTTCTCTCATACACTCAATGTACATCATATTCCTTTTTTTTTTTTTTTTTTTTAATAAACATAATTTATTTATTTAGCAGGGGTTTCCCCCAGACCTGCATATCAAAAAAACGAAAAAATAAATAAAAAATGTATGAGGCTCACAAATAATAATATAAGACCAACTAACTTTTTCCGTGGTGTCAAGGTAACCAACAAGGAATATAGAGAAAAAAAGAGATCCCCCCACTCAAGTTGAGCAGGGTAAATAGCATTACATAAATGACAACCGTTGCTTAATCGCTATAAAAATATAATTTATTTGGTGGAATTAGGGTACTGGATACATCTATATTACATTTTTTGCAATTATATGTATGCCCTTTTTGACTTTTTCTAAACTTTTTTTAAACTATTAAAATAAATGCTATTTTTTTAGTGATCAAGCCACAATTGTCATTTATGTAACCACTATTTACCCTGCTCAATGTAAGCGTGGAACTCTTTTTTTTCTCTATATGTTCTCTGGGACCTGTAATGTTTTTCAAGGGCTCATCCATGGTAAAAAAAATTAACAAATGCTAAACTGAAGTGTATTTCCTTATTCTTACACCTGTAGATCTGATTAGGTTACACCATTGTTTAGGATGAAAAAATGGCAAAAGTCCACCAAGTTCCTTCTCTAAGCGTTGGCCAGAAGAAAAGCAGAAAAATAAAAAAAAAAAACGTGGCCCAAAGGACCCTTTTATAAGTGCATTCCTAGGATATCAATGTATCCATTTACATTTTCATCTACAATATTTATGTGCTAAACTGAAATATTTGTCTGGAGTGCTATCTCAGCTGAAATACTACATATTAAAAACTGCAACAGAAACAAAGAGTGTCATGCAAGTATAAATTCCTCAGTAATCCCTGTAAACCTTACAAGTGTCAAGTGTAAATCCTCCCACAAACAATTATTAGTGACTGCTATGTGAGTATAAACTATAAAACCAAAGTTATTCAATTACCTGTGGTGCAGTCGGAGATCATTGAGTGTAACTGTCCATTGATTGTTAATGATATCAACATGACTGCAAACGTTTCGTTTGGTAAAGCTGGAATTTGGATTTTTTCTCTTATCCTCAGTCTCGGCCTCCATGAAACAGGTCAGATATCAATGTATTTACACATATATATGGTCCACTGTATTTTAGGTGTTTGTGTCATGCTGTCAATATATTGTATCTAGGTTTATATTACCAACTGGATTATCTGAATCTATAGTTGATTATGCCATGCTTGATTTGCTCCAACTGGAGAGGTCTGTTTGGCAGTCTATGCCTGATTCCTGCAAGGTTCCTTTGGGTGTGATAACAGGCACTTCATCAGATTTTCTTACTAGTTGAAAAAAAGTTTTTTGTTCCTATTCTAGCTTTGTTGAGAGAACTGAAGGAAGTGTCTAGCTACTCTTCTTCAGCTATTGGTTGAGATGTAACATACAGAGACAAGGTTCCCAAAGGTTTTAGGCTGGGTTCACACTGCTGCGTGGAGCAGCCTACAGCAGGGGTCCGTTGCGTCCCTATCCTCCATTTCAGGGACGGATATTTTTTGGCTTGATTTGGACCTGAAATGGACCAGAAGATGCACAGAACTATTCTACAAACGGCTCCGCAGCTGTCCTGGAGCTGTGTGAGCCAGCTCCATTGAGAGCGGGACACAGTCTCCTGACATGCAAATTGAATGTGCAGCAACCCAACCTTAAGGATATCCAAAAGTCTCACCACTCAACATTGTTGGTGTGTCCATACATGCTTTGATTTTCTGATTCGATTGATGCGCAACATTATCAAAATTATGTAATCCGCAAACAATCGAATAGCCACAACTTTACTTATGATCGATTTAGACTCAATTTTGATCGGAGGTGATCTATCGTGCAATGAGATAACATGGTGTAAACAGAAATGCAATTGATAATTTACAGTTGTAACTTACAACCATATCTTAACAGTCTATCAAAATCCATGTAGATTATTATTCCTATCAAAGGAGATCAACCAGAAAAGAAAATGATCAATTATCAAAGTGTGTATGGCCACCATTGGGGAGGCATCAACCTGTGGCCATTTTTATCCTCCCCCTTCATCCCTGACCATGTTACCAAGTGGTTAGGTTATCATTAGAAATGTGGCCAGTACTGGAGAGAAAGTGGAGCCAACGTTTATTGTGGAAAGCATTGTGACCCTTATATTACTCCAATCTCATGCTTTTAATTATTATAGAACTGGTATAATAGGGAAAGGTTATGTGTAGAGTACCTGCTGTCGTTTTTTTTTCCCACTAACTGCGATGTACTGAAATGTCATTGACTGTCACATGTTACTTCATTTTGTCACCTTGCCATTGTCCCTTGCATACCCGCTAAATAAAAACAGACCTAAACTCACATGCTGACCATTAACATATAATTAGCAGAGCCAACTCAACAAAATGAACAATATTGTTAAATATGAAGCATGAGTGTGAGGCTAATAGCAATACATGAAAACCTCAGCAATGCCTTATTAACAGCTGATTAAGTAAAACTATTGCATAATAATTATACAGATTTTTTCTTTCTCACAGAGGCTCAATCTAATACAACAGCTACAGGTATGTTTTTAGATCTTGGTATGCTTATCTACATAAAGTATTGTAACTCATAAATGCTAAACTATTATAAAACAAATGCATGTGTTACCCACTAGCCAATAATCTAACTCTCTAACAAATTATTTCAGACATCACCAACTTCTTTACCTTTCCTTTCCTAAAACTTTGATCTAGATTTGATCTGGAGAATATGCAAATTCTGTAAAGAAACCAGTAATAATGGGCCAAACACTCTGGTTAATAGCACACACGCAACCAGAGTTCTGTTTACTGGGATTCGAAACTGGATATACACTTTGCTATTAAAAAGGCTATTTGAAGGGTGCACTCAAACCAAAAGTGACATTTTAATTAACGGATGATCTTGGTGAGCAGAGTGACACCCTAGGTTCTTATACAGTATGTCCATGAATGCTCCTACAGCACATTCTCTGCATAATTCCTGACTGCTTTCCACCTGGGAATTCTGGGTATACCTATGCACCTTTGTATTTTACAGCTTTTCCTGTTCATCCCCATAATATGAAATAACTAAAAAAATCAGCAGGGAGCATGGGAGCCTGGAAACTGAATCCTGTAAATGGTCCTACAGCACAATCTCTGCATAATTCCTGACTGCTCTCCACCTGGGAATTCTGGGTGTACCTACTCACCTTTGTATTTTCCAGATGTTCCTGTCCATCCCCATAATATAGAATAACTAAAAACAATTAGCAGGGAGCATGGGAGCCTTGGAACTGAGTCAATAAAGTCCTAGAGAATAATAAGGACTTATTGGTTAGTTCTAATATCCCCAAATATTCGTTTTTGGTTGGCTGGCCCTTAAAGTTAACCTGTTTCCAAGCTAAAAACTTTCAAATATTTACATATTTGTAGCAAGTAGTAAATGTGTTTTAAATTAAGCCCTCACTGATCTCTTTAGCTGCAAGCACAGTGGAACAATTAATTCTCAAATCTCACAGCAGAAGCACTGAATTTGTTTAGGTTCTCAGTGTCATTCGAAGGTTGCTAAGTCATTGGAGGGGGGAGCAGGGCAAGTGGAGCTGCTGAGTCACTGCTAGAAGGAGGGTACAGGGGGAGCATAGCTGCTGAGGCACTACTGGTAGAGGAGGGAGCAAAGATGGCTGAGCAGCTGCGACAACGACTTGGACTTTAGTGCTTCTGCTGTAAACCTTGAGGATTAATTGTTCCACTATGCCTGCAGCTTCAGAGGTCAGTGAGGGATTATATTAAAACTCATTTAAAGCCCTTTAAGTATATTAAATGCCCAACTTAAACTTATAAACATAGAAATAAAATATTATAATATAAGTGTTTCTAAGATAAAATTAATTACCACATTATATAGTTGTTTTTAGTCTACTCCTATTCATTTGAACAATCTTGAAGTTTGACAACTTACGTTTTTAAGAATCCCACAAGTTTACTTCCTTGAATTTTCATTCGTCATGCCCCGTGTTACAGATTTCAAAGAGCCTGCTTTTGAACTACATGAAGGACAGTCAGCATGGGATACACAACCCAACATATAGGTTCAATAGTCCTTAGAAGCGAAAGTAAACCAAAGAAATAAACAGAGGGGAAGTCGCAAAAATGCAGGAAATCCAGGAAGTTGTTGAGAGAAATGACGGGTAGATAAGCTCACAAGAAATATAACTTTTTAAATAAACCTTTATTGGATTGTCAAAAATAACTAGTTTGTATTTTTATTACAATGATGATTTTTTTTTAAATAAAGATCTATGCTGTTAGTTTAGAACTCCTTTAAAACTTGATGGACCCAAAATGCATTAGGCCAGATTTTCATGTTTGCGCTACAATTGAATGGCATCTTAATGTACATGCCCAATGCACCACAATGGACCTGAGTTTTAACGCACCAAAGTGTAGGATTGTGAACCATCTGCGCATTGTGTTATACTTAAAAAAGCTACTTTGTGTGTTGTCAATGCATGTTAATGCACTGAATAATGCACCAGAAATATGTGAATCTGTCTTTTTAGTTTTCTTTTACTGGGAGAGAAATATGTAGGCTGTCGGTAAAGGCCTACTTTCCTGGTTGGCTTCAATTTTCTGGGTCATTGACTTGAAACAAGAATGTAGCAATTGGCATCAGAGCAAGCAGAACTCCTTTTCCAGGTCAGGGACTCATAATATTGAAAACAGGAGGTCAGCATGTCAACTGGACAACAGTTTACGCTCACAGTAACTGCAAAATATATTGTAACATTCAGTGCCTGATTTAAACCTTGGGGGGCCCAGGGCATTTCAAGTTCAGGGGCCCCTCAACATAGTAATTAAATTATATGACAAATAGTCATATAGTAAGTGAACTGAAATTAATGATAAACTGCATTTATCCAAAAAAAATAAAAAAAAGTTAGATTCAGAAGAAGTCTGAGGTTTTTTTCAATTTTTTTGACTGTAAGAATACGCATTACACAGATAATTGGAACCGGCAGGTCATACATCACAGTTATGCATTACACTGCAATATTTGCAAAAATATTTCTTCCTGCATTTAGCATCAGCAAAATCATTAACTAAAGCCTTGTACACACGTACCGATCATCGGCCAACCGATCGGCCGTCTTTTGTCCCCGGGCTGTCGCGTCCGCTGAAAACTGCTAAAGACACAAAATTTGGCCGCCGACTACAGCCGACTGCAGAAGTGATGTCATGTGATGGTTAACTTTCCCTGTGTTTTTTCTTTTCTGAGCATGCCCAGTCTTGCAAATCTGCTGTCTGTCGGCCGAAATCTGTATTGACTGGCGAACAATCGGCCGCTCTGGTGTCGGCATACAAAAAATACAAAAACACTGTTACTGTAAAAATGACACTGGCAGGGAAGGGGTTAATTTTTATTGGTGATCAAGGTTAATGTATGCCTGGTGCTTACTGACGTGTGTGGGGGGAGGGGACTGTGTGACACAGGCACAGATCGCAGGTTCAGCTATGCTGAATCCTGCAATCTGACCCTGTCTGTCACTTAGGAGATCCGCCCGCTTTGTTTACACAAGCAGGTGGATCTCCACACTCGATCCCCGACGATCGGGGAAGAGCGGCGGTGATCACCGCCGCTCCTCCCCGGCCCGACTCCCGCTGTAACTGAATACAGTGGGAGCGAGCCTCCAGCAGCGCGTGCGTGCCGCCCACAAGGGGAGGAGTACAGCGACGTAGGTCTACGTCGCTGAACAATAACGAGCCACATTGCTGCAGTAGCAGTGGTTAAAGGGGCTTTTATTCAGAGTTAGCTTTGCTTTGTTTTGGAGGTATGAGATATCCCAGGATGCACTGGGGCACCGGAAAGTGAAGCAGAAGATGACATTTGTAGTCACTTCCAGTTCATGTGTATATATTCTGAGAGTGTCTGTGCAGACATCACATCTGGTGTGCAGCATGGAGCAGTGAAAGGTAAACAGGGTCCAAACCGGAGCAAAGTAATCCGATGGCATAGATCTAGGGCCCCCTCTGGAAGGGGGGCCCTGAGCAATTGCTCCTTTAGCCTCCTTATACATCTGGTTCTGGTAACATTGAGTAACAAAAAGTATTTCTCATCTGAAGGTGTCCCCGGATGGGGTATTGCACTGCTGGTGTTAACGTCACTGGTGCTGGCATGTATCCTGTGCAGTCTTGTCTGCTTGGTAAGTTCATACTCTTCATGAAAGCTATTTATCATATTTTCTGTCTTTTTTGTTCAGATTCTAGTATGCAGGGTTCTGAGATGTTGGTCTTCTGTTCTTTATGTTACTTTATTGGGTGACTGCTAAAGTTTTTTTTACAGAAGTAGTCGGCTACACGCTTTATTACAAGCTGTGCTTTGCGCATAGCCAAGTGCACAGTGTGCCACAACACCAGCACTGGTGTCTGTTATAGAGGCTTCTTCGATGTGGCAAGGAGAGCAAGTACAGGACCTACTGTACTTTCCTGGAATAGCTAAATACAGCTTTTTTGGGAAAATTTTAATCAACTAAGTACACAGTTAGAGCCTTATGTGTAGAAGTTGAAAAAACATTTAGCATCCAAAAGTATAAACATGAAGGTGCCCAGAGCTAGGCTTTAACCACTTCTGGACCGGAAGAATTTGCCCCCTTAATGACCAGGCCATATTTTGCAATTACAATTGCGCGGTCGTGCGACGCTGTACCTAAATAAAATCAATGTCCTTTTTTTCCCACAAATAGAGCTTTCTTTTGGTGTTATTTGTTCACCTGTGCGATTTATATTTTTTTGCGCTATAAACAAAAAAAGAGCAACAATTGTGAAAAAAACAATATTTTTCACATTCTGGCTATATAACATTCCAAAAAAAAATCTAAAAATCAAAATTTTTTAATATATTAGGCCAATTTGTTTTCTGCTAGATATTTTTGGTAAAAAAATTGCAATAAGCGTATTTTGATTGATTTGCGCAAAAGTTATTGCGTCTACTAACTACGGGAAAGATTTATGTCATTTTTATTGTTTTTATTTTTACTAGTAATGGTGGTGATCTGCGATTTTTTGTGGGACTGCGACATTGCGGCGGACAGATCGGACCCCTGACTGACATTTTTGATACTTTTGGGGGACCATTGACATTACTACAGTAATCAGTGCTAAAAATATGCGCTGTTACTGTAATAATGACACTGGCAGGGAAGGGGTTAACAGTGTGGGTGATCAAGGGATTAAATGTGAGCCTAGGGGAGTGATTCTAACTGTGGGGGGCGTGGCTTGTGAAATGACCATAGAGACATGTGATCCTATATAGAAGGATCACAGGGGTTCTATGATCAGTCCATGGAGAAGAACGGTCAGCTGTGTTTACAACAGCTGACTGTTCTTCTCTCTCAGCGGGGAACGATCACAGGTGTCAGGCGCCAATCAGAACAGCCTGCCCGCTGCATCGGCTTCCCCACTGATGATCGGGGGCGGGATTGTGCTGCTGGCGCCGTGCGCTCGCCCCCTAGTCCCCTGCACGCGACCGACGGTTTGCCCAGGAGCAGCTGCCTGCCGCAGTATAACTGCGGCGGGCAGTCGTAAAGCAGTTAATAATATTTGTTAATAGCTGATTGCTAAATTGGTAATTGCCAAAGATTTCTAAACACTATTATTGTCTCTTCTAGCCTCTTGTCTGGAAATACATCGGTCAAGATTCCCATCGAAAGTAACATGGAGTATACCAATAGAAATATGTGTATTCTTTCTTCTTTGCAATAGATTATATTTACAAATAAGTAATAAAGAATACCTGTGAAATATTTAACTGAATAGACTGGCATAAATGTGCTGTTTTTTTGGGATTAATACAGGCATTGAGGAGGTAACATATCGTCTCCTTGCTCCCTGTTAACTATCCTCTGAAAAATAAATCCACCACAGATCCTTTTTCAGATGGGCAGCAAGGGTTGCCATTAGTGCAAATGATCCCTAACTGGTATTAAGTTCAAATACTCATAATTTACATTAAACACTTAACGACCACCCTATAACAGATATACAGTACTGCTACAGGGCTTGCGTTATGCACAGGATCAAGTATACATACGTGATTCTGCATGTCCGTCTAGGGGGCATGCATGCATGCACAGCAGAAGCCGATCAGTAATTGCCAGCCAATGGATGTTTGTGGGCACCCACCGATCGTCATGAAGACACATGGGAAAGAGCTCTGCTGCTTCTTTTGGGGAGAAAGATGGCCACCAAGTTGGAGGAGCTTTTAAACTAGGAGACGGGGGGGAGGGCTCAGAAGTGGAGTCAGTTAGGAGGGAACAAAGGACTGAAGACAGTTGTAGGGTCAGCAGCGACAGTAGGTCCACAACCTCAATCGGTAGGTCTGTGCGGGAGAACCGCAGACCAAACAGGAATAAACATAACCACCAATCACGTTTAACTTCCGTAAAACTAAGAGGGGTATATGCTAATGCCAGGAGCCTAGCTAATAAAATGGATGAGTTGGAAATGTTAGTACATGAGGATGACATAGACCTAGTGGGAATAACGGAGACTTGGTTCGACCCCTCACATGACTGGCTGGCAAATATCCAAGGGTATTCAGTGTACCGGAAGGACAGGGTAGGAAAAAGAGGGGGAGGGGTATGTCTCTACGTCAAGAATAATGTAAAGGTGATTGAGAGGAGTGACATTACGGAAGGGATGAGTATGGAGTTAGAATCCGTATGGGTAGAACTCCATAGGGAAGAAGAAAAGGGAAAAGTAATTGTGGGGATTTTCTATAGGCCACCTAAACAAGGGGAGGAGGTAGAGCAGGAATTTTTAGCACTTTTGGGTAAAGTGGCAAAGCTAGGATCAGTCATCATATTGGGGGACTTCAATTATCCCGACATTGACTGGGGAGAGGGGACTACACACTCACATAAGGGCCGTCTATTCACGGAAACCTTACAGGATAATTACATGTCACAGTTGGTGGATTCTCCTACTAGAGAAAACGCAATCCTGGATCTATTGATCACTAATGACCCAGATCTAATCTCGGAGGTAGGTGTCCAGGACAACCTGGGCTCTAGCGATCACAGGATGATCACATTTAGCGTAAATAACAATATAGCAAGGCAAGTGGGGAACATAAGAACCCTTAACTTCAGAAGGGCAGACTTTCCAAAATTGTACTCGTTGATGGAAAGGGTAAAGTGGGACCGAACCCTGGGATCCCTGACCACAGAGGAAAAATGGGAATGCTTTAGGAACATATTAACCTTCCTAGCGGTATTCCCGAGTGTGACTCGGGGTAAGATTTTAGTGCCAAAAGCGGTAACCCCGAGTCACACTCGGGGTAGCGCTAAGAAGATCGCTGGATGCTGGAGGAGGTTTTACTTACTTTTTCTCCGGGATCCAGCGAAGACTGCGAGCGGTGTGTGGCGGCGGAGCTTCCTCCCGATCGTCTGCGAGCCCCGGCTTCCGTCTCCGGCGACGTGACGTCCGCCGGGGGGTGGAACCGGCGGCAAATTCGAATGTAAAATGCACCAAACACACTGATATCGTTCAAAATAAAATAAAATCACATTACATTACCCCCCAGTGCCCTTTCCTGCAGTTTTACTGTACTTTTTATGTAAATATATGTATATATATATATATGTATATATATATACACATATACATATATATATATATACACACACATATTATATATATATATATATATATATATATATATATATATATATACACGTGTATATATATATATATATATATATATACACACGTAATTCTTGTGAATGAGCAGCCCAAACCAACTGTATACATTATATATATATATATATATATATATATATATATATTTACGTATATATATATATATATATATATACGTATATATATATATATATATATATATATATATATATATATATATATATATATATATATATATATATATATATATATATATATATATATAATATGTATACATAATATATGTATACATAAATATATATATATATATATATATAATATGTATAATAAATGTATACAGTTGGTTTGGGCTGCTCATTCACAAGAATTACATGCTTTCAGCACCTAAAATAATGGTACCGCTTTCAGCACCTAAAATCCAAAAGAATCATACCGCCAGGGAGGTTAAGCAAAGGCATCTTGCAGTGCATTCCTATGGGAAATAAATTTAGAAGAGACAAAGCCAAACCTGGCTGGCTAAACCGTAGCATTAAAAAACTTATTAGGGGAAAAAAATTGGCCTTCAGGAAATATAAATAAAGAAGGCACAGTATTGGCTTTCGACCAATACAAGGAGGCAAATAGGAAGTGTAAACACGAAATCAAGATGGCTAAAATAGACTTTGAGAGACAAATAGCGGAGGATAGTAAAAAAAACCCAAAGAAATTCTTTAAGTATATCAACAGCAAAAAAACTAGGGCAGAGCATATTGCACACATAATTAACGATGATGGGAGGATGGTTACAGAGGACACTGAAAAAGCAACCGTGCTGAATGCTTTTTTCTCATCAGTCTTTACACAAGAAACGGAGGGGTACACTGACCATGACTGTATGGTTAGTAGTAATACACAGGACTTGCCACTGTGGCTAACAGAGGATGAAATCAGGGAAAGGCTGGATAAACTTAACACAAACAAATCACCAGGGCCGGATGGCGTACATCCGAGAGTACTCAAGGAACTCAGTAAGGTTATATCCAGACCACTGTTCCTGATCTTTGCGGACAGTATTAGGACAGGAGATGTACCAGGGGAGTGGAGGAAAGCAAACGTGATTCCGATATTCAAAAAGGGTCAGAGGCATATACCGGGAAATTATAGGCCTGTCAGTCTGACATCAGTAGTATGTAAACTTCTGGAGGGGATGATAAGGGACTATATCGTAGAGTTTGCTAAGGACAACAGCATCATCAGTAGTAACCAGCACGGGTTTACAAATGGGCGTTCTTGTCAAACCAATCTCTTAACATTCTACGAGGAGGTGAGCTGTGAGCTAGATAGGGGCAGACCAGTGGATGTGGTGTACCTAGATTTTGCTAAGGCGTTTGATACAGTTCCCCATAAGCGCTTAATTTATAAAATAAGGTATGCAGGTATCGACAGCAGGGTTTGCTCTTGGATACGGAACTGGCTAAAAGGGCGGGTGGTAATAAACAGCGCATACTCAGACTGGTCTGAGGTAGTAAGCGGGGTCCCCCAAGGCTCAGTCCTAGGACCAACCTTGTTCAATTTATTCATAAACAGCATTGAGGACGGGATCAGTAGTTCAATATCAGTTTTTGCAGATGACACAAAATTAGGCAGGGTAATAACAGCACAGCATGAAGCAGATATCCTACAGAATGACCTGGACAAAATAACGGAGTGGGCAACGACTTGGCAAATGAGGTTTAACGTGGAGAAGTGTAAGGTTTTGCACTTGGGGACTAGAAACATAAAAGCACAATATACGTTAGGAGGGGAACCCCTGGGAGAATCAAAAATGGAGAAGGATCTGGGAGTCTTGGTTGATGATAGACTAGGCAACAGCATGCAATGTCAAGCGGCAGCTGCCAAGGCTAGCAGAATATTAGCATGCATAAAGAAAGGGATGTATTCTAGAGATAAGACTATAATCCTTCCACTTTATAAAACTCTGGTCCGACCGCATCTGGAGTATTCTGTCCAGTTCTGGTCACCAATCCTCAGAAGGGATGTGTTGGAGCTGGAGAGGGTCCAGAGAAGGGCAACTAAACTAATTAGGGGATTGGAGGACCTTGATTATGAGGAGCGTCTGCAATCGCTCGATTTATTCTCCCTGGAGAAGAGACGCCTGAGGGGGGACATGATAGCAATTTTTAAATATCTCAATGGGGATCTAGGCTTAGAAAAAAAGCTGTTCAGTCGAAGGGATTGCATGAGGACTCGGGGGCATACAATGCGATTAGAGGAGAAGCGTTTTAACCTCAGGCAACGTGGGGGGTTCTTTACTGTTAGGGCTACAAGATTGTGGAATTCTCTACCACAAGAGGTGGTTTCTGCAGGTAGTATGGTGGCTTTCAAAAGACTACTAGACGTACATCTCAAGGATCAGAACATTCAGGGGTATGCGAGATGATTACAGCCACACACACCTACACAGGTTGAACTGGATGGACTATTGTCTTTATTCAACCTCACCTACTATGTAACTATGTAACTATGTAAACGAGGTAGAGTTCAGTTCTGACAGTGGGATGTAATTGATTTTTTCCCCTGCAAAGCAGAGAAAAAAATCCATCTCTTCCCTTAGTAAAAGCACCTGACAAAGTACACCAAAACACTGGCTAGGCACACATTTAACTCTTTGATCGCCCCTGATGTTTAACCCCTTTCCAGCCAGTGTCATTAGTACAGTGACAGTGTATATGTTTAGCACTGATTAGTGTATTAGTGCCACTGGTTCCCACAAAGTGTCAGGCATGTTACTTATGTGTCTGATTGTCCATCACAATATCGCAGTCCTGCTGAAAGTCGCTGATTACCACCATCACAAGGATAAAAAAAAATTCCAGTATATATCCTATAGTTTGTAGGCGCTATAACTTTTCCGCAAAACGATCAATATACTCTTACTGGGATTTTTTTTTTACCAAAAATACATTGCAAAATACATATTGGCCTAAATTTATGAACACGTTTAATTTTTAAAAATTTTCTTATTGTATATGTTTTATAGGAGAAAGTAAAAAAATATGCAGTGGTGATCAAATACCACCAAAAGAAAACTCTATTTTTGGGAAACAAATTACATAAACTTTATTTGGGTACAATGTTGCATGACCACACAATTGTTAGTTGAGTTAACGCAGTGCGTATCGTAAAAAATGGCCTGGTCATAAAGGGGGGTAAATCTTCTGGAGGTCAAGTGGTTAAAGTATAATGTTAGTTTAACAAAGGAAATTTGGTAGCAGGAAGCCTTTTATTTATTTGTTGTGTGCTTAAAGCAATGTACATGACCTCAACTAATGTGCACTACTCATTTCAAACAAACAGAAGTAAGGGGGGAAAGCAGAGGTCTGGGAACTCATGGAGGACTTTGCAAGGAGGCAGAAAAACACAGTAAGAAACAATTGTATGAAAAGTAGATTACTAATTACTAAATAAATGATGTGTAAGGATTATTTTGGAGAATAAGGATGTCGCTTTAGGTCATTCCTGTGAAAGATATACAATTGCAGAGTTTTGTCCATTGGGACTTTAGATGAAGCGCAACACAACAAGTAATAAAGCCAGTACAAGTTTATTGAGTATATGGGAAAATTGATTGAGTATAACTGTGAAAAGGTGTCATAATGCCAAACAGTTGGCCGAAGTATACACATCCATTACAATGGTAAATACAGTAATCAAATAGTGCATAGTAAATGTGTCATGGCATCTGTAGTGACCGACGCGTTTCATGAGTTCAATCTCACTCTACAGGGGTTGATGCATAGACATAATCTATAAAGTAAAATGTTTAAAAAAAATATAACATAGTAAAGAGCATGGAAATGTATCAAGCAGATTGGAATGTGGGAATCAGACTAAGGGAACCATACTCACAAAAATGCAGGATGCTGCATGCCAAAATTGCACCGGCAGCCACCGGAGACGTCTAGCTGTGGGTAAAGGTTCCAAAATGGGCCGGCAGCGTAAAACAGGACAGATGGAAAAAGGGGCAAACAGAATCATGTAACATAACCTGCCAGGATGGTGGCTAGAAAAAAAAAGTGTGAATGGGTGGTAATGTGCACAATTAAAAATAAATAAAATGAAAAATGATGGAAAGCTAGGTAGAGATATCACTTGTGTGTGAGGTCTGAGTGAAGGGATAGAATGCACATTACAGTACACTTATAATGGACCTCTAAAAAAAAGTATTAGACCACACAAACAGCTGGCTTTACTGGTTAATCAGCAGGTGACCCAGCTAAGCCACCCCTCTCATTGGTGCAGAGTCATACAAAATATCTTTAATTAAATGTTTCACTGCTGCTACAATATAAAGCCAAATATAGACAACTGAGCATTATACCCTTATGTTTATTGGAAATTCTATTTTAAAACTATGGGCATTAATGTGGAATTAGCCCACCTTTGAGACTACAACAACCTCCGAACTTCTGGCTGGGAACTCTTTTCATAAGATGTTGGAATTTGTGGGAAATTTCACATCCATTCAGCCAAAAAGAGCATTGAAAAGCATTTGTGAAGTCAGGTATTCATGTTGAATGGGAAGACCCAGCTCATAATTTCCTTTCCATTCATCCCAAAGGTGTTCAGGATGGTTGAGATCAAGGCTTTTTGCAGACCTCTCGGGTCTCTCCACAAACACTCATAATGGAGCTGGCTTTGTACACAGGAGGGGGGGGGGGGGGTGCAGTCATGCCGGAAAAGAAAAGGTCCTTTTCCCAAACTGTCTCTGCACGATTGGAAGATTACAATTGCATGCTGTAGCAATAAGTGCACCTTAACCTATTTGGACATGCTTTATAATCTAAGCAGGGTATGCTATAATTAAACTGATAATACCTATATAGCTGTATGAAAGTCATTATCCATATCTTATTTTCCTGTCTCCTTTGGTCCATCATTAGGGATGATCGAACGGTTCGGGTCGACCATCGGTTCGACCCGAACATTGGCTGTTCGAGGTTCGGCCGAATTTAGAACTTTTTGCTGAAAAAGTTCAGAATTCGGCAACCAGAACCGACCAAAATGCAATGGGTCAGGAAGTGGGCTTTAAAAGCCCGTGATTGGACCAGAACCATTAGTAAAAGCCAATTGAGGGGGCAGGAGAATGCTAGGAATGTGATTGGAGTGACTAGGGGGTCCCTAGGCCAATCATTAGTGAATACGCCCCCCAGTATATAAGATAGCCCCGGCAAATTCCTAGCATTGTAATACAGGGACATGGAAGAGAGTGGAAGCAGTTCTGTTAATTTTGCTTCAAAAGTGTCATTTAGCATTTATTAGTGTGAGGAAAGGGATATCTAGTGTAGTTAGGGTGCTCTTTTACACTTTAGTTAGATGCAAAAAATTAGTTTCTGTAGGGAAAGTGTTAAGTGCCAGGGTGACCATAATGTATTGTAGGGTGAACTGACTCTGACTGCTATGGCAGGGTGACCAAACCCTTCCATATCAGGGTGACCGCTATAGAGAAAAGATCGTTTCTCTTATGTCACATTCAGAGCACTGATATGGCTTCTCGCCGGTCAGCTTGCTTTTTGGCTGCAGGCGTTTATAGGGATTTTTTGAGGACATGTTTGGAGTCAGGCATGACATCTGAACATGTGTATAGGGGGTATATATACACACCCATGTATGTATATATACACCTGCACATATATAGGTGTGAAAGGAGCAGAACACTATACTTGCGCTAATTAAATAATTAACACCAATATTGCTCCGCTCCTATAAAACCTATATATGTGTAAGTGTAAAATACATATAAGTGTGTGTGTACATATATACCCCTATACAGAAGTTCAGATGTTTTGCCTGCCTCCAAAGAACCCAAAAAAATGGCCAAAAAAAAAAAACCGCCAGCGCCAAAAAACCAGGTGTGTTTTTGCAGCTGGCGTTTTTTTTGGCATTTTTTGGGGTTCTTTGGAGGCAGGCAAAACATCTGAACTTCTGTATAGGGGTATATATGTACACACACACTTATATGTATTTTACACTTACACATATATAGGTGTGATAGGAGCGGAGCCATATTGGTGTTAATTATTTCATTAGCGCAAGTATAGTGTTCTGCTACTTTCACACCTATATATGTGTAGGTGTGTATATATACCCCTATACAGAAGTTCAGATGTCATGCCTGCCTCCAAAGAACCCAAAAAAATGCCCAAAAAAAACCCCCTGCAATAACACACCTGGGCATTTTTTTTTTTTGGCGCAGGTGTTTTTTTGGGGCATTTTTTTGGAGGCAGGCAAAACATCAGAACTTCTGTGTAGGGGTAAATATACACACATACTTATATGTATATATACCCATACACATATATAGGTGTGAAAGGAACAGAACACTATACTTGCGCTAATTAAATAATTAACACCTATATGGCTCCGCTCCTATCACACCTATATATGTGTAAGTGTAAAATACATATAAGTGTGTGTGTATATATATACCCCTATACAGAAGTTCAGATGTTTTGCCTGCCTCCAAAGAACCCAAAAAATGCCCAAAAAAACGCTAGCGCCAAAAAAACCCGCCCAGGTGTGTTGTTGCAGGCATTTTTTTGGGGTTTTTGGAGGCAGGCAAAACATCTGAACTTGTGTATAGTGGTATATATACACACATACTTGTATGTATTTTTACACTTACACATATATAGGTGTTATAGGAGCGGAGCCATATTAGTGTTAATTATTTCATTAGCGCAAGCATATATTTCTGCTACTATCACACCTATATATGTCTAGGTGTATATATACATATAAGTATGTGTGTATATATACCCGTATACACAAGTTCAGATGTTTTGCCTGCTTCCAAAGACGCCCAAAAAAATGCCCAAAAAAACGCTAGCGCCAAAAAAAAAAAACGCCCAGGTGTGTTGTTGCAGGCATTTTTTTGGGGTTTTTGGAGGCAGGCAAAACATCTGAACTTGTGTATAGTGGTATATATACACACACACACTTATATGTATTTTACACTTACACATATATAGGTGTGAAAATAGCGGAGCCATATCCCTGTTCTATAAGTGACATAATACAAACTATCTTTTTTTTTTTATGGTTCTGGACATGCTACAGAGCTGAAACTACACAGGTACACTTTTTAGACCCCCAGATACTAAATCCAAAGAAATGTTTTTTTTTTTTATTATTTTTTTTTTTCAATAATTGGCTCTCTATCAAAAATGACAATTTTTAAGAACTTTTTTTTGTGTGATTAATAGTCCCTGGGGCATGGTCCCGGAACCCTAGGCACTTTTTAGGGGCATTTATTGGGTTTTAGGGCTTTAAAATGGTGTTATTTGATTACCAAAGTTTGGGTCCCATTGATTTCAATGGGGTTCTGAAATCCGGGCCGAACTTTCGGGAAGTTCGGATGTTCTGGCCGAACCGAACTTTTGAAAAGTTCGATCATCCCTATCCATCATGTGATCTTTATCCTCCCTCACTGTAATAAATGAGAAATCTGTGGGGGACAAATATTTTCAACATGTGCCACTCCTAGCCCGTGTCACCAAATGGTGTATACACTTCCCCCCCATACCTGTCAGATCTGATTGATGCTCTGGCAGGCATGTGACACCTTCTTCAGAGCCATCCCATGCGACACTAAAGCTGGTCATAGATGGATTGAAATTTGGCCGATTCAGCAGGGACAGGCCCGAATTTCATTACATGTGTGGGCGTCCTTGTTTGACAAGGTTAATTTGTAAAAACGACTTTTGTTGAACAGGAATGTTGGAAAACTTTTGTCAATCAGCGGCTAAAGTCAATTGTAGAGTCCCACTGTCAGAATGCAATGGGGGTTATTTAGTAATCCAAATCCACTGTGCACTACAAGTGCATTGCAAATGCACTTTGAAGTTCAGTCGCTGTAGATCTAAAGGGGGACATGCAAGGAAAATAACAAAACAGCATTTTTGCTTGCACATGATTGGATGATGGAAATCAGCAGAGCTTCAACTCATTTCAGATCTTCCCCTCAGATCTACAGTGACTGCACTTCCAAGTGCACTTGCAATGCATTTGTAGTGCACAGTGGATTTTCCTTTATTAAATCAACCCCCATGTCTCAGTGTGTGGAGGGGGGGGGGGTGGAGTTCACCGTCCACCTTGCTTGTGTGGATGAAGGAATCAGTTTTGTTCTTTCTATGTTCAGCCCCTGGCTGAACAAAAAGAAAACATGACCTACCTATGGCCAGCTTAACATCAATCATGGCGGCTCAATGCTGCTGATTGACATTGGAAAGAATCCTCTTGTGGGTAGTATACAGAAAGAAGCAAAGAGGAAGTGCTTGTAACAACCTTGATACTCAACATACGGCTGAAGGAGAGTGATGGGGGGAGGAAAGTTGAGAGGGATCACGGCTTCCTGATGTCAATATTGGAGCATGCGCAGACAGACTGGCAATCGAGTACAATGGGGATTACCCGTAATAGCATTGACATGCTGTGGAGCTTGCAGGTGCACCAGGTAATTGCACACCTACAATAGACTTCTAAAAATATTCTAACAATATTGAATAGCAAATATAGTTAAACCTATGTGTTTTGCAGCATATATTGAATTGTCATGTTTGGTTTACCCACTTCAATACTGGGCACCCTTACCCCCCTTCCTGCCCCGGCCAAGTTTCAGCTTTCAGCATTGTCACACTTTTTTTTTTAAATAACTTTTTTATTGATTTTCAAAACAATGCAAACAACAAGTCAACAAAGTAGGCGTACTTACAGAAACCAGAACAGACATACAGCGATTGGTACATCAAGAGTCGTAAATACCACCTTTAGGGCGCTTATCAAACCCAAAGTGAGTTGCAGGAAAGGGAGGGGAGGGGGGGGGATATGGGGGGGGGGAGGGGTGAGATAGTCGTGTGAGTACGCTTAGCGGACCCATGGAAGAAGTAAGGTGGCTATTACTGAACCCCTCTCGGTTGTGGAGAGGGACTAAGGCATGGGGGAGACCCCACAACAAGTATATGAAGATCTGAGGTGGGAGCCCCTGAACAAAGCATCTTGAACTAATAAGGGAGGTGGGGGGGAGGAGAGGGGGGGAGGTACCGAGTGGTCTAGAACATAAAACAGTACTCAGCAGCAAGCATCATATAACAAATAAGATATAACCTGAGGACTACAACAAACATGGCAAGTCAGCAGAGAGCAACAAGGTAGATGACGCTGGGGGATGTGAAGAGTGACCTAGGTCAGGGGGTTGAACAGTAAGGCTGCTCGGGCTGCGAGGAAGGTGGGTCATGACCTGTGTGTCATAATAGGCCGACCATTTGTTCCAGAACCTAATTGGGTCGGTCTTGTGGAGAAGCATGTCCAGGTGTTCCCTGTGAAGTAGAGCAATGAGATCAGCTTTCACTTCCCGTATGGACGGAATGGAAGCGGAGACCCAATGGCGCAGGATGACCCTCCTGGAGATCATATAGCAAGTAGCAATCCAGGGTTTGTATTTCCTAATGGTGCATGTCCGTTGAGCAATACGTGCCCCTGCGGCCGGTGGGGGTGGACCCTCCAGATATCAAAAATAACAACGGGAGCAGATCCAAAGTGGGTTGCAGACCGGTGACTCTGTGGACAAGACTTTCAACCTGGTTCCAGAAGTCCGAGACGTGGGGGCAAGTCCAAAGTCTATGTACCAGGGTAGGGCGGTGGGCCAGGCACCAGGAACATCCTTGACATGGAGTATGCTAGGGTGATGAAGAGAATGGAGCATAAGCATGATGGAGGATTTTGAATTGCTGCTCCCTCCAGAATGCGTTGCAAACAAATGTACAGGTGGTGTTGAAACCCGCTAATAAAAGTGGTTTCGAGGCTCATAGAGATAATGCAGCATCCCAAGAGGAGCGATGGTAGTCCTTGGAGCGAGTGTGGAGGTAAAGCTGTATCGGTCTATACAGTTGGGATATCCTCAGTGGAGAGTGGCATGGAAGAGAGTCCAAAGGGCTAGGAGTAGGGTTGAGCGGACACCTAGATGTCCGTGTTCGACGGGTTCGGCCGAACTTTAAAAAAAAGTCCGGGTCCGTGTCCCGGACTTTTACCGAACTTTTCCAGGACACCGAACCCCATTGAAGTCAATGGGGACCCGAACTTTAAGGCACTAAAATGACTCTAAAACACCAAAGGAAAGGGCTAGAGTGCTGCAAATGGCAGCAAAACGTAATTAAGAGCATGGCACGTGCTCTGCAAACAAATGTGGATAGGGAAATAACTTAAAACAACAAAAAAAAACAGAAAAATAAAACAATGTTCTTCTTCATCTCTGAAGGACGAGGCCCATATGGAGTAGGAGGGAGGTTGAGGTGGTGGTGGATGTGGCGGTGACATAGGGCACACCCTAATCACCTAGGGCACATAGCATTGCCAGTGAGGAGATGGGAAAGATCTCCCTCAGACCTGCTCTGCTCTATTTCTCTTTGCCTACAGGTACATTGCCCCGATACATTACTCGCCCTGCTGGCAAACACATGCATGTGTATTTCAACTTTGGGGTGCACACCTTAATGCAATAGGCTGCGCACACCTATGGGCGGTGTAGGTGGAAGCGGCGGTGGAGGAGGACCAGGGCCGGATTAAGAGCATCATGGGCTTGGTGCTGAGGATTTTGAAGGGCCTTAAGGGCCGTGCCTTGCCATGCACCCAGAGGAGGAAGGGTGCAGCCATGCATGCCTAATTCAACATGGGATGCTGTCTCTGAAGCCCATAAACACATCCATGCATCGGCAACTGTCCCTCCTTGTCCGGCCTTCGCGCTGTGTGGGGAGGTTCTGAGGGTGCTGCCTGGGGAAGCGAGCATAGAAGCCAGACTTCTGTGTTTACAAGTGACAGAAGAGCGGTAACAGTGAATATGGCCAACCCGGGGCCTATATAAAAGGTAGGGGCCTGGAGCTGCAGCTCCAATAGCCCCTACGTTAATCTGGCCCTGAGGAGGAGGACGAGGTAGCCAACACTGCTTCTTTTCACAAATTTTAAATGAGGGTACACCCCAAAAGAGTGAGAAAGAGCAAAAATGGAACAATGGGTGGGTAAGGTCGGTATCCATTGCTATTCTGCATAAGGTACGGAAAAGTCCCGTGGGATCCATGCCTGGTTCATTTTAATGAACGTGAGCTTGTCCACATTGTCTCTGGACAGGCGGCTGCGCTTGTCTGTTATAACGCCCCCAGCCGTGCTAAATACCCGTTCAGATAATACACTGGCTGCAGGGCACGCCAGCACCTCCAAGGCGTAAAGGGCAAGCTCAGGCCATGTGCCCAATTTGGAGACCCAGAAGTTGAAGGGGGCAGACCCCTCATTCACTACATGTAGGCGTGTGCACACATACTGCTCCACCATGTTGGTAAAATGCTGCCTCCTGCTAAGACGTTCCATCTGAGCTGCTGGTGCTGCTGTTTGTTGTGGCGTGCTGACAAAGCTTTTCCACATTTCGGCCCTGCTAACCCTGCCTTCTGAGGTGCTGGCGGTGCCCTGGTTGCGTTGGCGACCTCCTCCTCCTCCTCCTCTGCCTTGTGCTTCCACTGCGGCCCCGCTGTCAGATGGGAATGCCAGCAGCATGGCGTCTACCAGCGTGCGCTTGTACTTGCGCATCTTGCGATCGCGCTCCAGTGAGTGAATTAAGGACGGTACGTTGTCCTTGTAACGGGGATCCAGCAGCGTGGCCACCCAGTAATCAGCACAAGTTAGAATGTGGGCAACTCGGCGGTCGTTGTGGAGACACTGCAGCATGTAATCGCTCATGTGTGCCAGGCTGCCCAGAGGCAACGAAAGGCTGTCCTCTGTGGGAGGTGTATCGTCCGTGTCCTCTGTATCCCCCCAGCCACGCACCAGTGATGGCCATGAGCTGGCCTGGGTGCCACCCTGCTGTGAACATGGTTCCATCTCCTCCTCCAGCTCCTCCTCCTCCTCATCCTCCTCATCCTCCAGAACTGTGCCCCTGCTGGACAATTGTGTCCCTGGCGTTTGTGTGTGCAGGAACCCACCCTCGGAGCCCCTTGCGAATGACTGCCCTGAAAGCCTTGGAAATGTTACCTCTTCATCCTCCTCCTCCTCCTCATCCTGTGCCACATCCTCTTCCATCATCGCCCGAATTGTTTTTTCAAGGAGGCATAGAAGTGGGATAGTTAAGCTGAGAACGGCGTCATTGCCACTGGCCATGTTGGTGGAGTACTCAAAACAGCGCAACAAGGCACACAGGTCTCGCATGGAGGCCCAGTTATTGGTGGTGAAGTGGTGCTGTTCCGCAGAGCGACTCACGCGTGCGTGCTGCAGCTGAAACTCCACTATGGCCTGCTGCTGCTCGCACAGTCTTTCCAGCATGTGCAAGGTGGAGTTCCACCTTGTGGGCACGTCACATATGAGGCGGTGAGCGGGAAGGCCGAAGTTACGCTGCAGCGCTGCCAGGCGAGCAGCAGCAGGGTGAGAACGCCGAAAGTGCGCACAAACGGCCTGCACTTTCTGCAGCAGCTCTGACATATCGGGGTAGTTTTTAAGGAACCTCTGCACCACCAAATTCAGCACATGCGCCAGGCAAGGGATGTGCGTCAAACCGGCTAGGCCCAGAGCTGCTATGAGATTTCGCCCAGGCCGGGCTTGAGGCTCGCTGGCAGCAACCACTCATTTGTCTGCTGTTCCATGCTCCTCCACAACTCCTGCGCGGTGTGTGGTTTGTCCCCCAAACAGGCAAGTTGTAAAACTGCCTGCTGTCGTTTACCCCTGGCCATGCTGAAGTTGGTGGTGAAGGTGTTACGCTGTCCGGATGAGGAGGCGGTAGAGGATGAGGAAGCGGAGTAGGAGGAGTTAGGAACAGGAGGCAAACTGAAGCGCCCTGCAATCCTCGGTGGTGGAAGGACATGCGCCAAATTGCTATCCGCCTCCGGCCCATCCGCCACTGCATTTACCCAGTGTGCCGTTAGGGAGATATAACGCCCCTGACCGTGCTTACTGGTCCACGTATCGGTAGTTAGGTGGACCTTGGCACAGATGGCGTTGCGCAGTGCACACCTGATTTTTTCCACCACTTGGTTGTGCAGGGAAGGGATGGCTTGCCTGGAAAAGTAGTGGCGGCTGGGCACGACGTACTGTGGGACAGCCACCGACATAAGGTTTTTAAAACTGTGCGTCTCCACCAGACGGAATGACAGCATTTCAAAGGCCAATAATTTTGAAATGCTGGCATTCAGGGCCAGGGATCGCGGGTGGGTAGGGGGGTACTTCCTCTTCCTCTCAAGTGTTTGGGAGATGGAAAGCTGAACGCTTCCACGGGACATTGTGGAGATGGTTGTTGGTGACCCAGGTGGTGGTGTTGCTGACAGATCGTCTGTTTGCGGGGTGGCAGGTGCCGGTATCACTACAGATGTGGCTGGAGCGGCCGAGACTGCAGCAGAAGAGGAAGCAGGATGAGCCAGAGACGTTTCTTGGTTTTGAAGGTGTGTACTCCACTGCAGCTCGTGCTTTGCACTTAGATGCCTGATCATGCAGGTTGTGCTCAGGTTGAGAAGGTTTATGCCTCGCTTCAAGCTCTGATTGCACAGGGTGTAAACCACTCGTGTCCTGTCATCAGCACATTTTCTAAAGAACTTCCACGCTAGAGAACTCCTTTGAGCTGACTTTGGTGCGCTCGTTCCCTTGCTGCGTTGGGCAGTAGCGGGCGTAGTGTCTAGGGCACGGCCGCTCCGCTTCTGCACCCTGCTCCCTCTTCTGCTGTGCTGGTGGCTCTGTGCGACCACCGCCTCTTCCTCCAAACTACTCAGGTCACCTGCATGACGTTCATTCCATGTGGGGTCGAGGACCTCATTGTCCTCCACATCATCTTCCACCCAGTCTTCACCCCTGCCCTCCTTGTCGGTCTCCACAATGCTGAACGCCGCAGCAGTTGGCACCTGCGTTTCGTCATCATCGGAGACGTGCTGCGATGATCCTTGCATGTACTCATCTTGAGAAATAAGTGGTTGGGCATCGCTGCACTCAATCTCTTCCACTTCTGGGGCAGGGCTAGGTGGATGGCCCTGGGAAACCCTGCTGACAGAGTCATCAAAAAGAAGAAGAGACTGCTGTATGGCTTGGGGCTCAGACTGCTTGCCTGATTTGCAAGGGGGTGAGGTGAAAGACGGTTGGACATCGGCTGCAAGTGCCAACTGTGACCTTTCTGCAGTAGACTGGGTGGGAGACAATGTGAAGGAACTGGAGGCACTGTCAGCAGCAAACCAATCTACTATCGCCTCCACTTGTTCTGGCCTCATCACTTCTAGGGGCGTATGATGCCCTACCAAATACTGATGCAGGTTCTGTCGCCTACTCACACTTGAGGAAGGTGTTTCACTTGTGCGTGTAGCTGGCACAGATCGACCACGTCCTCTCCTTGCAACAGGAGCTCTACCAGCAGCACCACGACCCAGGCCACGGCCCTTATTTGACGGTCTCCTCATATTTCTGTAATTTAAGATCTTGCCCTAGAAAGGTTTTTATTGAATAGCGGAATAGGAAATATGATCCAAAAAAGTGTATGTATCTCGCACGTACAAAACCACACTAAGCCCCAATTACTATTGTTTCTACCCCTAAAAGGATGGATGAGGAGTAGGAGGAGTATGGAACAGACAGCACCCTCAAATCTTCAGAAGTATGAGATGAACCTCAAAAACTTGGAAAGGTGGATCTCACACGTACCGACACAGACTATCGCGCAATTCAATTGATCCTCAAAGGTTTTTATTGAATAGCGGAATAGGAAATATGATCAAAAAAAGTGTATGTATCTCGCACGTACACAACCACACTAGGCCCCAATTACTATTGTTTGTACCCCTAAAAGGATGGTTGATCAGTAGGAGCAGGAGTATGGAACAGGCAGCACCCTCAAATCTTCAGAAGTATGAGATGAACCCCAAAAACTTGGAAAGGTGGATCTCACACGTACCGACACAGACTATCACGCAATTTAATTGATCCCCAAAGGATTTAATTGAATAGCGGAATAGAAAATATGATCAAAAAGAAAGTGTATGTGTCTCACACGTACACCACCACACTAGGCCCCAATTACTATTGTTTGTACCCCTAAAAGGATGGTTGAGCAGTAGGAGGAGGAGTATGGAACAGGCAGCACCCTCAAATCTTCAGAAGTATGAGATGAACCCCAAAAACTTGGAAAGGTGGATCTCACACGTACCGACACAGACTATCACGCAATTTAATTGATCCCCAAAGGATTTAATTGAATAGCGGAATAGAAAATATGATCAAAAAGAAAGTGTATGTATCTCACACGTACACCACCACACTAGGCCCCAATTACTATTGTTTGTACCCCTAAAAGGATGGTTGAGCAGTAGGAGGAGGAGTATGGAACAGGCAGCACCCTCAAATCTTCAGAAGTTGAGATGAACCCCAAAAACTTGGAAAGGTGGATCTCACACGTACCGACACAGACTATCACGCAATTTAATTGATCCCCAAAGGTTTTAATTGAATAGCAGAATAGAAAATATGATCAAAAAGAAAGTGTATGTATCTCACACGTACACCACCACACTAGGCCCCAATTACTATTGTTTGTACCCCTAAAAGGATGGTTGAGCAGTAGGAGGAGGAGTATGGAACAGGCAGCACCCTCAAATCTTCAGAAGTATGAGATGAACCCCAAAAACTTGGAAAGGTGGATCTCACACGTACCGACACAGACTATCACGCAATTTAATTGATCCCCAAAGGTTTTAATTGAATAGCGGAATAGAAAATATGATCAAAAAGAAAGTGTATGTATCTCACACGTACACCACCACACTAGGCCCCAATTACTATTGTTTGTACCCCTAAAAGGATGGTTGAGCAGTAGGAGGAGGAGTATGGAACAGGCAGCACCCTCAAATCTTCAGAAGTATGAGATGAACCCCAAAAACTTGGAAAGGTGGATCTCACACGTACCGACACAGACTATCACGCAATTTAATTGATCCCCAAAGGTTTTAATTGAATAGCGGAATAGAAAATATGATCAAAAAGAAAGTGTATGTATCTCACACGTACACCACCACACTAGGCCCCAATTACTATTGTTTGTACCCCTAAAAGGATGGTTGAGCAGTAGGAGGAGGAGTATGGAACAGGCAGCACCCTCAAATCTTCAGAAGTATGAGATGAACCCCAAAAACTTGGAAAGGTGGATCTCACACGTACCGACACAGACTATCACGCAATTTAATTGATCCCCAAAGGTTTTAATTGAATAGCGGAATAGAAAATATGATCAAAAAGAAAGTGTATGTATCTCACACTTTACACCACCACACTAGGCCCCAATTACTATTGTTTGTACCCCTAAAAGGATGGTTGAGCAGTAGGAGGAGGAGTATGGAACAGGCAGCACCCTCAAATCTTCAGAAGTATGAGATGAACCCCAAAAACTTGGAAAGGTGGATCTCACACGTACCGACACAGACTATCACGCAATTTAATTGATCCCCAAAGGATTTAATTGAATAGCGGAATAGAAAATATGATCAAAAAGAAAGTGTATGTATCTCACACGTACACCACCACACTAGGCCCCAATTACTATTGTTTGTACCCCTAAAAGGATGGTTGAGCAGTAGGAGGAGGAGTATGGAACAGGCAGCACCCTCAAATCTTCAGAAGTATGAGATGAACCCCAAAAACTTGGAAAGGTGGATCTCACACGTACCGACACAGACTATCACACAATTTAATTGATCCCCAAAGGTTTTAATTGAATAGCAGAATAGAAAATATGATCAAAAAGAAAGTGTATGTATCTCACACGTACACCACCACACTAGGCCCCAATTACTATTGTTTGTACCCCTAAAATGATGGTTGAGCAGTAGGAGGAGGAGTATGGAACAGGCAGCACCCTCAAATCTTCAGAAGTATGAGATTGTGTTCACTGTACCCCACAAAGATTGTGTTCACTGCACCCCACAAAGATTGTGTTCACTGCACCTCAAAAAGGATTTTGTTCACTGCACCCCACAAAGATTGTGTTCACTGCACCCTAAAAGGATTTTGTTCACTGCACCCCAAAAAGATTGTGTTCACTGCACCCCAAAAAGGATGTTGTTCACTGCACCCCACAAAGGATTTTGTTCACTGCACCCCAAAAAGTTTGTGTTCACTGCACCCCACAAAGGATTTTGTTCACTGCACCCCAAAAAGATTGTGTTCACTGTACCCCCCAAAGATTGTGTTCACTGCACCCCACAAAGGATTTTGTTCACTGCACCCTAAAAAGATTGTGTTCACTGTACCCCCCAAAGATTGTGTTCACTGCACCCCACAAAGATTCTGTTCACTGTACCCCACAAAGATTGTGTTCACTGCACCCCACAAAAGATTTTGTTCACTGCACCCCAAAAAGATTGTGTTCACTGCACCCCAAAAAGGATTTTGTTCACTGCACCCCAAAAAGGATGTTGTTCACTGCACCCCAAAAAGGATTTTGTTCACTGCACCCCAAAAAGATTGTGTTCACTGCACCCCACAAAGATTGTGTTCACTGCACCCCACAAAGGATTTTGTTCACTGCACCCCAAAAAGATTGTGTTCACTGCACCCCAAAAAGGATTTTGTTCACTGCACCCCAAAAAGGATTTTGTTCACTCCACCCCAAAAAGATTGTGTTCACTGCACCCCACAAAGATTGTGTTCACTGCACCCCAAAAAGAATTTTGTTCACTGCACCCCAAAAAGATTGTGTTCACTGCACCCCACAAAGATTGTGTTCACTGCACCCCACAAAGGATTTTGTTCACTGCACCCCAAAAAGATTGTGTTCACTGCACCCCACAAAGATTGTGTTCACTGCACCACACAAAGGATTTTGTTCACTGCACCCCAAAAAGATTGTGTTCACTGTACCCCCCAAAGATTGTGTTCACTGCACCCCACAAAGATTCTGTTCACTGTACCCCACAAAGATTGTGTTCACTGCACCCTAAAAGGATTTTGTTCACTGCACCCCAAAAAGGATGTTGTTCACTGCACCCCAAAAAGGATTTTGTTCACTGCACCCCAAAAATGATGTTGTTCACTGCACCCCAAAAAGGATTTTGTTCACTGCACCCCAAAAAGGATTGTGTTCACTGCACCCCACAAAGATTGTGTTCACTGCACCCCACAAAGGATTTTGTTCACTGCACCCCAAAAAGATTGTGTTCACTGCACCCCAAAAACGATTTTGTTCACTGCACCCCAAAAAGGATGTTGTTCACTGCACCCCAAAAAGATTGTGTTCACTGCACCCCACAAAGGATTTTGTTCACTGCACCCCAAAAAGATTGTGTTCACTGCACCCCAAAAAGGATGTTGTTCACTGCACCCCAAAAAGGATTTTGTTCACTGCACCCCAAAAAGATTTTGTTCACTGCACCCCAAAAAGGACGTTGTTCACTACACCCCAAAAAGATTGTGTTCACTGCAGCCCAAAAAGATTGTGTTCACTGCAGCTCACACACAGAAAAATGGATGTGGATCACTGACACCTGCCTATCTCCTATCCCACACCACACAGCAATATCGATTGTAGTTTGTAGAACACAGTTTCCCTAAAATTCAGCAGCAGCAGCCTCTCCCTAACAGGATTGAGAAGAGATCGTAGATCAGGATTGAGTGCAGAGTCACCCCACCCCCCACACAGCAATATCGATTGTACTTTGTAGAAGACACTGACCCTATAATTCAGCAGACTCTATCCCTAAAATGCCTACAACTCGCCCTGCCTAAACACTCCGACCTGTCCCTCAATTCTATCCGGACACAAATGTTTTTTTCCTGCCTGTCTTTCCCTAATCAGCAGCCAGCACGTTGATGTGTGCTCTGTCCCTGATCTAAGCAGCAGAATGAAGACGCTGCGGCTGCCTGGAAATTATAAAGACTTGGTCACATGCTTCAGACGGCCAATCACAGCTACTGAGACATTTGCAGGCATGGCTGGGATGGCTTAAGGCACACTAGTTAAACGATTGTTGATTGGCTGTTGAAAGCCTGCCATGAAAAGAGCGCCAAAGCATGCAAAACCCGGAAATAAAACGACCGAACACAGATTTTTACCCGAACATAGAGTAAAGTGTCCGTGTCCGTGTTCGGGTACAAAAAATCCAATTATTCGGTACGAACACGAATAATACAGTCCGTGTTGCTAGGAGCAAAACGGGTCCGTTGATTAGAACACAGTCTCTTGGTGAAGGCATGGACATGGGCGTGGACATATAGAAAATGAGATTGAGGAAGTCCAAATAACGACTGCAGTGCCGTGATGGAAAGAGGTGATCCAGAGGGGTGGTCATAGAGTTGGGAGATTGTACGTAGGCCTAAGGAGGACCAGTGGGAGTAGACCTGTTCCAAATTCAAGTGGGCCCTGGCGGGATGACCACTAATAGGAAGGTGGGGGGATATAAATTGTGGAAGTCCCAGTTTCTTACGGAGTTCCTTCCAAGCAGCCTGAGTGTCCCTCAGCAAAATGTGTTGACGAAGCGCAGTTGGCATGTCGGACACGGAGCAGTGTAAAATAGCGGCTAGGTTATAGGGTGCAACAATGTGCGATTCGAGCGAGAAGTTGGAAAAGTTGGAAGAACCATGAATCCAATCTAAACCAACTCTCGCTAGGCTACATAGGCTATATAAGCAGATATCAGGTAAGTTCATGCCGCCTCTGAACCTGGGAGGGTGGAGTTTATGGAGAGCAATGAGGGGCATCTTGGACGCCCACAAAAAGGAGGTTAGAGATTTGTGGAATGCTTTGACATCTTTATGTTTAATAAGGAGGGGTAGGGTCTGGAGGACATAGAGTAGTTTAGGGAATGTGACCATTTTATATAGGTGGCAGCGACCTATAAGGGAGAGAGGGAGGTTTGCCCAGCTGGATAATTCCCTGGTGAGTTTGGCAAAGAGAGGGGTGTAGTTCAGTTGATATAGGGAGGACGGGGATCGTCCTATCAGTATTCCCAGATATTTAATATGGGTTTTAGCTATTGGGAAGGGAGAGGAAGGTGCCCAGACAGGGGGTTGGGGGGAGCCCAAGGGGAGTATTTCACTTTTGGAATAGTTGATACGGAGCCCAGAACAGAGTCGAAACCTGTCAAATACGGCTTTAACTATACTAGCATCACGCGCCGGGTCCGCGGTAAACAGAAGTATATCATCAGCAAAGAGCACAGAACGTAGCTCCTCCTGGCCAATACGTAAACCAGTCAGGGGGGGCACAGGTTGCAAGATAACGGGATAGGGGTTCTAGAGCCAAATTGAAAAGGAGGGGGGAGAGGGGGCATCCCTGGCGCGTGCCCTTGTGGAGGGGGATGTCAGACGATACACAGGTGGACGTGACTACCCTGGCTGTAGGGGATTTATACATGGAGGAGATAAGGTGTAAAAACGGACCTGAAAACCCAAATTTCTGCAAGGTGAGAGAACGCCAATGGAAACTTACATTGTCAAATGCTTTTTCAGCATCTAGGGTGAGTATAGCCACATCTGAGGAGGGTGAGGAATGGTGGTGAGAGAGGACTGCTAGAACTTTTCGTATGTTAGCGGTGGCGGAGCGCCCCTTGGTGAAACCGGATTGGGAAGGGTGGAGCAGGTCGGGCATGACGAGGGCCAATCGGTTTGCTACTATTTTAGATAATAACTTGGCGTCTAGATTGATTAGGGATATCGGGCGGTATGATCCCGGTTCAGAAGGGTCCTTGCCCGGTTTGGGGATGAGCTTTATATAAGCCTGAGAGCCGGATGGCAGGTAGGGTCCGCCATCTAGGATGTGTTGGAAAAGAGCCAGCAAGGTAGGGGAGACACTGTCTGCAGCTAATTTGAAGAACTCCGTAGAGAAGCCATCCGGGCCGGGGGCTTTGCCCGGAGATAATGAGGATATGGCAGTCTGAATTTCGTCAAGGGTGATCGGGGCATTGAGGTGGGACAGTTGGGCGTCCGTAATCTGTGGCAAAGGCACTTCACGGAGGAAGGCCTGGGCCTGTTCCACATCAATGGGGTCGGGACCATAAAGAGTTGCGTAAAATTGTTGCATGGTCTGGTTGATGCCCTCTGGGGTGGAATGTAGCTTCCCAGAAGAGTCCCTCAAAGA
The DNA here is from genome assembly GCF_965119305.1 of Pelophylax lessonae. Taxonomy (NCBI): domain Eukaryota; kingdom Metazoa; phylum Chordata; class Amphibia; order Anura; family Ranidae; genus Pelophylax; species Pelophylax lessonae. The sequence goes on from NC_138774.1 coordinate 89,284,262, forward strand.
CTGTATGGGGGTAATGGTAAAGGGGCCTCTACTTAAACGAGCTAACAATTTGCCTGACTTATTTCCGAACTTATGGAACTGGAGGTCCTGGACCGACTTATGGAAGGATTCTTGTGTCATAGCCCACTTGTCAAATTCCCTTTTGGCCGTTTTCCAGAGGGCAATGTTGTGGGGGGAGTGCTGCTGCCGGAGCCGGGCGTGCGCAAGTTGGAGCGAAGAGCTAGCCTGGGCGTAGCCAGCTGCCGCTCGCTTTTTGAAAGCTGAGGCAAATGCAATAATGCGGCCTCTCAAGACCGCCTTGCCCGTCTCCACAGCAGCACTGGATCATTTGCATGTTGGGCATTGTCAGCTAGGAAGTTTTTCCAGGTGTCAGCTAGAATAGTCCGTAACTCGTCATTATTAGCTAAGTAGGAAGGGAAGCGCCAGGGTCTGAATTTCGGTTGCTGCGGGGCAAACGCAAATAGGATCGAGATCGGGGAGTGGTCCGATATGGCCATGTCATGAATGTCGGGGGTGTGCAGTTCGCGAAGCGCCAGAGAATTACCAAAGAAGTAGTCTAATCGTGAGAAAGAGTCGTGAGGGGGGGAGTAAAACGTATAGGAAGCCTCCACCGGATTGGCCAGCCGCCAAACATCAGTGAGGTGGATACTGTCCACAAAGGTCGGGAGGGTAAGTAAAGACATTGCCGGGTTCAAGGACACATTAGGGGAATTAGTCGATTTGTCTGCATGGGGATCCATTACTGCGTTAAAGTCACCCCCCAGAAGAAGTGGGAGATGTATGTGAGGGGCGAGAAGGCCGGTTAAACGTTGAAAGAAAGGGGCTGAGGAAGGGGTAGGAGCATAGACATTAGCCAAAATAAAAGAGCTAGTGTTAGAGGATACTTTGACAATTTGGACTCTACCGTCTGCATCAACATGGAGGGGGTAAACATCAAGGTTGACCCTCTTATGGATGAGCAAGAGGACTCCAGCTTTGCCCGTGGAGGGAGCATTCCCTATCACCTGGCCCACCCAGAGTTTTTTCATCCGGTGAATATCTGCCTGGGGGAGGTGAGTTTCCTGAAGCAGTGCAATGTCCGCGCCCAAGCGGCGCAAATGTCGCAGTACAGCCATTCTTTTGTGCGGGGAGCGGAGACCCTGCACATTCCAGGAAATTATTTTAAGATCAAGGGGGGCGTAAATGGGGGAGTAAGGGCTTGCAGATGAGAGATAGTAATGGGAGATAAGAGGTCATCACTCGAATACCACAGTGCAGGGAGGGGAACCAGGATTCAGGGATGACAGGAAGGGGGGGTAGACCAATGGGGGAGATTTCGGGCCGTCTGCATTCCAGGGGTCCCGGAATGAAGAGGGGCGAAATCAGGAGCAGAAACAGGAACAAAAAGAAACATACCAAAACACATGAGGACTTCTCTTTTTTCCGCATGGAATCTGAACTCTGACAGCGTTACCAGTCGTCAGCTGGTTCCACTCGCTGATCGGAAGAAGACCGAGCCCGATCAGGCAAGAGCAAATGGATTGCTCGCCAGGCTGGGTACCCTCAGTGTAGCGGGCGAACAGAGTCAGCAACTACGATAACGCTGTGTGAGGATACATAACAGTTTAGATCAAAGTAACAGTCAAGTAACAGTTAAAAGCATGTAATAAAACTGCCGGACACATGGTAGAAACTTGAGAGGCAACCATTAGCCATGATCCATAGAAAGCAAGTCGGAGATCAGGGATTTGAACTGCCCGTGCATAGGGGGGAGCGCTGGACCCTGAGAGAACAAATGCAGCCGCATTATCCAAGAGAAAGGGCGTAGTCTCAGCGTTGTCTGTCCCTGTACATAGGGTTGGCAGAAAATCGTCCCCTCTTGGGGGAATCCTTGCGGGGGCTGCGCAGGTCCACGTGCGAGGGGGAGGCGGAGGGAGCAGCGGGGGGATGAGTATCCATGGAAATGTGCTTGTGGGATTGGATATAGTCCATGGCTTCTTCAGGATGAGTGAAGGCTTTGGATTCACCAAATTGGTCTGTAAATCGCAAGGTGGCTGGGTATGCAAGGGTGAATTTGAGACCCTTCTGGAATAGAGCATTGCAGGATGCTTGGAAGGCCTTGCGTCTACGTGCCACTTCCTGAGAGTAGTCTGCAAAAAGTAGTAATTTGTTACCGTCCAGTGTCAGCGATTTAGCATTTTTAAAGGATTTCAAAACGGCTAGTCTGTCTGCGTAGTTTAAATAGCGCACTATGACTGGACGGGGGGTCTTTCGGTCATTGGAGGGTGCTCCCAGGCGGTGTGCCCTCTCCACGGTGCAAGAAGAAGTAATGCCCAGGGCTTGAGGTATGCGGGAAGAGCACACGCCGGGGAGCAACCCCGCATTAAAGGATTCTGGGAGGCCAATGATCCTCAAATTATTCCTGCGGGACCGGTTCTCTAAATCATCAAGCTTGTCCAGCAGGTATTGTTGGGTGTGCTGGAATTTGGCTTCATTTGTAAAAGAGGATTGCACCTCATCCTCTAGGTCTGACAGTCTGTGCTCCACTGCATCTAATCTTTTGGCTTAGACACCCAGCTCCTTCTTGAGCTGGGATATGCCAGCCGACACTGCCCTCTCCACCGCCTCAGTTATGGTAGGGGAGAGAATTGAGGCCACCGCTTGGGCCATAAGGTGGTACTGGGGGTCCATAGCTGGAAAGGTTACAGGCAGTAGCGATGGCGGGCTCTCACCGTCCGTGGCGGGAGCGGCGGCCATATTGGAAGCAGTCTGTGAGGAAGCCTGGGGAGAGACATCCGGGTGCTGCTGCGGAGGGACACCACCAGCTCCGTGGACGAGGAAGCGGTCCATGCAAGCGGGGAGGACAGCGGCAACTCACCGGCGGTGTCTGAAGGAGGATCGGGTGTCAGCGAGCAGGTTATGAAGGCTTTATATGTGGTTAGTGGCGGAGCCGCTGTGCTTCACTCCCTCTCCATGCGGCGCCGGAACCGGAAGCCATCACACTTTGAATGACAATTGCGTTGTCATGCAACACTGTACCCATAAGACATTTTTATAATTTTTTTTCAAACAAAAAGTGCTTTCTTTTGGTGGTATTTAATCACCACTGGGTTTTTTATATAAAAAAAAAAAGTGTTTTTCTTAATTTCTGTTATAAAATGTTGCAAATAAATAACCTTTCTTCATACATTTAGGTAAAAAAGTATTCTGATTCATTTTCTTGGTGAAAAAAACCCAAGTCAATGTTTATTATTTATTCTGTAGGAAAGTTATAGAGTCCACAAAGTATGGTACATATATATATCAAAAAATCGATCAATCATGATGGCTTATCTCATTTCTTGAGGCCCGAAAATGACAGGACAGTACAAATATCCCCAAATGACACCCTAGACAGTCCAAGGCATTTAGTAGGAGGCATGGCAAGTTTTTTGAAGTTGTGATTTTTTGTCACAATTTTTTGGAAAATTAAGAAAATAAAATAATTCACAATTTTTTTTTTTTTACATACTGTCACCAGTGCAGTACAGCTATATTATATAACTGGCATGGCAGTTGAAAGGAATATGGACCTTGAGCCATAGCTCAGACATTTTGTGTAAAAATCATTCAATAAGATTACTGTATTCATTTCTGTAGAACTAGATCTTCGCCCATGCAGTTCTTTTATAAATCCTGTGGTTTTCACAGGATTTGTTATTTATGTACAGTATGTTCCAGACAAGTTTCGATCTAAGTGAGACCTAGCAGTCTCATTTATCTGTTAACCGCCAAAAGTCCTATGACATGTCATGTATAATCTAAATATGTAGTCTAAGGGACACTGGGCGTGTTTTGTTTTTCAATGTGTATAAGTTTGTACGAAATAAACTGATGTCAGGTCATTCTGAACGAACCATATGCTGCCTGTGTATTGAGTTTTATCAGAGTGGCCTCCAGGCCTGCAGAGTCCAGAGCCCAACCGGGTCGAGTCGACAAGTCTACCGCTTGGAGTGGTTAACGCCAACAGCAGTGATCAAGGACACTGACTGGTAACAGTATGTGAAAAAAAAAGTTAATAATTTTTTTGCAATTTCTCAAACATTTTTTCATTTTTATTACATGTTTCTTCTTTTTGTAACATTTTTTTGTAACATACTGTGACCAGAGCAATACAGTGTTAGCATAGTAACACTGCAATACTCTGGGAAAGTGATCAGGATTTTTTTTTCTATTTTTACACATTCTGATTGCTTACACCCATGAACTTCATTAGTATAGGCAACTATTTTTACTGAATGAAACTGATTTAGTGTCTTTTGTTGTGATTAGCTGTGATTGGCCAATGCTAATCCCATACAGTACAGATGGGCTGTGATTGGCCCTGCCTGTACTATGTGATCACTGTGACCAATCACAGCTAGAAACACAATTGTATACAATAGATGGCATGAAAGGAAGCCACCCATGGTTTACAATTGTCATGTGCTCTGCTTTGATTGATCACAGCGATCACATGGTATCGGCTAGTATACAGATCAGTCATCTGGTGTACACAGCTGGTGACAGATTGTGCACAAGTGGTGCCTTCTGAGAGGAAGTCATATGACATCCAGTCAGAAGGACGAAAGGTCGGCCTGGCTGTCGCTCTGTTATAGGCCAGGCCGGAAGGTGGTAAACATAATTTAAAGTATAACTAAAGGTATTTTTTTTTTGGATAGTATGGAGAGGGATTAGAACACCTGTCAGTTTTTTTTTTATTGCTGTCTGTGCCCCAGTTAGGAAGATTTACATTCATTATTGTTTTGTTTACCTTTATCACAAAGAGTGAAAGTGAAAGGAAATCCTGCAATTTGGGTTATCACTGAACTGCATTAGAAGGGGAATTTTACAGTGGGGACCACCAGGGATTCCCTCGCTTTGGGGTTTTGCCTTTTGAACAGGAAGTGAAGGGAAATCTTCCCAATGGGACAGAGATGGCAAAAAAGCTGACAGTGATTATATTATCCTGCCCTTACTCTATACTCTATGCGTTTAGTTTTGCCTTTAGTTCTATATTAAACTAGAGACAGCCAGGTAACTAGCATTTTGGAAATAGGTCAGTAATGCCATATCAGGAAAAAATAATGAGATTGATGTTGCTGCTGTTGGTGTCTATGTTGGGAGATTTCCTCTAATTTGCAGACAGGTGGATATCAAGTCACAAAGTGAGAGGTTCTAACCCTTCCCAATTAACTGAAAAGATTCTATGAATACATTGTGTGATTTAACCTCTTGAAATTTCTCTTGAATGGTAACCTTTTTTTTTAACTAGAACTCCAGCCAAAAATAACAAGATAAAAACGAATAGCCTATAAAAAGATGAAATAAAAAAAACTGTGTTTGCTGCAGTATTCAGCTTTAATCCAGAGATTTTCCCTACAATACTTGTTTGTGCTGCTAGATGTCCTCAGTCTGATTTCCAAGACTCACTCAACCCATTTTCTTTAAAGTGGAGTTCCACCCTAATTTTATACTTACCTCCATCTTCTCGTTCCGGGTCTCCTGAAAAAGAAATGGATAATCGCATTTTTTTTTTTTTTTTCTTACCTCGTAGCGAAGAAAATATACTTACCTTACTTCCTTCTTCCTCCTTCCTCGGCCGCGGCCCGTCGTCACTTCCTGGCTCTGCAATGATTCCTGGGAGCTGAACGTCATAGCTCCCAGGAATCATTGCGCCTGCACCGGCCCCGACGTCAGTTCCGGGGCGCGCGCGTCATCCCCTTCTAAACAGCTTCTGGGCATGCCCAGAAGCTGTGGAGGGATGACACGCGCGACCCGGAAGTGACGTCGGGGCCGGCGCAGGGCATCGTGGGACCGAAGAAGGCGGAAGAGGACCCCGAAGAGGATCTCGCTGGCTTCAAGCTGCCCACATCTGAGATGGCAGCGCTGGACAAGACGGTTTCAAGGTAAGTATTTGTCCTAACAGGTAAGTGCAACCCGGGACAGATCAGGGGCTAGCCATTGTGGAATGCACTAGCCCTGACTGTCCCGGGGGTATTTTTAAAAAAAAAAAAAATTCCAGGGTGGAACTCCGCTTTAAGTTTAGGTTATCTTTGACCCGGTCCAACCTGTTACTGGACAATAAAAGGAGAATAAGTGCAGTGATTAGCTCATATCTTTGTCACTCTGCTCTCTCCTCCTATCAGCATTCTTCTTGTCAACATTTCTTGTAAAAGGATTGGCTCCTTGTGCCGCTGCTTCCTTTGGCACTTGGGCCCCGTTATCCAGAACAAAATTGAACAACATTAACCTGATATTGAATTTCACCAGAGAAAAATAATAAAAAAACATATATCAATAATGCTCACAAGCAGTACAAAATATTCATGTACCATCTATTTTTTCCTACACATTATTTAATTTATTGGTAATACATTTTACTCACATTGGTAATTTGCATTGCTTACAAAATTATAATAAATAAATGAATAAATAAGGGTTTATTTTTTTTTGTAATTTCATACAATTTATTGATAGAAAAGCCGACATAAAAATATAGGGATACAGTGTATGCCTACATACATGGCTTCAGTAGGTTTTCAAGGGCTTTCATATTAGGTACACCTGTCAGTCTTTAGGTAAACCTGATTGGAAGCTCCATGCCAGTGTATGCACCCTGTGGATTTTATTGTGTCTGTTACATCCACCTACTTCTCAGTCTGCCCCCCCCCCCCCAATAAAAAGGAAAAGGACAACACCCTCTGCTGTTTTTCCAGACCTAAACTTGATAGATCAAAGGTAGCCTGATATAAGCAGACACAATTCTATTTACGTCTGGCCACATCACTGGTCAGCCACAGTCCACTGTCAAAATGCAGAAAAAAGCTGAACAGGCACAAATGTCACAAAAATTCCATTCTCCTCCAGTTAAACAGGGGATCTGCACATGGATCCCCTGCTGAATGGAGTGGCACAACAATATGTGAAAGGGGACTAATAAACCTGATTAGGAATTTAGAATGATCTCTAAAGCATCTAATGCCCCGTACACACGTGCAGATCGTCGGCCGAACGATCGGCCGTCTTTTGTCCCCGGGCTGTCGTGTCTGTTGAAAAGTGCAAAAGACTGCACAAGAATTTTGTCTGCCGACTACAGCCGACTGCAGAAGTGATGTCATGTGATGGTTAACTTTCCCTGTGTTTTTTCTTTTCTGAGCATGCCCAGTCTTGCAAATCTGCTGTCTGTCGGCCGAATTCTGTATTGACTGGCGAACAATCGGCCGCTCTGGTGTCGGCATACAAAAATTTTAATGCTTGCACGACAGATTCTTTTCGGCCGAAAGTGCGCTGTCGGCTGTCGGAAGCATCATACTAACAAGCCTACAATCGGCCGATCGGTCGTCGGCCGAAGCTTTTAGGCCGACAATCTGCACGTGTGTACGGGCCTTTAAACTGATCTCAAATACAAGCTGCACCCCAAAGTATGTTACACGGTTCATTTTAAAGGCCAAGTCTACCTTGGGAAAAACAATAAATGCACATATTTTTGCAAAAAAATGTGCATTTATTATTTTTTTCTCCAAGCAGACCGCAAAAGCAATGCATCGGCAATCAGTGGATCGCACGTGCTGTGTCAGGCATTTTAAGACCTACCTGTTAGAAAGCTGGAGGACTTGTCAGTGGACTAGGAGGGCGCTTATTGGTCCATTGAGAACTAGAAGCCATCTGTCGCACAGCCATATTGATTTTAGATTCTGACAATGGGTGCTGGAGGATAAGACGGGCGAGGGAGGTGGATTGGAGCATGTTACATGATATACCCTAAATACGGGTGTAACGTGTAACATGCTCCAAAGATGAACCTATGTTTTAAACTATTCATAAGGAAAATACATTTTGTAGGGCAATAATGTAATCACTGCAATCTAAAACAATATTTCCACACTTTGGGTATGAGAATAATAAGTATACATCAAATCCATAAAAAAAAGTCCAATGCTGGAGAAGGGGCAGTGGAGGATATTATAAACAAAATCAACAGTTCAGAAAAGGAAGATCACAACACTGGCTACAGTTCTGTAAAGAAAGATCTTGGGGGATTCGGATGACAGGTAAGTAAACACAAACAGGCACAAACGAGGGTCAATGATATAAACGCTTTAATAGAGATAATAATAAATATACACTAACATAGAATATGAAGAAGAAAGAAGCATCTCAGCAAATGAGTAGCACTGTGTGCAGTCTACACTATCTGGACTGCACACAGCATTGTTGATCCTCTGAGATGCTTTTGTTCTTCCATGCTTTTTGCAACGTGATTGGATATTATTTTTTAACATATTTTATTGGGAAATTTCAGAATATTACAATCAAACAATCAAAAAAGTCAACAAAAGCCATCATCTCAAAGCAAAACACAACTGATTGTCCAAATAAAGTCACAGAAGCCAATACTGGGTCTGTAACAAAGAGAGGGGGAGGGGGAAGGCGATGGGGGGAGGAAGTAACTGGGAGGGAATACCAAATTATGGGTGAGGCATAGCTCTGGTAGAGAGTAAAACAGGTACATTCTTTGGCTTTGAGAGGTTGTCCAAAACATCTACTAAATCAGACATTAGGCTGAGCATATTTGGCTAGGTAGGAGTCCCATTTGGGCGAGTGAAGAGGGGAGGGTCCCGAGAAAAATTTTTGGTCCAAGAGTTCTTTGTCATGTAATTTGGCGAGTTCTTCCTGCACGTCCAAAATTCTGGGGGGGGGGGGGGGGGTTTGAGATTGTCCATTTTCTGAGGATGGCCCTCCTGGCAATCATAAGGTATGTTGAGATCCAAGGCTTGTAGCGGTTAAGAAGTTGAGCCTGGCTGGGCCTTCAGAGGTTGTCCAAAACATCTACTTAATCAGACATTAGGCTGAGGATAATTTTTTATCTTTAATAAAGCCTTTATATCACTTAATGGTTTGTGCCTGTTATTTTTTATTTTACTTACCTGTCAGATTTTAAACTATTCAACTGGTTCTGGAGATCCAAAGAGATTGTTTTAGACCCAAAGAGCCAGTAAGCATGCAACACCTAGCACAAATCTACCAAAGCTTTCCCTCCACCCCATTACAAGTAAGCTCCTAATGGAAACATTGGATTGTCCATGAATTGTAATATTTCAATAAATGGGCATAAAAGGCTTTTAAGACAGAACTTTTTTTTTTTTGTAAGATGTGAGATTTATGACATGACCAGCCACCAATACTGAAGCCAGTGTGAGTGGGGTGAAGGGTATGTGTGCCTGGGGCAAAGCAATATAGCTTGTAGTTTACCATCAAAACAAGTTCTTGCATTTCTAGCTCTGTCACAGAAGAGAACTATTAGGAGAAAGTGTTCTTCCAAGTGTAGTGGGATGAATTTTATCTTGTCTTTATTGATATAAAAAGTCAAGCTGCACCACTGTTAAAATGTATGTCGGCTCAAAACTTGTTTTCTTAGTTTTAAATGGAAAGAGAAGGGTTAGGTCCCCTATCGTTTTTTTTTTTTTTTTTTGCTATCGTGGGCTCCATTAGCTAGATTACCCCTCACATCATGTCCTGCTGGCAACCTTTTACCAGAAGTGAGAAGAAATCTCCAAACAGCAGCACAAACAGGAATAAAAAACAAATTTCTTTAGTAGAAAAGGGAAAATTAGAGCCCATGTCTGTGTCTTTGTTGCAGATTTTCTCTTACCTCCTGGAAAATCTCTGTAATGGAATTAAAAAGCAGGCTGGGGTTCTAATCCTCTCCCAACCTACCTAAAACAAACAAAAAAAACAACAACATTTTTGTCGACATATGCTTTAGGTTCTTTACATGTTCCTATGAGTAATGAGTTTTAGTAAATACAGTATCTAGGATTACAAGGTTGACAAGGGTGATGGCTCAGCTAAAAATCCCAAATGTACCTGGGATGGTATATCTCCCTGCCTAGAAATTAGCACACATCCTGCGAGTCAGACAATGACTTTATGCATCAAAAGGGTTTTTAGCTGAATGACAGGTTTGATAACTGAAGAATAGAAATAAGGCAGTTAAATATGCAAAAGGTTCAAAGTTTAGTCTTCACTGGATGCATGCTTGTTCCAGGTCAGTGGCACTAGGTAGTAAAACCAGGATGCAGATAACAGCCCTGGAGCCTGTACCTTTAATAACACGACACCAATAGCAGCTCCACTATTTCTGGGACTAAAAGTACAATGTAAAGTACAAAGTAAAGTAAAATATTTATGACAAAAATATGGGATTGCCATCACTGATTACCGTCTACAATTGCAAGTTAATTGACTATTATGCTGATCAACTCACTTTACTACCTTCTAAACCAGGGCTAATAAAAGGTACGCAGATTAGAAACATCTAAATAAAGACAAATCCCAGCACCAATACAACATGGGAATTTTTCAGTACCAATACGCAATACTAATTTCTAAAATTCATAATTTTAATTACCCTAAAATGCTAAAATGAATAAATCTGGCACAACAATGTTAGATACATAACCAAAAGACATTATGTCATCCCCTGTATCTTTTATCCCTCTTACATAGTATCATATACTTTATTTGTCTACAAGGATGCTCAAAGGATAATTCTGAATGCATTTCGTGGACTCTATTGGCTACTTCCTAGGGAGTTTAACAGAGTGGCTTGAAGAAGTAGTTGTAATACTCCCCACTCAATATATAAAAGATCTTGTAGACATCTTTGTTTATTAAAGAAAAATATTTTATGGAGGGTAAAAAAAAAAAATATGAATTTTGTAAATAAGTATTGTGTATTACTACCTTTAAAGTCCCATGTTGTTGTATTGGTACTCTTATTTTGTTAGGGATGTTGGTGCCCCTCCTTTAATGGGTCAGATACCCTTCTGAGATAGCCTTTTTTCTTTAAATAAAGTCAGAAATCCTTATTAAAATACTTGATATGAGTCAGTGGTATTAAAGTGAGTATATCAGCATGACAGCCAGACAACTAACATTTTAAGTAGGTAAAGTCAGCAATGGTAGTCTCTACGTTTCTCTCATGACATGGTTCTTTACCATTTAGGCAAGCCCTAAGTTCATCACTTTAGTGCCATGAACAAAGGAAAAACCTATTTGCTAGGGTCCTAAACAGCAGTGAAGATGCAAAAGATCTAACTTTGCCCCATCTAACAGCCTACATAAATGCTATTGAGTGGAGTTTCCAGTTAAAAAACAGTACAAAATTGTACAGTACAAATGACTCTTTCTCTGATCTGACTACAGTGAACTGAAATCTGGTTGGTTAATATTGATTACTACACTATTGATATATATTCCTCTTTCAAATTATCGATCAATGTCTCTCGTATCTCTCAACATTCTGGTTGACAAGCTGGTTGGGAGACTGATTCACAGATTGATTGACAGTCAGACTGGCTGACTGACTGGCATTCAGATTGGCAGGTTGGCTGGCAGTCGGGTTGGCAGATTGGTGTGCAGTCAGGTTGACAGATTAGCTCAGGTTGGCTAGATGGCTGGCAGACTGGTTGGCATGTTGGCTGGCAGTCAGGTTGGCAGGCTGGCTGGTTGACTGGTTGGCAGGCTGGCTGGCAGGCTGGCTGGCAGGCGTTTGCAGGACTGAACATGGTATGGGGGGAGTAAAATGAAATTCCATCTTGGCAGTCATATTTTGTATTGCGACACCAACATGGCTGAAAGAAATAAATATATATAGACATTTATTTATATTTCCCAGCTTGGATGAAGACACATAAAAGGAACAATAAATTCTGTAATTTGAGTTTTTAGATTTGTTGTCAAAATTGATGTGTTTATGAAAAAAGTATTTGTTGCGCATATTTTAGAGTTTCTAACTGTTACTGTTCTGTCTTACTCAGATTTGAAGTGTCAATGCACACTTGAATGATGAGAATCTATTTCTGTAACAAACAGTGACGCTACTGTTCACTTTTCTGTGGCTGCGGAACAGATTTCAAAGATGGGTGGAATTTTTTAATCCTTGCACTTGTCTATGAAGCTGTGCATTAACATGGATCATTTGAGTGGTGTAGCTAAGGCATTTTAATTCAGGTCTGGACAACACTTGGATAAAGTTCTGGGCTACTTTCCGCTCCTTTTAATGCCTGCCCCGCCCCCCCCCCAAAAAAAAATCTCTATGAACAGTGGGCCTTCATAGAATGGATAGCACAGAACCCATTACCATTTTTTCTTTCCATCTTCTGCATACGGTCTTATATGTATTGTGCAGTTACATGGCCAAGAAAAATAACTTGTGTAGAAGAGTCTCTGCTCTCTGTTACACCTTCTCTACTGTACAGAATGATCTGGCAGCACCACATTAGGCTCATTAGTCTATTAATTGCATGAAGGTGCTCTGGGCCTAATACACTCTGATATATATACAGTATATGTATATCTGTCATTGTACAGTTATATAGATGTAATAACATGTTTGCTATTTTATGATTTTTTTTTTTTCAAATTCCCCCACATGGAGTTTCTGAGCTGTTTATTATGCTCTGTATCTATAGCATGCATCTTTTAGGTGCTTCTTTTTTTCCAATTTCTTTATTGTAGCAAAGTTTCTCATATATAACATATTAAATTGGTATCATACATGGTCTTGTCAAAATAAAACCACTTTAGAAACAGTAAAACAAAGTATTACAAAACATCCATATCATCTGAATACAACTTTGCTTGGATTTACAGAGCATGTGATAATGACTTCTAGGGGGCACGGGGCCCAAGGAGTTGTCAGACCGAAAGTCTCGCATTTAATTTAGCATAGGATCAACTATACCGTGCAAAGGGAGGGTAGAGAGAGGGAGAAAAAAAAAAAGGAAAAAAAAAAAAGAAGGAGGGTAGAAGGAGGTTGCAGGCAGATAAAGCTTCCCCTATAAAGGGGAGAGACGAAAAGCCTAACCTGTTATTCGAGGCAGCCACCTCGTTCAAGTCCGTGCTGCTTCAGATCTCACTACATCCTATAGGCATGCTTCAGTACCCGTAAAGTGTCTCCATGGCCTTCACTTGTCTCTAAGTTGTTCCTCAGAGTTGTGGAGGGTAGCAGTCAGCTCCTCCATGAGATGTATGTCATTAAATTTGTAATACCACAGCACTCTGGTTGGTGGTTGGGTCTGTCTCCATAAAGCAGGGATGCATGCCTTAGCACAAGTAACTGCATTGTAAGAGATTTTTTATATTTCCGGAGGGGTCTTTCTGTCAGATGGAGCAAGCATGCCGCAGGATTACCATTTACTTTGACAGATGTCAGTTATTTTATAGTGGCTGCCCCCTCCCCCCAGAAAGGTCCCAAAGCAGGGCATGACCAGAAGGTATGGAACATTATACCCACCTCCAAGTTACAACGCCAGCACGTATCAGGGATGGTGCTGTCCATCTTATGGAGTAGGAAAGGTACTCTTTACCATCTAGAGAGAATTTTGTACCCAACTTCCTGATATTGGTTCATGATGGAAGATTTGTGAGCCAGTATGAGAATTTTCTCCAATTGTTTGGGTGTAAATTGAAGGTTTAAGTCGGTTTAAATGGCGGATAAATGTCAGGTATCCCTCATCTACTGAGGCAGTTAAATAACTGTATATTAAGGACAAAGTGTGTCTGACCGGTTCACCATTCCTACATAGTGCTTCAAATGGAGTCGGCGACCGGGGAACGTAGTTCACCTTCTGAAAAGTCTGTAGGAAGTGTCTAAGTTGGTTAGTGCTTACGGTGTCAAGGGAAGGTTCTGAGAGCTTGGATACGTCTGCGAGGGAGGGGAATCCCCCCTGTGGCCACACGGCCGTTAAGCGGAACTTAACTTGTTCCCTAATCCTGCTACTAGTAAATCCAGGGGTGAAATCCAGGTTGCCAATCATGGGCTTTATAGGGGAAGGTAATATTGCTATATTTGTGGTGCGAAAGATGGCCCTGGTTTCTATCAAAGTCACGCCAATCAGGGGGTGTTTCTGCATGTCCTCAGGGGGGGAGCAGGTGAGCCATGGAGCTGACGGAAGGGGGATGGAGGCATCTTCTATCTTCATAGTCACCCATTGCTAAGAGCTTCTATTGCAATGCCAATCCACAACCCTTGAGAGATGCACTGCCCGATAATACTTAAATATGTCAGGGAAGCCGATGTAGGTGCTTCTTTTTTACCTTTTGTATTAAATAAAAATCAGTTATTCCTAAAACAATCTATCAAAGATTTGTACTGTTGTTGTAACTTAAAAGCCCCACTGGGTTTATTCGTTTTTTGGTTTACAATATATTTAGGATGGGATATGCCCTGTCCAATGATAGTTGGTTGGAATCCTCAATTGGTTTTCTTATGTATCTAATGGAAATGCAGTTTATTATGTTAGGTAAATATTTCTATGAACACTACCTATATAGTGACCCTACCTCTGTGTTTTACTAGTATTCTTAGGAAGAAAATAAAATTACCAAGCTCAACATGCATTTGTGTACTTTTATGATAAAAATAACTTACTATGATCATCATGAAACATAACGCAAGTGCAGTCATTATGCTCATCATGGTGAGAAGAGCTATTCCCCACCCGGGTACCCCTGTGACAGGAAGACAGAAGTCATTATATTTCAAAGGGCATGAAAAACACATATGTTAGGTCTGTAAAGCTTTCTCGTTTCTTAGCTTTTATATTACTAAGCCCTCACACATGGATCTTGTGATAGCGCCATCTTTTATTGTACATTGTACATACCTGTGGAATTTGTAGCTTGTGCACCTGGTGGGCAATGAAAAGATACATATTAAAAATAGAATAGAAATACAAAAAGGTGAGGCAGAACTTTTAATAACAGATTACTATTTATGTGTCTTTTATTCTTTTGTACCTCCCAATGCTCAGCCGCATCATGACTTTTAAAGCAGAACTAAAGCCATTTTTTTTCTTTTGGGCTTGGGGAAAGGGAACTTGGTTAAAACACAACTTGGGCAGCAGAAAAATGACCCCCTGGACAGTATAAGCATTTAACCCTGGCACTGAGGGAAGGGGCATCACAAGGGTAAATTTTACCCTTACCCAAAGTTCAGCTTTAAGGTTTTTATTTTTTTCTGTGTCTTTTTTCCAAAGACTGACTCTAAATTCCTTTCCTGGTTCCTCTTCTGCCAAAATGGAGGCAGACGGTACAGTTACAATACAATTTAGTACAAAAGGAGGACCCTGCTTATTAGAACCTTATTAGAACTTAGAATCAAAAAGGGAGGGCCAATTAATACAATAGGTAAAAACTGCCATGCATGAGCTGATGGAGAATGTAAAAGTTTTGGTTTATTAGTTAAAGGCAGAATAGGTCTCTCAGAAGAGATGCGTTTTCAGGAATCACCTAAAGACAGACAGAGTAGGAGAAAGACAGTTTGGAGTAAGGTGTTCCAGAGGAAGGGAGAGACTCTTGAGAAGTCTTGTAGATGTGCATAGGAGGAGGTTTCAAGTGAGCTAGAGAGCAGGAAGTCTTAGAAGGAGGGAAGAGAGCAGTGGGGGGGGGTGGAGTTGTAGATGGGTTTGTAGGCTGTTGTCACTATTTGGAGTTTAAGTTTTTGGTTGAGTGGAAGTCAATTAAGGGATTGACAAAGAGAAGTGGTGGACACTGGATTGTTTGTGAGGGGTCATTTAAAAATTTGAAGTTGTCAAAAGAATATTGTTCTGGTCAAACCTGTAAGATGCAGTGGCAGTGTAGCTGTGGTGGCATAGTATGAGTATTCTATATCACCAGCTACAAAGCTACTGCATATGACAAAAACCAGTTGCAACAAATCTTTTACCATTATCTTCTAGAGTCCAGTCCTCCAAAGTCCCTGAAGAAGGGAAACTGTCAGAGTCTCATCAAACACATTTGCTGTCTTCTGCCTTATATGTATTAATTAAACACCACTGCACTCTGTGATGATTTGTGTGGTGCTCTTTTTAAATTTTAAAAGGTTTGACTGGAGTTCTAATCCTACCCTCTCCAAAATAAGTTATATTATTTTCTCTTATGTGCCAGTGAACTATGTGACTGTTTAACCCCTTTCTGCCAAGGGCACGGATATTTGCGGCCCTACAGAAGTGTTTCTTCAGCCATAGGGGTGGCATATATGCATACGTGTGTTTGTGCTTGATGTGCCCTGCACAACAAGCTCTTAGCACAGAGACCAATTATTACTGACAACTTTGGGTCTTGTAATAATGACTGGGAGCTGGTAATCGCGGTTTAAGATCACGTGATTGTCCCACTCCAAAACCAAGTAAACATCCTCCCAACCCCCCCACTTCCACTATCCTTACTCACTAAACTCATTCCCGATCTCCCCATAGGGTCCCTATCTATCAGAGTCTTACATGATATCTCCCAATTTTTCCAAAAAGGATCCTTACTTCCAGGCCCTACCTAATGCAAACCTATAGTCTCCCGGTGTCTACGTGCTACACTATTACCCGCATATTACACTTCTTGTCTGCCCATCCCCTTAAAGAATTGCTTGTGGATAGGAAGATCTGGGCACAATACACAGACCCCCCTCCCAAGCCCAGCGGGGTCTCATTTTACTATGACATTCTGCTGGATAATAATACCTTTCTCAAAACAACTCCAATGTTCAGGTGGGAAGCGGACTTGGGAACCACTTACATCATCAAACAGTGGCAAACAGCTCTTCGCACCATACACAAACATTCACACTGCGCTACACACTGGGAAATGGCAATGAAACTCACTAACAGGTGGTATTACACCCCTCATAGACTGGCGGGTTTCTCCACAAAATATTCCCCTCTATGCTGGCATGATTGTGGACACACGAGGACCTTACTGCATATCCTCTGGGGATGTCCAGCAATCATCAGTTTATGGCACAACATATTCCGATTCATAGCCTTGCACACTGGGTGTCTTAACACCCCTTCCCTGGAACTGGCCATATTGCATTTGGGTATTGACAACTATCCACATCAGTTTCGCCCATGGATCACCCATGTTCTCCTGGCAACACCCCTGCTACTACTAAGGAAATGGAAAACTACTACACCCCCGTCCCTGTCGGAAGTTATTGCACTGTTGAAAGTGAACTACCAATTCGAAAAATCACTGGCCATTAACTCTCTCTCTTTGAAAAAATTCCATAATCATTGGAACTTCTGGGCTAATGAATAAGAAATAATGAATAATTGCTTCTTTATCGTATCTGTCGGGGGTTGGAGACCCAATAGGGCAACCCACGAGATGGGCCTCCCTATAACCTGGACAGTATCGGATGATCACTAAATTGACCACTCTGTCCTTACACAGTAACATTATAGGATCTTATATGGTTCATATGGCTCATCTAAGCTATCTTATTGTACATCTAGTTGTTATGCGTCTTTGACGGATATCTGTATCCTTCCCCTTGTTCCCCCTCCTTGATTTATTTTCTTTCCCTTGTTAAGTCAAGTACTCTCATTACTATGCTATGACTTTTGACACTGTATTTACTTGTTATTGTCTTGTCTTGTTATTGCAAACTCAATAAAAATAATTGAAAAAAAAAAAAAATCACGTGATCGCTGGGATTGCCCGTGTTTGGCTCTCCCATCAATCAGTCACTGTACAGCCTGTTTTTTTTCCCCCCCCTTGAATAGAGAAAAAGATAAAATGGGGTTTATCTACTAAAGCTGGAGAGTACAAATTCAGGCTTATGTTCGCATAGAAAACAATCAGCTTCAAGGTTGCATTGCTGCAACTTAATTGAACAAGCTAAGGTTAGAGGCTAAATGGGTTTCACTGCAGAAGTGACCTGATTTTGCACTCTCAAGTTGTGTAAAAAAAAAAAAAAAGATAAGGGCTTGATCTAGGTCAGGGTCATGGTTAGGCTTAGGGTCAAGGTTAGGGCCAAAGATCAGAGTAAATTTTTTTTTTTTTATATCAGTGTCTTAGGTAGAATACAAAAAAGCAAACTGTGCACTACTGTTTCTAGGCCTTACTACAGGTACAAGCAAAACATAGCAAGCACCTATGTGGTATTTCTGTGATTGCCAGAAGTAGAAAAAATTGTTTTGTAATGGTCTTTGAATGGCAAGAAATGTATAGCTACATTTCAAAAAAATTTTTTTTTTTTTAACTATTTTGGGCCAGTTTTCCTTTGATAATATAAAAAAAAAAACACCAGGAGATTAGGATAGAGAGTGCTGGGAGATCCTACCAACAGAGAGACACATTAAAAAACACTTTAATGATATAGCTGTAGGAGCTGTAGGTGGGACATATAACTGCCCATTTAGTGCCTGGCTGAACACACTTGTACTCATAAAAACACAGTTGTTCTTGGTGTTTTGGTGTTTACCTGCACGCGTGCAATGATGTATTTTCTCAAATTTGAGATTCGTTTGAAAAGTGATCTGGAAAAAAATCATAGGTGCATGCATAGTTAAATGCACTGGGAGTCTTACACCAGAGCTCCCTTGCATCTGCAAATGTTCGTATACATGAACCCCTTAGGCTTGGTTCACACATATGCAGCCATAGTTTAAGTGCGGTAGCCCGGTGCGGTTCTGTTCTCCGATTCAGGTGCAAATTTTTATCGGACCTGAACCGGATCCAAAATCACAAAGGACCCTTTTTAAAACCGCACCGTGGGCCGCCCCGCACATGTGTGAACCGGCTCCATTGAAAACGGGTCTGATTCACATGTTATGCAAATTAGATGCTGTTAAAACACATCCAATTCACATGTACATGAACTGAGCCTAAGTAGAGTGGGAAAAACTCTCATCATTGTTTTTTTTTGCTATCTGCAATTTGAGAAGCTAACAATGTGCAGACCAGAGTAAGCATTCACAGTGCAGGAAATGAGACAAAACTGAAGGTAATGAGAGAATTAAGCACTAACTAAAAAAAAAATAAAAAATAATAATAAAAAAAGAAATGAATACATAAAATAAACTGGCTTTGTTTAGATTTTAATACTGCAATTATTAACTGCATAAAAAATACTACTAACTCTACACATTTTCAACATACAGTATCTCACAAAAGTGAGTGCACCTCTCACATTTTTGTAAATTTTTTATGATATCTTTTCATGTGACAACACTGAAGAAATGACACTTTGCTACAATGTAAAGTAGTGAGTGTACAGCTTGTATAACAGTGTAAATTTGCTGTCCCTTCAAAATAACTCAACACACACAGTCATTAATGTCTAAACCGCTGGCAACAAAAGTGAGTACACCATTAAGTAAAAATGTCTAAACTGGGCGCAAAGTGTCAATATTTTGTGTGGCCACCACTATTTTCCAGCACTGCCTTAACCCTCTTGGGCATGGAGTTCACCAGAACTTCACAGGTTGCCACTGGAATCCTCTTCCCCTCCTCCATGATGACATCATGGAGCTGGTGGATGTTAGAGACCTTGCGCTCCTCCACATTCTGTTTGAGGATGCTCCACAGATGCTCAATAGGGTTTAGGTCTGGAGACATGCTTGGCTAGTCCATCACCTTTACCCTCAGCTTCTTTAGCAAGGCAGTGGTCATCTTGGAGGTGTGTTTGTAGTTGTTATCATGTTGGAATACTGCCCTGCGGCCCAGTCTCAGAAGAGAGGGGATCATGCTATGCTTCAGTATATGTTGGCATTAATGGTTCCTTCAATGACCTGTAGCTCCTGCACTCATGCAGCCCAGACCATGACACTCCCACCACCATGCTAACTGTAGGCAGGACACACTTGTCTTTGTACTCCTCACCTGGTTGCCACCACACACTTGACACCATCTGAACCAAGTAAGTTTATCTTGGTCTCATCAGACCACAGGACATGGATCCAGTAATCCATTTCCTTAGTCTGCTTGTCTTCAGCAAACTGTTTGCAGGCTTTCTTGTGCATCATCTTTAGAAGAGGCTTCTGGGACGATAGCCATAAAGACCAATTTGATGCAGTGTGCGACTTATAATGTGAGCACTGACAGGCTGACCCCCCACCCCTTCAACCTCTGCAGCAATTCTGGCCGCACTCATATGTCTATTTCCCAAAGACAACCTATATGACGCTGAACATGTGCACTCAACTGCTTTGGTCCACCATGGTGAGACCAGTTCTGAGTAGAACCTGTCCTGTTAAACCGCTGTATGGTTATGTATGGTTTAAGTTTCAGGGTCTTGGCAATCTTCTTATAGCCTAGGCCATCTTTAAGTAGAGCAACATTTCTTTTTTTCAGATCATCAGGGAGTTCTTTGCCATGAGGTGTCATGTTGAACTTCCAGTGACCAGTATGAGACAGTGAGAGCGATAACACCAATTTTTTTTTTTTTTTTAAAACAAACAAACGTTTATTGAATTAAGTACATCACATATAAAAAGAAAAATACAAACAGGTGTAGGCATTGTCATGGATATCGTCACTTAGGCATATGGTACACAAGGTGAGGTCATGTAAATAGACAATATTTAACCATTTCCCTTAACAGGGAGAATATCACGGAACCAAAGGAGGAAATATGAGTAGCAAGAATAAATTACATCAGTGTTAAGAGTACATCACAAAAATCCACCAAAACAGGGCAACATCCGTACGAACTTTAAGGCTGGGCAAGCGCTGCGGGCGTGGGTGAGAGCTGAAAGGCATCGGATGGTGGGGTCCCATCCTAGACCAAACAACATAGTTAGGGTGTGCATGTGGAGGGGGCCTCGAGCCAATGGTCCCAGATCTTATGATACCTTTTTGGACACCCCCTGTTAGCATAGAGGACTTTTTTGTACGGGAGAGTGGCATTGATGGCTGCCAACCAAGAGGACAGAGTAGGTACAGCCGCCTGCATCCATTTTTGAGCTATCAACCTCCTGGCAACGAACAGGGTTTCCCAGAGAAAGTGCAACATGTATTTGTCCATATCCTCATCCGGGAAAATCCCAAGAATGCACAACTTGGGGTCCAAGGAGACTGGTGCAGCCCATGCAGTCGTGGAGGAACCGGACCACCTGGGTCCAGAATCCCTGCACGTCCGGGCAGTGCCAGATCATGTGGCCAAACGCTCCTGGGGAACGCAGGCATTTGGGGCATGCAGAGAAGTGAGAGGGATCAAACCTGGCCATCCTCACCGGAGTGAGATATGCTCTGTGGGTAATATAAATTTGCGTGAGCCAGTTCGACAGCTTTGGGGAAACAAGCACACAGGCCTCCAAGGCATTACTCCAGTCCTCTTCCTCCAGCTCCCCCACATCCCCCAACCAGGATGCCCGAACACCAAACGCCAAATCAGTCACCTGTTTAAACCCCAGCATGTCATACAATTGAGAGATCAGTTTGAGGTGATCGGGACCTCGGAGCACCTCCAGTAAATCAACGGAAGGGAGAGCGGGGATGTTACCATGAAATTGCGCCCACAAGGCGTGAGTAAGCTGCAGATAATAAAAGCGCATGGAGGCCGGGAGCTGAAACTCCACCTAGAGTGTGGGGAAGGGCTTGATGGCTCCACTTGATATAATGTGTGACAATAGGTATATACCTCTGTTGAACCAGGCACCCGGGTCAGGGATGCTGAGAAGTTCTGGCAGGAGGCAATTAAACCATAGGGGGGTCATGGAATGGAGGGCGGCGTCCTCGGTTTTGGAGATCGCCAGGTCCCAGACCCATCTGTACTAAAACAGAAGACTACCCTTGGGGGCTGTCGACACTGAGCTGCTGACCCCCCAGAGCATGTCTAGAAACGGGTGTGGGAGCCGCGACTCCTCCCCGTGACAAACCAAGGCCATGTATGTGCCCGAGTCTTGCTTGTCTAAATGAAAAAAGTGGGATAACTGGACTGCGAGATAATACCTCACAAAATCCGGGACGGCCATGCCTCCCAATTTGGTCTAGAGGAACCCCATATAAACGTCTTTAAAACTCTATCTAGAGTCATAAAGTATCTATATAGGAATGTAGGTTGGGGAGTGTCACAACATATACAGAATCTTTGGGAGAAGGATCATTTTGACGAGGCCCACTCTACCCATGACACCCAATGGCAATCGTGCCCAAACCTGCGTCTTGGCTTTAACCAGGGCAAAAAGAGTTTCAATATTCAAAGGGATATAGTCAAGGAGGGATCTGGTCACTATCACTCCCAAGTTTTTGAAAGATACCACCCGGGAGAGAGGGAGAGCCGCTTGGTCCGCCATCGGAGGGAAGCTGTCAAGGGGAAGAATGAGGGACATGTCCCAGTTAACCGAGAGACCCGTGAAGCTACCAAAATGTTGTATCACGTGTAGGGTTCGCTGTAATGAAGGCCCGGAATCCACCAGGTATAGTAACATATCGTCTGCATATAAACCGATGCGTTCCTCGAGATCCTCCCGACGGAAACCCCGTATCCCCGGGTCTGCACGTATGGCCAACGCAAGGGGTTCAACCGCAAGTGCGTACAACAACAGGGAGATAGGGCAGCCCTGGCTTATGCCACGGGACAGGGGGAATGGCCGGGATGTCCACCCATTAGCCACCACCCTGGCCCTGGGTTGGGTGTACAAAATAGTGAGCCATTTAATAAAGTTCGGGCCAAAGCCAAATCTACAAAGGCACTGCCAAAGGTATAGCCATTCGACCGAGTCGAAAGCCTTCGCAGCGTCTAATGTAACCACCACCCTTGTACCTACATGATCGTGCGCAGCTTGGAGGTTCATGAATAAGTGTCTGGTATTAAAGGCTGTGTTTTTCGCCGGCATGAAACCCGTCTGATCGGGGTGTACGAGGGATAGTATCACCGAATTGAGTCGTATAGCCAGGATCTTGGCCAAGATTTTTATATCACTTTGAAGCAAAGAGAAAGGCCTATAGGATTCCGGGTATCCTGGATCCTTGCTGGGTTAGGGAATTAGAATGATCAGTGCCTCTCGCATCGAGTCAGGCAAAGAACCCTCTTCAAATACTGCCTCATACACCGCGAGAAAACGGGGTACTATGTTCTCAGAGAACTGGAAATAGAACTCTATTGGTAGGCCATCGGAGCCAGGGGCCTTGGCCCTCACAAACCGAGAGATAGCAGTCGTGATCTCATCTGCTGTAATGGGGGCTTCGAGTGTCGCGATCTGTGCAGGGGTCAGTGTGGGAAAGTCAAGGGCGTCTAACAAGCTGGACAGCTCCGACGGGTCATAGTCAACTTTGGAGGAATATACCTCACTAAAATAGGAGGCAAACACTTTCGCCATGGCCGAGGGGTTCATGGAATCTGCCAGTATCGAGGGGTTGAGCGTTATCACTACGGGTGGTCTAGTGTCCATGTGAGCCAGGTATGCTAACAACTTACCCGCCCTCTTCCCGTGTTCATAGACCCACTGTCTGCCAAAAAACAACTTCCGATTCGCCTGCTCCTGGCATCGATTATCCAGGGCCCTGGTCTGGATACGAAGTAGGGCCAGCAGGTCAGAGGAGGGAGACTGGGCATAACCGGCCTCTAAGTCAGCCAGCTGTTGTTCAGCAAGCCGTACATCAGTTCGCAGCGCCCGTTTGTATCTAGCTATACGTGACGACAGGAGCAGCCGGGCGTGTCCCTTGAAGGTTTCCCACACCGCCGAGGGGGATGCCGTATCAGTGTTAACCACAAAAAAGAAATCCCACTCAGCAGGCAAAGAGTCAACGTCAGGAACAGTCTTAAGCCAGAAAGGGTTCAGGCGCCAATGATGCTGTGGGGGGTCGGTGAACGGGGACCTCGTCACTATATATGGGGCATGATCCGACAGCAGCCAGGGGCCAAAGCGAGCATTGCAGAGTCTGGGCAAGAGGGCCTGGGAGATCCAGATGGAGTCTATCCCGGACATGGTAGAGTGGGTGGCTGAAAAACATGAGTGTGCCCTGGTGAGAGGATACAGGCACCTCCAGGTATCCAGCAGATTAAAGCTGCTGAGCAGCCTGTGAAACCTGGTGGCCCTGTCGGGGTAGGCCGGGGAGTCAGGTGGGCCCGTTCTGTCAAGGTGGGGGTTGGAGACCATGCTAAAATCCCCCAGCCATACAGTAGGGACTGACGGGAATCTAGACATAAAGGCCAGACCCTCCATCAAAAGGGAAGCGTTAAAGGGTGGTGGTACATACCAGGCCAGCAACAGGATAGCATGTCCACTAATCCTATCGGACACAAAGATATACCTGCCCTGGGAGTCCGTCACCACCTCCTGAACGTCAAAGGCCAACGAACGAGATATGAGCAGCGAGACACCTCTGGAATATGAGGAGTGAGACGCGTGGAAAGACCAGCAAACCCATGGACGCCGAAGAGCACCCAACAGGTTGCCCTCAGCATGAGTCTCCACCAGGGCAATAATGTCCGCCCTCTGCTCTTTTAGATAAAATAAAACAACCGTGCGCTTGACTTTATCTCGAAGGCCTCGGACATTCCAGGTGAGTATAGTCAACCCCGCCATAGTGTCAAAACAAACATATCTGATGGCATAGGATGAGCATGGAACCCCAGGACAGGCACACTCCACACCCACAGCGTGAACTCCAAGACACAGCCCCATGGCAAAATAACAATATAAGGCATGACAATGGTAATACACAGTTAGAATATGCACAGTACAAAACTCAAAAACATAAAACCCATCCCCCCACCCTGCCCAACACACACACCAACTCGTGTGGGCATACATCCCAAAACCAGGTACAAATGGAAAATGGAAACTGTAAAACAGCAAAAGCTTGCACCTAGGGGTAGGCCTGCAAAACAGCAGGGTCCCCCCAGGGCGAACATATATTTAGTGTGATACGGGGGTGAACTATCTCCAAAGGGTCGTCCCAGTATTGGGACATAGTGATGAGCAAACTTCTGTGGGACACAACTCAGTTCTGTACGTGAGCAGGGGGCCCTCCGGTCATGGAACAGGGGAACGGTCCATCACGATGAGATAGACATCCTCCGAGGAAGAAACCAGGTGGAACATGAGAGTGCACAGTGACAGGGGAAGGGGGAACATCTGGAAGGGGGTCGAGGAAGGCCCCGAGCCCCTCAGGGAAAGCAACCAGCGAAATGCAAGTGACTGACAACTATCCAAGGGCCAGGGGGCTGCGCATTCCAAGGCGCATCAACCCCCAGGGCAAGGACCAAGCGCAGGAAGCTGGATATCCCAATAAAGGCACGAAGTGGGGTCCGTGAAATGGGGGGGGGGCTCAGACAGGCACTAAGATGACATACATGTCCGGAGCAGGTAAGGGTTTGAAATCCGGGGGCAGGGAGGAGAGCAAGAGACACAGACAGTACTCACGGTAAGCGGTCCAGTCACGCCGCGGCCACATCTGGGTCCTCAAAAAAGTGGACCCTGTCCTCTCCAATCACGCGCAGCCTGGCAGGGTAAAGCATGGAATACTTGATGTTGCGAGTCCTGAGGCGCCTCTTGACATCTCCAAAACTACTGCATTGCTTCTGGACTTCAGCGGAGAAAT
This sequence comes from Pelophylax lessonae, assembly GCF_965119305.1. NCBI lineage: Eukaryota > Metazoa > Chordata > Amphibia > Anura > Ranidae > Pelophylax > Pelophylax lessonae. Next base: position 89,309,597 of record NC_138774.1, read on the forward strand.
CCGGGAAGGCACGGATGTGGTGGTTGTCCAGGGGGATGTTGCCACGTTCTCTGGACAGGTGGAGAATGGCATCTTGGTCTCTAAAGTTCAGAAAGTGTGCAATAAAGACACGAGGGGGGGGTGCCCGAAGGGGGTTTCTTGACTGGCATACGATGGGCCCTTTCCACCACAAAGGCCTGGGAAAAGGCCTCTCTGCCATAGGACTTCACCAGGAGATCTTCCAAAAAGGTTGCGGGGGAGACCCCCTTCGTGTCCTCTGGTAGCCCAATAAAGCAGATGTTATTGCGCCTAGTCCTATTCTCGAGATCATCTTGCTTGTGCAGCAAATAGGTGATGTCTCGGGATGCCTGCTCCACTGCATTCTGAACCAGGGGTAAAACATCCTCCACCCTGGAGACACGGTTCTCCGCCTCACTCACCCTCCCCCGAAGTTTCTGGAAGTCCTGGAGCAGGATGGAAATATCGATCTTTCTCTCCTCGATCTTCGTAGTCAGGGACGCCTTGCAGTCTGTTATTGCAGCCAGGATGGTAGCCTGATCTATCCCTGATGCGGCCGCGGGAGGAGCAGCAGACGGCGGTCCGCCATCTTGGGCCTGTGTGCCTCCTTCCAGGCGCCGGAATTTGACTAATTTCGCCACCACCTCGGACAGTCTCTTTGGGGGAGACACGTCCGGTAGGTATCGGGAGGGTGTCTGCGGGTGATGGGCGAGGTAAAAGCTCGATATCGCAATGGCAGGATGATAGAGACGGATTTCGGCCGGGAGAGCTCCTATCGCACACGTCCGCTTACATTGAGCTTCAGGCCACGCCCCCCCGATAACACCAAATTTAACACACCTACTCCCCATTCACACCTGAGACCTTGTAACACTAACAGGTCCCATGACACCGGGGAGGGAAAATAGCTAATTGGGCCCAATTTGGACGTATTCACTTAGGGGTGTACTTACTTTTGTTGCCAGTGGTTTAGACATCAATAGCTGTGTGTTGAGTTATTTTAAGGGGACAGCAAATTTACACTGTTATACAAGCTGTACACTCACTACTTTACATTGTAGCAAAGTGTCATTTCTTCAGTGTTGTCACATGAAAAGATATCATAAAATATTTACAAAAATGTGAGAGGTGTACTCACTTTTGTGAGATACTGTATCTGCTGTTCCACAAATTCTTAGTAATATAAACTGAATTAATAGTACCCATTTAAAAAAAACATTTAAATAAATGTGTTTTTAAACATCAACAAAGGAAACAAAAACAACAAATTATAGCAACGGTAAGAGTCGGTTCACACTGAGGCGACACGACTCCTTACTACTTCGGGGGCGACTTGTGCATTACCATGCACCACGACTTCGGAGCGACTTGCAGGGACTTCAGATAATGGAAGTCTATGCAAGTCGCTCCAAGGTCGCCCCGAAGTAGTGCAGGACCCTTTTTCTAAGTCGGAGCGACTTGTGTCGCTCCTATTAGAACGGGTCCTGTAGCGGTCAATGGACCGCGAGGGAGCGCGACTTGACATGCTGACAAGTCGCCTGACAAGTCGCGCTAGTGCGAACCGGCTCTTAATACTAGAATTTATGATGATTATAACAACAATAATACTACTACTAATAGTAATAATGCAAAAATGCTTTTATATTTATGTATGTTTAGTCAAAATGCATTTTTTTCTGTATGGAGTGGGGAAGGGTGTGCTCCAATTGGGTAGAATTATCCTCTCTATTATCACCAAGAATTATGGAAAATCAAAATGTTACAGCTGTCACCAGACCAATAGGGGAAGGGAAATAATTTAACAGGGATACCTATTCTTGTGTCAGCTGTCTAAGGAGGTATCCACACTACAATCAGATTGTAAAATCTTCTTTAAATTTACCAAAACTTCTGTATGTAATAAGAGGACAAACCTATACATTTCATCCAATTTGCACCATGCAGACCCTTACATTACATAGTAGTTGGTAGCCCTAAAGAACATTGTACAATCAGACTGTGTAGCGTATGGTCAAGTTAAAAGGGGATATCCCTGTGGAGAAATCTCTTCTTGCTTTCTGTTTAGTCTCCAAAACAGGGAATGAAGAGAAATCTCCCCAATGTGGGGATGGCAAATAATAAATTGAGTTATTAAGCCGTTCCTACTCTATCCTCTTAGAAAAGCTTTAGATATACTTAAATAATACAAACAACAACAATATATTTATAGAATGTTTAATACTATTATTGATCATTACAATAGTAACATAAATACTACTACTAATAATAATAATACTAATAAATATAATAATAATAAAGTGAAACTTTTTTATGTTAATTGTTGTTTTGTTTTTAACAGTGTTTAAAGTTTAAATAATTAACGTTTAAAGGTATTAAAAAACAGAAATAGATTGTATCATTCAGACGATATTGTGCGGATATTTACCTACACCCTGGACGCTTAGCAGCAAACAGAGGGCACCAAGAAGCATTGCTACTTTGTAAAGTATAGATCCAGAGTCCATGTTGCTTCCAAATCCGGAGAGAAGAATCAGACTTGTATTTCACCAACCCCATAAACTTATTTTATACCTGCTGTATAAAAGGCGCCACAGTGACAAGTTTAGGGCTGGGAGGATCCGTATTTAAGGTTAATGGGGATTTAACATGGAATCCCTCTTGGAGTGACATGTGATTTCATATTTCCAATTTGGCTTACACAGGCATATACATTTGTGAATGAGAGGAGTATCTGACATTCCATATGGCACATTCATGAAGCATTTATGTGTTTTGAATCTTGGTTTACTGATATAAATACCCAAGTGTACAGTAAAACATACATCCTAATTATATACAAATGAATACATTTTTCAAGAACTAGGACAGCATGCTCAACTTATTATTATAAATCTAATTTATTGTTTCTAGAGTCTCAAAACACAAGACAATTATTATTTTGAGATTACTGCGGTTCATCAGTGAAAAAATAAAGTTGAACATAAGACAAACAGAAATGATAAATTGCAAAAATATAGCTGATATTAAGATAGAGGAACCAATTGATCTACTAAAAGGTTTTTTATTCTGTTCATCCAGCATTGTGATTCAGGCTGTCCTGCCAGACATTAAAGACAGATCCTGGGCTTCCACTGTGCACAGCCTGCTTATTAGACAATGAAAGAACATAAACACAAAAATGATGAACTCTTCTCACTCTAATTCATTCCCCTATTAGTAATCAGTCAATGTTAAACTTCCAACACTGTGTGCTCCACCGGAACCCTGACTAGCTCATTTTGTTGGCCCTCAATCTTTCAATCTAAGACCTATAACTCAGGAGATTACAGAAAGCAGATATGAAGACAAATTCAGGTATTAACATTCACTGCATTAAAATAAAAATAATAAATTATGCTTTTTAGTGAATACATTGATGCATTAAATGGTGTTTTGAATTCAACTTTAGATATCTGATGAAATCCTGAGAATTAATGTTTATTTATTATGGAAAAATGTGCAATGTGTACAGCCACAGTTTAAAAAGAAACTCTAATGAATGTCCAGTGTGCACGTTTGTTATATTATTGCAAAGTTCACCTTAAAGTAATTTTTGGCGTGACTTTCATGTCCTACTTGTGTGACATTATTATGACTAGTGTTGAGCGAACACGGACTGTATTATTCGTGTTCGTACCGAATAATTGGATTTTTTGTACCCGAACACGGACACGGACACTTTACTGTATGTTCGGGTAAAAATCCGTGTTCGGTCGTTTTATTTCCGGGTTTTGCATGCTTTGGCGCTCTTTTCATGTCGGGCTTTCAACAGCCAATCAACAATCGTTTAACTGGTGTGCCTTAAGCCATCCCAGCCATGCCTGCAAATGTCTCAGTAGCTGTGATTGGCCGTCTGAAGCATGTGACCAAGTCTTTATAAGTTCCAGGCAGCCGCAGCGTCTTCATTCTGCTGCTTAGATCAGGGACAGAGCACACATCAACGTACTGGCTGCTGATTAGGGAAAGACAGGCAGGAAAAAACCATTTGTGTCCGGATAGAATTGAGTGACAGGTCGGAGTGTTTAGGCAGGGCGAGTTGTAGGCATTTTAGGGATAGAGTCTGCTGAATTATAGGGTCAGTGTCTTCTACAAAGTACAATCGATATTGCTGTGTGGGGGGTGGGGTGACTCTGCACTCAATCCTGATCTACGATCTCTTCTCAATCCTGTTAGGGAGAGGCTGCTGCTGCTGAATTTTAGGGAAACTGTGTTCTACAAACTACAATCGATATTGCTGTGTGGTGTGGGATAGGAGATAGGCAGGTGTCAGTGATCCACATCCATTTTTCTGTGTGTGAGCTGCAGTGAACACAATCTTTTTGGGGTGCAGTGAACAACGTCCTTTTTGGGGTGCAGTGAACAAAATATTTTTGGGGTGCAGTGAACAAAATCCTTTTTGGGGTGCAGTGAACAACATCCTTTGTGGGGTGCAGTGAACACAATCTTTTTGGGGTGCAGTGAACAACATCCTTTTTGGGGTGCAGTGAACAAAATCCTTTTTGGGGTGCAGTGAACACAATCTTTTTGGGGTGCAGTGAACAAAATCCTTTGTGGGGTGCAGTGAACACAATCTTTGTGGGGTGCAGTGAACACAATCTTTTTGGGGTGCAGTGAACAAAATCCTTTTTGGGGTGCAGTGAACAACATCCTTTTTGGGGTGCAGTGAACAAAATCCTTTTTGGGGTGCAGTGAACAACATCCTTTTTGGGGTGCAGTGAACAAAATCCTTTTAGGGTGCAGTGAACACAATCTTTGTGGGGTACAGTGAACAGAATCTTTGTGGGGTGCAGTGAACACAATCTTTGGGGGGTACAGTGAACACAATCTTTTTGGGGTGCAGTGAACAAAATCCTTTGTGGGGTGCAGTGAACACAATCTTTGTGGGGTGCAGTGAACAAAATCCTTTTTGGGGTGCAGTGAACACAATCTTTGTGGGGTGCAGTGAACACAATCTTTTTGGGGTGGAGTGAACAAAATCCTTTTTGGGGTGCAGTGAACAACATCCTTTTTGGGGTGCAGTGAACAAAATCCTTTTTGGGGTGCAGTGAACACAATCTTTTTGGGGTGCAGTGAACAAAATCCTTTGTGGGGTGCAGTGAACACAATCTTTGTGGGGTGCAGTGAACACAATCTTTTTGGGGTGCAGTGAACAAAATCCTTTTTGGGGTGCAGTGAACAACATCCTTTTTGGGGTGCAGTGAAAAAATCCTTTTTGGGGTGCAGTGAACAAAATCCTTTGTGGGGTGCAGTGAACACAATCTTTGTGGGGTACAGTGAACAGAATCTTTGTGGGGTGCAGTGAACACAATCTTTGGGGGGTACAGTGAACACAATCTTTTTGGGGTGCAGTGAACAAAATCCTTTGTGGGGTGCAGTAAACACAATCTTTGGGGGGTACAGTGACCACAATCTTTTTGGGGTGCAGTGAACAAAAACCTTTGTGGGGTGCAGTGAACACAATCTTTGTGGGGTGCAGTGAACACAATCTTTTTGGGGTGCAGTGAACAAAATCCTTTTTGGGGTGCAGTGAACAACATCCTTTTTGGGGTGCAGTGAACACAATCTTTTTGGGGTGCAGTGAACAAAATCCTTTGTGGGGTACAGTGAACACAATCTCATACTTCTGAACATTTGAGGGTGCTGCCTGTTCCATACTCCTCCTCCTACTGCTCAACCATCCTTTTAGGGGTACAAACAATAGTAATTGGGGCCTAGTGTGGTGGTGTACGTGTGAGATACATACACTTTCTTTTTGATCATATTTTCTATTCCGCTATTCAATTAAATCCTTTGGGGATCAATTAAATTGCGTGATAGTCTGTGTCGGTACGTGTGAGATCCACCTTTCCAAGTTTTTGGGGTTCATCTCATACTTCTGAAGATTTGAGGGTGCTGCCTGTTCCATACTCCTCCTCCTACTGCTCAACCATCCTTTTAGGGGTACAAACAATAGTAATTGGGGCCTAATGTGGTGGTGTACGTGTGAGATACATACACTTTCTTTTTGATCATATTTTCTATTCCGCTATTCAATTAAATCCTTTGGGGATCAATTAAATTGCGTGATAGTCTGTGTCGGTACGTGTGAGATCCACCTTTCCAAGTTTTTGGGGTTCATCTCATACTTCTGAAGATTTGAGGGTGCTGCCTGTTCCATACTCCTCCTCCTACTGCTCAACCATCCTTTTAGGGGTACAAACAATAGTAATTGGGGCCTAGTGTGGTGGTGTACGTGTGAGATACATACACTTTCTTTTTGATCATATTTTCTATTCCGCTATTCAATTAAAACCTTTGGGGATCAATTAAATTGCGTGATAGTCTGTGTCGGTACGTGTGAGATCCACCTTTCCAAGTTTTTGGGGTTCATCTCATACTTCTGAAGATTTGAGGGTGCTGCCTGTTCCATACTCCTCCTCCTACTCCTCAACCATCCTTTTAGGGGTACAAACAATAGTAATTGGGGCCTAGTGTGGTGGTGTACGTGTGAGATACATACACTTTCTTTTTGATCATATTTTCTATTCCGCTATTCAATTAAAACCTTTGGGGATCAATTAAATTGCGTGATAGTCTGTGTCGGTACGTGTGAGATCCACCTTTCCAAGTTTTTGGGGTTCATCTCATACTTCTGAAGATTTGAGGGTGCTGCCTGTTCCATACTCCTCCTCCTACTGCTCAACCATCCTTTTAGGGGTACAAACAATAGTAATTTGGGGCCTAGTGTGGTGGTGTACGTGTGAGATACATACACTTTCTTTTTGATCATATTTTCTATTCCGCTATTCAATTAAAACCTTTGGGGATCAATTAAATTGCGTGATAGTCTGTGTCGGTACGTGTGAGATCCACCTTTCCAAGTTTTTGGGGTTCATCTCATACTTCTGAAGATTTGAGGGTGCTGCCTGTTCCATACTCCTCCTCCTACTGCTCAACCATCCTTTTAGGGGTACAAACAATAGTAATTGGGGCCTAGTGTGGTGGTGTACGTGCGAGATACATACACTTTTTTTGATCATATTTCCTATTCCGCTATTCAATAAAAACCTTTGAGGATCAATTGAATTGCGGGATAGTCTGTGTCGGTACGTGTGAGATCCACCTTTCCAAGTTTTTGAGGTTCATCTCATACTTCTGAAGATTTGAGGGTGCTGTCTGTTCCATACTCCTCCTACTCCTCATCCATCCTTTTAGGGGTAGAAACAATAGTAATTGGGGCCTAGTGTGGTTTTGTACGTGCGAGATACATACACTTTTTTGGATCATATTTCCTATTCCGCTATTCAATAAAAACCTTTCTAGGGCAAGATCTTAAATTACAGAAATATGAGGAGACCGTCAAATAAGGGCCGTGGCCTGGGTCATGGTGCTGCTGGTAGAGCTCCTGTTGCAAGGAGAGGACGTGGTCGATCTGTGCCAGCTACACGCACAAGTGAAACACCTTCCTCAAGTGTGAGTAGGCGACAGAACCTGCATCAGTATTTGGTAGGGCATCATACGCCCCTAGAAGTGATGAGGCCAGAACAAGTGGAGGCGATAGTAGATTGGTTTGCTGCTGACAGTGCCTCCAGTTCCTTCACATTGTCTCCCACCCAGTCTACTGCAGAAAGGTCACAGTTGGCACCTGCAGCCGATGTCCAACCGTCTTTCACCTCACCCCCTTGCAAATCAGGCAAGCAGTCTGAGCCCCAAGCCATACAGCAGTCTCTTCTTCTTTTTGATGACTCTGTCAGCAGGGTTTCCCAGGGCCATCCACCTAGCCCTGCCCCAGAAGTGGAAGAGATTGAGTGCAGCGATGCCCAACCACTTATTTCTCAAGATGAGTACATGCAAGGATCATCGCAGCACGTCTCCGAAGATGACGAAACGCAGGTGCCAACTGCTGCGGCGTTCAGCATTGTGGAGACCGACAAGGAGGGCAGGGGTGAAGACTGGGTGGAAGATGATGTGGAGGACGATGAGGTCCTCGACCCCACATGGAATGAACGTCATGCAGGTGACCTGATAGTTTGGAGGAAGAGGCGGTGGTCGCACAGAGCCACCAGCACAGCAGAAGAGGGAGCAGGGTGCAGAAGCGGAGCGGCCGTGCCCTAGACACTACGCCCGCTACTGCCCAACGCAGCAAGGGAACGAGCGCACCAAAGTCAGCTCAAAGGAGTTCTCTAGCGTGGAAGTTCTTTAGAAAATGTGCTGATGACAGGACACGAGTGGTTTGCACCCTGTGCAATCAGAGCTTTAAGGGAGGCATAAACCTTCTCAACCTGAGCACAACCTGCATGATCAGGCATCTAAGTGCAAAGCACGAGCTGCAGTGGAGTACACACCTTCAAAACCAAGAAACGTCTCTGGCTCATCCTGCTTCCTCTTCTGCTGCAGTCTCGGCCGCTCCAGCCACATCTGTAGTGATACCGGCACCTGTCACCCCGCAAACAGACGATCTGTCAGCAACACCACCACCTGGGTCACCAACAACCATCTCCACAATGTCCCGTGGAAGCGTTCAGCTTTCCATCTCCCAAACACTTGAGAGGAAGAGGAAGTACCCCCCTACCCACCCGCGATCCCTGGCCCTGAATGCCAGCATTTCAAAATTATTGGCCTTTGAAATGCTGTCATTCCGTCTGGTGGAGACGCACAGTTTTAAAAACCTTATGTCGGTGGCTGTCCCACAGTACGTCGTGCCCAGCCGCCACTACTTTTCCAGGCAAGCCATCCCTTCCCTGCACAACCAAGTGGGGGAAAAAATCAGGTGTGCACTGCGCAACGCCATCTGTGCCAAGGTCCACCTAACTACCGATACGTGGACCAGTAAGCACGGTCAGGGGCGTTATATCTCCCTAACGGCACACTGGGTAAATTCAGTGGCGGATGGGCCTGAGGCGGATAGCAATTTGGCGCATGTCCTTCCACCACCGAGGATTGCAGGGCGCTTCAGTTTGCCTCCTGTTCCTAACTCCTCCTACTCCGCTTCCTCATCCTCTACCGCCTCCTCATCCGGACAGCGTAACACCTTCACCACCAACTTCAGCACGGCCAGGGGTAAACGACAGCAGGCAGTTTTACAACTTGCCTGTTTGGGGGACAAACCACACACCGCGCAGGAGTTGTGGAGGAGCATGGAACAGCAGAAAAATGAGTGGTTGCTGCCAGCGAGCCTCAAGCCCGGCCTGGTGGTGTGCGATAACGGGCGAAATCTCATAGCAGCTCTGGGCCTAGCCGGTTTGACGCACATCCCTTGCCTGGCGCATGTGCTGAATTTGGTGGTGCAGAGGTTCCTTAAAAACTACCCCGATATGTCAGAGCTGCTGCAGAAAGTGCGGGCCGTTTGTGCGCACTTTCGGCGTTCTCACCCTGCTGCTGCTCGCCTGGCAGCGCTGCAGCGTAACTTCGGCCTTCCCGCTCACCGCCTCATATGTGACGTGCCCACAAGGTGGAACTCCACCTTGCACATGCTGGAAAGACTGTGCAAGCAGCAGCAGGCCATAGTGGAGTTTCAGCTGCAGCACGCACGCGTGAGTCGCTCTGCGGAACAGCACCACTTCACCACCAATAACTGGGCCTCCATGCGAGACCTGTGTGCCTTGTTGCGCTGTTTTGAGTACTCCACCAACATGGCCAGTGGCAATGACGCCGTTCTCAGCTTAACTATCCCACTTCTATGCCTCCTTGAAAAAACAATTCGGGCGATGATGGAAGAGGATGTGGCACAGGATGAGGAGGAGGAGGAGGATGAAGAGGTAACATTTCCAAGGCTTTCAGGGCAGTCATTCGCAAGGGGCTCTGAGGGTGGGTTCCTGCACACACAAACGCCAGGGACACAATTGTCCAGCAGGGGCACAGTTCTGGAGGATGAGGAGGATGAGGAGGAGGAGGAGCTGGAGGAGGAGATGGAACCATGTTCACAGCAGGGTGGCACCCAGGCCAGCTCATGGCCATCACTGGTGCGTGGCTGGGGGGATACAGAGGACACGGACGATACACCTCCCACAGAGGACAGCCTTTCGTTGCCTCTGGGCAGCCTGGCACACATGAGCGATTACATGCTGCAGTGTCTCCACAACGACCGCCGAGTTGCCCACATTCTAACTTGTGCTGATTACTGGGTGGCCACGCTGCTGGATCCCCGTTACAAGGACAACGTACCGTCCTTAATTCACTCACTGGAGCGCGATCGCAAGATGCGCGAGTACAAGCGCACGCTGGTAGACGCCATGCTGCTGGCATTCCCATCTGACAGCGGGGCCGCAGTGGAAGCACAAGGCAGAGGAGGAGGAGGAGGAGGAGGTCGCCAACGCAACCAGGGCACCGCCAGCACCTCAGAAGGCAGGGTTAGCATGGCCGAAATGTGGAAAAGCTTTGTCAGCACGCCACAACAAACAGCAGCACCAGCAGCTCAGATGGAACGTCTTAGCAGGAGGCAGCATTTTACCAACATGGTGGAGCAGTATGTGTGCACACGCCTACATGTAGTGAATGAGGGGTCTGCCCCCTTCAACTTCTGGGTCTCCAAATTGGGCACATGGCCTGAGCTTTCCCTTTACGCCTTGGAGGTGCTGGCGTGCCCTGCAGCCAGTGTATTATCTGAACGGGTATTTAGCACGGCTGGGGGCGTTATAACAGACAAGCGCAGCCGCCTGTCCAGAGACAATGTGGACAAGCTCACGTTCATTAAAATGAACCAGGCATGGATCCCACGGGACTTTTCCGTACCTTATGCAGAATAGCAATGGATACCGACCTTACCCACCCATTGTTCCATTTTTGCTCTTTCTCACTCTTTTGGGGTGTACCCTCATTTAAAATTTGTGAAAAGAAGCAGTGTTGGCTACCTCGTCCTCCTCCTCAGGGCCAGATTAACGTAGGGGCTATTGGAGCTGCAGCTCCAGGCCCCTACCTTTTATATAGGCCCCGGGTTGGCCATATTCACTGTTACCGCTCTTCTGTCACTTGTAAACACAGAAGTCTGGCTTCTATGCTCGCTTCCCCAGGCAGCACCCTCAGAACCTCCCCACACAGCGCGAAGGCCGGACAAGGAGGGACAGTTGCCGATGCATGGATGTGTTTATGGGCTTCAGAGACAGCATCCCATGTTGAATTAGGCATGCATGGCTGCACCCTTCCTCCTCTGGGTGCATGGCAAGGCACGGCCCTTAAGGCCCTTCAAAATCCTCAGCACCAAGCCCATGATGCTCTTAATCCGGCCCTGGTCCTCCTCCACCGCCGCTTCCACCTACACCGCCCATAGGTGTGCGCAGCCTATTGCATTAAGGTGTGCACCCCAAAGTTGAAATACACATGCATGTGTTTGCCAGCAGGGAGAGTAATGCATCGGGGCCATGTACCTGTAGGCAAAGAGAAATAGAGCAGAGCAGGTCCGAGGGAGATCTTTCCCATCTCCTCACTGGCAATGCTATGTGCCCTAGGTGATTAGGGTGTGCCCAGGCACACCCGGCACACCCTGTGCGCATGCCTATGTCACCGCCACATCCACCACCACCTCAACCTCCCTCCTACTCCATATGGGCCTCGTCCTTCAGAGATGAAGAAGAACATTGTTTTATTTTTCTGTTTTCTTTTGTTGTTTTAAGTTATTTCCCTATCCACATTTGTTTGCAGAGCACTTGCCTTGCTCTTAATTACGTTTTGCTGCCATTTGCAGCACTCTAGCCCTTTCCTTTGGTGTTTTAGAGCCATTTTAGTGCCTTAAAGTTCGGGTCCCCATTGACTTCAATGGGGTTCGGTGTCCGGGAAAAGTTCGGTAAAAGTCCGGGACACAGACCCGGACTTTTTTTTAAAGTTCGGCCGAACCCGTCGAACACGGACATCTAGGTGTCCGCTCAACCCTAATTATGACTGTATTTCATGAGTCAATGAACAATTTACATTGGATTTGGGAGGTGGTGGGCAAACTCAGCCACTTCAAAGAAGAGTCAAAACCAGGAGTGTAACAATAGCCATAGCAGCCCCTGTGCCTACAATTGGGCCTGGGGGTGGCTGGCTAAAAAGGCTATTGAGGCAAAATAAACTGTGAAGTCTCTAATCTAGAGGAGCAGATGCCGAAAGTACAGAAGTCTTAAAGTGTTACTAAAACCAGGATCCTGCATTCACTATATCTGGTCTCCCACAGGACACAGAACATGGAAATGCAATTATGTTAGTAAATAGGAATTGCTAAATACCTTTTCTCATCAGCATTATATAGCAGTCTTGTGACTTCTATCAGTGTCTGGTTAAAACTTGTAGGAGGAGTTTTCATTCTCCTCTGATGGTCCTATGAGGCTGCATGACCCATGACCCTCTATCTGTACAGTGCTGATTGGCCCTGTGCTGATCACATGCACCCTTCCAAGAAAAACAAAAAACTCTCTAGCAATACACACCAAAGTGAGCATGTGCAGAGTGCCTACTAGGGATCTGTGCTATCAGGAGATGGACTGGGGGCTGTGGAAGGGAGGGAATCAGAAAAGACAGGATCCAACAACTTTCTTACTCAATATGCAGGATTAACCCCTTAGGTTCCACAATGAGTATAACAGGCATGCTTTACTGCATATACAGACTGATTTTACTGTTCTGGATTTAGTAACACTTTAAGGCCTGTTCACACTGCAGTGACCTGCCTTTTACTGCACTAGAAGAACGCTGGTCACCGCAATGTGTTTCTATGTGTCTTGTTCACACCACAACACTGGTGTCATGTGCAGTGCGTTGCGTTGTGTTAAAATGCTACATGTATGCATTTTAATCCAATTCAATGCACATAAATACATGTAAATGCACATCAACGCACTGCAAATCTATTGAGAAAAAAAAAACTTTTTATTATTTTGACTTCTACAAGGACCAACAGCAAATTACCATGCATAAAAATGCATGTTAACATACATTACAATATGCGGCAATGCATATTAAAATGCATATTTAAATGGAAGGCAATGGGCATCCATTCTTCAAAATCAAAATCAACAAATAGCCTAACAGACATTGTACAAAGGAAGACCCCTGTGATGGGGAGGGGGGGGAGGGATAAAGTGCAAATAGGACCATGACACAGTGTCAAATGCTTTTTTAATGTCCAATAAAAGAAAGCGGGAGGGGATGCTAGAGGAACTCTTCGGTGAATGTTGTCAGGTTGATGGACAGGGATAAACCCTACTTGCACGTGGTGGATAAGGTTTCCATTAAATTTGTTTAACCGGGAAACAAGAAACTTAGCCAGAAGCCTAATGTCTAAGTTCAAGAGTGAGATAGGGTGATAGTTCGTCCAAGTAGTGTCATCGGCATGGGGTTTGGGGAGCATGAAAATGATCGCGGTCAGGGTTTCCTGCATACAGTATTTTCCTTTAAAAAGAGAGTGAAAGGCATTGGCCAAAACAGGGGACAGGGGCTCAGAGAATGTTAAAAAAGTATAGGGTAGAGAACCTGTCAGGCAGGGCCGGCCTTAGGTGTTCAGGTGCCCTGTGCGAGCTAATCTTGTGGTGCCCCCCCCCCATCCTCACCCCTCGCCCCCTGGTAACCTAAACATACACAAAGAGGAAAATAATATTTGTAACAAATAAGAGAGAGATGCAGGGGCTGCAGGCATGGTACAGGAGATGCAGGGGCTGCGGGCATGGTGCAGGAGATGCAGAGGCTGTGGTCATGATGCAGGAGCTGCGGGCATGGTGAAGGGTTTCAGGGGCTGTGGGCATGGTGCAGGAGATGCAGGGGCTGCGGACATGGTACAGGAGATGCAGGGGCTGCGGGCATGGTGCAGGAGATGCAGAGGCTGCGGGCATAATGTAGAAGATTTAAGGGCTGCAGGCATGGTACAGGAGATGCAGGGGCCACGGGCAGGGTGCAGAAAATGCAGGGGCTGCAGACATGGAGTAGGAGATGCAGGGCTGTGGGCATGATGCAGGGCTGTGGGCATGGTACATGCAGGGCTGTGGGCATGGTACAGGAGAGGCAGTGCTGCAGGCATAGTATAGAAGATTCAGAGGCTGCGGGCATGGTGCAGGAGATGCAGGGGCTGGGGGCATGGTACAGGAGATGCAGGGGCTGCAGGCATGGTGCAGGAGATGCAGAGGCTGTGGGCATGATGCAGGGGCTGCAGGCATGGTGCAGGAGATGCAGGGGCTGTGGGCATGATGCAGGGGCTGTGGGCATGGTGCAGGAGATGCAGGGGCTGCGGGCATGGTGCAGGAGATGTAGGGGCCACGGGAATGTGTAGTTGATGCAAGGACTGCAGGCATGGTGTAGGAGATGCCTTACATTTAAAAATGGCGCCGCCCGGTGCCAACACGTCACCGTGCAAGCCGCGTCTGCCTGAGAAAAGCCAAGCATGTACGGGCTTCCCTGAGCGGTGGCAGCGCATGCTCAGTGTACCTTTCGGGCCAGCCATGGCCATTTTTTTCCCGGTGCGTTGTCTTCAGCCAGCCCCATCTTCAGACAGTCCTGCTGTGACTCATCCTGGCTGTGAGTAACTGACTGCTGCGAGCTGTGATGGCTGCACGGCGCCCCTGTTGCCCATGGCGCCCTGTGCGGTCGCACAGCTTGCACATCCCAAAGGCCAACCCTACTGTGAGGTCCTGATATATTATTCAATTTCAACTCTTTAATGGCGCTGGACACTTTGTTGGCTGAGATAAGACCCTCTTGCTTTTCTTGCTGTGATTGAGATAGCATCGGGAGAGATATGCGAGAGAAGTCTTTGGCCATAGAGAGATTTAATTTGCTCCCCAGTGAGTATAAGGTAGCAAGATGTGACCTAAACTCACAAAATTTTTTAACTGGGTTGCTGGAATAGGTGTCTCTGGACACCTTGAGGCGAATGGGTTTAGAGGGTTTGTGAAGTGACTTAAGTGTACGTTCCAGTAGAGTGTCTGGTTTGTTAAATTTAATATAGTCATTGTAACGAGATCGCCTCAGGGTTTTGTCGTCTGATTCTGTGAGGAACAGGTCAAATTCAGCCTAGCTTTGTCTAGTTTGAGTTTTGATGTCGGGGTAGGATTATTTTGAAACGCCGCATAGCAGGCGTTAAAGTCCAACTCTAGCTTGTGGCAAAGGGCTTTGCTTTCACGATTAAAGAGTGCTACTTGTCATAAGCAAGCACCACGGAGTACTAGTTTGTGTGCTTCCCACAGAGTAAGCGGAGACACATCTGGGGTGGTATTATGTGTTAGGTACTTTTTAAGGGCAAGTTCGATATCTAGCCAATGGGATAGATTCTTTAATAAAGAGTCGTTAAAGTGATGTAAAGTCTTGTTTTTTTTAATAACAAACATGGTATACTTACCTACTCTGTGCAGTTGGTTTTACACAGAGCAGCTCGGATCCTCCTCTTCTCGGGTGCCTCGTTGCTGAACCAGGCCCCTCCCTCTTGTTGAATGCCCCCACAGCAAGCAGCTTGCTATGGGGGCACCCAAGCCAAGCTGCAGCTTCATGTGTCCACTCAGACACAGAGCTGATGTTTGGCCCCTCTCTCTCCTGATTGGCTAACGGACTTTAATTGACAGCCATGGGAGCCAATGGTCCCAGCCAATTTGGAGGGAGAGTCCCAGACGGCTGAGGCACTTGTGGACATCGCTGGACAGAGATGGACCTCAGGTAAGTATTAAGGGGTTCTGGGGAGGCTGCTACACCCAGAAGGTTTTTTATCTTATTGCAAAGAATGCATTACGATAAAACATTTTCTGACTTTACTACTCCTTTAAGACACCAGGAAGGGTCACGGCTTTAGGGATAGGGGATGCTATGACAGTGCATACTGCATTATGGTGAGACCAGGTGATGGGTGTGATTGTAAATGCCAACATTTCAGTCACCATACTAATAGTTAAAAACACGTTGTCAATACATGAGAACGACTTGTGGGGGTGCGAGTAGTATGTGTAACATTGTTTGTTTGGGGTTATCTCCCGCTATGAGTCTACAAGGTTATGTTTTGCGAGGAGTTGTGAGAAAGACAGTTTAGTGGGGCTGACAGAATGGGAAACTGGGGATTTTTCAAGAAAGGGAAAAAGGACGTGGAATGAATCTCTACATAATTTGACTGTAGAAGATGTGAAAGAAAGGGTGTAGGTCATTTGTTCAGGGCCTAATATGACACTATTGTAGCAGCAGAATCTAGTACAGTATCTAGTATCAAGTATCGACCCTCTGGGTCCTTGATCTGGTTTGAGAGTATAAATGGGGATGTGCGAGGAAAGGCTATAAGGATACGGTGTTGCTTAGTTGAGGCAGAGACTGTGTATACTTGGGGGTACAGTGAGCTGAAGAAGTTGGGAGTGGATTGCGTCGTGAAGTGGGTCTCTTGAAAGCACAATATGTGTGCTTTCATAGAGGCGAAGAAATGGAAGGCCATGGTGCGCTTGTGTGGTATATTGAATCCCTGAACATTTAGGGATAGTATATTTAAGGGGGCCATGGCACTGTTGGTTTGCAAAATAGGGCCTCTGACCGCCTACAGTGGTACTGGGGGCACCTACTTTCGGGGGGGGGGGGATTTTAAGGAAAGATGACCGAAAGGGAGGAGAAAAAGAAGGGGAAAGATCAGGGAGGACATCATGAAAGCAATCAAGAGATGTAAGACATGTACAGGGTAGCGAGTTGGGAGCGCAGGGAACATTCCTGGAGGGTCCAGAAAACCACATGTTAATAAGCATTATTGCTCGAGTGAGACCCTTGGTTCCGAATACTCTGAGGGGGGACCTCGCAAAGGAACCCAATTGGAGTCATATGAACTAGAGTGTATGAAAGTGGTAGGGTAAGTGTAAATAACTAACTGACACCAATAGAGAGCATGCATTAGTGTATGTGACGCAATAACATTTGCAAAGATGTGAAAGAAAACCTGAGTCTTACCAGGAGAGAAAGTAAGGCAGGAAAGATCTGTGGGTCCAGATGCCTGCCTACTCCAAACTTGGTGCAGGGATAAGGGCTCACCACGTTGATGTGCAGTCGAAACTGGAAGAAGGGCACTGTTCAGAGTTTCACATTACCTTGGGACAGGACATAGAACCCGCAAACATAAAAGGAGTATAATACTTGCTGGTAGGGTGGAATCCATAGGGCGACCCAAGATAAGGGATGAGCGACTGGTAAGGGTTGGTGGCAATTACCAGGTTCTTAAGGTGTGAACCATGTGTTACCAAAACTGCCAGTCCATTGAGTCTTCAGGTTCTGGAGCTGGAAAGATGAAGCGTCCTTGCTAGTATGAGCTTCAGTGACCATTATTCCATGAGGGGGTTCTGCCAAGTGTAGGTCTTGAGGGGTGTTCTGAAGGTCTTTAGCAGGGCCACAGACATGTTTGGACCCTTAATAGGTGAAACACACTGAAAAGGGGAAGCCTTGCTGGTAGGAGATTTGATGACGCTGCAGTATTTGAAGCAGGGGCTTCAATGCCCATCGTTTGGTGATTGTTAGTTGAAACAGATCAGCAAAGATTTGATAGTTGTGACTTTGGAAGGTCAGAAATTCTTTCCCTATAGCAGCGGCCAGAAGCTGCTCCTTCGCCTGGTAGTAATGAAATTTGACATCATAGGGTGGGCCCCTTTTTAGGTGCCAAGGCTCTATAGACTCTGTCCATTTCCAGGCGTTCCACTGGGACAGCCGGTCTTAGTTCATGGAACAGGGCCATCATTGTAACTTGTAAGTCAATCACAGATTAGGGGGTGCCTCTTATACGTCAATTAGAGCGTCTCGCTTGATTTTCATAGTCCTCCAGCCAAGACAGCAGCACCAGGTTTTCTTCTTTAGAGGTTTTCAAGCCTTCAGTACTGTCGCACTTTGAATGACAATTGCGTGGGCATGTTACCCATACAAAATTTTCATCATTTTTTTTTAACACAAATAGAGCTGCTTTCTTATGGTGATATTTAATCACCACTGGGTTTTTTTATTTATTTTTTCTAAACTAGCGATAAAATACCGAACATTTTGAAAAAACAAACATTTTTTATAGTTTGTTATAAAATTTTGCAAACAGCTCATTTTTCTCCTTCTCTAACAGGCACTGATGAGGCTGCACTGATAGGCTGCACTGATGGGTACTGATGAGGTGGCACTGATGAGGCGGAACTGATAGGTGCCACTGCTGGGCACTGATAGGTGGCACTGATGAGGCGGCACTGGTGGGCACTGATGAGGAGGCACTGATAAGGCTGCACTGATAGGCATCACAGATGGGCACTGGTAGGTGGCACAGATGGGCAATGATAGGGGCACAGATGGGCACTGATAGGTGGTACTGATGGGCTCTGCTAGGTGACACTGAAGGGCACTAATAGGTGGCACTGATTAGTGGCACTGATGAGCACTGATAGGTGACACAGATAGGCACTGATATGGGTCACTGATGAGCAATGATAGGCAGCACTAATAGGTGACACTGATGAAGAGGCACTGATTGGCAGCACTGGTGGGCACTGATTGGCAGCACTGGTCGGCATTGATAGGCAGCATTGGTGGGAACTGTTGGGACTGCACTGGTATTGAGGACACTGATAATCAGTGCCCTGATTGTCAGTGTAGAACATCCTCTTTAGCTGTCATTAGATACAGCTGATTACGTGGTAAAGGGCCTCTGTGCTTGGCCCTTTACCCCGATCTGTGATCAACTTTTACAGAGTGCGCCGCCCGCACACTGCAGGAGGCACACAGGCAGCGTGATCATGGGAGGGCGTCCATGTATGGCCTCCCAGCAAAGTAAGCTTGCGCTGTAGCTGTCTTTCAGCTATAGCGTGGGCGGAAAGTAGTTAATGCATATATTTGTGTGAATAGGCCCTTAAGAATAATTGCTAGTCACACATCCTCTTTGCTTATCTAGGCAGTTAAGATTGTATTTTTTATCTAAGGCTAGGTTCTCACTTGTGTGGCTCTGTGAGTTTATTTTAATGGGCCGCTGCGCCCTCAGGAAATGCAGAAAAGGTCCCTGCACTTTTTCTTAAAACTCGTCCCACATGGAAACTGCAAGTGCAGTGCGGTTCCCAGTGCTGGGAAACCGTGCTGCATTTCTGGTGCTTGGGGATGCCATTTGGATTAATGGTACCCTCACACATCTCCTGAGTGGCAGCACATTTTTCTGTATGGGTGATTTTGGCTGCGGGAACAGGCTCATATGGGTGTACAGAGCCACACAGCCCAGGCATTACAGTAGCATGTCCAGAGGTCATTCTCATCCCACACGTGGTTAACAGGCCTGTGGGAGAGAGCAAGAGGTGAGGTGGACATTGATTGGCTAAATTTGGTGATTTGTGGATTACAAATACTCTCACTTTCAGAGTGAGGGCCCTGACAAGAGTTTAAATGCGCACCACCGGCAGACTTTATATCTGTTCTCTTACTGGCCATTAGTATAGATAAAGGGGGACTAAGCATTATAGGATAAGTCACTTTGCATTTGGTGTTCTTTATTTAATGAGGGGATTTTCATTACTGCTATTAAACTTTTATTAAACTAGTCTGTTCTGACCGGAACCTGAACAGGCTATTTGATGGAAGGAAGTTTTTTTTGTGTTGCTATGCTGTTTTTACCTTGGTACTTTAAAAGGTGTAGTTAATACTGTGATAAGATCTATGTTATCATTGTTCTTTTTGCAGGGCTTGTCCTGACCCTAATAAAACCCTTTTGTGTTACTGGTGCATTGGTGAGTGTTAAGGCTCGTACACACTTGACGAAAATCAGGCGAAATATCCTCCGATTTTTCTCTCTCATGCTCAGCGGTCATAACCGTTTTTAGTTGACAGTGCATAATGTTCACGAAATTTGTCGTCCGATTTTTTTTTTTTTTGGGGACGTTTGTACCTAGACTTCTGGGTCGTCAGCAACTTCAGATCATGCGCGGTCTTTCGTATCCGATTTTTCGCAGACGTACTGCATACACATTAAATGAAAATTGGCCGTGCTGGGGACAGACGATAAAAATTTTGGTGTTTGTCCCTCCGGTTTTTTTCCTTGAAAATGTCGGCATCGGCTGCTGAAAGTTGTGTACACACTAGCCAAAAATCATACGATTTTACCTCGGACGGGAATTTTCAAGCAGATTTTCTACTAGTGTGTACCCCACTTTAGGTTTATTTCAGGGTGGGTTTGTAGTACTGTGGAAAAAGGGGCCCTATCACAATTTAGCTATGGAGTCACTGTAATATGTAGTTATACCTCTAGTCTTAAGACATCCTAGGTCCACAGCACAGCTCCCAACCTGTTCTTCCCACTTGTCTATGGACCAAGAAGGTGCCCGCTCAAAGAAGCCCATCTTTGTCCATCGTTGTAAAGAGTGGATGAATAAGAACCGCACTCAGATCTCTATTCTTCCAAGTAATTTATTTGAACTACCACAGTATAGCTGCAAACATAGGGGTTGATTTACTGAAGGCAAATAGACTGTGCACTTTGAAAAGTGCAGTTTCTCCAAAGCTTAATAACTGAAGAAAGGAAAGCTTTACTTTGCAAATAATACCCAATCGTGTGCAGGAAATGTAAAAAAACAGCATTTTTGCTTGCATATGATTGGTTGATGGAAGTCAGCGGAGCTTCTGCTCATTTACTAAACTCTGGAGCAACTGCACTTTGCAAAGTGCACAGTCTATTTGACTTTAATTAATCAACTCCATAATGTCTCCATCGCAGAACCACCACTTCCTTAACATGTTTCCCCAACATATGGCTTGATCACAAGTATCTTTTTTTTTTCAATAGTAGTTTTGCACTCATTTGCACTCATTTCATCCTTCTTTGCATAGTAGTGATTTTGATCGCCTCCAATTTCTGTGAACATGCGCTCCATTAATGTTGGCTGTACATCATTTTTAAGGATTGGCTTCCTGATGGTGACAACAGAGGACCATGGTCACTTGTAGCTTCCATTAGGGAAGCATGTGGCAGGTAGACAAGGCAGGGACACACTTGTGAGAAAGTTGTCATTGCAAAACATGAAGAGTCTAAAGAAGAATATTCATGGCAGTATTCTATTCATTAAAGCTACAGATAAAAAAGGGTTTTCAAAAAAATAAAACTGAGATTATAATAGCAAATTAAACTTTTATGAGATTTTATTGCTTGAGATTTTAAAGAGGAGCTTAACCCTTTTCCGTTTTTTTTCCACTTCCCCTCTTACCTGTAGTATAGCGTGGATGTTCCCCAAAAGCTGGGTGATCCAATTGTGTTCTTGAGGGACCTGCTTCTTCATTGCAGTACACCCGTCCCACACTGCCATCATCTTAGGATGTCACCAGGGGGGTGGTGAATGTATCATAGAATACTCAGAGGCCTCCTGGGACCCTGTGACATGGGTATTTGAGGAAGCTGTGGGCACAGCAAGCATTTTTTGGCCTAGGCCACAAAGAAGGAATAAGGATCCTCAAAAAAAGGTATTCATTTTGTATCCACAAAAAAAAAAAAAAAAAACAACCTGTTAGAGGATGGGGCAGGGGGAGAATTATTCTTTTAGATTCCATGATATCTATTTCGTATGAACAAGAAATGTGGACTGAATCTAACATGTTTATTCCTCTTGAATAAAGTTGATATGGACATTGCATGAAATATACTTGCTTTACTAGATGATACTGTTCTACTTCTTATACAGGGAAGCTTTGTGTGAACTTGTAAGCATGACATCACACACTTTCATGATTATTTGATGATATTCATTTTAGGGTAAGACTATGGATTTACAGCTTTTCTGGATAAAAAAAAAAAACTAGGAGATTGCCAATTGCTTTAAAAACAGTAAATTATTGAAAATGGGAGACGGGTCAGAATGTACCTGTCTAACATGTATGGGGCCATGGCATGACATTATAGATATGATATCTAATGCGATTGGTCATTTAACTGCTAATAGCTATTGGTCAGTTGGTTACTTCATATGATTGGTCAAAAAAAAGAAAATATCAACCTTGGAGTATGGACATTGCCTATAAAAGGAGGTAAATAACCGTTATTAAAACAGTCAGCGGGAGCAGAGGAAGAAGAGCTGTTGAGCTGTCCCTTTTGAGAGCTGTCTGGTTTTGGAGCTGTCTGGGTCTTTCTTGTGCCGTCTGTCGCTGTATTATCGCTACACTATCGTACCTGTTATGGAGTCGCTTCTTCAGAAGTTGATGGAGCGGGCCGGTGGTGTCGGCGGCAAAGCCTGGATGTTACAATGTTTGTCTTTGCCTGCGTTTCTGAATCGTCCCCAACCTCCATCTTCGTCTGCTGTTGATGACCCTGTTCCGCTTCCGGTTGAACCTTCCGCTGACGTTATTTCTGATCGCCGCGGTCAACGAATGGAATCGCCCGCTTCACTTGACCCCGGTGACGTTGCCGGTGTTCGTCATTTCCGGACGACGGCTGTATCCGGTGCAGAAGTTGGAAGACCGCGGAGGATGATGAAGCGTCCCAGTCGTTTCGGTCCGGTACAGACGGCGGGATCAAGTGAAGCAGCGAAGAAGGGAAAGCATATTAAAGGTGCTTTAGGTGCCCGATCTTCTGTTGCTGTTCCCGGTAACGCTTTTTCCTTCCTTCAGGGTGAACGATCGTTGGCTTCCCCTCAGGCTCTGGTGGTCGCTGAAGAGGTTCGGCCTTCAACGGTTTCTACGGTCCAACCTGCTCGTGACAGTGCTCCTGCGGTCGGTACTGACGCAGTTTCTGGAGGTGAGCAACTGTCTCCAACTGTCATTCGTGACATGTTATCTGTATTGTCTGTTTTTTGTTCTAGGTTGTTGCCTATGGATACCGATAGGCCTATTGCTAATTTACCTAGCACATCTAATGTTGGGCAGTCTACTGTTGTTGCTGTGCCTAATGTATCTAATGTTATGCAGTCTGCTATTATTGCTGTACCTGGTACATCTAATGCTAGGCAGTCTATTCCTGATGTAAATAGTAATCCTGATGTCAGTAGTGATTTACATACTGTCTGGTCTGATTCCTTACCTACCATGCCTATTGTCCCTACTTCTGATCATACTTTATTGTCTAATAATTTAATTCCTGAGGCATATGTAAAAGAATCGATGCCTTGTGAACTTTCCCCACTAGGATTTCATCTGAGTAATGCTATTAAGGTTAAAATCTGGAAAGGTGAATATATAAACGTTTTGTCTTTGTTACCTAACAGTAGGCAATTTCGTCCTGATAGTGATGATGCTTCTAAAGAAAAGGTTAAGCCTCTGCCACGCAATTTTAATAATTGGTTGCAAGGCTTTTGCATTTTTGCTAGTGTTTTGGGGGAAAAGCAGCCTCAGTTGTGTTCTGGTTTATTTCCACATGTTGATGTTATTCTTGAGGCGTATAAAAATTTCCCTAATTTAGGTTGGTTTGCGTATAACGAAGCATTTCGTCAGAAGCTGTCAGTCCATAAGAATTTTAAATGGGGTGTAAAAGATGTAGGGCTTTGGCTTAATCTTCTTATCCCACAGAGACCTGCACCTTCTTCTAAAGTTGGTTCCTTTGGCCAACTTAGGAAAGGGGTTTGTTTTTCCTTCAATAAAGGACAATGTATCAGACCTCTTAATTGTAGATTTAGGCATGAGTGCTCACATTGCGGTGGCACTCACCCAATATCGAAATGTTTTAAAAAACTGAATCCTGTTAATGCTCCCCAACATAGAGACCAGCTTTTTCGGAAGAGCGATAACTCCAGTGAAATGGGAAAGACTGTACCCCTAGCTTCTGGAGTACCCAGACCTTAATGCTGCTAAGATACTGCTTAATGGTTTTAAATATGGATTTATCTTGCTTTCTTATTCTGGTCCTGGTTGTTATCTTGTTGACAACCTACCTTCTGTTCGTTCTCTCCCTCATATTGTCCATTTGAAGATTTTTAAGGAAGTGGTTAATGGTAGGGTAGCTGGCCCCTTTTTATCTCCTCCGTTTTAAATTTTTTTAATTTCCCCACTGGGTATTGTTCCTAAAAAAGAGATGGGACAATTTAGACTTATTCATCATCTATCATTCCCGGACGGGTTGTCCTTAAATGATGAGATAGATCCGGCTACTTGTTCTGTGTCTTATTCGACATTCGAACATGCCTTGTCTAAAATTAGGAATGTTGGCAGGGCAGCATTACTTGCTAAAGCAGATGTCAAATCCGCTTTTCGCCTGCTGCCAATCCATCCATCTGATTTTAACTCGTTGGGTTTTTTCTTCAATCGGGAATATTTTTATGATATGTGTTTACCTATGGGGTGCTCTCTTTACTAGTGTTGAGCGAACACGGACTGTATTATTCGTGTTCGTACCGAATAATTGGATTTTTTTTACCCGAACACGGACACGGACACTTTACTGTATGTTCGGGTAAAAATCCGTGTTCGGTCGTTTTATTTCCGGGTTTTGCATGCTTTGGCGCTCTTTTCATGGCGGGCTTTCAACAGCCAATCAACAATCGTTTAACTGGTGTGCCTTAAGCCATCCCAGCCATGCCTGCAAATGTCTTAGTAGCTGTGATTGGCCGTCTGAAGCATGTGACCAAGTCTTTATAAGTTCGAGGCAGCCGCCGCAGCAGCGTCATTCTGCTGCTTAGCTAAGGGACAGAGCACACATCAATGTGCTGGCTGCTGATTAGGGAAAGATAGGCAGGAAAAAACCATTTGTGTCCGGATAGAATTGAGGGACAGGTCGGAGTGTTTAGGCAGGGCGAGTTGTAGGCATTTTAGGGATAGAGTCTGCTGAATTATAGGGTCAGTGTCTTCTACAAACTACAATCGATATTGCTGTGTGGGGGGTGGGGTGAATCTGCACTCAATCCTGATCTACGATCTCTTCTCAATCCTGTTAGGGACAGAGTCTGCTGAATTTTAGGGAAACTGTGTTCTACAAACTACAATCGATATTGCTGTGTGGTGTGGGATTGGAGATAGGCAGGTGTCAGTGATCCACATCCATTTTTCTGTGTGTGAGCTGCAGTGAACACAATCTTTTTGGGCTGCAGTGAACACAATCTTTTTGGGCTGCAGTGAACACAATCTTTTTGGGCTGCAGTGAACACAATCTTTTTGGGCTGCAGTGAACACAATCTTTTTGGGGTGCAGTGAACAAAATCTTTTTGGGGTGCAGTGAACACAATCCTTTTTGGTGTGCAGTGAACACAATCTTTGTGGGGTGCAGTGAACAAAATCCTTTGTGGGGTGCAGTGAACACAATCTTTTTGGGGTGCAGTGAACAAAATCCTTTTTGGGGTGCAGTGAACAACATCCTTTTTGGGGTGCAGTGAACACAATCTTTTTGGGGTGCAGTGAACAAAATCCTTTGTGGGGTGCAGTGAACACAATCTTTTTGGGGTGCAGTGAACACAATATTTTTGGGGTGGAGTGAACAACATCCTTTTTGGGGTGCAGTGAACAAAATCCTTTTTGGGGTGCAGTGAACAAAATCATTTTTGGGGTGCAGTGAACACAATCTTTTTGGGGTGCAGTGAACACAATCTTTGTGGGGTGCAGTGAACACAATCTTTTTGGGGTGGAGTGAACAACATCCTTTTTGGGGTGCAGTGAACAACATCCTTTTTGGGGTGCAGTGAACACAATCTTTTTGGGGTGCAGTGAACACAATCTTTGTGGGGTACAGTGAACAGAATCTTTGTGGGGTGCAGTGAACACAATCTTTGGGGGGTACACTGAACAGAATCTTTGTGGGGTGCAGTGAACACAATCTTTTTGGGGTGCAGTGAACACAATCTTTTTGGGGTGGAGTGAACAACATCCTTTTTGGGGTGCAGTGAACAAAATCCTTTTTGGGGTGCAGTGAACAAAATCATTTTTGGGGTGCAGTGAACACAATCTTTTTGGGGTGCAGTGAACACAATCTTTGTGGGGTGCAGTGAACACAATCTTTTTGGGGTGGAGTGAACAACATCCTTTTTGGGGTGCAGTGAACAACATCCTTTTTGGGGTGCAGTGAACACAATCTTTTTGGGGTGCAGTGAACACAATCTTTGTGGGGTACAGTGAACAGAATCTTTGTGGGGTGCAGTGAACACAATCTTTGGGGGGTACAGTGAACACAATCTTTTTGGGGTGCAGTGAACACAATCTTTGTGGGGTGCAGTGAACACAATCTTTTTGGGGTGGAGTGAACAAAATCATTTTTGGGGTGCAGTGAACAACATCCTTTTTGGGGTGCAGTGATCAAAATCCTTTTTGGGGTGCAGTGAACACAATCTTTTTGGGGTGCAGTGAACAAAATCCTTTGTGGGGTGCAGTGAACAGAATCTTTGTGGGGTGCAGTGAACACAATCTTTGGGGGGGTACAGTGAACACAATCTTTTTGGGGTGCAGTGAACACAATCTTTGTGGGGTACAGTGAACAGAATCTTTGTGGGGTGCAGTGAACACAATCTTTGGGGGGTACAGTGAACACAATCTTTTTGGGGTGCAGTGAACACAATCTTTGGGGGGTACAGTGAACACAATCTTTTTGGGGTGCAGTGAACACAATCTTTGTGGGGTGCAGTGAACACAATCTTTGGGGGGGTACAGTGAACACAATCTTTTTGGGGTGCAGTGAACAACATCCTTTTAGGGTGCAGTGAACACAATCTTTGTGGGGTGCAGTGAACAACATCCTTTTAGGGTGCAGTGAACACAATCTTTGTGGGGTACAGTGAACAGAATCTTTGTGGGGTGCAGTGAACACAATCTTTGGGGGGTACAGTGAACACAATCTTTGTGAGGTGCAGTGAACACAATCTTTGTGGGGTGCAGTGAACACAATCATTGTGGGGTGCAGTGAACTCAATCTTTGTGGGGTACAGTGAACACAATCTCATACTTCTGAAGATTTGAGGGTGCTGCCTGTTCCATACTCCCCCTACTCCTCATCTAGCCTTTTAGGGGTACAAACAATAGTAATTGGGGCCTAGTGTGGTTGTGTACGTGTGATATACATACACTTTTTTTGGATCATATTTTCTATTCCGCTATTTAATCAAAAACCTTTGGGGATCAGTTAAATTGGGGGATAGTCTGTGTTGGTACGTGTGAGAGAGATCCACCTTTCCAAGTTGTTGGGGTTCATCTCATACTTCTGAAGGTTTGAGGGTGCTGCCTGTTCCATACTCCCCCTACTCCTAGCCTTTTAGGGGTACAAACAATAGTAA
Organism: Pelophylax lessonae; assembly: GCF_965119305.1. NCBI lineage: Eukaryota > Metazoa > Chordata > Amphibia > Anura > Ranidae > Pelophylax > Pelophylax lessonae. The sequence continues at coordinate 89,336,698 of NC_138774.1, forward strand.
TTGGGGCCTAGTGTGGTTGTGTACGTGTGATATACATACACTTTTTTTGGATCATATTTTCTATTCCGCTATTTAATCAAAAACCTTTGGGGATCAGTTAAATTGGGGGATAGTCTGTGTTGGTACGTGTGAGAGAGATCCACCTTTCCAAGTTGTTGGGGTTCATCTCATACTTCTGAAGGTTTGAGGGTGCTGCCTGTTCCATACCCCCCCTACTCCTCATCTAGCCTTTTAGGGGTACAAACAATAGTAATTGGGGCCTAGTGTGGTTGTGTACGTGTGATATACATACACTTTTTTTGGATCATATTTTCTATTCCGCTATTTAATCAAAAACCTTTGGGGATCAGTTAAATTGGGGGATAGTCTGTGTTGGTACGTGTGAGAGAGATCCACCTTTCCAAGTTGTTGGGGTTCATCTCATACTTCTGAAGGTTTGAGGGTGCTGCCTGTTCCATACTCCCCCTACTCCTCATCTAGCCTTTTAGGGGTACAAACAATAGTAATTGGGGCCCAGTGTGGTTGTGTACGTGTGATATACATACACTTTTTTTGGATCATATTTTCTATTCCGCTATTTAATCAAAAACCTTTGGGGATCAGTTAAATTGGGGGATAGTCTGTGTTGGTACGTGTGAGAGAGATCCACCTTTCCAAGTTGTTGGGGTTCATCTCATACTTCTGAAGGTTTGAGGGTGCTGCCTGTTCCATACTCCCCCTACTCCTCATCTAGCCTTTTAGGGGTACAAACAATAGTAATTGGGGCCCAGTGTGGTTGTGTACGTGTGATATACATACACTTTTTTTGGATCATATTTTCTATTCCGCTATTTAATCAAAAACCTTTGGGGATCAGTTAAATTGGGGGATAGTCTGTGTTGGTACGTGTGAGAGAGATCCACCTTTCCAAGTTGTTGGGGTTCATCTCATACTTCTGAAGGTTTGAGGGTGCTGCCTGTTCCATACCCCCCCTACTCCTCATCTAGCCTTTTAGGGGTACAAACAATAGTAATTGGGGCCTAGTGTGGTTGTGTACGTGTGATATACATACACTTTTTTTGGATCATATTTTCTATTCCGCTATTTAATCAAAAAACTTTGGGGATCAGTTAAATTGGGGGATAGTCTGTGTTGGTACGTGTGAGAGAGATCCACCTTTCCAAGTTGTTGGGGTTCATCTCATACTTCTGAAGGTTTGAGGGTGCTGCCTGTTCCATACCCCCCCTACTCCTCATCTAGCCTTTTAGGGGTACAAACAATAGTAATTGGGGCCTAGTGTGGTTGTGTACGTGTGATATACATACACTTTTTTTGGATCATATTTTCTATTCCGCTATTTAATCAAAAACCTTTGGGGATCAGTTAAATTGGGGGATAGTCTGTGTTGGTACGTGTGAGAGAGATCCACCTTTCCAAGTTTTTGGGGTTCATCTCATACTTCTGAAGATTTGAGGGTGCTGCCTGTTCCATACCCCCCCTACTCCTCATCTAGCCTTTTAGGGGTACAAACAATAGTAATTGGGGCCTAGTGTGGTTGTGTACGTGTGATATACATACACTTTTTTTGGATCATATTTTCTATTCCGCTATTTAATCAAAAACCTTTGGGGATCAGTTAAATTGGGGGATAGTCTGTGTTGGTACGTGTGAGAGAGATCCACCTTTCCAAGTTGTTGGGGTTCATCTCATACTTCTGAAGGTTTGAGGGTGCTGCCTGTTCCATACCCCCCCTACTCCTCATCTAGCCTTTTAGGGGTACAAACAATAGTAATTGGGGCCTAGTGTGGTTGTGTACGTGTGATATACATACACTTTTTTTGGATCATATTTTCTATTCCGCTATTTAATCAAAAACCTTTGGGGATCAGTTAAATTGGGGGATAGTCTGTGTTGGTACGTGTGAGAGAGATCCACCTTTCCAAGTTGTTGGGGTTCATCTCATACTTCTGAAGGTTTGAGGGTGCTGCCTGTTCCATACTCCCCCTACTCCTCATCTAGCCTTTTAGGGGTACAAACAATAGTAATTGGGGCCTAGTGTGGTTGTGTACGTGTGATATACATACACTTTTTTTGGATCATATTTTCTATTCCGCTATTTAATCAAAAACCTTTGGGGATCAGTTAAATTGGGGGATAGTCTGTGTTGGTACGTGTGAGAGAGATCCACCTTTCCAAGTTGTTGGGGTTCATCTCATACTTCTGAAGGTTTGAGGGTGCTGCCTGTTCCATACTCCCCCTACTCCTCATCTAGCCTTTTAGGGGTACAAACAATAGTAATTGGGGCCCAGTGTGGTTGTGTACGTGTGATATACATACACTTTTTTTGGATCATATTTTCTATTCCGCTATTTAATCAAAAACCTTTGGGGATCAGTTAAATTGGGGGATAGTCTGTGTTGGTACGTGTGAGAGAGATCCACCTTTCCAAGTTGTTGGGGTTCATCTCATACTTCTGAAGGTTTGAGGGTGCTGCCTGTTCCATACTCCCCCTACTCCTCATCTAGCCTTTTAGGGGTACAAACAATAGTAATTGGGGCCCAGTGTGGTTGTGTACGTGTGATATACATACACTTTTTTTGGATCATATTTTCTATTCCGCTATTTAATTTAACTGGGCCTCCATGCGAGACCTGTGTGCCTTGTTGCGCTGTTTTGAGTACTCCACCAACATGGCCAGTGGCAATGACGCCGTTCTCAGCTTAACTATCCCACTTCTATGCCTCCTTGAAAAAACAATTCGGGCGATGATGGAAGAGGATGTGGCACAGGATGAGGAGGAGGAGGAGGATGAAGAGGTAACATTTCCAAGGCTTTCAGGGCAGTCATTCGCAAGGGGCTCCGAGGGTGGGTTCCTGCACACGCAAACGCCAGGGACGCAATTGTCCAGCAGGGGCACAGTTCTGGAGGATGAGGAGGAGGAGGAGCTGGAGGAGGAGATGGAACCATGTTCACAGCAGGGTGGCACCCAGGCCAGCTCATGGCCATCACTGGTGCGTGGCTGGGGGGATACAGAGGACACGGACGATACACCTCCCACAGAGGACAGCCTTTCGTTGCCTCTGGGCAGCCTGGCACACATGAGCGATTACATGCTGCAGTGTCTCCACAACGACCGCCGAGTTGCCCACATTCTAACTTGTGCTGATTACTGGGTGGCCACGCTGCTGGATCCCCGTTACAAGGACAACGTACCGTCCTTAATTCACTCACTGGAGCGCGATCGCAAGATGCGCGAGTACAAGCGCACGCTGGTAGACGCCATGCTGCTGGCATTCCCATCTGACAGCGGGGCCACAGTGGAAGCACAAGGCAGAGGAGGAGGAGGAGGAGGTCGCCAACGCAACCAGGGCACCGCCAGCACCTCAGAAGGCAGGGTTAGCATGGCCGAAATGTGGAAAAGCTTTGTCAGCACGCCACAACAAACAGCAGCACCAGCAGCTCAGATGGAACGTCTTAGCAGGAGGCAGCATTTTACCAACATGGTGGAGCAGTATGTGTGCACACGCCTACATGTAGTGAATGACGGGTCTGCCCCCTTCAACTTCTGGGTCTCCAAATTGGGCACATGGCCTGAGCTTGCCCTTTACGCCTTGGAGGTGCTGGCGTGCCCTGCAGCCAGTGTATTATCTGAACGGGTATTTAGCACGGCTGGGGGCGTTATAACAGACAAGCGCAGCCGCCTGTCCAGAGACAATGTGGACAAGCTCACGTTCATTAAAATGAACCAGGCATGGATCCCACGGGACTTTTCCGTACCTTATGCAGAATAGCAATGGATACCGACCTTACCCACCCATTGTTCCATTTTTGCTCTTTCTCACTCTTTTGGGGTGTACCCTCATTTAAAATTTTTGAAAAGAAGCAGTGTTGGCTACCTCGTCCTCCTCCTCAGGGCCAGATTAATGTAGGGGCTATTGGAGCTGCAGCTCCAGGCCCCTACCTTTTATATAGGCCCCGGGTTGGCCATATTCACTGTTACCGCTCTTCTGTCACTTGTAAACACAGAAGTCTGGCTTCTATGCTCGCTTCCCCAGGCAGCACCCTCAGAACCTCCCCACACAGCGTGAAGGCCGGACAAGGAGGGACAGTTGGCGATGCATGGATGTGTTTATGGGCTTCAGAGACAGCATCCCATGTTGAATTAGGCATGCATGGCTGCACCCTTCCTCCTCTGGGTGCATGGCAAGGCACGGCCCTTAAGGCCCTTCAAAATCCTCAGCACCAAGCCCATGATGCTGTTAATCCGGCCCTGGTCCTCCTCCACCGCCGCTTCCACCTACACCGCCCATAGGTGTGCGCAGCCTATTGCATTAAGGTGTGCACCCCAAAGTTGAAATACACATGCATGTGTTTGCCAGCAGGGAGAGTAATGTATCGGGGCCATGTACCTGTAGGCAAGGAGAAATAGAGCAGAGCAGGTCCCAGGGAGATCTTTCCCATCTCCTCACTGGCAATGCTATGTGCCCTAGGTGATTAGGGTGTGCCCAGGCACACCCAGCACACCCTGTGCGCACGCCTATGTCACCGCCACATCCACCACCACCTCAACCTCCCTCCTACTCCATATGGGCCTCGTCCTTCAGAGATGAAGAAGAACATTGTTTTATTTTTCTGTTTTTTTTTGTTGTTTTAAGTTATTTCCCTATCCACATTTGTTTGCAGAGCACTTGCCATGCTCTTAATTACGTTTTGCTGCCATTTGCAGCACTCTAGCCCTTTCCTTTGGTGTTTTAGAGCCATTTTAGTGCCTTAAAGTTCGGGTCCCCATTGACTTCAATGGGGTTCGGTGTCCGGGAAAAGTTCGGTAAAAGTCCGGGACACGGACCCGGACTTTTTTTTAAAGTTCGGCCGAACCCGTCGAACACGGACATCTAGGTGTCCGCTCAACCCTACTCTTTACTGTAGCTATTTTGAACTTTTTTCTACTTTTCTAGAATGGGTTGTTTGTGTTAAGGCTAAGTCAGATAATGTTCTCCATTATCTGGACGACTTTTTGTTTGTTGGTAAGGCAGACTCACTTGAGTGTTTGAAGATTTTTACTGAATTTCGTATTGTTTGTAGGGATTTCGGTGTTCCCTTAGCCAAAGAGAAGACAGTGTTGCCAACTACTTCTCTTGAGTTTTTAGGTATCTTGATTGACACTAAAAAAATTGAATTTAGGTTGCCGCCTGCTAAAATTTCAAAAATGAAATTTTTGCTGCAATTTGTTCTTAGTAGAAAGAAGGTCCAATTGAGGACTATTCAATCATTACTGGGCCTTTTAAATTTTGCATCAAGAGTCATGCCCATGGGCAGGGTCTTCTGTAAACGTCTTTATAGAGCAATTTCTGGGGCTTCTTCACCCTATCATTTCATCAGAGTTTCTTCGGCTATTAAAGATGATTTATCTGTTTGGTTGCATTTTTTGTTTTCTTTTAATGGTTCATCAGTCTGGCAGGAATGTTTTTGTTCCTCTACAGCTTTGCAACTATTTACGGATGCATCAGGGGCTTATGGCTATGGTGCATTCTGGGAAGGCCATTGGTCTACTTCTCCTTGGCCAGATTCTTGGTCTGACAGGGGTCTCACTGGTAACATTGTTTTATTGGAGTTATTTCCAGTTGTGGTGGCCCTAGAATTATGGGGAGATCACTTTAAGGATAAAAGGATTTTATTACACACCGATAATAAGGGTGTAGTCTTTGTAGTAAACTGTTTATCTGCTAAATCAATGCCTGTCATTTCATTGCTGCGTTATTTGGTTTTTCAGTGTCTGCGTTTGAATATATGGCTTAAAGCCAAATTCATTCCAGGTTTTTACAATGAAATAGCTGATTCATTATTTTGCCTGCAGATCGACAAATTCAGAACCTTGGTTCCTTGGGCGGATCCTTTGGACCTGGCCTGCGCATAACATCTCTGGAACTTGGTTTAACTTCAGTTGACAGTGCTATTAGGCGTTCTCTGGCTCCATCCACTTGGAAATGTTATATTTCGGCTTGGGCCCATTGGTCATCCTTTTTGGTTGAGATTGGATTATCTGAATCCTCTTTTAATGAGTGTACTGTTTTACGGTTCCTTAATATGTTAATGGATCAAAAGAGGTCCTATTCATATATTGTTCTGACCTTGGCTGGGGTAACATTTTTTGCTCAGCTGAAAGGCCATCCATCTTGTTTGAGTTTTTACACTGTGAAAACAGCATTGAAAGGGTACCGGAGGGCTTACATTTGTCCTGATAGGAGATTGGCTGTCACTATTTCTCTCTTACATAGGTTGTGTGAAGCCACTGGATCTATTTGTTATTCCAGTTATGAATCTGTTTTGTTGCAAACTGCTTTTTTGATTTGTTATTTTGGCGCGTTTCGCGTATCTGAGTTGTTATCCAGAAATTCCTTCACTTTTTCTGGTTTGCAGTTTTCTGATGTTACGTTTCCGTTACTGCAGAATTTTTGCATATTTATTTACGGCGTAGCAAAACTGACCAGTTAGGTCGTGGTTCTTTGGTTTCACTAAAACGTGATCCAATGGGTAAGCTGTGTGTGGTTTCCATTACCGAGAGATATTTAAGTCTTCGGGTGATACAGCATAACCAGTTTTTTGTTCATTTATCAGGTTCTCCACTAACTTGTTTTCAGTTTGGCGCAATTTTAAAAAAAGGTTTGCAGTTTTTAAAATTGGATCATTTACCAATAACTTCCCACTCCTTTAGGATTGGGGCAGCTACTTCGGCTGCTGCTATGGGTTTTTCGGAAGAATCCATTAAGGCTATTGGTAGATGGAAATCTGCTGCTTTTAAATGTTATGTCAGGCCTAATAGTTTCCTTTAATTTCAGGTCATAAGAAAATTATTTGGATACTTGGACACTCCTATATTTATTGGGCACACGTCAGGGCTTCAAGGCGGACGTACGGAGTGAACTTAGGATTCTCCAGCTCTTTTGTCACTATTTTTTGGTTGGGTTATCGGGGTATGTTATGGAGTGATCTTAAACCCCTTTTTTGTTCCCTTTGTATTGAATGGCCTGTACCCGATGTTGTTGTCATTCATCTAGGTGGCAACGACGTAGGTGTGAGAAAGAATATTGATCTCATTTTAAATATAAAGGATGATTTTGTTTATTTTAAGTCCATATTTCCGAACTGTAAGTTTGTTTATTCCGAAATTATTCCACGTTTGCAATGGTTTTCTAGTCCAGAACTTGTTTTTGAGAAAAATCGAAAATGTGTGAATAGATCTATTGCCAAGTTCATGGTGTCTATTGATAGTTTGTCTTTTAGGCACACTGACTTGGAGGGGGGTCTTCCTGTTTTTTATAAGTGATGTACCGAACGGTTCGCCGGCGAACAGTTCCCGGCAAACTTCGCATGTTCGCGTTCGCCGCTGCGGGCGAACATATGCGATGTTCGGTCCGCCTCCTATACATCATCATTGAGGCAAACTTTGACCCTGAAACTCACAGTTGGCATTCCAGGCCAATCAGCATACCTCCCTCCCACGCCCTCCCACCTCCTATAAATAAGCAAGGGCAGCATCCATCTTAGATCATTTCTGTGTTACTGAGAGCAGGGAAAGTGCTGCTGCTGCTGCTGTTATAGCTAGGGACAGTTAGTCAGTGTTCCCGGTCTTGTTAACCAGTGTTCTTGGTACACTCCTGCTGTAATGACAGCACCCCAAAAAGCCCTTCCTAGGGCTGGTATTTGAGTTTTTTTTTTTTGGATATATATATATATATATATATCTATTGTCCCCAAAAGCCCTTTTGAGGGCTGGTATTTGTGTAATTTTTTTTGGTCTGTGATATATATATATATATATATATATATATATATATATATATCTATTGTCCCCAAAAGCCCTTTTGAGGGCTGGTATTTGAGTATTTTATATATATATATATATCTATTGTGCACTGCAGTTACCTGCCCGCTGTGTGTGAGAGGCCACAGACCCACCACAGACTGTACTGTCACACTCATTTCGGGTGGCACAGGCACAGTACCTTGCATTTTAAAAAATATTTTTTCTTTTCCTCTGTCATAATTGCAGTGAGTGCTGTGTCAGGTCCACAGAGTGTACTGTACCCACTGCAGTGCACTGCCCACCACTGATATATATACGGTGGCACAGCATCTTGTTGCAAATTGAAAAAAAAAATATTTTTTATTATAGAAACATAGAAACATAGAAACATAGAATGTGTCGGCAGATAAGAACCATTTGGCCCATCTAGTCTGCCCAATATATCTGAATCCTCTGAATAATCCCTGGCCCTATCTTATATGAAGGATAGCCTTATGCCTATCCCATGCATGCTTAAACTCCTTCACTGTATTTGCAGCTACCACTTCTGCAGGAAGGTTATTCCATGCATCCACTACTCTCTGAGTAAAGTAATACTTCCTCATATTACTTTTAAACCTTTGCCCCTCTAATTTAAAACTGTGTCCTCTTGTGGTAGTTTTTCTTCTTTTAAATATGCTCTCCTCCTTTACCGAGTTGATTCCCTTTATGTATTTAAAAGTTTCTATCATATCCCCTCTGTCTCTTCTTTCTTCCAAGCTATACATGTTAAGGTCCTTTAACCTTTCCTGGTAAGTTTTTTCCTGCAATCCATGTACTAGTTTAGTAGCTCTTCTCTGAACTCTCTCTAGAGTATCTATATCCTTCTGGAGATATGGCCTCCAGTACTGCGCACAATACTCCAAGTGAGGTCTCACCAGTGTTCTGTACAGCGGCATAAGCACTTCTCTCTTTCTACTGCTTATACCTCTCCCTATACATCCAAGCATTCTGCTGGCATTTCGTGCTGCTCTATTACATTGTCTTCCCACCTTTAAGTCTTCTGTGCCTGGGCTGCCAGTGACTGTCAGGTCCACAGAGTGTACTGTGCCCACTGCAGTGCCACTGCGTGCCCACCCACCACTGATATATACGGTGGCACAGCAGCTTGCAAATTAAAAATATATATATTTTTTTTATAATTGCATTTGCCTGGGTGCCAGTGACTGTCAGGTCCACAGAGTGTACTGTGCCCACTGCAGTGCCACTGCGTGCCCACCCACCACTGATATATATACGGTGGCAGGCATTACTTTTTTTGGATTAGTGTCTGGGGGGTCTAAAAGGTGTACCTGTGAAGTTTCAGCTCTGTAGCATGTCCAGAACCAGAAAAAAAAGATCATATAGGTGTAAAAGGGGTTCCCACCATCCCTGCTCTACTGAAAAATTATCTTTTTTTCTGGTTCTGGACATGCTACAGAGCTGAAACTTCACAATTACACTTTTTAGATCCCCTAGACACAAAATCACACAAAAAAAGTTCTTAAAAATTGTAATTTTTGATAGAGAGCCAATTATTGGAAAAATTAAAAAAAAAAAACGTAAAAAAAAATTTCTTTGGATTTATTGTCTGGGGGGTCTAAAAAGTGTACATGTGAAGTTTCAGCTCTGTAGAATGTCCAGAACCAGAAAAAAAAGATCATATAGGTGTAAAAGGGGTTCCCACCATCCTTGCTCTACTGAAAAATTATCTTTTTTTCTGGTTCTGGACATGCTACAGAGCTGAAACTTCACAGTTACACTTTTTAGACCCCCTAGACACCAAATCACACAAAAAAAGTTCTTAAAAATTGTCACTTTTGAAAGAGAGACAATTATTGGAAAAATTAAAAAAAAAAAAAACGTAAAAAAAAAATTTCTTTGGATTTATTGTCTGGGGGGTCTAAAAAGTGTACCTGTGAAGTTTCAGCTCTGTAGCATGTCCAGAACCAGAAAAGAAAGATCATATAGTTGTAAAAGGGGTTCCCACCATCCCTGCTCTACTGAAAAATTATCTTTTTTTCTGGTTCTGGACATGCTACAGAGCTGAAACTTCACAGGTACACTTTTTAGACCCCCTAGACACTAAATCACACAAAAAAGTTCTTAAAAAATGTCATTTTTGATAGAGAGCCAATTATTGGAAAATTAAAAAAAAAATAAAAAAAACTTTAAAAAAAAAAAAAAAAAAATGTCTTTGGATTTATTGTTTGGGGGGGGGGGTCTAAAAAGTGTACATGTGAAGTTTCAGCTCTGTAGCATGTCCAGAACCAGAAAAAAATAGAATTAGGGTTAGGGCTAGGGTTTGGGTCAGGGCTAAGGTTAGGGTTATTTTTAGTGCTTAGGGTTAGAGGGTTAGGGTTAGAGGGGTAGGGGTAGGGCTACTAACTCTAACCCTAAGTATCTCACCGTAACCCTAACCTATCCCCTAACACTAAACCTAACCCTCTAACCATAACCCTAACCCTCTAACCTTAACCCTAACCCTCTAAGCCTAGCCATAAAAATAACCCTAGCCCTAACCCTAACCCTAGCCCTAAGCCTAACCCTAGCCCTAAGCCTAACCCTAGCCCTAACCCTAATTCGCAATTTTTTCTGGTTCTGGACATGCTACAGAGCTGAAACTTCACAGGTACACTTTTTAGACTCCCCCAGACACTAAATCCAAAGATTTTTTTTATTTTTATTTTTGTTTTAATTTTTCCAATCATTGGCTCTCTATCAAAAAGGACAATTTTTAAGAACTTTATTTTGTGTGATTCAGTGTCTGGGGGTCTAAAAAGTGTACCTGTGAAGTTTCAGCTCTGTTGCATGTCCAGAACCAGAAAAAAATTAGAATTAGGGCTAGGGTTAGGGTTAGGGCTAGGGTTATTTTTAGTGCTTAGGGTTAGACGGTTAGGGTTAGAGGCGTAGGGGTAGGGTTACTAACTCTAACCCTAAGTATCTCACCGTAACCCTAACCCTAGCCCCTAAAACTAAACCTAACCCTAACCCTTAAAGCCCAGTTCCTGTCCCATTTTGGTCGGTTCTGGTCTGTTTGCGGTTGTTTGCGGTGCGTTAAACGGGGAGTTTGGTCTGTCTCTGTGAAGCGGGCGTAACCCTTACACTACCTGATCGATACAACATCATACCTGATAGTATACACACACTGGATGTTTTAAAGCACGTTATTCCAAACAATTTAGTTATGTTAGGTGATTTATGCCCTTTATGGATTAAAACCCGACTCTGCGTCAACTACGTAATTTTCCATGGGAGTTTTGCCATGGATCCCCCTCCGGCATGCCACAGTCCAGGTGTTAGTCCCCTTGAAACAACTTTTCCATCACTATTGTGGCCAGAAAGAGTCCCTGTGGGTTTTAAAATTTGCCTGCCTATTGAAGTCTATGGCGGTTCGCAATGTTCGCCGGTTCGCGAACATTTGCCGATGTTCGCGTTCGCCGTTCGCGAACATTAAATTTTATGTTCGCGACATCACTAGTTTTTATAGGAATGATTCCATACACCTTTCAGATATTGCTAATGATATTTTGAACTTGCATATTCAAACCTGCATTGAGTTGGCCTTAGGCTAATGGATGGTGCCATGCTCTGTTCTGTGCATGGCGGTGTGGGATGTGTTTTTAAGTATGTTGGGTAATTTGAGCTTCTTGGCTGGACTACATAAAAGTTTGTGGTAATGGGATGGTTTGGGCTAAACCATATATAAATTTGGTTGTATCCCACGTGTAATGTAAAGTTGTTTTTAATTACTTTAAAAATAAATGGCCGTTGCCAATTATATTCAATGCAGGTTTCATTGTCTCTTTATTTTATTTAATACCTTTTGAATACAATTATTTAAATTGGTTATAATGTTCTGCCTATGGCACCATACATTAGGTCATTCATAAATTCATGATTTTCATGATTTTTAATAACCTTCTTTGTCTACCCATTGTGAATATATATATATATATATATATATATATATATATATATTCACTTATTTTTAATGTTTTACATAGCTATACCTGCAAAAGGGGCCGACCGGAAGTGATCTAGCAGGACTTAGATTCTTGACTAAAGTTCCACTGCAAGACTGGACCCACACTAAGCTAATGCACTCAATGCTTGCCGCTATTTCTAGTATTGGATGTGTGTTTGTGTTAGACCTTAAAGAGGAAGTAAACCCTCATAAAAAAAATGAGAAAAAAAAACCTGTAAAGACAAAGGCATAATGAGCTAGTATGCATCACATACTAGCTCATTATGAAATACTTACCTTAAAACGAAGCCCCCGTAGTGCCACCCACTCAGCGACAGGGCGGCCGACATGTCCGGCCGTCCTGCCTTCTCGTTCGTGTCCTCCAGGCCATCTGATTGGCCGGGGGCGCGATTATATCACTTCCGCGCATGCACGCGGGAGCCGCCGTTCATGGCATAGGGCTCTGAAGGAACGGCACAGGTGGCCGTTCCTTCAGAGCGCATGCGCCGATGATGTCATCGGCTGCATGCAATGTAAATATCTCCTAAACGGTGCACGTTTAGGAGATATTTATAGCACCTATAGGTAAGCCCTAATATAGGCTTACCTATAGGTTAAAGACTTTAAGGTGAGTTTACAACCTCTTTAATCTCTGTACTCTGCATATTTCAATGTCCATCTGTATGCATCTCACTAGCGTATTGTCTTTCAGTTATTGTATGTTTGGACATTGTTCTGTGTTAATGTAAGGCCTTGTTTACACTTGACTAAATTTCTACCACTTAACAAACGCTCCTATAGCATTAGTATAGGCTATAGACTCGCATTAATGAGCTTTAGTATGAGCATTAGACTGGCATTTTGCAAGTGTTAATGACGAGTCAAAAATGCTCCTCAAGCGCCCTATGGGCAGTTTTGAAGTGTTTGATGAGCACTAATGGCGCGTTAAAAGTGCTCCACAAATGCCTATTCCATTACAAGAAATAAACTAATCTTAACACCTCTGATTTGCTCGGCAACTGCCTACCAGAGCATTTGCGAGCCATTATCATAGACTTGAATGGAAGCATTGAAATGCTTTAAACGCCTCCTGACTTGGCAAGAGGCTTCAGTTTTGAAGCAATGCTAATGCTTCATGTTTTGATAGTGTGAACAGCACTATGTGCTGTCTATTGTATCTTGTGCATAGGCATTTGAGGGGCGTTTTTAGGGCAGTTAACCACTTGCTGACCAGCCACCGCCTATATATGGCAGCAGGCCAGCAGGTTCCCACAAATCGCCGTACCTGTACAGCAGGTAGCGGGAGCGATCCTGGGGGCAAGCGCGCCCACTCACCAGTGGGGAAGCCAATCCACGGGGCCGGCGGCATCGATTGCTGCCAGGCACCCACGATCGCTCCCTGTGAAGAGAGAACAGCGGCCTGCTGTTGTAAACACAGCAGAACGTTGTTCTCTCAGGAATCAATACAGAGCTCCTGTGTTCCTCCCATTTAGGAACACAGGTCTCAGTATTGATTTCACAAGCCCATCCCCCACACAGTTAGAAAACACCCACTATTTTCACATTTAACCCTTTGATTGCCCCTGGGTTATCCCCTTCCCTGCCAGTGTCATTATTACAGTAACAGTGCATATTTTTAGCACTGATTACTGTAGTAATGTCACTGGTCCCCCCAAAAGTGTAAAAAATGTCAGTTAGGGGTCCAATCTGTCTGCCACAATGTCGCAGTCCCACTAAAAATCGCTGAATGCTGCCATTTCTAGTAAAAAAAATAAAATAAAAATGACATAAATCTGTTCCCTAGTTTGTAGATGCAAAACAATTTGCGCAAACCAATCAAAATACGCTTATTGGGATTTTTTTTAACCAAAAATATGTAGCAGAATAAAAATTGACCTAAAATGATGAAAAAATTAGATATTTAAAATATATAGCAGAAAGTGAAAAATATTGTTTTTTTTCAGAATTGTCACTCTGTCACAACTTTCTGGTTATAGCACAAAAAATAAAAATCGTACAGGTGATCATTAGAGTTGAGCGGACACCTGGATGTCCGTGTTCGGCGGGTTCGGCCGAACTTGAAAAAAAAGTCCGGGTCCGTGTCCCGGACTTTTTCAGAACTTTACCCGGACACCGAACCCCATTGAAGTCAATGGGGACCCGAACTTTCAGGCACTAAAATGGCTCTAAAACACCAATGGAGTTAATGGAGGGCTAGAGTGCTGCAAATGGCAGCAAAACGTAGTTAAGAGCATGGCGAGTGCTCTGCAAACAAATGTGGATAGGGAAATAACTTAAAACAACAAAAATAAAAACAGAAAAATAAAACAATGTTCTTCATCTGTGAAGGACGAGGCCCATATGGAGTAGGAGGGAGGTTGAGGTGATGGTGGATGTGGCGGTGTCATAGGCGTGCGCACAGGGTGTGCCGGGTGTGGTTGGGCACACCCTAATCACCTAGGGCACATTAGCATTATCACTCTGTTTGCCAGTGAGGAGATGGGAAAGATCTCCCTCGGACCTGCTCTGCCATAAGAGAAGTGCCACACACTTCTATTTCACTTTGCCAGCAGGGAGAGTAATGTACCCGGGCCATATACATGTAGGCAAACACATGCATGTGTATTTAAACTTTGGGGTGCACACCCTAATGCAATAGGCTGCGCACACCTATGGGCGGTGTAGGTGGAAGCGGCGGTGGAGGAGGAGTAGGAGGAGTTCGGAACAGGCAGGAGGCAGACTGAAGCACCCTGAAATCCTCGGCGGTATGAGATGCGCCCCAAAAATTGGAAAGGTGTATCTCACACGTACCGACACAGACTATCCCGCAATTTAATTGTTTTTACTCCAAAGGTGTAGATTGAATAGCGGAATAGAAAATATGATATCAAAAGGTGTATGTATCTCACACGTACCGATACAGACTATCCCGCAATTTAATTGTTTTTACCCCAAAGGTGTAGATTAAATAGCGGAATAGAAAATATTATCAAAAGGTGTAGGTATCTCACACGTACAGAACCAGACTAGGCCCCGATTACTATTTTTTGTACCCCCAAAGGCAGGATGAGGAGTAGGAGGAGTTCGGAACAGGCAGGAGGCAGACTGAAGCACCCTGCAATCCTCGGCGGTATGAGAAGCGCCCCAAAAATTGGAAAGGTGTATCTCACACGTACCGACACAGACTATCCCGCAATTTAATTGTTTTTACTCCAAAGGTGTAGATTGAATAGCGGAATAGAAAATATGATATCAAAAGGTGTATGTATCTCACACGGACAGAACCAGACTAGGCCCCGATTACTATTTTTTGTAGCCCCAAAGGCAGGATGAGGAGTAGGAGGAGTTCGGAACAGGCAGGAGGCAGACTGAAGCACCCTGCAATCCTCGGCGGTATGAGATGCGCCCCAAAAATTGGAAAGGTGTATCTCACACGTACCGACACAGACTATCCCGCAATTTAATTGTTTTTACTCCAAAGGTGTAGATTGAATAGCGGAATAGAAAAAATGATATCAAAAGGTGTATGTATCTCACACGTACCGACACAGACTATCCAGCAATTTAATTGTTTTTACCCCTAAGGTGTAGGTTAAATAGCGGAATAGAAAATATTATCAAAAGGTGTATGTATCTCACACGTACAGAACCAGACTAGGCCCCGATTACTATTTTTTGTACCCCCAAAGGCAGGATGAGGAGCAGGAGGAGTTGGGAACAGGCAGGAGGCAGACTGAAGCACCCTGCAATCCTCGGCGGTATGAGATGCGCCCCAAAAATTGGAAAGGTGTATCTCACACGTACCGACACAGACTATCCCGCAAATTAATTGTTTTTACTCCAAAGGTATAGATTGAATAGCGGAATAGAAAATATGATATATAAAGGTGTATGTATCTCACACGTACCGACACAGACTATCCCGCAATAATTGTTTTTACTCCAAAGGTGTAGATTGAATAGCGGAATAGAAAATATGATATCAAAAGGTGTATGTATCTCACACATACCGACACAGACTATCCCGCAATTTAATTGTTTTTACCCCAAAGGTGTAGATTAAATAACGGAATAGAAAATATGATATCAAAAGGTGTATGTATCTCACACGTACAGAACCAGACTAGGCCCCGATTACTATTTTTTGTACCTCCAAAGGCAGGATGAGGAGTAGGAGGAGTTGGGAACAGGCAGGAGGCAGACTGAAGCATCCTGCAATCCTCGGCGGTATGAGATGCGCCCCAAAAATTGGAAAGGTGTATCCCACACGTACCGACACAGACTATCCCGCAATTTAATTGTTTTTACTCCAAAGGTGTAGATTGAATAGCGGAATAGAAAATATGATATCAAAAGGTGTATGTATCTCACACGTACCGATACAGACTATCCCGCAATTTAATTGTTTTTACCCAAAGGTGTAGATTGAATAGCGAAATAGAAAATATGATATCAAAAGGTGTATGTATCTCACACGTAGAGACTCAGACTAGACCCACATTACTATTTTTTGTACCCCCAAAGGCAGGATGAGGAGTAGGAGGAGTTCGGAACAGGCAGGAGGCACACTGAAGCACCCTCAAATCCTCGGCAGTATGAGATGTGCCCCAAAAATTGGAAAGGTGTATCTCACACGTACCGATACAGACTATCCCGCAATTTAATTGTTTTTACCCAAAGGTGTAGATTGAATAGCGGAATAGAAAATATGATATAAAATTGGTGATTTATCAATAGCACATGTGAACAGCAGTGTCTTATATCAGTCAGCTCTGCTGCAGGCTATGGAGGGAAAAAAAAAAGAAAATTCCCCTTTTAAGTTTGTAATTTTTAACTAGATTAGTACAGACTATGCCACAATTTAATTTTTTTAACCCAAGGGTGTATATTGAATAGTGGAATAGAAAAAAGTGTATAACTTTTGAAATCACTCAATAATAGCACATGTGAACACAGCAGTGTATTATCACAGTCAGCACAGCAGCACTGAAGGAAAAACGCTGCACACAACTGACTGATAAAAAATACTTTTTTCTCCCTCCTCCTCAGCGAGCAAAAAGATTGTGTTCACACCACCCCACACACAGCAAAATCGATGTGGACCACTGACACCTGCCTATCTCCAGACTCTCCCTAAAAGGATCGATAAGATCGGTCACTGCCGGCACTGCAAACCCCCCCCACACAGCAAAATCAATTGTAGAACACTGACCCTGCCTATCTCCAGCCTCTCCCTAAAAGGATCGATAAGATCGGTCACTGCCGGCACTGCAAACCCCCCCCCCCACACAGAAAAATCGATTGTAGAACACTGACCCTAAATATCTCCAGCCTCTCCCTAAAATGCCCTAATATCTCGCCCTGCCTGCAGCACTCCGACCTGTCCCTCAATTCTTTTCGGACACAATATGATTTTTGCCTGTCTGTCCCTAATCAGCAGCCAGCACGTATGATGTGTGCTCTCTCCCTAATCTACAGCAGAATGACGCAGTGGTGCTCCGTCTCGAACTTATAAAGACTTGGTCACATGCTTCAGATGGCCAATCACAGCTACTAATACATTTGTAGGCATGGCTGGGATGGCTTAAGGCACACCAGTTAAACGCTTGTTGATTGGCTGTTGAAAGCCCGCCATTAAAAGCGCGCCAATACATACAAACCCGGAAATAAAATGACCGAACACGGATTTTTACCCAAACATACAGTAAAGTTTTCGGGTCCGTGTTCAGGTAACAAAAATCCAATTATTCGGTACGAACACGAATAATACAGTCCGTGTTCGCTCAACACTAGTGATCATACCACCAAAAAGAAAGCTCTAAATGTGGGAAAAAAGGACATCAATTTTATTTGGGTACAGCGTCGCAAGACCGCGCAATTGTCCGTTAAATTAATGCAGTGCCGAATGACAAAAAAGGCCTGGTCATTAAGGGGGGAAATCTTCCGGTCCAGAAGTGGTTAATGCAAGTGTAAACTTAGCCTAAGTCAGTGCATGGCTGCCATTACATGATGACCTGTGCATGTTTGTCAGATAATTATATATTTTACGGGGTGAAGGTTTAGGGTTTCGAGAGAAGAGATGGGGGAGTTAAATTAAAATGGTAAAGGGACAAACAAATGGTTTATATTAGCATAAGCCGTGTGATCATTTTTACCTCCTTTGACCTGATGATTATGACTATTTTATTTTGACAAACAAAAGCCACGTGATTGTGATCATGTGGCTTTCATCTAACGTGGTTCTTTAAATCAAAGAAATCCCTTCTATGAAAATGTTAATACTTACCTCTCCCCTCTCCACTGTCTTCGCAAAACTATTGAATATGGTGGGCGCCGCTGCATTCTTTTGTCCTTTCGCTTACTCCTATATCATTCTTTATGGTGACAAATACATGCCATTGTTTATGGTATTTTTCCATCTAATTCTGCTTGTTGGAAAAAAATGTGAAATCAAACCCTTGCAAGGTAAATAGTTTATTGTCTGTAAAACTGGCTGATGCATGCTTTGATTATATGCTAGTTAGACATAGTAGTTAAGTTTACATGATATACAATAATTAAACTTGAGATATAAGATGTTTTTAAATAAGGGCTGTAAGAGGTGATGTAAAGTACAGGACAGAGAGGAAATGAGTAATGGAATGACGAAAGAGAGGGAAAGAGAGAGAGAGAGAGAGAGAGGAAGGGGGAGATAAAAGGAACCAAAGAAGATTGAAAGGGAGAGAAGGGAGTTGAAAGAGAGTGGGAAGAAGGGTGAGAGAGAGAAAGAAAGAGAGGAAGGAAGGAAGGAAGGAAGGAAGGAAGGAAGGAAGGAAGGAAGGAAGGAAGGAAGGAAGGAAGGAAGGAAGGAAGGAAGGAAGGAAGGAAGGAAGGAAGGAAGGAAGGAAGGAAGGAAGGAAGGAAGGAAGGAAAAAAGGGGAAGATATGTTTTATTTCATTAAGCTTGCACAACTCTTGCATTTTCTAGTGTGACCAAAGGCAAAATTCCCAGCATTTGAAAATAATTAGAAGGGACATGGACAAAAAGTGTATTTGCCAATAAAATGGGTGTGTTTTCTTAACTTTATGGCTTGTAGTGTTGGACCTTTACCCATATGCTTTGCTATGTTTTAGACAAAATAAGGTCAGGGGGTACACTTAAGAGAAAGTAGGAGTAAATTCAGACCAATTATTGGTGTAAAAAAAAACCCATCAGTGTTGCCAGTGAAAGCTAAAATAAGTCACATTAGTTTTGTCAATGGAAGTAACAATAGACCACTTAATTGATGTCAGAAGGAGTAAATATAAAACCCATTGGTGGTGTCAGTGGTATAAATGACCCTAATTGTTGGGATCATTTACTTAAAGTATGCCCATTACTGGTATTAGTAGCATAAATTAAACCTCATATTGTTGGTATTAGTGGAATGAAAAAGTTTTATAATTGGTGTCGGTGGGATAAAATAAGTTCCAACGTGGGTGTCAATGGGATAAACATAACCTATATCATTGCTGTCAGTGGGCTGACAAGTCCTATCATTGGTGGCACTGGGATAATATGAACCCAAATATGATTGGTTTTTCGTGAGATAAAATAAACTACATAGCATCAGTATCAGTGGGATAAATTAACACCCCTATTATTGGTGCCAGTGGAAGCTAAACAAACATATCACTGGTTTCAGCTGGAGCAAGAATAAGTCTTATATTTGCACTGGATTCTATGGGACCACCTGCGTGATTTGGACAATTGAATAGTGTCCAAAAGCCTGTGATTGGGCTGAAGGATTTATAATCTAGGTAGGGCTAACTAAATGGGATTGAAAGGATGGGGAACATTCTTCACACTATATTTAAAGTCTTAGACTTGATAAAGACACACCCCTTGATAGGAACCATGCTTTTGGTTCTCCACAAAGCAGACTGCCTTTTGTGCTATTCCATTTCTTCATATATCTCCATGACACCTGAATCCTAGCAACCAGTAACATCATCAGTGTAGCACCTTCCGGCTCCTGTCCGCTGTTTAAATTAGTGATCCTTCTGCACACAGCCTTCATTTATAGCAATGGGCGGGGGCCAAAAGGTGCAGGAGAGCTATATTGAGCCAGTGATGGCAATCTAAGAGGAAGATGCAGGCAAATATAAATGGCATTGTACTGGACTTGAATGTTTATAACACTGAGGACACAGATATCCAGGGGAATCGAATTTGGACACAGATGTGGGGGAGACTCTGATGGGGACACAGATGTGGGGGAGACTCTGATGGGGACACAGATGTGGGGGAGACTCTAATGGGGACACAGGTGTGGGGGAGACTCCAGGTGTGGGGGAGATGCAATGCTCAGGGGGCCTCATGCAGAGGATTCATCAGAATCTGCAATAATGAGCCTGGATGATGAAATTCATCTCTATTTGAAGTAACCAGTAGTTGACAGAAGAAGTGATCCTCTTCAGTGGTGGAAAAACTGCTCCTCCTTCCTCAGTACCAAGTGAGCGTGTTTTTTGTGAAGTGGCAGCAATTTATGAAAAGAAAAGAAGCCGTTTAACTGGTGAACATGCTGAAATGATATGCTTTCTGCACTATAATATTGTTCTACTTAAATGGGAGTATTGATTTGAAAGTGTAGCTAGTCTATAGTAGTGTCTGTCCACCAGTCCACCGAGTCTGTCCAATCCACTGTCTAGCTTGTGTCTATCTATTTTTTTCTAACAGTTTTGCATTGACTGTGCTGCAGTCAGTGCAAAAGTGATAGAAAAAAAAAAATAGACATAGATCAGCCTTTTTCAACCAGGGCGCCCAGGCACCTGGTGGTGCCTTGTGGTTTTTTCAGGGGTGCCTTGACAAAATGCCTAAACATTGCCCCAAAAATTGTATACAAGCCAGAAGATGGATGAAGCCTACATTTTAGTTACACAAAGCCACAGGTTTTGATAATGCACCATTACGATCTTCTAGCTGCTGGCATCCTAACATCCAATGACCCTCCCCATCCCTTCTCTGTCGGCGCTGGGATCTCATTCACTGAGTGATGGAGATAAACTGTCAGAGAAGAGAAACTTTGGAATACTAGTTAGTACCAGTCTGCAAAAGTGTATTGGATTTGGAAGAATTAATCACCTCTATCTTTGTGGATGTTGATGTATTATGTAAAACTATTACAATAGTTTTTTTTTACATTTTAGAATGGGGTGCCTCAAGTCTTTCCATAATTTTAGAGGGTGCCTTGCGATTGTCCATAATTTTAAAGGGTGCCCTGGCTGAAAAAAGGTTTAGAAACACTGACATAGACAGTGGATTGGAGTCAGTGCCAGTGGACTAGTGCTGCAGTAGAACGCCACTCACTGCTGCAATAATTTTAAATCACTACTGCAGTAGTGCAGTAGTGATTTAAAATGATTCCAGTGAGTGAGTGAGTGCCCTACTGCAGTGGTAGTACACAGTCCAATCCACTGTGTAGCTGTTGCCTTGCTTTTCTTCTAGCAGTATTGCACTGACTTCAGTAGTTGCAGTGAGTGCCATACTGCAATGCAGATAGTCCTCCATTGACTCCAGTCCAATCCACTGTGACATGTGTAGCTGTTGCCTACTTGCCTTACGTTTCTTCTAGCAGTATTGCACTGACTGCACTGCAGTAGTTGCAGTGAGGGCCATACTGCACACAGAGGTAGTCCTCCACTGACTCAGAGTCCAATCCAGTCCAATCCACTGTGACATGTGTAGCTGTTGCCTTGCTCGTTTTATAGCAGCTGTGCAGTTTGTATGTGTATTTTATTGTGTAGCTGTTGTTGTTGTTGCCTAGTTTGTTTGCTAGCAGTTTTGCGCTGACTGCACTGCAGTGGTGAATTAACATTTTTATATTGCAGTGAGTGAGTCCACTACTGCAGCACTTTATTATACATTAATGCACAGATGATGTGAAATGCTAATGTCCAACTCCTTGCAATTGAACTTTTCCTATCAGTTTTTATGCAGTTAAAGCGGAGTTCCGGGCACAGATCTAATTTTTTGCTGAACATACCCCCGGGACAGTCAGGGCTAGCACATTCCACAATGGCTAGCCTCTGATCTGTCCCGGTTCGCACTTACCTGCAAGAAGAAATACTTACTTTGAAAATTTCTTCCACAGCGTTTCCATCTCTCTTGTGGGCAGCTGAAGCCCGCGCGGTCCTCTTCGGTGTCTTCTTCCGCATCTTCTTCTCCCAGAATGCGCCGCACCGGCCCCTCTCGTCACTTCCGGTGCGGCGCCGCATTCCTAAACAGCTTCTGGGCATGCCCAGAAGCTGTTTAGCAGGGGAATGCGGCGTCGCCCGGAAGTGACGTGCGGGGCCGGTGCCGTCGCATTGATTCCTGGGAGCGATGACGTTCAGCTCCCAGGAATCATCGCGAGGCAGGAAGTGACGGGGTGAGCCGCGGCGCTGGAGGAGGAAGTACCCTGAGGTGAGTATTTACGATCTTCGATTACAAGGTGAGTGTACAAAAAAAAAAAAAATAACTATCCAATTCCTTTTCAGGTTATGTGTAGCTAGCGGAGGGGCACAAAAAAAAAATACCGATTTTGTGCCCGGAACTCTGCTTTAAGGTGTGAAGAACGAGCACTTAATGTTAAAAATCATAATAAATAAAGATTAACATGTTTGTTAAGAGATTTGTGTCGAAATTTGTGTTTTTTTGGGAAAATTTTACATGTGTGAAAATATCAGCCAATATCGGCCGATACCGATACCGAAAAAACAATACCGAAAAACCAAAATTTTGGCCGATCACTACAATGTACCCCATACCCATTCACATAGGGAGGGGGTCCAGGATCTGGGGGGCACCCTTGTTAAAGGGGGCTTCCAGATTCTGATAAGCCCCCTGCCCGCAAACCCCCACAACCACCGACCAGGGTTGTTGGGAAGAGGCCCTTATCCTCATCAACATGGGGGCAAGGTGCTTTGGGGTGGTGTTGAGGGCGTGTGGCCTGGTATGGTTCAGGGGGGTGGGGCCGCTCACTTGTCCCCTCCCCTTTCCTGGCCTGCCAGGCTGCATGCTCAGATAAGGGTCTGGTATGGATTTTGGGGGGACTCCCCTCAAAATCCATACCAGACCCAAAAGGCCCGGTTTGGAACCTGGGGGGGGGGGGACCCCCACGGCATTTTTTTCCCATTTTGGCATGGAGTTCCCCCTCAAGATCCTCAGAGCGCAAGTCGCACCACAAGTTGGATCATCCTGATCCGACTTGTGATGCGACTTCCATTCAAATCAATAGGCTCCCATAGGGAACCAGTGGTTTTCAAATTAAACGTATAACATGGCTTAACGCTGTATAAGCAACGTTAAGAAATGTTAATCAGCCTTTAGCAGCATCAGACGTTTTTACAGCTTGAAGCTGCTGCTCCAGAACGTACTGGCCCTGGGTTTTTTTTGCAGTTTAAAAATGCCTATGTCACTTGGAGCTCCTAACAGCCTGTGTGTGCATGAGGCCATAGAATAACATGGAGGGGCGTTTTTAAGCTGCAAAAAAAACGTCTGACACTCCTATCAGCAGCTGCAAAAATGCCCTGTGTGCATGGGGCCTAATACACAATTAATATCCTGAGGACCCAAATTTAGGCTTATCTATCAGGAATCAGGATATGTATCCCTGATTAACATTGAGATGAATGTACCTGGATACAGCTTGAGGCGGCTTTAGACATTACTAGAGTTCAGGTGCCAAATCCCACCCCCATGGATGTCAATAGGAGCAGAATGTTAAAAGACAGTAATGGCCCTTTTCTACTCTACTAGGCAGGGGATCATCAACCAAATGACATGAGGGGTTTGGCACTGCCCTGGGAAACATGAACCAATGCCAAAAATATATACAAATCCAATTCCAAAAAAGTTGGACACTGTACAAATTGTGAGTAAAAAAGGAATGGACTAATTTACAAATCTCATAAACGTATAATTTATTCACAATATACTATAATATAACAAAATATCACAATGTATATATATATATATATATATATATATATATATTAATAAAAGGCAAGTGTCCCTGCGCCCACAGATTCCAGATTCCCTGTGTCCGTGGAAATGCGCTACTGCGCATGTGCCACAGGACAGCCGTTGGGACTGGGGGCGGGCACCGACCTGTGTAGGCTAGGGGGAGCTCCTCAGTGTCAGAGGCCGGGTGTTGGGGGTTACCCCCGATAATGGTGCGGTGTAAGGGCCGTTGTACTGCCGATAGTTTCAGTAGCCACCGTTCGGAATTAGTATGTGCTGGGGAGGCGGGAGGCGGAGTTCCGATCAGTGGCCTTAGATTTTTAAAAATGGCGCCACCCGGCGCCAACATGTCACTGTCGCATGTGCCGCTGCTCGGTAAAAGCCGTACACATTTCCGGGAACAGCCGAACGTTTTCGAGCTTACCCGAGCGGCGACGCATACGCAATGACGTGTTGGCGCCGGGTGGCGCCATTTTTAAAATCTAAGCCACTGATCGGAACTCCGCCTCCCCAGCACATACTAATTCCGCATGGTGGCTACTGAAACTATCGGCAGTACAACGGCCCTCACACCGCACCATTATCGGGGGTGACCCCCAACACCCGGCCTCTGACACCGAGGAGCTGCCCCATCCTCCCCAACACATGTCAGGAACAGGTAAGTGAGACTCCTCCACTGCCGCACTGCCTGCCATTATGCAGGGCTGCAGGCATACTACAAGAGATGCAGCGATGCAGGCATGGTACTCCTGTACCATGCCCGCAGCCCCGCATTCCCCTGCAGTATGCCCGCAGCCCCGCATTACCCTGCACAATGCCCGCAGCTCTGCATTCCCCTGCACCATGCCCGCAGCCCAGCATTCCCCTGCACCATGCCCGCAACCCCGCATTCCCCTGCACCATGCCCGCAGCCCCGCATTCCCCTGCACCATGCCCGCAGCCCCGCATTCCCGTGCACCATGCCTGCAGCCCCGCATTCCCCTGCACCATGCCCGCAGCCCCACATTTCCGTGCACCATGCGCGCAGCCCCGCATTCCCGTGCGCCATGCGCGCAGCCCCGCATTCCCGTGCGCCATGCGCGCAGCCCGGCATTCCTGTGCACCATGCGCGCAGCCCCGCATTCTTCTGCACCATGCGCGCAGCGCCGCATTCTCCTGTACCATGCCCGCAGCCATTGCAAACTTATATTCTGAGGTTTTAATTACATTATTTTAATATAGTCAGTCGTGAACTAAAGTGGGCTGGTCTAAGGCATGAAACTCCAGGGCTTAAATGAGTCGCACTCCGGCCCTGCCAGAGAGTCTACACTCACCCGCATGCTGGAGCCGGGCAGGAGCACTCCGTCATGGGTCAGGAGAAGAGGCAGGCGCGGGGGGATCTGGATAGAGCTGCTAGAGGAACTTCCCTGAAGAGCACCATTATCGGGGTAACCCCCAACACCCGGGGCCCCGCCTCCGACACCGAGGAGCTCCCCATCCTACACAGATCAGTGTGACTTACTTCTGGGGCCCCTAACATGGTGCCCGCCCCCAGTCCCAACGGCTGTCAACATGCGCAGTAGCACAATCCAACAGACACAGGGACGGACGCAGAGACACTTGCATATTATTAATATAGAATAGATATCCTACGTACACCCCAGTCGGGCGGCCGGCCAAAACTCTTGAAGCGGCGGGTATGCGCGGGCACGCGGCGGGTACACGCTCGCACGCAAGAGCCGCTCGGTCAGCTCTGCGTGTGTCTCTGTTGCTAGGGCAACAGGGACGCTATGTGCAGAGCTGGCTATGTCATGCGGCTCTCGCGTTGTTAAGAAAAAAAAGAGATAAGCGAGAGCCGCTCAGTCAGCCATATGTTCTAGCGCCCATTAATTTAACGGGCTTAATGTCTAGTATATATATAACATATCAAATGTTGAAAGTGAGACATTTTGAAATGGCATGCCAAATATTGGCTCATTTTGGTTTTCATGAGAGCTACACATTCCAAAAAAGTTGGGACAGGTAGCAATAAGAGGCCAGAAAAGTTAAATGTACATATAAGGAACAGCTGGAGGACCAATTTACAACTTATTAGGTCAACTGGCAACATGATTGGGTATAAAAAGAGCTTCCCAGAGTGGCAGTGTCTCTCAGAAGTCAAGATGGGCAGAGGATCACCGATTCCCCCAATGCTGTGGTGAAAAATAGTGGAGCAATATCAGAAAGGAGTTTCCCAGAGAAAAATTGTTAAGAGTTTGAAGTTATCATCATCTACAGTACATAATATCATCCAAAGATTCAGGGAATATGGAACAATCTCTGTGCGTAAGGGTCAAGGCCGGAAAACCATACTGGATGCCCGTGATCTTCTGGCCCTTGGACGGCACTGCATCACATACAGGAATGCTACTGTAATGGAAATCACAACATGGGCTCAGGAATACTTCCAGAAAACATTCTCGGTGAACACAATCCACAGTGCCATTCGCCGTTGCCGGCTAAAACTCTATAGGCCAAAAAAGAAGCTATATCTAAACATGATCCAGAAGCGCAGGCGTTTTCTCTGGGCTAAGGCTCATTTAAAATGGACTGTGGCAAAGTGGAAAACTGTTCTGTGGTCAGACTAATCAAAATTTAAAGTTCTTTTCGGAAAACTGGGACACCATGTCATCCGGAAAAAAGAGGACAAGGACAACCCAAGTTGTTATCAGCGCTCCGTTCAGAAGCCTGCATTTCTGATGGTATGGGGTTGCATGAGTGCGTGTGGCATGGGCAGCTTACACATCTGGAAAGGCACCATCAATGCTGAAAGGTATAACCAAGTTCTAGAACAACATATTCTCCCATCCAGATGTCAACTCTTTCAGGGAAGACTTTGCATTTTCCAACATGACAATGCCAGATCACATATTGCATCAATTACAACATCATGGCTGCGTAGAAGAAGGATCTGGTTACTGAAATGGCCAGCCTGCAGTCCAGATCTTTCACCCATAGAAACCATTTGCCGCATCATAAAGAGGAAGATTGGACAAAGAAGACCTAAGACAGTTGAGCAACTAGAAGCCTGTATTAGACAAGAATGGGACAACATTCCTATTCCTAAACTTGGGCAACTTGTCTCCTCAGTCCCTAGAAGTTTGCAGACTGTTATAAAAAGAAGAGGCGGTGCCACATAGCGGTAAACATGGCCTTGTCCCAACTTTTTAGAGATGTGATGATGCCATGAAATTTTAAATCAACTTATTTTTCCCTTAAAATGATACATTTTCTCAGTTTAAACATTTGATATGTCATCTATGTTGTATTCTGAATAAAATATTGAAATTTGAAACATCCACATCATTGCATTCTGTTTTAATTCACAATTTGTACAGTGTCCCAACTTTTTTGGAATCGGGTTTGTATATATTTTTGGTGGGGAGCAGCAATTTTAGTGGTGCTTAAAGTGAAAAATCTAAAAATTCATTTTTGTTAAAATAATATACATAGGGGATACACTGACACTGCCTGTGAAGTGGTGCATCTGTGCAATGTATACAACCTAGAACAGCAAAACTGACATTTACAAGGAAAAACAAATGTGCCAGAAAAAATGACAGCTCCCAGCTGGTTTGTAAACAAAGTGACCATAGATTCCATATAATATAGATGTTAATGGGGGACCCCTCACAAATATTCAATGGCATGGGGTTCCCCCTATTGCATATTAGGCCCTTTAGGTCTGATACAAATTGTAAGGGGGACCCATGCAAAAAGTAAAAACACATACACAAAAAAATCGTCATGTGGTCCTCCTAAACCTTAAACCATTCAGGTCTGGTATGGATTTAGAGGGGAAACCAATGCAAACAATAAGACAAAACTTACTATTAGGGGTAATAGTTATTCCCCTGGTGGGACCAGTATCTGAGTGCCCTTTCATTGTTAAAAAATGCTTCCAGATTCCAATAACCCTTCGGCCTGCAGACCCTCACAAACACCAGGCAAGGAATGTGGGGAAAAGGTCCTCATCAGTAGGGGGACAAGGCACTTTAACCACTTGACAACCAGCCGCTGTAGTTTTACTGTGGCAGGTCGGCCTCGATTACGCGAAACAACGTACTTGACGCGCGCACCACCGGAAGGCACGCACACGCACCGATTGGCCAGAGAGGGAGCCAATCAGACCCTCACAAACACCAGGCAAGGAATGTGGGGAAAAGGTCCTCATCAGTGGGGGCACAAGGCACTTTAACCACTTGCCGTAAGGCACGCATACGCACCGATTGGCCAGAGGGGGAGACACGATGTCAGTCGGCCACCCACAATCGCTCGCCATGGAGACAGAACGGTTGGCTGCCTATGTAAACAAGGCAGACTGCCATTGTATCACAGATGAACACAAGGATTCTGTGTTCCTCCTATTTAGGAACACAGGTTTCTGTGTTTATCTATGGAGTCCATCCCCCACACAGTTAGAAAGCACTCCCTAGGGACACACTTAACCCTTTGATCACCCCTGGTGTTAGCCCCTTCCCTGCCAGTGTCATTAGTACAGTAACAGTGCATATTTTTAGCACTGATTACTGTAGCAATGTCACTGGTCCCCCCAAAAGTTTCAAAAATGTCAGTCAGGGGTCCGATCTGTCCGTCGCAATGTCGCAGTCCTGCAGAAAATCGCAGATCGCTGCCATTGCTAGTAAAAATAAATAAAAATGACATAAATCTATCCCCTAGTTTTTAGACGCGATAACTTTTGCGAAAACCAATCAATATACACTTACTGGGATTTTTTTTACCAAAAATATGTTGCAGAATACATATTGGACTAAATTGATAAAAAAAAATATTTTTTAACTTTTTTTATTGGGAAAGTTTTATAGCAGAAAATAAAAAAAATACATGTTTTTTTTCAGAATTGTTTTTGTTTATAGCCCAAAAATTAAAACTGCAGAGGTGATCAAATACAACCAAAAGAAAGCTCTATTTGTAGGAAAAATGTTGCAGTCCCGCGAAAAATCGCAGATCGCCGCCATTACTAGTAAAAAAGAAAAAACTATAAAACTGTCATAAATCTTTCCCGTAGTTAGTAGACACAGTAACTTTTGCGAAAACCTATCAAAATAGGCTTATTACAATTTTTTAATATACATAAAAATATGTAGCAGAAAACAAATTGGTCTAAAATGTTAAAACATTTTGATTTTTACTTTTTTTTTTTTTTGGGGGAACATTATATAGCAGAATGGGAAAAATATTGTGAAAAATATTGTTTGTTTTTTTATACAGAATTGTCGCTCTTTTTTTGCTTATAGCGCAAAAAAAAAAAAATTGCACAATCTACCAAATACCGCCAAAAGAAAGCTCTATTTGTGGGAAAAAAAGGACATTGATTTTATTTAGGTACAGCGTTGCATGACTGTGCAACTGTCCGTTAAAGTGACGCAGTGCCGAATCATAAAATATGGCCTGGTCATTAAGGGGGCAAATCCTCCCGGTCCAGAAGTGGTTAAGCTTGTATGGGTAGTCAGCGA
Organism: Pelophylax lessonae; assembly: GCF_965119305.1. Classification (NCBI taxonomy): domain Eukaryota; kingdom Metazoa; phylum Chordata; class Amphibia; order Anura; family Ranidae; genus Pelophylax; species Pelophylax lessonae. The sequence continues at coordinate 89,365,923 of NC_138774.1, forward strand.
TTTCTGATTAAAGAACAGGGTTTAGCATTCATAAGAAAAAGGTCTTTTTTTATTTATGGAAATATCATACAGGTTGCACCACAACTTCAAAGCCTGTTTGTACAGGCCACAATTTCTGAGAGCTTGAGCAGGAGTTTAACATTGGGAAAAAGGAATATAATAGTTTTTTTTTTTTTTTTTTGGACACTGAGAATGGAAATAGCATGCCGGTTTGCACCACAGCTAAAAAAAAAAAAAAAAAAACCTGTTTGGACAGGCCACAACTTTGAAGAGATGAGCAGGCATTTAGCTTCTTAGAAAACATAGGTGTGCACAGCCTATTGCTTTAGGGTGTGCGCCTCAAAGCTCAAACACATACATGTGTATATATACTGATGGTGTCAGTAGAGCAGTGGACGCTGTCAGTAGGGCAGAGCGTGGACACAGGGCAGTGGATGGTGTCAGTAGTTTTTATTTTTTTTATATTTTATAATTTTATTATTTTTATTATTTTTTATAAAAATTGTAGGAACCGTCAGGGGGCTTTGCTGGAATATCAGGGGTTTAAACAGGGGGAATCTGCGCCACACAGGGTGATTAGGGTATGCCCAGGCACACCTGGCACACCCTGTGCGCACGCCTATGTTAGAAAAATAATAGTATCGCCTTTAGACACCAAAGATACAAATAGCAAGCAGATTTGTACCACAGCTATAAAGGATCCTTTCACACAAACGATCCGATCAGATTCGCCTGTCAGTTTTTAGGCAGGTCTGATCAGATCCTCCATGCATCCCTATGGGGCAGCGGATGTCAGCGGAGACATGTCCGCTGACACCCACTGCCATCCGCATCCGATCCTCTCCGTGAAATCCGGACAGATGGAAACCCTATTTTCAATGCGTCCAGGGGATTGGATCGGATGGGATCGGATGAGAGCGGACAGGCGGTCCGCTCTCATTCGATTCCCCATAGAGAGCAGCGGGGCTCTGACACCTCTTTCTGCGCACACAGAGCGGAGAGGGAGATGTCACCTGCCTGCTCAGCGGGGGATCGGTGTATCCATCCCCCGCTGAGCAGCACGAGTCCGCCATGTGAAAGGAGCCAAAGCCTTTTTGTACAGGCTTCAATTTTGAAATGATTAAACAGGCATTTAGCACCAGGAAATAAACAAATAAACTTAGGATAGCATACAGCTTACTAACAAACCGTGTGGACAATCTCTCTATCCACTCATGCCTCCATGTCATGTAGAAAATGCTGATAGGTGCTGGCAGCACAAATCCCTGGGTGCTGAGGATTGAAAATTTTTTTTAAAGGCATTGCTCAAGCAACCACCCCACACTGCCCACTACTGCTCCTTCTTTCACTGACAGGAGGCTCTGAGACATCTTGTCTAAGATATTTTACCCTACCAACCTCTGCAAATGAGTGACACCAGCTTCTCCATATTGTATCCTTAAAGGCCCGTACACATGTACCGATTGTCGGCCGTAAATATTCGGCCGACGACCGATCGGCCGATTGTAGGCTTGTTAGTATGATGCTTCCGACAGCCGACAGAGCACTTTCGGCAGAAAAGAATCTGATGTGCATGCTTTAAAATTTTTGTAGGCCAACACCAGAACGGCCGATTGTTCGCCAGTCAGAACAGAATTCGGCCGACAGACAGCAGATTTGCAAGACTGGGCATGCTCAGAAAAGACAAAACACACGGAAAGTTAACCATCACATGACATCACTTCTGCAGTCGGCTGCTGTTGGCCGACAAAATTCATATGCAGTCTTTTGCAGTTTTCAACAGACACGACAGCCCTGGACAAAAGACGGCCGATCGTTCGGCCGACGATCGGTAAGTGTGTACGGGGCTTAAGATGTTTCATCTGCTGCTCCCTCTGAAAGGGCAGGATGAACTCTGCAACTTTTTCGAAGTAACATGAATCAAGGAGGGTTGGCAACCAGCAATGGTGCCTCTCCTAAATGCCACAAATCTTGGGGCCTTTTCATAGCCCCTGGAGCATGAAGGAATCAATGACCTGTAAATTACTGGAGGCGGAGGAACCCAAGACCTTGTTATCGCTAACAATGACGTTATCCTCAGCAACCTCCCCCCAGCCACGTATTACTCCCAGGGTTTGGGAGGCATGAAACCCACCCCTATGTCATCTTCAGCCTTAATGTTTCTACAGCAGTCATAATCTACCTACTCTTTCTCCTGTGCCTGCTTTGGCCTCACAGCAACAGTAACAATGCCTTAAGTGCCCTGTTCATTATGCCACACAGCGTGTGCTCCAGCAGGAACACAACTGATACCAAGGGGGTAATTCACTGTACCTCCGGCATTGATTTTGTTCTATTTTAACTCCATGGTGAATAGGCGAAGACGCCAATGCAATTCACTATAACGACGGCTAAAACGTTATGAGCAATGTGAAATTCACTAAGATCAAATAACGTCAGGGCGAGAGTTAAAAACAGTCCAGCTAAAAGCAGAACTGTTTTGTTCAAAAATCACAATATATGGCAGGAAAAAAAATAAAAAATGCTTGGGAAAGATGTGTTATATGATATTGAGATAAACTGCTTTTAAACTGCGTGAAAAAGTTAAGTATAAAAAAAGATTTCAAGAAAAGTGTAAAACTCCAAAATGTCTTCTGGAGTCTATTGCTGCCAGATAGCCCATGTGCGCATGCTCCATAGCAAAATATAGGCAAAAAATAACGTTTTGGAAAACGTTAGTGGGCGGCTTAGTGGATTGCGCTAGCGCAAATGCCTAATGGAGTGGTAAAATGGTCTTAATAAGGTGATAATGAGGGAAATGCACATATCTACGTATGTATCTATATATATATATATATATATATATATATATATATATATATATATATATATATATCAAAATATCTATATATCTATATATCTATATATATATATATATATATATATATATATATATATATATATATATATATATATATATATATATATATCAAAATATCTATATATCTATATATCTATATATATATATATATATATATATATATATATATATATATATATATATATATATATATATATATATACACATGAATACATACACACACACACACACACACACATATATATATATATATATACAGGGCTTTTTTCTGCCGGAACGCGGCGGAACGCCGTTCCGGAACCTTTGGCAACTCTTTCCTCTCCAGGTTCCAGGGCTGCTGCAGATGGGGGGCGCCGAAGCTGTGTCACTCACATATATTGTAAATCGTGAGCAGCTTCACTGTTCTGCACTGTCCGATGGCCTCTCTGCTGCCTCCAGCACTGGTTGCTAGAATAGCCTGCCGCTTAGCGTCTAGCAACCAGTGACGTCATGTTATGAGGACGAGGAGAGGTAACAGCATTCAAGTGGAGGAGGAACTTCTTCCCCTGCGCCTAGTTAGTTTTGGCTCCACCCACCTCCTCCAGCATGGCTGAGAGCCTGAAGGGAGCACGTCTGACAAGTATAGCAAGAGATAAGTGTGAGCTGCCCTGACCTGCACCAGCACTTGCCTGACTTTGGAGGGTGTCTGAGGATCAGCCTTCTCATCCTTGGATCCTTGGATGTGTGCTAAGGAAGTTGCAGCTGGACACGTCAGCAGGGCTCGCAATGTCAGGAATGTGAGCAGACTGTCACTGTGGGTGATTTATAGCTTTGTGAAAGTGAGAATCCCCAACGAGTGGAGAAAGCACCCTGCCAGCATCAGCTTTAACCCTTGCAGGGCTAAGAAATAATTAGTGAAGGGGATTAGGCATTGTAAAGGAGAATGGGGGGGGGGGGGGTTTGTGAAGAAGTGGCATAATGTGGAGGGGGATGGGGTCCAATGTGTATAGGGGTAATGAATGAAGGAGGGGGAAGTATGTACAGGGAGGAAGTAATGTGCAAAAGAGGGGGAATGGTGTACAACAAATATGGAGGGGAGTAATGTGTACAGGGAAGAGGATAATGTGTGCAAGAGGGGGCTGTGTTTACAGGGAGGGTACTGTATGTACAGAGAAGGGGGTAATGTGTACAGGGAGGGGGTAATGTGTACAGGGAGGGAGCTGTATGTACAGGGAGGGGGTAATGTGTACAGGGAGGGAACTGTATGTACAGGGAGGGGATAATGTGTACAGGGAGGGAGCTGTGTGTACAGGGAGGGGGTAATGTGTACAGGGAGGGAACTGTATGTACAGGGAGGGGGTAATGTGTACAGGGAGGGGGTAATGTGTACAGGGAGGGAGCTGTATGTACAGGGAGGGGGTAATGTGTACAGGGAGGGGGCAATGTGTATAGGGAGGGGGCTGTAAGTACAGAGAGGGGGTAATGTGTACAGGGAGGGGGCTGTAAGTACAGGGAGGGGGTAATGTGTATAGGGAGGGGGTTGTAAGTACAGGAAGGGGGTAATGTGTACAGGGAGGGGGCTGTATGTAATGGGAAGGGGGTAATGTGTACAGGGAGGGTGATGTATGTACAAGAAGGGGGTAATGTGTACAGGGAGGGGGTATTGTGTACAGGGAGGGGGCTGTATGTACAGAGAAGGGGGTAATTTGTATAGGGAGGGGGTAATGTGTACAGGGAGGGGGCTGTATGTACAGAGGAGGGGGGTAATGTGTGCAGGGAGGGGGCTTTTTTGTACAGGTAGGGGGGTAATGTGTGCTTCAGTCTTCTGAATCTTGCGTCTTCTGTGTTACGCAGTTCTAAGCCTTGATCACACCCGCTATTTGGCGACCACTTAATTTTCACCTCTGAGGAAGGCGTGGCTGGGGTTGTGGGCGAAATTGAGGTGGGGATGTGGGCGGAGTTGGGGTGGGGATGTGGGCGGAGTTGGGGTGGGGATGTGGGGGGGGGAAGGTGAGTTCCAGCACCTTTTCTCTGAGAAAAAAGCCCTGTATATATATATATATATATATATATATATACATACACACACATTTATATATATAGATGCAAAACCAAATAATTATGTATATATATATATATATATATATATATATACATGTGCAAAAAACAATATATTATTAAAAGCATCTGTGATTTGGGTAGACTTCTTTCTTAAGAAAAAAAAAAAAAAAATATATATATATATATATATATATATATATATATATATATGTGTGTGTGTGTGCATATCTGTCTACATATATTGTGACAGGAAGTCAGGTAAATCTGGGAGTGTAGTCACAGAGAGGAGACACATTCCCACCTGGATTGGAAAGTTCACTAATTACTATAGGGTGTCGGCTGCAAAGGTAGCCAGAACTGTCTAAGGAAGTTGAAAGGCCTTCAGCTGTTCGGAATGAGGAAATGAAGGCCTCTATAATTTGTCCAAAGGAAGTCCTATTGATTGCTGCCTCCTGTCGCTGTGTGAGCTGGGAAGAGGAGGACAGACATACGTGTGCCTCCCGACGCTGAGGAAGCCTGGGAGAAGGACTGCTGCCTCCTGTCGCCGGGTGGGCTGGGAGAAGGAGGACAGTCAGATGTGTGCCTCCTGACAAGCTGGTGGGCATGGGAGAAGACCCCCTGAAGTGATGTGCGCTAAGGAGGGTAACCAAGTGTGAAGACGTCTCAAAGGTGAGAAAACAAACTATTTCTATGTGAAAGAAATAAAGGAATGTTTGCCATGTGAAGAGGCAAGCCAAGAGACATTCTCATTGTGATGAGTTAAGGACATGTTCAATGGACATTTGTGCTGTGTGAAGAGATTATAAATGGACTATTGAGTGTCCGCTGTAGGACAAGAAAGTTTGCCCAACAGTAGGTTGGAGACAGACTCTTAGGTAGGTTCCAGAGTGAGAAGGTAGCCGCCCACAGAGGCAAGGATTTATTTTCTGTTTTATTTTATTTTGGATGTTTTTGCTGCATAGCTGAACCCTGGATCTGTCCTTGTGTCACACAGTCACCTCCCCCCCCCACACGTTAGTAAGCACCAGGCATACATTAACCCCTCCCTCTCCAATAAAATTAACCCCTTCCCTGCCAGTGTCATTTTTACAGTAACAGTGCATATATATAGCACTGATTACTGTAGTAATGTCACTGGTACCCCCAAAAGTGTCAAAAATGTCAGTCAAGGGTCCGATCTGTCCGCCGCAATGTCGCAGTCCCGCAAAAAAAATCGCAGATCGCCGCCATTACGCGTTAAAAAAAACCCACCAAAAATGACATATCTTTCCCTTAGTTAGTAAACGCAATAACTTTTGCGCAAACCAATCAAAATACGCTTATCGTGATTTTTTTTACCAAACATAGGTAGCAGAAAACAAATTGGCCAAAAATTAAAAAAAAAATTGGTTTTTAAATTTTTTTGGGGGGGAATTTCATATAAAAAAAAATGTTAAAAATATTGTTATTTTTTCAAAATAAACGCTCTTTTTTTGTTTATAGCGCAAAAAGTAAAAATCGCACAGGTGATCAAATACCATCAAAAGAAAGCTCTGTTTGTGGGAAAAAAAGGACGTAGATTTCGTTTGGATACGGCATTGCACGACCGCGCAATTGTCAGTTAAATTCGCACAGCGCCGAATCGCAAAAAGTGGCCCAGACGTAAGACAGCAAAATGCTCTAGTGGTAAAGTGGTTAAACAAACCAAAAATATCTAAAAATCAATATATAGTTGTTCAAGAAAGATTTCCGGGTTCATCTGCCCATGCTCAAACAGTTTGCAAATTTTCACATTTTTCTGTGTTTTGATATAGGAATATATTTGTTGGTTGAGTGAGGAGACATATTAGTGTTGCTTCCTATATAGAACCACATTAAACTCTGAAAAATAGCAAAGTGTTTGAGCTGCAAAATCCGAGAATTTGGAAATTGATTGAGCATATGCAGTGGAACCCCAGAACTCAGAAATATATATATATATATATATATATATATATATATATATATATATATATATATATATATATATCCCCAAAACAGAATTATACAGTGCATTGCGAAAGTATTCGGCCCCCTTGAACTTTTCGAGCCTTTGCCACATTTCAGGCTTCAAACATAAAGATATAAAACTGTAATTTTTTGTGAAGAATCAACAAGTGGGACACAATCATGAAGTGGAACGAAATTTATTGGATATTTCAAACTTTTTTAACAAATAAAAAACTGAAAAATTGGGCGTGCAAAATTATTCAGCCCCCTTAAGTTAATACTTTTTAGCGCTACCTTTTGCTGCGATTACAGCTGTAAGTCGCTTGGGGTATGTCTCTATCAGTTTTGCACATCGAGAGACTGAAATTTTTGCCCATTCCTCGTTGCAAAACAGCTCGAGCTCAGTGAGGTTGGATGGAGAGCGTTTGCGAACAGCAGTTTTCAGTTCTTTCCACAGATTCTCGATTGGATTCAGGTCTGGACTTTGACTTGGCCATTCTAAAACCTGGATATGTTTATTTGTGAACCATTCCATTGTATATTTTGCTTTATGTTTTGGATCATTGTCTTGTTGGAAGACAAATCTCCGTCCCAGTCTCAGGTCTTTTGCAGACTCCATCAGGTTTTCTTCCAGAATGGTCCTGTATTTTGCTCCATCCATCTTCCCATCAATTTTAACCATCTTCCCTGTCCCTGCTGAAGAAAAGCAGGCTCAAACCATGATGCTGCCACCACAATGTTTGACAGCGGGGATGGTGTGTTCAGGGTGATGAGCTGTGCTGCATTTACGCCAAACATAACGTTTTGCACTGTTGCCAAAAAGTTTGATTTTGGTTTCATCTGACCAGAGCACCTTCTTCCACATGTTTGGTGTGTCTCTCAGGTGGCTTGTGGCAAACTTTAAACAACACTTTTTATGGATATCTTTAAGAAATGGCTATCTTCTTGCCACTTCCATAAAGGCCAGATTTGTGCAGTATACGACTGATTGTTGTCCTATGGACAGAGTCTCCCACCTCAGCTGTAGATCTCTGCAGTTCATCCAGAGTGATCATGGGCCTCTTGGCTGCATCTCTGATCAGTCTTCTCCTTGTATGAAAGTTTAGAGGGACGGCCAGGTCTTTGTAGATTTGCAGTGGTCTGATACTCCTTCCATTTCAATATTATCGCTTGCACAGTGCTCCTTGGGATGTTTAAAGCTTGGGAAATCTGTTTGTATCCAAATCCGGCTTTAAACTTCTCCACAACAGTATCTCGGACCTGCCTGGTGTGTTCCTTGTTCTTCATGATGCTCTCTGCGATTTAAATGGACCTCTGAGACTATCACAGTGCAGGTGCATTTATACATTGACTTGATTACACACAGGTGGATTCTATTTATCATCATTAGTCATTTAGGTCAACATTGGATCATTCAGAGATCCTCACTGAACTTCTGGAGAGAGTTTGCTGCACTGAAAGTAAAGGGGCTGAATAATTTTGCACGCCCAATTTTTCTTTTTTCTATTTGTTAACAAAGTTTGAAATATCCAATAAATTTTGTTCCACTTCATGATTGTGTCCCACTTGTTGTTGATTCTTCACAAAATATTACAGTTTTATATCTTTATGTTTGAAGCCTGAAATGTGGCAAAAGGTCGAAAAGTTGAAGGGGGCTGAATACTTTCGCAATGCACTGTATATATATTTTTTTATTTGCTGAAAGAGTTCTGGGTTCAGCTGCACATGTTCAAGCCATTTGCTATTTTGCACAGTTTTCTGTTCCAAAAATACTACATAAACTCAACCCACATAAAAAATGCTTTCAATAATCTCATGAGCACAAAGTGGCTTTTTCATTTTTACAAACACTTTCATTCATTTTGGGGTTGGGGGGTTTGCTGGCATGCCTAAGGACCCATATTGCAGTAAGTGTATTTTGTTGGATTAATACTTTTCATGCTCTAAAGGTTTTGTATAGTTTTTTCAAAGTGTGTTTTTCTGCACTCTATACATGTGTTTTTTTTTATTTTCATGCCTATGTGTAGCTGTATCTTCTAGTGATTTGATGGTAGTTTAAATGGAAAGGTAGGTTAATGCAAACATTAACCATACAAGTATGTTGGGTATGTTTTATGCTTAATACTAAGGTGTCTACAACTTATTTTGCTTGACTGTTGGATATTGTAAGCTCTATATCTATTCATCATATGTTGTATCTTTGCACTGTAATTTGAATAAAGAATACTTGATTTGGGGGTTTGGGGGGGGGGGGGCATTTCACCTGCCTGCTTGAGTGATTACTGATGTTTTATACATGTTCAATAAAGCTTATTCATTTGTACACAGCTCCTGTTTTTTTGTTTTCTTTTCTTCATATTTATCTGGATATAATTCAGATATCTTTTGTGTCTTTTGAATGTAATCAATTTCTTGTATTTTTGGTGTGTGTGCAATGCCAGTACATGAACATGTGTATGGCTCCCTCCCTATACAGCGGCATGCGTATGGCTCCCTACCTATACAGCGGCATGTGTATGGCTCCCTCCCTATACAGCAGCATTTGTATGGCTCCCTCTCTATACAGCGGCATGTCTATGGCTCCCTCCCTATACAGCGGCATGTGTATGGCTCCCTCCCTATACTCCAGTGAAGTGTATATAGGGTTGTGTGTGTATGGGGGTGTGTGTGTGTGTGTGTGTGTGTGTATGGGGTTGTGTGTGTGTGTGTGTGTATGGGGGGGAGGGTGTGTATGGCCAAATTATAAGAAATATTTTAAAAAAAGTGTGTATGTATAGATTTAGCTAAAAATATATATAAATAAAGGAATAATACAAAATTTCCGTTCAGCCTCTGTGGATGAATGTAACAAAAAAAAAACCACAAAAAATTATTACTAAATAAAAGATTGCTACAGCGCTGTATTCATGCATGACCGACTCACCTTTTTTAGTTGGCCTAGGTCAGTGATAGTGAGCCTTGGCAACACAGGTGTTTTGTAACAACATTTCCCATGATGCTCACCTACACTGCAGAGTACATGAGCATTATGGGAAATATAGGGCAAAAACATCTAGGGGGGGTTAAGGATTACAATCACTGGCCTAGGTAAAACATTTCCAATACATTTTAGTTGTCTGTGTGCACCATTTTTAAAATAAAGCAAAATCCCCTTAAAATAAATCGCAAATGGCACATAGGCATTCGCCTTGGACCAGAAATGACACAAAACTGGGTTGCACACATCAGTGCTGCCCATCATTACATCTATCAGTGCTGCCCACCAGTGCCAATCATTGCCCAGCAGTGCCACTTATCAATGCCCATCAATGCTGCATATCAGTGCAGCCTATCAGTGTCCATCAGTGCTGCATATTAGTGTCTCATCAGTGCCTGCCAGTGCAGCCTCATCAATGCTAGTCAGTGCAACAAAAAACATAGATTTACAAAATGTTATTACATAAACAAAAACACATTTTTTTAGGGGTCAAACATTTAGGTCTTCTTTTAGCAAAAAAATGTCATAAATTTGGGTTAGGTACAGTGTTGCATGACCGCACAATTATCATTCAAAATGCAACAGCATAAACAGCTGAAAATTGGCCTGGGCAGGAAGGGGGTGTAACTGCCCTGTAAGGAAGTGGTTAACTATTGAAACATGGGACTAAATATTCCGAGGGTAATCATGCTCAGCTCAATGGTTTAGTGGTTAGTGCTCCTATCTATAAACAATGAGAGCGTGAGTTCAAATCCCAAATATGCCATCACCTCCTTAAATTTTAGACAGCTGTAAATAAATACTGAAACTTGGCAAATGCATAATTGCACCCGGCACATATGCATGTCTGTTTCTTGAATATATGTGGTCATTGACATGCAATTTTAGGTTATGTAGCCAATGTATTACTATGTGGCAAAAAATAATCACACACAACTGTGAACACACAGGGTGTTAGCCTGGTTGGGGCTTGAACTTATGACCTAGCAATCTTTGTCTATAAGCATAGACCACTACACCAAAGTGCTGAATACAAGCAGACATGCCTGAAAGTTTCAGATGAATGAAGATTGATAATTAGACAGCTGTGTAGTCTGCTATTATTAAATCTAAAGGTTAAAACACAAAAGATACATAACTATACCTAAAAAATAAAAAAAACCCATAATAGATGACATTGCTGTTAATAGTGATTCAAAATAGACAAATTTCCTTTTATGAAAAACACAAACGGAATTTGGTTAACTCCAAACCTGAATTCACTATTTGGTTAACTCCAAACCCGAATTCACTATTTGGTTCACTCCAAACCCGAATTCACTAAAGCACCTAGTTGAAGTTTTAACTCCGGCAGCTTCACCTAATTAAGATGCTAATGAGTTTAGTTTGGAGTTATTTTTGGAGAAGTGAGCAGCTCTAGTCCAAAATCTTAGGTAATTAGGCCCCCGTCACTGATGCATGCATTGCCACAGCTCATCATTCTTGTCATCTCTTCAAATGAGGACAATATATTGCATGCGTCCTGAATTGGCAGCCACTGGGGTGGGGAAAAAAAAAGGCAAGCTCCCCAGCTTCATGTCATATTCACACAGGTACTCGTTGATGGCCCTCTGCTCCATATGCAGCATAGCCAAAGTCCAATTTCACAAAGTGGGCATGTCACAGATCAGGTGGTTTGTGCACAGATGTTATTCCCACTAAATTTCATCCAGCAAAAAACTGGACCACCTAAAGTGGCTACAAAATCTTCTTGTCTGCCTCGGAAGATATTGTTACCCTGGCTACCTGTCCAGGAAAAGCTGCACCACCAAATTGAGGATGTGTGCCAGGTAAGGCATGTGTGTCAACTCTCCCTGCCAGAGGGCTCACCCACCGGAAAAAGGTATTGAGGAGTAGGAGGGGAAGGAGGTGGAGGGAACAGCTCTGGCAACATTACCAGAAGCTTTAAAGAGGCAGGAAGTCTGAACAAGTTACAGTGGTGTGCCCTGTCCTACACCCTTCCTGGCTGACAGCAAAGTCACCCAGTAGGCCATAAACTATAAACACTTGCTGGCTATATAGGCAGGGATGGTCTTATGAGCAAAGAAATTATGGCCAAGAGCCTGCCATTGCAGTACAGCACCAGTTCCCAATTCCACAAAGGTGTCAGAATTCACCAGCTAAAAATGAAGAAGTTGTAAAGCCAGCATTACAGCTATCTTGGCTACGTGGGTCTCTCACCAGAGGCGTAGCCTGTAGCTTGTGGACCCTGATGCAAAAGTCATTCTGGCCCACCCACAACCACCCGCCACTTCCACTGTGCTCTGAAAATACTCCCACAACGCCCCAAGATACTCCAAGTGGTTAAAGAGTTATTTCAGATCTTTATTTATTTATTGAGAGGGTAATTTGAAAGATTTTAGAGTAACTGTCCACATTTTAACATACCTCTCCAATTTTTTTTGAATACCCTGGAGCAGGAAATCATTGAGATGTATTGAGGTGGAGATTTACCTGAACAACATAAAAGAGCTCACAGATCACTGGGGTTCGTCACTTTTTTTTTTTTTTAAAGAAAGTAAAGGTCTAACTAAACAGTAAGGAAGATGTAGAATAATATGATTAAACTAATGTCGCTGTAACAGTCAATTACCTTAAAAGTGGAAAGTGTCTGTTAGTAGAGCAGTAGACAGTGGGGCAGTGGACAGTGTCAGTAAAGCAATAGACACATCAGTAGGGCAGAGGTTGGTGTCAGGAGGGCCGTGGATGGTGTCAGTAGGGCAGTGGATGGTGTGTGGACAGAGTCAGTAGGGCAGTGGACAGTGTCAGTAGGGCAGTAGATATTGTCAGTATGGCAGTGGTCGTGTCAGTAAAGAAGTGGACATGCCAGGAGAAGCAGGCTTTCATTGCCTGTAGGAGGAAAATAGAGGCGATCGGTTCCTGCATATGCCACTCCTCCTGTCCAGGAATAAAACCGAATGTGACAGGGAGGCCGCATGGGCCCCCTGGAGCATGGACGAGGTCACCCTTGCTACCCCTGATGCTACACCAGTTTCTTTCACGCTCTGGTTTCTCGTTACCGAGCTCGTACCCTCCTTCGATACTGCGAATATTTGTTGAGTGATCTGGGGGTAGCATGCAGCTAATCCCAAACTCCTGTGAGGGGGTCCCTGGTCTAAAATCAGTTACATCTTAAGTTATACTTGCAGAGAAAGCAGACGCACAGAGGGGCAGGGTCCACATCTCAACCCATGACACAGGTATGTGCTGAGTAAGTGTTTTTTTCCATTTGCCTAGACATACACTTTCACTATAGAAGTTGCTACCAAAGGATACATGTAGTTCTAAATGCTCTCCTGTCACCCAGTGGTGAAACTGTGAAAGCAGGATTGTATGTATATACACTTATGACACCTAGTGGAATCACAGTTACATAGGTATTTAGATTGAAAAAAGATATCCCTCAAGTCCATTCTATCACTGATTTTGCAAGGTTTTTCACAGTCTAAACACTTTTTCAGTAAAGGAGCCTTCTAAAGCCCATGGAAATTGTTTTCTCTTCCATTTGGAATCAATGCCACCTTTTGCATAAGATATATTTAAAAAAGAATATTAGTTGCTTTGAAGATATCTTCATTTTTTTGTTTTTAAACTTAACATTAGTTCTCTTAAGCTTTTAGTTTAAACAAGATTTTCTATGGCTTTTATTAAGTTGCGTATCTGGGTTCTTGACTTTGGACTGTCTGTTCTACAACTGGGCTCTCTATTCTAAATTTGCCCGACAATTAATGTACATATGTATGTATATACAGTATGTATTTATTGCATTGTTCTATGTGGATATTGCACCATCTGGTGGATAAAGATATATCTCTATGTGGATATATACATAGCCTTCTTGATGCTGATCCTAAAACGTGATTGCAACGCAATCAAAACTATTGTTTAAGCATGTATAATCCTGCCACCCTGTGGTGAAAATACAGTATGTGTACCAGTTAGCATGAACATGTTAATTGAATAAACCAGAAAACAAGCCATAATAATAAACAAATGCAGATGCTCATGACAACCAATAGGATTTTAGTTTTCTTGTAGTCAAAAATGTAACAATTCAAAAGGCCTCTGGGGGATACTGCAGTTTATGTGCCAAAACTACTCTATACCACCTCCTGCACAGGAAGCTAGGATGTTAGAATGAGGGAACCACTAGAAAAATGTTGTGGGCAAAATCCCACTAGATAACAAGCAGTTTTAACCATCCTTTACCCAAATGAAAGTATGGTTATGCCTGTAAAGCTCAGAATAGTAAGGGGGTAGTCAACAGTTTTAATGCCTTGTCCAATTGGAGTGCCCTTATTGGTCCCTTGGACAATGAACAATGACATAAATCTTTATTTTTTATTTTTTTTACCAAAAATATGTAGTAGAATACAAACTGGCCTAAAAGGATGAAACATTTTGATCTTTTGATTCTTTTTTTGGGGAATGTTATATAGTAGAATGTAAAAAATATTTATATTTTTTCAGAATTGTCGCTATTTTTGTTTATAGCTCCAAAAAATATCGTACAGGTGATCAAATACCACCAAAAGAAAGCTTTTTTTTCTTTTTGGAGACAACCCAAAATTTGGGTTTTTTTTTTTTACTTTCACTTTCAATGATAATGACAAATAGAGAGGGTGAACAATGGGGGCACAAACAGCAATAAAAAAAAAATGAAAGGCATTGTAATCCAGCTCCACTCTGTTAACGACTAACAGAAGATTTTGCCCTTAGTTATACGTTAAAGGGTACGAGTACTTTGAAAAGAACTGCTATTTTATATTGAGTCTCACTTTCTTGGGAAAACGTATTGTGTGCTGTTATTTAGGAATTAGTCCACGCTGTCCAACAACCACCAGGGTATAAAACGGAGGATCTACTTGTTTTGGGTTGGTAATTGCGTGTCAACTTGGATATCAAAAGATCCAATGGGGCTTGAGTAAATATACAATAGAAAACGTCTTTGACAATGTGCTCCAGTGCCGTAGGATTTAACAAACCATTAGAAAACCGATGTTTCACAATTCCACAGCTTTACTTGTTCATAAATGTTTGGGAGATAGCAATCTTTCAGTACATCTACAAGTTGAAATATTTGAATTGTCATATGAGAATGAATCAGGCAGGCCTAATCTGATTTGGAAGTTTAATGCTTTGTAATTATGAATATTCTGAAGACAGTCAGTTACATATCTCGGGTGAACACTAAATAAAGAAAAGATTAGAAAGATAAACCCATCATTTAAACTGTTTCTCGAAACAGTTACATTCAAGGCATGCCATGAATGATAATTGTCACAGTTGCTTGTGCTCTCAACAGGGCCGCTGTTAGAAATCACGGGGCCCCCTACAACCTAACTGACAGGGCCCCCCCCCCCCGAAATATCAATTCGCTAAAATGCCATGGTCGCAATGGTATGCTGCCATGGCAGAAATTAGAGCCTCGCTACTGGCATGTTTTTTTTTTTTGTTTTTTAAATTGCTGAATGGCAATTTCACATTGTGAGATCGCATTGCAACTGTGAGCCAATTATTTGACTTCAAGGTGCAGAGCGACCCTATTGAACTCAATGGGGAGTTTGACAGATGGTACTGCCTGTCAAACTCTGTAGCCTGCGTTAAAAATGCCACAGCTATGAAGTAAATCATCGCAGCCATGGCATGTACACAGTCCTGTCTGACTATATGATAGCTGGCTTCTGTCGAAGGGGCATGACCAAAAAATGTCTGCCGACCATCTCCCGATCAGTCCTCTCAGCCAATGGCCTGAGAGTGCTGACCAGAGTTTTCTGGTGGGTGGGTGGTCCCCTTGTTAAAACACAATTGAACAGCAGGGGAGATTGCTGTACTGACATTGGGTTGTTAGTACAGCGGCTCTGACCTGAGGTGTAAGGTTTTTTGGTTTAGCCCACAGGGTTGAACGAAAAAAAAAAAAAACTAGCAGTATATACTAGGCATCAGGCCGCATTTACACTTGTGTGATATTTCCTGAATGTGTGAAAAAGTGCACGGGTAACGGGCGTTTTGCAGTGCATTTTGGAAATGCACTGCAAATGCGCAAATCATTGTGGTGTCATTAATTGTTAATGGCACCCCAAATGCAATTATCAGATCTGCGTTTTGTCATGTGGCAAAGCTGCATGTCTTAATAGGTACTAGAGCCTCTATGATGTGTTTTGTCACACATATGACAGCCCATTCAAGTGATTAGGTTACCTATTTACGAAAAGGAAGAAAAAAAAATGCAAGCAGGAACGTGTGTTACTGCTATGTGAAGTATAAAGTGGGCCTTAAGTGCCAGTTCACACTTATGCGATGCGGGAAGGCTGTGAATTCGCAGCCTGTTCCCGTACACGCACCCCCGGCAGTTCACACTGCCATATGCGATACGCTGGGGGTGTTAATGTAATCTTAACGACACCCCCAGTTTGATCGCATATCGCAGTGCGATCGTGCAGTTCGCACAGGATCGGATCGCACAAGTGTGAACCGCTGTGCGATCCGATCCTGATGCGGCTGCAAAAAACTGTATGGCTAAACTCGCACCGCACAGCCGATCGCATGTAATGAAGGAGCAGTGCGCTCCGACATTACATGCGATCGCCGCAGCCGCATCAGTGTGAACCGGCACTAAAAGTGGTATATAGAAAAGGCTGGGTACAGATGTGTACAGTGGCTCCCAGCTCCAGCAGTGCAGTAGCAGCTGCCTGCAGTTCTAGGCTGGGTCCATGTTCACCCCTCTCAAAAATCCTGAAGTTTCTGTCCCCTTCACTCAAGCAGCAACCCCCCAACACCCTCCACCCCCCACACTCACCCCCTCCAGCAGAAGAATTGAAGCATCCAAACCCTGGAGGTCATAGTGAAACAGCAGTGAGTGCACGATCTGGAGGGAGGTGGAGCTTCCTGCTCATTCATCACACTGACAGCCAGGAGATAACACTGCCGACTACTGACCAGAGGGAGAGATGGAGGGGAGTTTCAGGACCTGGCAGAGACACAAACAGAGACTCTGCAGCTGTCTCCTTCTACTTCAGATCTGGACACTTTGCCAGCATGTAGAACCGATCCCTCTGCCAAGCTGCTGGAGGAAGAAAGCTGGCAGTGTTGCAAGTAGATCCACAGGAGTCACATGACAGTATAGTCGGCTCTCCTCTCCTGCAGGTGCCCGGGCCCCTCTTCTGAAGTGACAGAGCTCGGGCCCCCTACAGGAGGGCTGGCTGTACTGGCTTATCAGCGGCCCTGGCTCTCAACAGAATTGTAAATCCTTCAAATGGTTGGTGTCATAACTGATCATATGTGCAGCACCATGGCAACTGCAAATCAAACAGATGCTAAGATGTCAGCTTCCCTGGCTGTAAAGGATAGGAAGATTTAGTTCCACTTTAAACCCTATTCAGAGATATGCATATAAACTCTTCACTCTGGTATCAGAAATAAAGGAACATGGATGAAGAAGGTATTGGGGCATAAGGCTGATCATAGACAAGTCAAATTTTCGACCATTGTGAACATTTTTTGAGCTTGCGTGAAATACAAATGTTAAGCATATAATAAAATAAAAAAAAAAGTACCAAGGAAAATTAAATCATTCAACAATACAAGTCAGAATGTGGTGAACAATCAAGTCAAGTCAAGTCTTTAAAACTGGCTACATTTCTACCATATAAATGGAAACACCAAATTACTTTCAGGAAAATTGATTTGCAAACCGTGAGCATTTGCATTTTCAAGCACCACCCTAATTTCCACCATTGTATACATCTTTGTTCAGCCGAATATTTGTAAAATGGAGAAAATTGAATTTCATCTATGATCAGCTTAAGACGAATGTCAGATAGGTGCTCAGAGAACTTGTTCTGCATCATAGTTTTTTTTACAAACGTTCTACATTTTAACACAATAAACCAGTCAACACGCAATGTCATAGACTTGTTGGTGGACTGAAGAGCACCAGCACTGACCCTGCCACATGGAGCACTCAAATGATAGCTAAAGGATAACCATACTTTTTCATACATTAGGTTTAGTGCAGTGCATCTTCGCACATTTGTACATTGAACCTTCTATATTGGAAAATGCAGCAGGAGAAATTGAGACAACATGGCAGGGAATTTCACCACTAGAGTCCAATACAAAAACAAGAAGCTGGCAAATGCTTGAGTCCTTCAGGACTCATCCTTACATCAAAATTTAGTTTATAAGTTTATATGGACTGCCTAGTTAATCATGAATATCTCAATGGGCTGCCTTAACAAAATGCATGGTAACACAACATAACGCACCAAAGAATGTAGAGGGGCTCTTCGTTTTTGTCTTCTTTAACCTGTAAAATTTCCATTTTATTTTTCACTTGAATTTTATTAGAAATAATAAGAAAAATGATCAGTTACATAGCAAAAAATAGTATGCGGAAATGTACACAAGAAGGAGAGAGGTTTCCCTCCGCAGATATTGAACCTTAACCACTTAAGCCCCGGAAGATTTTACCCCCTTCCTGACTAGGCCCTATTTTGCACCCAAACTAATTTGACGTCCTTTTTTTCCCACAAACAGAGCTTTCTTTTGGTGGTATTTGATCACCTGTGCGATTTTTTGATCATGCGCTATAAACAAAAAAAGAGCGACAATTTTGCAAAAATAACAATATTTTTCACTTTTTTTATATGAAATTCCCCCCCCCCCCCCAAAAATGTAAAAATCAAAATTTTTAAACATTTTTGGCCAATTTGTTTTCTGCTACCTATGTTTGGTAAAAAAAAATCACAATAAGCGTATTTTGATTGGTTTGCGCAAAAGTTATTGCGTTTACTAACTAAGGGAAAGATTTTTGTCATTTTTGTTGTTTTTTTTGCGGGACTGCAACATTGCGGCGGACAGATCGGACCCTTGACTGACATTTTTGACACTTTTGGGGGTACCAGTGACATTACTACAGTAATCAGTGCTATACATATGCACTGTTACTGTAAAAATGACACTGGCAGGGAAGGGGTTAACTTTATTGGAGAAGGAGGGGTTAAGTGTGTCCCTAGGGGCATGTTTCTAACTGTGCAGGAATGTGGCTTTACATGTAACAGCAGAGATCTACGGTCCTACATAGCAGGACCGTTAGATATCTGCTGTTACACAGGGAAGAATGACAGGCGGCTGTGTTTACATTAGTCGCCTGCCTTTCTCCCTTCACAGTGGACGATCGCGAGTGACTGGCGGACATCGGGTCCGCCGGTCACTTGCGCGGAGGTGTCCGTGAACGAGTTGGGGCGGGAGCGTGCCTCCGGCGGCGCGCGCTCGCCCCCCTATTGGCTCACAGGCTAGTGATGTACCGTTACATCACTTTGCCTGGCCGGGGCTGACCGCCGCAGTATATGTACTTGCGGCAGTCGGCAAGTGGTTAAACAATGATAAAGGCATAAAAAATGATTCATCAATACAACATTGAATTGTTAGGTAATTAGTTATCAGAGCCCTCATTTAAAATGTGATGCACTTTGTTTCTGAAGAAGGCCCTTCAACTGGGGGTCCTAGAGTTAGCAAAATCAATACAGTTGTCCATGGGACCCCTCCAAAAAAAAAAAGGGGGGTACTGCTCTTACACATGGGCTTAAGGACAATACCAAGGTGGAGAGGATCAGAGGAGAAAGATGGAAAGATAAGAGAATAGGATGAGAAAAAGGGAAAAAAGAAACAAGGAAGAGGGGAAGAAAAAAAAAAGGGGGTGGGAGGGATCCTAGAAGGGAAGAAGAGACCGTCTCTGCTTCGGAGGCTCTATGTGCGTATGTCAGCTCATCGTGTAACAATTTCACATTTTAAGAGTGAATTTGAAGAATACACAATTAAAAGTTCATACGAGTACACTAGAAATCCACATTTGAAAGTTGAGTATTCATCTCTTTTCATTTCTTACATCAGATTTTTTCTCTGTTTAGATTTTTAATGGGTAGCTGTGCGATATGATCATCAATATGTAGAAAGGTTAGTCACCAGGGTGGATATGTTATTGTTATGACCTTGTAGGGTGAGACTGGTCCATCTCACATGGAACTTGGATAACCAGATCTAAGGGGTGGGGAGTATTATTTGTAGGACAAATGCTAATAGTATCCTTTTCAGTGATGACTTATAAGTTCATGTGCTCACATGTCCTATAGGGAGGAATGTCAGGAACCTCACTCCATCTCAGGCATAAAATATGCCTGTATCTCTATGCACTTCTGAGTATTTGTTGTTGTAATTAAACACCACAATGGGTGAAACAGGAAATTGATAATTGCTGAATGATTCTCAGAATAAACTGATCAGATTAATTAATCACTTAACTACTTTACTACCAGAGCCAAATATTTCCATTTGTGCACATGTTAGGCCTGAAGATTAATTAAACCCCCCTGTACATTGTATATTTTCTGAAATCAAAGAGAATAAAATGGTAATAGGCAAAATGTTTTATGCCACACGATATTAGCGCACACGTTTATCAAACTCAAACTTTCAGTAAAAAATATACTAAAGGTATTTTAATGCACACAAGCACTTGGTATACAGTAACCATCCCCCCCCCCCCATTGCGGGGGTTACGTTCCGGACCCAGCCGCGAAAAGTGAAAATCCGCAAAATAGAAAAACCCTATTAAGATGCATTGTAGGCATGTTTTTTTTACTGTCACTGTACGTGTAAAAGCATTTTAAGGTCTTTAAACACACTTTTAAAACAGTAGAAACTCAATTAAACACATAAAAGATACTGAGAGAAAACACAAAAAAATTTCATTTTTAATGATTTATATAGTAAAATAACATTACAAAAAAAAACGCAATATGCCGGGACCACAAAAACTGAACCGCGATGGAGCGAGGGTTTACTGTATTACTCAATTTTTGGTAAAATATAAAAGATGAGGTTGGGATGATTAAATAGATACCTGGGATGATACGCCTCAAATTTTCTCACGCCCATTAAACAGTCACAAACTCTGGTACCAAAAATTGTCAATAGCTGATACTTTTAAAGCGTTTAGTCCCGGTTCACACTGGGGTAACCTGTCAGGCGACTTAGCCGCCTGGCAAGTCACGTTGAATTCAGTGCAATGGAACCATTCTAATCAGAGCAACTCAAGTCGATCCGACTCATTTGCAAGCCCTGTTGAAGTTGCGCTGCACGGGGCGGCTTCAGAGTTGGGCGACTTTGAAGCCACCCCTGTGTGAACCAAGCCTTACAGGTTATCAGTTTAGAGTTGACCATAAATGATGGTCCTAAAATTATTGTTCACAATGATATGTACCATGTTTAGCACAATCATCACCCTCCGCATGCGTTTATGTTCTTATGTGCATGCGGGAGGGGGGGCGGAATGACAACAATTTTTTTTAAAAACATTTTTTATATATGTTCTTTTATTTTTTTAAAAAAATAAAAACATACTTTGTTGCTATCACATAGGAGGCCAACAAATTCATATCTGATAGCATACTATAGTTAGATTTTCTCTTTATTGAGACATAAGGGGTCTATTAGAACTTTGATATCTCCCCTGTTCCCCTCACGGAAGCTATCAGAGCATGGATTGTGCTCCGTTAGCTTCTTCCCCAGTCACAGTGATCAAGGATAATGACAGCCAAATCTGAAGTGATGTAATACTGTATACATCGCATCCGGGTGTTGGAAAGGAGCTCCGTTATGGAGTTGGTTTGAGACAATTTAAATAAATGAAAATCTGTGTGCATGTGAAAACAACACATATGCATCAATTCATTATTAAAGTTGAATTCCGGCTTACACCTAACTAGCCTTAAAACTCTCTGTTCCCCCCTCCTAACACCTTGATTAACTGACCTGTATAAGAAAGATATATATGCTTACCTTTTTTCTGGCTGTTCCGGTCTGTTCACGTGATCTGGCTCCCCTGTGTAAGTCAGTGCTGACAAGTGACAAGTTATGGGCCATTGAAGAATATTGGTGACATCACCACTCCAGGTTTTACCAGCCATTGTCAGAGCGCGCTCTCCTCTCCCCTGCTTCCACCGCTGGCTAACGCAGGGGAAATCATGTGACCTTCCTAAAGATGAAATACATCCCTCTTACATAGGTCACTAAGCATAGATGTTAGGAGGGGGTTGGGGACAATTTTAAGATCAGTTAGGTGTAATCTGGAATTCCACTTTAAAGCAGAACTTTGTGATTTTTTTGTTTCAACATGCAGTGGGCCTGCACCACTGCATGGGTTAACTGCTTGTTTTGTACAGGAGTGCACAGAAAGGTAATATGTACCCCGATCCTTCAATTCTCTGGAAAACCGTGCACCTCCAAATCCAGAGGTGGACTGTTCCTGCTGTCTTCACACTCACAGCTGGTCTATGGGCACGATCAAGTCAGGAACAATCCATTCACAAAACTGCTGGTGTGCGGGGGGGGGGGGGGTGAGAAGAGGTGGGGACTGGTCTTGAGCTTGGAGGAATGGTGAATTAGGTAAGTATATCACTGCTCTGCAATCCTCTAGACAAAAATGTTCAGTTATCCCATGCAATGCAGGCACCGCCCCACTGCATGGGAAATTAACATTTTTTCCCAGAGTTCTTCTTTAAGCAGTGGTAGAGGTTGCGTTTGACACTGCTCCTGTACCCCCTGTGACATGTCCAGTTAAGAAAAGCTGATATCAAACATACAGGAGAAGACTTTAAAATTGTTGTGGTTGTTGGTCATAGATACCCTTTTGCAGGCTGTTAGGTGAATATGTTTAGCTCCCCTTGCAATGATTTATTGCCATTAGGCCATTAGGTCACCCTGGTCAGCACTTAAACCCTGTATGCTTAATACTGTCTTCTTCAGGCTAGATATGAAGTGTCTCCCCAGCCTCCTTTAACCACATCAATACTGGGCACTTTCATCCCCTTCCTGCCCAGGTTAATTTCCAGGTCCCAGTGGTATCGCACTTTAAATGATAATTGCCCAAATTAAATTTTTATAATTTTTTTTTCACACAAAAAAGAGATTTATTTTAGTGGTATTTAATCACCACTGGGTTTTTATTTTTTATGCTACAAATGAAAAAAGATCAAACATTTTTGTTTACAAGTAAAAATCTGTATTTTTGCTATAAAATAAAACCCCCTAAAATGACATATTTTTGTAGCAGA
The DNA here is from genome assembly GCF_965119305.1 of Pelophylax lessonae. Classification (NCBI taxonomy): domain Eukaryota; kingdom Metazoa; phylum Chordata; class Amphibia; order Anura; family Ranidae; genus Pelophylax; species Pelophylax lessonae. Next base: position 89,388,922 of record NC_138774.1, read on the forward strand.
GCCCCTAGAGAATAAATTGGTGGGTTTTGCTCATTTTTATGTTATGCAGTATTTGCGCAGCAGCTTTTAGAACGCAATTTTACACACTAACGCATTTTAATGCATTTTAATGCAAACAGAGACAATATAATACCCACATTTTTGGTAAAATATAAAATATGTTGTTGCACCGGGTAAATAGATACCATACAAGTCACGCAAAAAATGGGTTGGAGAGCTAGAAAAGGGGGCTATAGCGATGCTGTATACCCCGTCCCTGGAGACAATGAGTAGCAAGACAATTTATTAATAAAAAATACCTTTATTACAAAATACAAATGTTAAAATGGAAAAATTGAAAAACATACATTAATACAACCACCATCACATATTCATCAAACCATGAATGTGGGCCTCTGTAGATCACCTTACCCACACCCAGTTCCACATATGTATATAGGGCTTGCCTATAGTGGTGCAGGGTATGGATCACCGATGCATTTCGCCTATGCGGCTTCTTCAGGGCAAAATAGGTGCCACAGATTCACAGAGGCTCATGGGGTTGTTAATAAAATCAACTCAAAGGATGGTCACACATATGCAAGGGCCAGTGGAGCGTCCAAAGACAATTGTTGATTGAATCCTCCACAAATGGAATCCAGTTTCCTCAAATAGACTAAATATACACTGCCAGAGATGTGGTCAGTTTAGATCCATGACTGCCCAAACGGGGAGGGAAAATATATAGAAAGATGGCCGGGGCTCCTTAGGTCAGGTAATTTGATCCACAGATAAAACAAAAACACAACCCCAATCCTTCTGGGGACAAAATTGTCCCTGGAAGATCCCAGTTACAGCTATCACAGGGTGATGGGATCGCTATTGTGGACATGGATGTCCTATATGGCAAAGCATTCCAGCCAATTCAGTGCCCAGCAACAAATACAAGGAAGTTTTCAAAGCCCGTCTGGTCTGCTTGCACAGACATATGTGGAACTGGGTGTGGGTAAGGTGATCTACAGAGGCCCACATTCATGGTTTGATGAATATGTGATGGTGGTTGTATTAATGTATGTTTTTCAATTTTTCCATTTTAATATTTGTATTTTGTAATAAAGGTATTTTTTATTAATAAATTGTCTTGCTACTCATTGTCTCCAGGGACGGGGTATACAGCATCGCTATAGCCCCCTTTTCTAGCTCTCCAACCCATTTTTTGCATTTTCAGTCCAGGGGTGATGGTGCTGTTGGCTGAATGACTGAACGCTAACTTTTTTACCGTACAAGTCACGCTTTTAAATTTGACGATTTTTGCGTCAATACCACACAAGTCTGGTGCATTTGCCATTTACGGGACCAAAGTGTGCATTCGCCTTTGCACGCGAGTATGGGGGGGGGGGGGGTCAGGGCACTTTAAATTTTGCATCTATTTATTTGTGGGACACTGGTATACTAACAGATGTTTTTGTTTACTTGTACCCTGACAGATGTTTTTATGCACTTATACACTTTGACAGATATGGATTGTCCACCTACGGACATTGCGGACATTGAAAGATGTTAATGTTGCAATGGAACACTATTGCACTATTGTTGCAGATGTTTTTGTGCACTGGTACAGATGTTGATAGGACACTGTAAAAGATGTTTTGTACACTGGTACAGATGTTTATGGGACACTGGTACAGATGTTCATGGGACATTGGGACAGATGTTTTGTGCACTGATACAGATGTTCATGGGGACACTTGGACAGATTGTTCATGGGACAGGGACAATGGTGATAGTGGTGCTTGGTGAACTGTGTGGATGGCTGCAGTCTGTGTGATCTGTGACGGCTCTCTGTGTAAAATCATCCCTTATAAAGGGAGCTGTCAGCACAGGCTGCAGCATTCCCAGCTACCCCCACCCCCCTCACTGAGCTCTCACTGAGCTCAGCGGGAAGAGCTGACTCTGTTTACACTTGTGAAGCCTGGGAATGGACACAGCCATCACATGATCTGGAGGGCCAATCACAGCGCCCAAATCCCGATCTGTGATAAGCTGTATCCAAAGATCACAGCCATCACAGGATCACGCCCGCACCATGAACCCATTCTGAGCGACCTACCTGTCCATAAACTCAGAGGGATGAAACTCCCACCCCGCCGTTTAAGTGCAGTGGGCGGGTGGGAAGCAGTTAAATAGGTTTTTATTAGTGTTAGATCTCATGCACACAGGAAATGGGAGGCTGAAAATATAGTGTAAAATTGAAAATGTTTTCCCATGCATGGGGAGCTGCAGGTGGCGCAACCATTCAAGTAGATGGCTGCACGCTGCCTACTCATGTAAAAGTCAATGCTTCTGTGTGTATCTGCACATGCATATACAACTCATTTCTTGAACATGAAACTTCTACCTTCAGAAAATACATTGTATGTGCAATTACAGCCATTCACTTCTATAGCCAGCTGTACACAGCACCTGCAGCTCTCCAGAAAAACGCCAGCAATTTTATGTTATAATAAATATTATTTTCAGCCTCTCACTGTGCATGTGCCTAAAGGAGATGTATAGGGTTTATTTAAGAAAAAAAACAAATGTACATACTTACTTTCATGCTGCTGCATCTCTGTGATGCTGCAGCTGTCCCTGACCGACTCTAAGCCTGAGAACTAAGCAATTGCATGTCCACTGATTTCTTAGCTCTCACTTTTTTTGGAGAAGAAAGCAGTGACTGCTCACTGGCGTGTCGGGCGAGAGAGGGGGCAGGCACAGCTGGATTTGGCTTTCAGAGGCATGCTGAGAGATGGAAGCTACTGTTAGTTTGGCAGCTAAGTGGATCTTGACAATTTGGTTGAGAGCCTTCCAGAGCCTGGAGTGGCTCTCCGATGTCAGCTGACAGTGGGAAGATTACACACTAAAGTGGGGTACACACTAGTAGAAAATCTGCCGAAAATTCCCGCCCGAGGTAAAATCGTCCGATTTTCGGCTAGTGTGTACACAACTTTCAGCAGCTGATCCCAACATTTTCAACGAAAAAAAACAGAGGAACAAACACCAAAATTTTCATCGCCCGTCCTCAGCACGACCAATTTTCATTTAATGTGTACACAGAACGTCCGGGAAAAATCGGCGACCGCGCATGATCGGAAGTTACTGACGACCCGGAAGTTTATCAGAAAAAGCCAATGCACCATGCTCTCCTTTTCATCTTTCTTTTCTGCTGCCTTTGGATAGCCAGGACTCCAAGACCAAGTATAGCAAGGGTCTCGGATGTTTCAATCTCCATCTTCCAAGATCGTTGTATAACGACAAAGGTGATAAATCTCGAAATTTCTGAATAATCCGAAGCGCAGTCCCACAAATGATCCGAGAACAAAAGCCACGTCACATCCGCAAGAAGGAACTCAAAGGCGTGGCCTTGGGGGTCACACGTATACATACTTACATCACACTCTACGAACAAACGTCAATAAAAAAAAGTGTATACGGGCCTTTAGGGCCTGAGAACTGAGATGCTGAAAAAGAATGGTGAACTGCTAAGAACAGAGTATTTATCAGAAAAATGAATGCTAAATGTTTGTTCTCTGCACTGCTGCCCTCATTACATGAACAGCTTCTTCCACGGGTGGTATTGTGCTGATTGTGCTGATTTAGACATACTTTATGCTAAAGGGTTGGTTCAACTTTTTTAAAAAAATGAAAAGATCAACTAAATCACAATCATCCTCTCTACCACTCTACCACTTTATGTACCCTATATGAGCCCCATCTTCCGCCTCCTTCTTCAGCACTTTATAACATGGCTGCACAGTGGTTGAAGAGTTGTAGCACTGCCCTCGTAGGGGTCCATGAGTATAGATTTCCTTAGGCCTCCCTCTGATTATTCTGCAGCCAGATGCTTTGGTATTTCAGACGACAAGGTACACACTCATCTGCTCGTTATTCAATGACCAGTCTAGGGCATTTGTTTTTTGTTTTTTTGTATTTATTGGTAGAACTTGGATAGCAGAAGGGTTTAGTGGGATACTCCAACTTTAACAAAGCGCAGATGGGGACAACTCTCGCTTAGTTGAACTGAACAGCAGACTCTCTATTGAATCATACAGCATTTGTGTGGAAGAATAAGTCCTTTGCTTGCTCTTACAGCAGACTCAATGAACTCTGATTCTTCAGGACACTAACCAGTATGCCCTTTAGCTGGCACCCCTCCAATGACTTTACTAGCTTGAAGGGATGGCCCTCACAGAACAGGCCCCTAGACTTAGGTCTGTACTCACAGTAGCAAAGGAACAGATCCTGCTAGGTGTGTCTCCCTCTCAGTCAGCTCTGTAGGACATCTGGGTTGCAGCTTCTGCGACTCTGGCCCTCAGGTCGACCATCTGAGGCCGCATGGCAGCCTGTACAGAGAAGGGGCAGTGACCCCCCCTTCCTCCGGGACCCCGCTCTCCAGCTGAAGACTCCATGCACAGGTGCTCCCTTAGTATAAATACAGTCACCCAGCATGCCTTGAGGCACCTTCCTCTGCCAATGGCCAGGGCTGTATCTACACCCATGCTCCCATTTGTCAGGCTTCCTCCCACTGTCCAATATGTGAAACAGGCAGACAACATGAGCAGCATCTGATCACACTGAGCAGACCCTATCAATGGATCACTGCTCTTTAGTCTTCACAAAAGAATCGGGGGGCTACACTAACCCAGCTTGGAATGCTAAACTAAATAATACACCTCAGGAAGTACCGCCATGGCTAACAGAAGTAAGACTTATAACCAAACTAGAGAAACTTAACATAAATAAATCACCGGGACAGGATGGCTTGCACCCGAGAGTTCTTAAAGAGCTCAGCCAGGTGATTGCCAGACCATTATTCTTGATCTTTAAGGATAGTCTACAGACGGGTATGGTGCCAGCTGATTGGAAAAAAGCCAACGTGGTACCAATATTTAAAAAAGGGCCGAGATATATCCCGGGTAACTATAGGCTGGTCAGCCTAACATCAGTAGTCTGCAAGATTTTGGAGGGGATGTTAAGGGACCACATACAAGACAAGATATGGTACAAGAAAACGGTATTATTAGTAGTAATCAGCATGGATTCATGAAAAATCGTTCTTGCCAAACCAATCTATTAACCTTCTACGATGAAGTAAACTGCCCCCTAGATAAAGGTAAGCCTGTGGATGTGGTGTTTCTGGACTTTGCAAAGGTCTTTGACACCGTTCCCCACAAACGCTTACTGTACAAACTAAGGAATGTAGGTATGCACCATAGGGTGAGTACCGGGATAGAGAACTGGCTCCAGGGGAGAGTCCAGAGGGTGGTGATTAATGGGGAGTACTCGGATTGGGCGGGTGTGGAAAGTGGGGTCCCCCAAGGTTCTGTCCTGGGACCAATCCTGTTTAATTTATTCATAAATGATCTAGAGGAGGGGATATCTAGTACAATCTCAGTATTTGCGGATGATACTAAACTAAGCATGCCATTATCTTCTATACAGGATGTGGAAACCTTACAAGCGGACCTGAACAAAATAATGGGGTGGGCAACTACATGGCAGATGAGGTTTAATGTTGAAAAATGTAAAGTAATGCACTTGGGCGTCAGAAACACGAAAGCAAGCTACTCACTAGGGGGGAAACCTATGGGTGAATCTAAGATGGAAAAGGATCTGGGGGTCTGGTGGACAACAGGCTTGGAAGTGGCATGCAATGCCAAGCCACTGCAAGCAAAGCCAACAGAATACTGGGATGTATAAAAAAGAGGATTCACTCCAGAAATAAAGAGATTATTCTCCCACTCTACAAGACTCTGGTCCGGCCACATCTGGTGTATGCTGTCCAGTTCTGGGCACCGGTCCTCAGGAAGGATGTGCTGGAACTGGAGAGAGTCCAGAGAAGGGCAACAAAGATAATTAGAGGAATGGAGGGCATCGTCTATGAGGAAAGACTACAAGCACTGAACCTATTCTCTCTGGAGAAGAGACGATTGAGGGGGGATATGATATCAATGTACAAATACTGTACTGGCGACCCTAGCATAAGGAACAAACTTTTTAGAGAAAGGGAATACAATAAGACACATGGCCACTCACTAAAACTAGAGGAAAAATGGTTTAACCTTAAAATACGTAAGGGGTTCTTCACTGTAAGAGCAGTAAGGATGTGGAATTCTCTTCCACAAGCAGTCGTATCAGCAGGGAGCATCGATAGTTTCAAAAAACTATTAGATGGGCACCTTAAAGACCACAACATACAGGGGTATACAATGTACGGTTAACAGCAAACACGCACGCGCATTATAGGTTGAACTGGATGGACTGATGTCTTTTTTCAGCCTCACAAACTATGTAACTATGTAACTGCTCCCTGTTAGCCAGAGAGTACTTAAATTTGCCTGACAGTCCCCCTGTTAAGTAGGGAAACCCAAAAACTATGCACTCTCTAGCACCTACCTAGGAAGGTGCTACAGAGCATAATGGAAACAATGGCAAGAGTTCATTGGTCAGCACTGTCCTTGTGACTGCAAATCTGCAGTATGAGATCGAAGGCACTACTAGTTTCAGGAGAATTGAAATGTAGTTTAGTGATTTCCTCACTGTTCTGCTTACTTTTCTTCTTGCTGGAGGAAAAACCCTGCCTCTACTAAGATGGCCACCTCCACAAAGAAACACAGTGCACAACAAGGCATTGTAAGTCAGTGATCACAGCTGTATAGAGAGCACAGGCCAGGGGCGTAACTACAGGGGATGCAGGGGTTGCAATCGCTACCGGGCCCCATGCTCCAGGGGGCCCGGTAGCAAACCAGTGGGTGAACTTCCAGGATCGCAAAGGTCACACTTGCGACCGGACCCTGGCATTGCACCACTGTGGGGAGGCCCCAAGATTGCAGGAAGGGGGCCCACAAGATTGCAGGAAGGGGGCCCACTGCAGAACCTGTGAAAGAATCCTGCTGCGGGACCGTAATAAAAGGCCATGCAACGAGTGTAAAGAGCCCCAGGATTAGTGGGAAGAGCCCTGGGCTTGAAGGTAAGGGCCCCGGCCAGGGGTCTGGGGGGCCCTTCATGGTTTCTTGCATCAGGGCCCTGAAGGTTCTAGTTACGCCTCTGGCACAGGCAATACTGGTGACTAGTCCTTTGTCTTATTCCTGCATTGTTTTGGACAAAGCTTCAGCTGGAGCATTGTCTGGATAGAGAATAAAGTAGGGGGTCCAATGTCTATGGCTTAGTTAGCAGAATTGTACATTAGAGGTGGACTGACCTGTTAAGAAATCCAGGTAGGCATTTTTGTAGATTGAAAAGAGCTAAATATGCTAAACAATTATAGATACTAATTATGGTACAAAAAAAGCTCAAAGATTTGAAAATGATATCAGGGTTTTGCTGCATGCAATACTGATATTGATTTATTACATACGATACAGATACATATATAACACAGTGGATAGGTTCTGTACATTATTTACAAATGAGAAGTTTTGAAAAAAATCTACTTTAAGTGCCGGTTCACATTTGTGCGATCACAGAGATCGCATGTAATTCGGGGCGCACTGCTCCTAAAATTACATGCGATCTCTGTGCGGTGCAAATTCAGCAATACAGTTTGTATGGCTGAATTCGCACCGCAATCACACGTAGCTCACACAGGACCCTTGTTTTGGTCCGCAGCAGAATCGGATCGCATGGTGGTTCACACTAGTGCGATCCGATTCTGTGTGAACTTGTAGATCGCACTGCGATATGCGATCTGATCTGGGGGTGTTGTTAACTTTTAATTGACACCCCCAGCGTATCGCATATGGCTGTGTGAACTGCCAGGGGTGCAGGTGCGATGCGGGAACACGCATCGTTCCCGCGTCGCAGAAATGTGAACCGGCACTAAAAGGACGTGCAGAAAAAAACAATAACAAAAAAAAAAAAAACAAATAAAAAAAAAATATATATTAACTCACTCATCCATGTCTTTATGGACCTTGCTTTGTGCACTGGTGTGCAGTCATGATGGAACAGGAATGGGCCATCCTCAAACTGTTCCCACAATGTTGGGACCATGAAATTGTCAAAAATGTCTTGGTATGCTGATGTCTTAAGAGTTCCCTTCAATGGAACTAAGGGCCAAGCCCAATCCCTGAAAAACAACCCCACACTATAACCCCCCCTCCACCAAATGATTTGGGTCAGTGCATAAAGCAATGCCCATAAAGACATGGATGAGTGAGTTTGGGGTGGAGGAACTTGACTGGCCTGCACAACCAAATATAACCAGATATAACACCTTTGGGATGAATTAGAGCAGAGACTGCAATCCAGGCCTTCTTGTCCAACATCAGTGCCTGACTTCACAAATGCTCTTCTGGAAGAATGGTCAAACATTCCCATAGGCACACTTCTAAACCTTGTGGACAAAGTTCCCAGAAGAAGTGAAGCTGTTATATTATTATTATTATTATTATTATACAGGATTTATATAGTGCCAACAGTTTGCGCAGCGCTTTACAGTGTGAGGGAAGACAATACAGTTACAATACAGTTCAATACAGGAGGATTTAGAGGGCCGTGCTCGTTAGAGCTTACAATCTAGAGGGGAGGGTCAAGTGAAACAAAAGTCAATAACCGCGGGGGATGGGTTGATGGAGAAAATGGAAGTACATTTGTTAGGGGTTGGTAGAATAGGCTTCTCTGAAAAGGAGGGTTTTTAGAGATCGCCTAAAAGCTAATAGAGTGGGAGATAATCGGACAGATAAGGGTAAGGAGTTCCATAGGATTGGAGAGGCTCTGGAAAAGTCCTGGAGGCGAGCATTGGAGGAGGCGACGAGGGAGCTAGAGAGCAGGAGGTTTTGAGAGGAATGAAGAGAGCTATTAGGTTGGTATTTTGAGACTAGGCTAGTGATGTAGCTGGGGGCTAAGCTGTGGATTGCTTTGTAAGATGTTGTAAGTATTTTGAATTTGATTCGTTGGGTGAGCGGAAGCCAGTGGAGGGCTTGACAGAGAGGAGCAGCGGACACTGAGCGATTGGTAAGGTGGATGAGTCTGGCGGCAGCATTCATGATGGATTGAAGGGGGGATAGCCTGTGTAGAGGTAAGCCAATGAGAAGGGAATTGCAGTAATCGAGGCGCAAGATGACCAGGGAGTGAACTAGGAGTTTTGTTATGTCTTTGGTTAGAAAGGGGCGTATTTTGGAGATGTTGCGGAGGTTGAGGCGGCAAGATTTGGACAGCGATTGGATGTGGGGCTTGAAGGAGAGTTCAGAGTCCAGGACAACACCTAAGACCTTGGCATGCAGGGATAGTCTGATAAAGGGTGGGCCAACTCAATAATGAACCCTACAGACTAAGACTGGAATGCCATTAAAGATAATGTGCGTGTAAAGACAGGCGTCCCAATACTTTTTACAATATACTGTATGTGTATATAGGCTGTTTCATGTGTGCAAGGATTTGCCCTCTCTGGCAGGGCAGGAGACTTAATTTTTCTGTGATCTGGTAAAATACACTTATAGGTTTTGTACGTAACCCAACCTTAAAGTAGTTGTAAAAGCAGAAGGTTTTTTATCTTCTATGTACTAAGGTATAGTTCTATGCACTAAGGTAAAAGGCCTTCTGTGTGTAGGAGCCCCCCTAATACTTACCTGAGCCTCCTCTCTATCCAGCAATATCCACGAGTGCCTCAGTCATCCGGGACTCTCTCTCCTGATTGGCTAAGAAACAGCAGTGGCGCCATTGGTTCCTGCTGCTGTCAATCAAATGTAGTTAGCCAATCAGGAGAGATAAGGGACGGGGCCAAATGGCAGCTCCATGTCTGAATGGATATACTGAGCTTCAGCTCGGCTCGAGTGCCCCCATAGCAAGCAGCTTGCTGTGGGGGAACTCAACAGGAGGGAAGGGTCAGGAGCAGCGAAGAGGGACCCGAGAAGAGGAGGATCTTTGGCTGCTCTGTGCAAAACCACTGCACAGAGGAGGTAAGTATAACATGTTTGTTATTTTATTGGAAAAAAAAACTAGACTTTACAATTTAAATAGACGTGAAAAGAGAAGCAGCAGAATGATGTGCTCATCCCTCTGGCACACAGCTAACTCCCCCTGTCAGCATGCTTCTTGCACATCAATACAGCTAATTGGCTTCTTCCGCTGCTTCACCTTCTCCCAGTCTATGCACTGCTATTTGGGGACTGCAAGAAGCTGATACCAAATCAAATTGAGTTACTTACGCTGCTTCAGTTAAAAAAATAATGTGCTAATATATGAAGGGCTACATTATTTTTATGGTTTTATTACCTGCCAGGAGTTCAGTTTAATTTATCTCACGTGTACAGGTGCCCAAAACTAGGAGCGGACCAGTGAAACAGTGTCACGTTTAATTTGTTTGCTATTAAATTAATTGAGCTATTGCTTAAAGATAATTACCCAGTGTTGATATCAGACAATCTAAGTTGCTTCAAATGCTTATCTGAATGCTATGCATGAAATTGCTGTTTTCTTTCATTAACATGCAGGTATGAAAGCCTCTGTACTCCGCCTATGAGAAGTGGATGACCTGTAACTGGGCCAATATGCTAATAACTGGCCTACTATCAGTTAAAGGGAAGGAAAGTCTATTCATTTTATTCTTTTGTTTTGTTTTTTCTGTTCATTTATACACATGTCAAAATAATCATATAACGAATCAGACCATATCAGATCAGATCAGATCAAATCATATATTAATGGTTTTAAAAGCCTGCAATTGTGCTGCTTCTGCTCCCTGTCTAGCAGTGCTTCACAATGGTTATGGTTCAGTTACGCCTGTCTGGCGTGGTGTGTTACTGCATTAAACCTGCATTACTGAAAGGATTATGGTGAAGAATGAAAAAGAATAGAAAAAAGCCTTAAAAAAAAGGAAAACTAAGACAGCCACTTTGTCTAAGGACTGGTAACCTGCAATAAATCACATTTTCATTATGGGACAAGGTAAAATTTTAATTGGGACTAAAGTCCCACTTTGAAAAAATTGCCAATTTTTTTTCTTCTCCAAAAAGTTTATTGAAGGATAAAAAGTAGTACAGAACAATAAATGATTAAATGTCATTTTGTGGAGTAACAAACAATAATATGTAAGATATATGAACAAAGAGAATATTATATGTAACAAGGATAATAAAGCAACATGTGTATTACGTTGTCGTACTTATAGATCTCAAGGAGTTTACATTAATCAAGTGTAGTACCCAAATTGTATTGCTTTTTCAAAACTGACATGCAAAGTGTACTGCACTGCAAAAATTCAGCATGCTCTAAATGTTAATGTGTTGAAGGGTGCTACAGCCAATTCATTTTGAATAGGTGCACCCAGGCACATTCCAATTCAGGTGTGAACAGGCCCTACCTTTAATACGTTTCTCAGGCCCCTTTCACATGGGCGCCTCCATAAAGCGGGATCCGCTTACTCACGGGGGATCTCTCCACTAATCCCCACTGAGCAGGCGATGACAGGTCCATGTCTGCTCCGCTATGTAGAGCGGGCACAGGCACAGCTCACTCTCGTCTATGGGGGATCAGTTGTAAATGGACCACCTGTTGGTTTCCATCCGATGCCATCCGATCCGTTAGACGGATGGGGAATAGGTCCCCCATCTGTCTGTTTTTGGTGGACAGGATCAGATGGCAGCAGGTGTCAGTGGACATGTGTCCGCTGACATCTTCCGCTCCATAAAAGAAACAGGAGAGTCCGATCAGGTTAGTCTGAAAAACTGACAGGCGGACCTGATCGAATCACCTGTGTGGAAGGGCCCTAATGGAGGCCTGGCGTCAGAGAAAAATAATTCATTGTTCATGCAGGAAACTTTATGAACACAATTTAGAGTAGGCTTTTTTAATCTTTTTACCCCAGGAGAAACTATTGAAACAATTAATTGAAAAGCAAGATGGGATAAATGAAGGTGTGTGAAAAACAGCCGGTCCCTAGTTTGAAATACTTACCCACCAGTCTGCTAACAAACCAAAATAAACCTGTCTAACAATATAAGTTAAAAGCAGGAGTTTAGTTAACACATATTTGCAAATGCATGCGGAAGCTGCAAGGCCAACAACAAGGCATCCTGCGTTTCTTGCAGAACCTAACACTAAATAACACTACTCAACCTGAGTGTCCAAGTGTCTTCACAAAAGGAAGTACATGCTTGCTAATAGATGGATGGGAAACAGATGGGATTGGAGACCGCCCAATCCTCCCCCACCTGCTCCAATCCATGACTGGCAATGAAAAACGCATGGCTGTATAAAAAACCATGGGGTGCAAACTAAATGTGATCAGCTGGGAAACACACACCCCCATCCCTTTAGTAAAGATGTTATAAGCAAATGGGGACTTTGAGTGAGACACCCGCCTGTAAAGCAAAAGTCTCCATCCCTAGTAAGATACAAGAAATGGGCAATTTGGGACTTTATGTGAGAACTGGCGAGCACTGCTCAGTGTCTCCATCCCTATGAATAGTCAATTGAAAAGCAAGATGGGATAAATGAGGTGTGTGAAAAACTATTGAAATAATTTTCTGGCCTTGGGGAACCCCTGTTAAAACCAATTAATTGAGGGTCAGTTGGAAAAATGCCCTTTCCATTGGTGGTAAGTAGGACGAATGCCCGCCCTAACAGTGGTGGTCAGGGAGCTTTAACCATTTGTCGACTGCCACACAAGTATTTACTGCGGCAGTCAGGCGCTCCTGGGCAAAGCGACGGAGACCTACGTTGCTCGCCCACGTCCCTGTGGGGGGCGAGCACGCTCCGCAGGCGGCGCGCTCCTACTCCCGCTTATTTCCTACCTTCCCCGCGCGTGTGACCGGTGTCTCCGATGTCCGCCAGCCACTCGCAATCTCCAGCAGGAGAGGGAGAAAGACAGACGGCTGATGTAAACACAGCAGTCTGTCATTCTCTCTTAGATCATGACAGAGGCTATACGATCCTGCTATGTAGGATCGTATGTCTCTGTGATGATCTAACAAGCCACGCCCCCTGACAGTTAGAATCATGCCCCTAGGGACACACTTAACCCCTTGATCACCAATAAAGTTAACCCCTTCCATGCCAGTGTCATTTTTACAGTAACAGTGCATATTTATAGCACTGATTACCGGAGTAATGTCACTGGTGCCCCCAAAAGTGTAAAAAATGTCAGTCAGGGGTCCGATCTGTCCGCCGCAATGTCGCAGTCCCGCAAAAAAAATCGCAGATCGCCGCCATTACTAGTTACAAAAGAAACAATAAAATTGACATAAATCTTTCCTGTAGTTAGTAAACACAATAACTTTTGTGCAAACCAAACAAAATACGCTTATTGCAATTTTTTTTTACCAAAAATATGTATCAGAAAACAAATTGGCCTAAAATATAAAAAAAATTAGATTTTTACATTGTTTTTTTTTGAGAATTTCATTAAAAAAATGTGAAAAATATTGTTTTTTTTTCAAAGTTGTTGCTATTTTTTGTTTATAGCTCAAAAAGTAAAAATCGCACAGGTGATCAAATACTACCAAAAGAAAGCTCTGTTTGTGGGAAAAAAATGACGTCAATTTCATTTGGGTACAGTGTCGCATGACCGCGTAATTGTCCATTACAGTCACGCAGTGCCAATCGCAAAATGGGGCCTGGTCTTTGAGCAGCCAAATCCTCCGGGGCTTAAGTGGTTAAAATGGTGGGGCATGCAGATATTGTACAAATAAACATTAATTTTAATTAAAGATGAACCTCACCCTAAAGAGAAAGGTCCGCTTTATGTCCTGCTCCCCGTCCTCTAACACTTTTGGTCATTTTCTTTGGGGTGGAGCAGGTACCCCAGGGAATTGCACCCAATGTTTGCCTCTCTCCCTGCCCAGACTCTTTTGGGACACATCAGAGGTCCCATGAGCCTGCGGGACCATTCACAAAAGTGCAGTGAGGCTCGCTCATGCACAGTGGCAGGCCGGCTTTGAAGTCGCAAGTAATCACAGCCAGCTTGCTATAATAAACATGCGGGTGCTGTGGACCCCAAGAACCAGCCCGAGTGGGGATGGCTCTGGAACCTTGGACAAGTAAGTGTCCGTTTATTAAAAGTCAGCAGCTACAGTCAGGGCCGGCCTTACCATGGGACCCAGACAGCACTTGGAGAGGGGCGGCAAATTGACTCCCAAGATTATTTTTTCCAGCAGTTTTGTGTGTCATCTATTTGCAGCGTGTTACGGACGGCATTTTTCCATCTCACATTGCTGCCCATAGTGCAAACTGATGAGTATGAGGAGGAGGAACGTCCCTCACGTGATCGTGGTGTGCACAAGGACATCAGACATCAGCGCACTCCATCTCACGCAGGGCAGGCTGGATCTTTTAGAGCGGTGGGCATGGAAACAGGAGTGACAGGAGAACAGACAGTTGGAGTTTGGTGGACCGGTCCGGTGGTGAGTTATGGAAGAAGATAATACTATATAAAATGTTTTCTAAAATTTTGTTGAGTGTGTTTTTTTTTTTTTGGGTGGGGAAAGGGGGGCAAGATTTCATTCTTGGACCCAGGCAGCACAATATCTTGGGCCAGCTCTGGCTACAGTGTTTGTAGCTTCTTCCTTACATTTTTTGCAACCAGAGCGAAGATCCTCTTTAAGCTACAATAAATGCTTTCCAGGTGGTTTGAAACTAAAAGTGTGCAGTTTTACTATTTGTTTTAGTTAGAAAGCAGACACAGCCTTAGTAGAAAAGGCCAGACTCTGCCAGCATCCTAAAAAAGGAGGCTTGTTCTCTGTGTATAGGTCCAGCATAAACAGTAGCTCTTCAGTCATCAACAAAACTCATGCTCGCTACTGACTAGAGATCTCTAGCTTTGACTCAGCAGGGGGCATGTCAAACCTCTGTAGAGAGACCACTTCTTCACTGCTGCAAGTATTGTGCTCTGCATTATTGACAAGGGACAAGCTTTTCTACTCACGTTGTGGCTGCTTTTCAATGAAAAAGAACTGTAAGCTTTTTCAAACCTCTTGTTTGATCCGTCAGGTTTCTTTAACTGATTTAAATTGAAAATTCAGCTGAGCTTTACTGGCAAAGCACCATTTTCCACCCTTCTGTCCAAGGAGAGTACCTTTGTGGGCCACTAAGGCAGCCCCATTGGACAGTAGGATGGCAGTTGGAAGAACTTAGCCATGTCAAGGAAACTCAGGCTACAGTAACAAAATGGCTTATAAGGAGAACACAGGTGTCTTCTGGTGTTCTTACACAGTACTTTTTTATTTTCAAATTGAACATGGGACATTGTTATGGAATCTGCTTTAATGATGGCACAAAATGAAGTAAAGTGTTTTCCAGTGCTGAGATATATTATGTTTCTTTATTTATTTGGGTGAAAACAAACCCAATTAAAGTTCTGCTTTAACCACTTGCCGACCAGTCACAATGACCGTACTGTGGCAAAGTGGCTCGATACCGTCCAGCAACGTAGACCTACGTCGCTGGACTCCTCCCCCTGTAGGCGGCGCGCTCCCGCTGTTTTCAGTCACAGTGGGAGTCAGGCCAGGGGAGGAGCGGCGGCGATCGCCGCTGCTCTTCTCCGATCGTCGGGGAATCCAGTTTGGAGATCCGCCCGCTTGTGTAAACAGAGCGGGCGGATCTCCTAAGTGACAGGGAGTGACAGATTGCAGTGTTCAGCATAGCTGAACATGCGATCTGTCCCTGACTCACTCAGTCACCTCCCCCCACACACGTTAGTAAGCACCAGGCATACATTAACCCCTCCCTCTCCAATAAAATTAAAGCGGAGTTCCGGGCACAGATCTCATTTTTTGATGAACATACCCCCGGGACAGTCAGGGCTAGTACATTCCACAATGGCTAGCCTCTGATCTGTCCCGGTTCGCACTTACCTGCAAGAAGAAATACTTACTTTGAAAATTTCTTCCACAGCATTTCCATCTCTCTTGTGGGCAGCTGAAGCTGGCGCGGTCCTCTTCGGTGTCTTCTTCCGCGTCTTCTTCTCCCAGAATGCGCCGCACCGGCCCCTCTTGTCACCTCCGGTGCGGCGCCGCATTCCTAAACAGCTTCTGGGCATGCCCAGAAGCTGTTTAGCAGGGGAATGCGGCGTCGCCCGGAAGTGACGTGCGGGGCCGGTGCCGTCGCATTTATTCCTGGGAGCGATGACGTTCAGCTCCCAGGAATCATCGCGAGGCAGGAAGTGACGGGGTGAGCCTCGGCGCTGGAGGAGGAAGTACCCTGAGGTGAGTATTTACGATCTTCGATTACAAGGTGAGTGTACAAAAAAAAAAATATAACTATCCAATTCCTTTTCAGGTTATGTGTAGCTAGCGGAGGGGCACAAAAAAAAATACCGATTTTGTGCCCGGAACTCCGCTTTAACCCCTTCCCTGCCAGTGTCATTTTTACAGTAACAGTGCATATTTATAGCACTGATTACTATAGAAATGTCACTGGTACCCCCAAAAGTGTCAAAAATGTCAGTCAAGGGTCCGATCTGTCCGCCGCAATGTCGCAGTCCCGCAAAAAAAAATCGCAGATCGCCGCCATTACGCGTTAAAAAAAAAAAACACCAAAAATTACAAAAATCTTTCCCTTAGTTAGTAAACGCAATAACTTTTGCGCAAACCAATCAAAATACGCTTATTGTGATTTTTTTTATCAAACATAGGTAGCAGAAAACAAATTGGCCAAAAATTTAAAAAATGTTTTATTTTTACATTTTTTTTTGGGGGGGGGGGGGGAATTTCATATAAAAAAATGTTAAAAACATTGTTATTTTTTCAAAATAAACGCTCTTTTTTTGTTTATATCGCAAAAAAGTAAAAATCGCACAGGTGATCAAAATACCACTAAAAGAAAGCTCTGTTTGTGGGAAAAAAAGGACATAAATTTTGTATGGGTACGGCGTCGCACGACCGCGCAATTGTCAGTTAAAGTCGCACAGCGCCGAATCGCAAAAAGTGGCCTGGACGTAAGACAGGAAAATCCTCCGGTGGTAAAGTGGTTAAAAACCTGTTTTCCTGGTTCACACTAGGTCGCTCCGACTTCGGGGGCGACCTGTGAAGTCGCGTGCACTGCGACTTCAGCGCGACTTGCACGGACTTCATATAATAAATGACTATGCAAGTCGCTCCGAGGTCGTCTCGAAGTAGTACAGGACCCTTTTTCTAAGTCGGAGCGACTTGTGTCGCTCCTATTAGAACGGGTCCTGTAGCACTGCATGGACCGCGACTTGTCAGGCTGACAAGTCGCCTGACAAGTCGCGGTAGTGTTAATCGACACTTAAAAAACGGCATGGCAACTCTGCGTCAACAAAAAGTTTTCTGTTATTAATAGTGCTTCAGTCATGAAATGGTTATTCATGGCTAATGGAAGATGTACAAAAGCAAAGAAAAGGAAAAAAAAGGAAAATCTATTATTTTATAGTTTTTATGTGCTATAGAGTAGAACCCCATCGATTTTATTTTTTCATCTCTTCCTGACTGTGCTATAGCTGAATGATGGCTACAGCGCCGTTGCACATTTCCAGGAGGGCATCTATTGATGTCCTCCCGTGATTGCGCTTCCTGCACACCCCCTGCGGCGTGCATCGGCAGGGATCTGGGATTGCTGTGTTCTTAGAACACAGCTGATCACAGATCTGGGGTAAAGAGCCACAGAGGCTCTCTTTACCATGTGTCCAGTCACAGCTGATCACAGTGAACACAGGATTTGCTGGTAAGCAGCAATCCACACAGGGGACATCTACACTGATAATCACAGCACTGATCATCAGAATCCTGATGATCAGTGCAGCCCCAACAGTGCCCATCAGTGCTGCCTGTCAGTGCTCATCAGTGCTGCCAGTCAGTGGCCATGCTGTATGGTTCATTGTTTTTACTACATGGAATAAAGGTGATTGTATCGGAGTTTGGCCATCCAGTCTTTTCTCCTGTCAGTGTCCATCAGTGCTGCCTGCCAGTGCCCATCGGTGCTGCCTATTAGTGCCGTCTATCAGTGCCCATCAAATCAGTGCAGTCTCATCAGTGTCTACTTATCAGTGTCGCCTCATCAGTGCCACCTCATCGGTGCGCATCAGTACAGCCTATCAGTGCAGCTTCATCAGCGCACACAGTGGAGGAGAAAAATTACTTATTTACAAAATTTTATAACAGAAACTAAAATTTTTTATTTTTTTTTTCCATTTGTTTAGCACAAAAATAAAAACCGAGCGGCGATTAAATACCCCCAAAAGAAAGCTCCAACTGTCTCAAAAAATGATAACATTATCAATTGGGTACAGTGTTTCATGACCATTTTCATTTTTCATGACCAATTGTCATTCAAAATGTGACAGCACTGAAAGCTGGAAACTGGCCTGGACAGGAAGGGGGTAGAAAGTGCACAGTAGAGCTCAGTAAGACATTTTTGGGGGATTTTCTTTTTTTCTAATAAAGGGCTTTTAATACATTTGGGTGTTTATATTTCTAGATTACACTTTTTCTTGTGTGAATTTTTAGGAATACTATGTCATTCGTGTAGGAGGCAGTATCAGGAGCTGTCTTTTTTTTTTTAAAGGGGGTTTCCGAATTTCTAAAAGCCTTCAGCCAACAGACACAAACAACGACCAGCCAAGGTTGTGGGGAAAAGGCCCTTGTCCTCATTAAAAGTGCTTTGCCAGGGGGATCACCTTTGGCAAGGCACCCCTATCTTGAGGGCATGTAGCCTATTATGGTTTAGGAGGAGGGGCACACTCTTGCTCGTCTCTTTTTTTCCGGGGCCATATAGACTGCATGCTTGGAATAAAAATCTGATATAGAATTTTGTGTGTGGTACCCCCTTAAAATCCATACCAGACTCAAAGGGTATGCATTTTAGGGGGATTTTACACCATTTTCATTTCTACAATCATGCTGTAAGATGTACTACAGGAAAAGTGACATTTACAGTGCAAAGGAAAAAAGATACAGTTTAAAATATCGGCAAATTAATCTTTATTGCTGGATTCTTTAAAAAAAAAAAAAAAAAAAAAAAGATTATTTTATATACTGGAGGACCTTTGCTATTTTCTTGATAACCCTTTACCTATTAGTCCAGAAAGTGGGCATTTTTGATTTGACAGATTCAGCTGCCATTGATTTCAATGGGGTTCAGGTTCTTTGAAGTCTTCCAAACCTTGCTATAACTGAACCCAGGGCAGTTCAGCTCATCACTACATAGAATGTTGGATTTTCCTTTTGTGCCTTGACAATGGTAGCCATGATATACTTAGGGGGAGTCTAACCACAGACAGCATTAATATCCTGGCAGAAAATCTAGCCCGATAGATAGATAGATAGATAGATAGATAGATAGATAGATAGATAGATAGATAGATAGATAGATAGATAGATAGATAGATAGATAGATAGATAGATAGATAGATAGATAGATAGATAGATAGATAGATAGATAGATAGATAGATAGATAGATAGATAGATAGATAGATAGATAGATAGATAGATAGATAGATAGATAGATAGATAGATAGATAGATAGATAGATAGATAGATAGATAGATAGATAGATAGATAAAGCTGGCCACACATTATATGATTGTATTATTCAATTTCCTTTAGATTTACCTTCAACTATGCAGTGCGAAGCCCTGCCTAAGTGCTTTCACATTGAAAGTGTTTAGGTGTGACCTCATATGGTTTTGGTAAATCCAAAGGAAATATGTACAAGAAAATTGTATAATGTATGGCCAGCGATAGATAGATAGATAGATAGATAGATAGATAGATAGATAGATAGATAGATAGATAGATAGATAGATAGATAGATAGATATTCACATATCTATGCTATAAGTCACAAACAGAAATCTAATGACTTTACAATTAGCTCATAGATACTAAATATAGCAAAAACACAGTTGTGAAGATGTTTGGAATGCCATCTCAGCTATCATGAATTTGAGATTCTTTGTAGTGAGTGATGTAACCCCATACGTAAACAGCAGAAATAAGCAGAAGAGGAGGTGGAGATAATACTGAACCCTCCTTGTACCAGCAGGTATATATTACCCAGCTTGTTCTGCCAGTTATATATATGAATACACCCAATCTGGCATTTCATTGTCAGTCACAATGAATTGTAAAATTATAGCTCGTGGTTTGTTCCTGCTGTTTCTCGTTTCCTTACTGGCACAAAATGGTGAGTGTGTGTCCATCCTCAGCATTTATTCTTATGTACATTAATGAGTTGTATTAGAGAAACTCCAGTTAGTGTCTAAGAGGTTACACTCAGTTTGGTTGTCGGGGTCAAACCATTTGCAATCACTAATAGTTTTAATGTGACATTTGGATAACCATTACATATGTTTGTTAGCTACATAACTTTACAATATTATTCTCCAACCATTGGCCTGCCAAGCTGCCAATTTTAATTTCTTTGTAGTTATTGCTAACAGTTTTTCTATGTGACTTGAGAAGACAAGCAAGGATGGGAAATATGTATATTTTCAGGAAGGGTGTTCACTATTAATGTATCATGTTTCCGTTTGATGTGTATTTCTAGCCTTTTTTTTTTTTTTTTTTTTTTATAGAATGTTGTAATGTTGGAACAGGTTTATATTGCTGTCTATGTCCCCACTGGGCATATTCTTCCAGTTTATTTGTTCTACTGTCACTGTAACAGAAAGAAAAGTTGTCACCTAAATAGGAATAGAAGGGAAATCTTCCGATGGGTTTTGGTGACAACTGACTAAGAAGAAATTTATAGTCTCTTTGGAGAGATTTCTTCTCACTTCCTGTTACAGGACAAGAAGTCCCCAACAGGACACAGACAACAAAAAATAGACTGGAAGTGGTTATAACAATACCCTACACCAGTGAATGGCGAACCTTGGCACCCCAGGTGTTTTGGAACTACATTTCCCATGATGCTTAACTACACTGCAGAGTGCATGAGCAATATGGGAAATGTTGTTCCAAAACATCTGGGGTGCCAAGGTTCGCCATCACTGCCCTACACTATCCAAAATGAATTCCAAGACCATAACCCGGAACCATCAGAGGAGATTGGAAACCATACTCAAGGCAGGGGATTGTCTTGTGCCCCAGACAACCAATTGATATAAGAGAAAGAAAGCCAGAACTTCTCTGTAAACGTCAAACTCTGATAACTTTATTGCTCCAGACAAGCAGACAAGGGGGTTGCTTTAATAAAACTGGAGAGTGCAAAATCTGGAGCAGCTGTGCATGGTAACCAATCAGCATCTAACTTCAGCTTGTTCAATTAAGGTTTGACAAAAAAAAAAAAACTGGAAGCTGATTGGTTTCTATGCAGAGCTGCACCAGATTTTGCACTCTTCAGTTTTGGTAAATCACCCCCAGGAGTTTCCACCTGTGACCTCCTTCTAACACATTTCACCCATGCTCAGTATGATTATGCCTGGTGTCTGTGTCAGAGGGTGAAGTCCCAGGCAGGAATTCCTTGTTCTTCTGTCTGAAGCAATATATTTTTTTAGACGGTAAATTTTACAGAGTGGCACCATCTTACTTTATCATAAAAAAGGTTTGACCATAGATACACTTTAGTTTATATGTAGTATTATTTTGTCCTCACTGCCTAGTGTCTTCCTCAGTGCTGTGAACAATATTGGCTATAAAGTAGTAATAATATTAATATTAATGTTTGCTGAGTCAAAGTATTTAATTGAAACATTTTAACAGCTTTAATAACTAATATATGCTGAAAAGGCAGTATTCTGTAGCATATAACTATAGGAACTCTTCTGTTGCACAATACCTTTCATCTTCCATTATGACAAACCTGACAGGGTGCTTTGTTAAACAAGTAAAGGATAACAGGGACATTTTAAAATGGTGTTCAGACTCAGTGGCCTCTGTGGGCCCCCACTGGTACTGCCATCTGAACGTCTATTAGTGACAGCCATGGTCTGGTACCAAGCCCAGCAGCTGAAACAATCAGCTCCTAGGCTTCCAATGCTTTCACAGATTATTTCATAGAAGCACACTGTAGAAACGAATGTAAATATATATATATATATATATATATATATATATATATATATATATATATATATATATATATATATATACATATATACTGCTCAAAAAATTAAAAATTTAAATGAACAGTTTTTAATCAGAGTATAGCATCAAATCAATTAAACTCCTGGGATATTGATATGGTCAATTAAGTAGCAAAGGGGGTTGTTAATTAGTTTCAGCTGCTTTGGTGTTAATGAAATGAACCAACAGGTGCACTAGATGGGCAACAATGAGACAACCTCCAAAACAGGAATGGTTTTACAGGTGGAGGCCACTGACATTTTTTTTTCTCTACTCATCTTTTTTGACTGTTTTTCACTAGTTTTGCATTTGGCTAGGTCAATGTCACTACCGGTAGCATGAGGCGATACTGGGACCCTATAGAGGTTGCACAGGCAGCCCAACCCCTGCAAGATGGCACATCAATATGTGCCATTGCCAGAAGGTTTGCTGTGTCTCCAAATACAGTCTCAAGAGCATAAATGAGATTCAAGGAGACCGGCAGTTACTCTTGGAGAGCTGGACAGTGTCATAGAAGGTCTTTAACCCATTAGCAGAACCGGTAT
The DNA here is from genome assembly GCF_965119305.1 of Pelophylax lessonae. Classification (NCBI taxonomy): domain Eukaryota; kingdom Metazoa; phylum Chordata; class Amphibia; order Anura; family Ranidae; genus Pelophylax; species Pelophylax lessonae. The sequence continues at coordinate 89,411,447 of NC_138774.1, forward strand.
CTGCTCCTTTGTGCAAGGAGGAACAGGATGAGCACTGCCAGAGCCCAACAAAAATGGTGTAAATGTGTCTGACCAAACAATCAGAAACAGACTTCATGAGGGTGGCCTGAGAGCCCGATATCCTCTAGTGGGCCCTGTGCTCACTGCCTGGCACCGTTGAGCTCAATTTGCGATTGCTGTTGAACACCAGAACTAGCAGGTTCACCACTGGCACCTGTGCTTTTCACAGATGAGAGTAGGTTCACCCTAACCACATGTGACAGACGTGAAAGGGTCTGGAGAAGCCGTGGAGAATGTTATGCTGCGTGTGACATCATTCACCTACCCAGACCATCACCGACCCACCTGTTTTGTGGTGGGTCGGTGATGGTCTGGGTAGACATATCCATGGAGGAACGCACAGACCTCTACAGGCTAGACAATGGTACCCTGACTGTCATTAGGTGTCAGGATGAAATCATTGGACCCATTGTCAGACCGTATGCATGTGCAGTGTATCCAGGGTTCCTCCTGATGTAAGACAATGTCCGGCTTAATGTGGAGAGTATGCAGCCAGTTCCTGGAGGATGAAGTAATAAATACCATTGAATGGCCCCCACACTCACCTGACGTAAATCCAATAGAACACCTCTTGGACATGTTTCAGTGTAACCGACGCCGCCAGGTTGCAGTCTGTTCAGGAGCTCCATGATGCCCTGGTCCAGATCTGGGAGAAAATACCCCAGGACACCATCAATCGTCTCATTAGGATAATGCCCTGACATTGCCAGGCATGCATACAAGCACGTGGGGGCCATACAAACTACTGAGTACCATTTAAGTTGCTGCAATGAAATTTCAGCATAAAGGACTAGCCTGCTGCATCATTTTTTCACTATGATTTTTGGGGTGTCTTTGAATTCAGCCCTCTGTAGGTTGATAATTTTTATTTCCATCAAACAAGAGCAACGCGGCATCCTTTTGTTCCTAACGCGTTACCCAGTCCATATTAGTATAGATATCCAGCATAATATTTTACCCCATTGAGATCTGATGTGTTTTCAAAGTGTTCCTTTATTTTTTTTTGAGAGGTGTATATATATATATATATATATATATATATATATATATATATATACACACACACACACACACGCAAAATGCAAGGGTGTTACAGGGTGTCACAGCACAGGGAGATAATTATTTGCTCCTATTAAAGAATAATCAAGCAACTTCAGGCATCCCTGCCCTTGAATCACTTACCTGCACAATGCATTAGAAATGGAGATATGTCTGTGCTCAGGTCCTAGGTGACTTCCATATATACAGCACATAAATTACTAAAGAGGTGTAACCACATGTTAACCCATATACTATACATGTGTGTGTTGTAATGTAGTATCAAAAAAGGAATAAAGCTCTCTTAAAGTATCCCAAACAACGTTTTATAATAGCTTCGGGTAGACTATAAATGCTAAAAGGTATAATGTGCAGAACCATGACATTGCTGAAATTAAAAAAAATGCTCAGTGTCTCAAATAAATTTAGGAAACAAAGGCCTGGTGACTCAGGTGATTAAACAGTTTTGTTTCCATGAAAATATGTTTCATATTTTATAACATTTCTGTTACAGTACAATTATTGTTGGTAATGCAGCTACCAATCTGTATAGATTTGATTATTAATTATACAATTTGTTTTCTTTTTCATTTTAACAGCTCTTGCTGCTGGTAAGTATATTTTTAAAATATTTTAAATCTCAATAGAATGTGGAGCAAAAGGGGATAATTAAAATAGAACATTTGTAAAAAAAAATTGTTTTAGGTTTAGATAGAAGGTTTTTATTACTCTCTGTGTCCACATTGGTGAATCTCCCTCTTCACTTCCTGTGGTGTGTCAAGGTAGGTAGGGGCATCCCTTCAATGTTGACCAAATAAAGGAACTTTGACTAGTAGAATGGGGGAATGGTTAAGACCTCTGTCAATGTAGGTAGGGACATCCCTTCAATGTTGACCCAATAAAGGAACTTTGACTAGTAGAATGGGGGAATGGTTAAGACCTCTGTCAAGGTAGGTAGGGACATCCCTTCAATGTTGACCCAATAAAGGAACTTTGACTAGTAGAATGGGGAATGGTTAAGACCTCTGTCAAGGTAGGTAGGAACATCCCTTCAATGTTGACCCAATAAAGGAACTTTGACTAGTAGAATGAAGGAATGGTTAAGACCTCTACCTGCATTGTTGCTGACTTTGCCCATATTAAGGAGACTTCTTTACATTCTGGTATGTTACTGGGGCAGGAAGTGTTGTGAAATCTTCACAGGGATGGCAAAGAACCAAAATGCTGACAGAGCTAGTGATTTGATTAGCGTGGTTGAGCTACCAAAAATCTCCTTTGTAGCTCTTGCCTAAAACCATAGACAATAGGAAATGTGAATTTTATGTCCCATTCAGGCACAAAGTAAATGAGGTTCTCAGAAGCCAACACCACAAATATCCCTATCCTGGAGCATAGTTACAGAATAATGAAGAATACCCATTGTTTCTCACCTGCCCTTTAAATGAGCAATGTCCAGGTCTATGTGATAGAGGAAGGGAAGTGTAAATGGGCCCTAAGTCCCAGCAGACTCTTGTTCTGCTTCACAGTCGGTCCATATGGTATGTCTGCCTCTCCCGCCCTTCACAGTGGTAATCTATCAGAGAAATACCACATTCAAATTGTATCCCTGTCTGAATTGAGTAGCCAGAGCAGAGAATCTAGCAGAGATTCTATTGCCACCAGGACAGAAAATTATGGGAAGTAAGATCTCCAAGTGCAGTGACAGCTTCACTTTAACATAGTATATACAGTAAATTGATTTTTATCTATATATGTACCATTTAAATTTTTTTTTAATGTTCCACAGATGATTACCCTAAGACTGCGGCTGAAATCGCAATTCTTGTTATGAGTGCTGTTATCACAGGCTTGGCGCTCCTATTTTTCTTAGGTTCGGTAAGTAAATCCACATTGTTACACCTAGTGCCCCTCTGCAGAGTGAAGCATCAGGATGTTTATTGAAAGTCTTGTCCAAGCTACCTGTTGCATTCTTCTAATTCCTATGTGGAGCATTTTAGTAACTGAAAGTTTAAGTATATCTAAAGCCAAAACATAACTTTTAATTCTGGTAAGAGTAGGTAAGAGTTAAAACCTTTTTACCTGTGTCTCATTAAGGAGATTTACCTTTATTTCCTTTCCAATGGACACAAGAGTGAGTGAAATAAAAACTCTGCAAAGTGAAGGAAGTGTAGTGTCCACATTGGAAGATTCTATTCCTGTTCTGGCGACAACTTAGAAATTTAGAATTCCCCTCAAGCCTCGTATACACGCAACGATTATCGGCCGACCGATCGTCCGACTTTTGTCCAAGTTGTGTTTTGTTGGTTGGAATGTGCCTAGACTGCACACAAATTTTCTCGGCCAACAAAATTCTACTTCAGAAGTGATGTCATGTGTTGGTTTGTTTTCTTTGTGTTTTTTCTTCACTGAGCATGCCCAGACTTGCTCATCTGATTTTTCCCTGTCTAAATCTGTACTGACTGCATGAAAATCGGCCGTTGAGTTGACGGGCAACAAAAATTTTATAGCCTGCACACCAGATTTTTTTCAGCCCGAAAAGTTGGAGTTGGTTGTCCGAAGCATCATACTAACAAGCCGAAAATCGGCAGATCGGACGTTGGCCGAAAATTCCCTGCCAATTTTTGACGCGTGTGTATGGGGCATCACTCTCCGTCCTGGAGATAATGGTTACCAGAATTACTCAGAATCTCCCCAGTGGGGACACATTGGCCTATTCTTGATGGGTTTAGATCTATCTAAATGAGTTCTGCCTTTTGTAGCTTCCTAAGAGCTTAAGGCCCCTTTTTATACGGAACAGAACCCGTTCCAATCAGCAGGGTATCTGTGAGCAGACCCCCAGTTATTTGGGGCTGAGCTGGATGCTGCTCAGTGTATGCAGATCAGAGCTCTATGGACGACAGGATGTAAATGGACTCCGCTGTCCATATACATCAGGCTTTCTCTGATCTCTGATTCTCTGATGCTTTTCCGTTTTATTTTACAAGACCTGATCAGTCTAGTCCGTTTACAGCCACCTGTCCATAGGACTCCATAGACCTTCTTGTCAGGTCTGCCTGAAAAATTGGAATGCCCTAAAGGGAATCTGTCACAATGGATGTTAGGCGTCTGAGCTGTGCCTCCTGTCCAGTGCTAAAGACTGCCAGGCATGTTATTGGGTGTAAAGCTCCACGGGTTTGCTTTGTCTCCACACAGGCACTACAATTAGGAGTCTCCAGAGGTGGATGGGCGCTTCAGTGATAGGTAACAGTTTTTCAATACTACTAGATTATAGTGGACCTATACGTTCTTGTTACATAACTCTATGTAAAAGGAGATCTATGGTCACAGCATACACTTTCATTTTATCATCAGCATTGCAAAAGCCACACCAAAAATAGTTTTTTACCAATCCAATATAACCTTACTTGAAAAATATCCTTTACTGTTGTCAGTACTGCTTGTTTGCTGGTTATCTCTTTCCACAATGTCCTGGATTCCCTTCATGCTTTGCAGCTTCTCCTCTGCTGTTTACTTTTATTTCTAAGGACTACATACCCCATGGTACTTTGCTGCCTGCAATCAGTAATTCCTATTCTAACTACACCTCCTGAAACTCCTCCTTTCAGCACCTCTGTAGTTCAAAAAGCAGCCCCTATGCAATGAATGATACAGCAGTGCCTACTCACAAGGCCTAGTGAACACGTGTCACTGAATTCAATAAAAAGTAAATATGTAAGGTTTTTCACAAAGTAAGTTTACAAACTTCAAGATTGCTCAGATTAGAGTAATCTAAAAATAAATGAAATACACTGTGTAAATGAAAATATTTAAATATTTTGACCATAGATACACTTTGCGTATAGGTTTACTATAAATCAAATTCTTAGTTAGCTAAATAACCTTCTAGAAGGTCTGGAATACAGTATATTTCTAGGAAAAAATGCCAGTCACCCCATACTCTGTCCTGTGCTGCTCATGTAACCAAAATGTAGTCCTTTTGTTACATGATTTCTAACAAAGAGAAGGATCAGGCAATAAGAATCCTGGTCATTTCCTTCGACAGGGAGCACAAGGGCCAATGCCTAGGCTTTTTTGTGCAAGCAGCACTGGAGAGTCAAAAACAGAATTGTCTACAGAAGTAATTATTGAAGTATTTATATTGCTCATTATCTATCCCAGAAAGACTGCCAATATAGTATTGTGTGAATACTGAAACAAAGCTCCAGGTTTTTTTTTTATCTTTGCTCAATCTCTTTTGTACCCTTCCCTGTTAAGAGAAAAAAAAAGTAAAGTACATCGTATCCTCTTAAGCGCTGCTCTCTGTATCCTCTGCACGCTACCAGCCCTCTTCCTGGTTGAATGATGCTCAGTGGCATTCAACCCACTTCTTGTGAGTTAAGACTGTTAAATGGCACTTTTCCACTGCAAGTACCGGCTCGGCCCTGCTTGGCCTGGTTTGCTTTTCCACTGCTGGTACCGCATGGTACGGTGTTGGAACGGTTCGGTACGGTACGGTATGGTTTGCTTTTCCACTAAAGTAGTACTAAAGTTAAGTGGGTGAGATAACAACTGGGTGGGTGGGATTCTCTGACCAATCAGTGGCGAGTAGTGACTGCATGCAAAGGATTGTGGGATATGGTACCGGGTATGGTACCTCTTGGAACCACAATCGAGTAGGTACTGTTTTTGAGAGCCGTACCGTTCGGTTCCATGCAGTGGAAAAGCGCCGCCGTACCGAACCTTTCCTACACTATACCATGCGGTACCAGCAGTGGAAAAGCACAAAAGCAAGCCGAACCGTTCGGTTCCATGCAGTGGAAAAGCGCCAAAAGACATACCCCAAGGGGGTGTGCCGTGCTATCGCATTGGCCTGGGCTTGCAGTGGAATCCTGCATAGAACATTATTCTCACTCCACAATGAACTGTTCTATGCAGTGGTCAGGACCGCCCATTGCTGACAACAGAGACGAGGAAGAACCTCAGGACATCACCAGCAAGAAGACATCTGGAATATGTATAATGGGATTGGGACTTTAGAGAGTGATCAAAGCACCTAGTTTCCTTTTTCATAATGGCCATCCATGTAGTATTTTTAACCAACTTGCTTTGTTTTTTTGTTTGTATTTAGATGATAATGCTCGCACGTTCTGGTTGACGACCATATGAAAGAAATGGACCTCCAACTTTCAGACCTCATTTACATGTGCCCACCTGGGAAAAGCTGGCTTCCTGTCAGAAATATTTACAGATTTGCTATCAGTGTTGCCCCTGAAGTTCCAACAGAATCCTGCAACCAAATTGCTTCTTCTGTTAAATAATTCATATTTATTTTTTTGTAGTTGAGCCTTGGGTGGTTACACAATGTTTGTTCCATCTTGGCTCTAAAAGAATCCACTGTGTCTGATGTTTTATAAAGAGACTCTTTAGCCACAAGAAATGTATTTGTATTTATTTCTGGAAAACAAAAATCTATCTAATAAAATGTTTTAAAAATGAATCTGCTTTACACTGCTTAAGCCAATGAACCCATGCCATGATGATGCACACTAAAGTATTTACATATTCTAAATGAGCAGTAAAAAGGGCTGGGACAAGGGGTGGGCAGGAGGGGAAGCTGCCCTGGTCACTGTGGTATCATGTGAAGTGGGGGAGGGGACTTGTGTTGAGAAGGGGAATTTGGGAGGCTACAAGAATGTTCTAAGAAGGCAAATTTAGGGAGGTGTGCTAGGAGTAGTGATTTTGGGGGATTTGTGCTAGGAGGTGGGTGTTATATTCTCTGTGTTCCAGTCTCTCAATCCAAGAACTCCAGGTTGTCTGTTCTCCATCAAATTCACTTAATGTCCCGATCAATGACATTTTCCTGCTGGGCTCTGTGGGTGTTTGTATCCAGCTGACAATCCAGAGTTTTTTTTTTTTCTTCTTTTCTTTTCTCACACGGATAGTAACCTTGTAAATCCCACCCTCGTCGCCACTGTTATATTCTCTGTGTTGTGAGAGACACGGGACTCTGATCTGGAACAACGGTTGTTTATTCAGGACTCACTGCACACTCCAACATGCATTACAGGACAGCTCTGTATCTCAATGCATCTCTTACATGTCTCTAAGATGGCCACTCTGCCCCTTGACCCTTGTCATCACTCCTGGGTGGAGCCAGCCTTAAAGTAACAGTACATGTGAAACCCTTCAGGTATAACAGTGGGATTTGGGGGATTTGTGCTCTTTAAGTAAAATGATAGAGGTGCTAGCAGGGGGAATATTTTTTTTTGGGGGGGGGCACATATGGGGAAAATGAGGGTTTGCACTGGTGGGAGATTGGGGGCAAAGATTTGTGCTGATAGGGAGGATTTTAGCGGGGGGGGGGGGGGCAGATTTGTACTGGGAGGAGGGGAAATGTATGCTTAGGGGGTGAGCTTGCTGATTAGTTCTTGATTTCTTTTTTGGGGAAGTGGATTTTCACCTACACATAATGCTCATACATTTTTTTTTGGGGGGGGGGGGGAGGGGGCACAATTTGGCATGTTCGCCATGGGCTCTAGATGACCTTGTCCCAGCACTGGCAGCCAAAGAAGTTTAAAACATGCCCTCCTCCTTCTCTGTATCTATAAGCACTTTGAAGAAATTACTTTCCAAAATGTACAGGGGTATTGGCTATTTTTATGAGAGCAGAATCTTGGCAGGCTACTACCTCTCAAATGTACTCAACTAAATGGTGTTTCAAAACTCAGAAATAAACTAAAACCAAATTCTAGAGTCTGATCCCATGATAATATGCCCTTCCTATTGGCTGGAATGCTTTTTTTTGCTGGATTTTAAGCACTTAGCTATGCTAGGAGGCAGAAGTGAGCATGGCGATGTCATCCGCACCTCCCAGAAGTTTTAGAAACAGCGAACTGACTTAGGGGGTAGGGGTGAGAGCTTTAACCATGGAATTTCTACTTTAAAAAAAAATCCCTGTGAAATAGCAACCTACCTAGATGACATTTGATATGGGTGTTACGTCTACTCTAACAGACCTGCCATTGCCTACAAGTTCTGCACTAGTTTCTCAAAAGTCCCCTTTTTGCCATTCTAAGCCAGCTGACCAAGGTTCAACAGCCAGGCAGTGCATTACGGTTCCTATGGTGAATTTCCACATTTTGTGGAATTTTCCACAAACTCATACTTCATCCCTCAGTTGTCATTAGTGAATCATTTGAAGTTGTTGACACTGAGTGATTTAAAGTTGCTACCACTGAAGGATCTGAGGACGCAATCACTGGTGGAATTGTGTTTGTTGTCAATGGGAGATTTGGGTTTGTTGTCACTGGGAGATTTGAGGTTCTTGTCATTGGGAAATTTGAAGTTGTTGCCACCGGAAAATTGAGGTTATTGCCACTGAGGTATTTGATTTTGTTGTCACCGGAGGATTTAAGGTTGTTGTCAATGAATGAGGAATTTGAGGCTATTGTCACTTGAGGATTTGATGTTGTTGTCATAGGGGGACCTTTTGTTGTTGTCACTTTAGGATCTTTGGTTGTTGTCACTGGGGGATATAAGGTTGTTATCAATGGGGCATTTGAGATTGTAGACATTGGGCGATTTGAGGTTTTTATCAATGGGGGATTTGAGCTTGTTGACATTAGGCAATTTGAGTTTGTTGTCGTTGGATGATTTGAGGTCGTTGTCATTGGGAGATCATTGGTGGTTGTCATTGGGAGATCTGTGGTGGTTGTCAATGGGAGATTTGAGGTTGTTATCAATGGGGGATTTGAGGTTGTTTATATTTGTATATGTGTTTTTGCAAAAGTGTATGCTGTTCCAAAAACTCATTTGTTAAATCATATTTCAATTCTTTATTGTATAAACTAGTTATACTTAAAATGTTTGTGTATACTATATACAGTATCTAACAAAAGTGAGTACACCCCTCACATTTTTGTTAATATTTTATTATATATTTTCATGTGACAACACTGAAGAAATTACACTTTGCTACAATGTAAAGTAGTGAGTGTACAGCTTGTATTACAGTGTATATTTGCTGTCCCCTCAAAAAAACTCAACACACAGCCATTATTGTCTAAACCGCTGGCAACAAAAGTGAGTACACCCCTAAGTGAAAATGTCCAAATTGGGCCCAATTAACCATTTTCCCTCCCCGGTGTCATGTGACTCAGTGTTACAAGGTCTCAGGTGTGAATGCTGAGCAGGTGGGTTAGGTTGGTGTTATCGCTCTCACTCTCTCATACTGGTCACTGTAAGTTCAACATGGCACCTCATGGCAAATAACTCATGGTAAAGAACTCTCTGAGGATCTATTAAAGAATTGTTGCTCTACATGCTCTATAAAGATGGCCTAGGCTATAAGAAGTTTGCCAAGACCCTGAAACTGAGCTGCAGCACGGTGGCCAAGACCATACAGCGGTTTAACAGGACAGGTTCCACTCAGAACGGCCTCGCTATGGTTGATCAAAGAAGTTAAGTGTATGTGCACAGTGTCATATCCATAGGTTGTCTTTTGGAAAAACACATATGAGTGCTGCCAGCTTTGCTGCAGAGGTTGAAGGTGTGGGGGGTCAGCATGTCAGTGCTCAGACCATATGCCACACACTGCATCAAATTGGTCTGCATGACTGTCATCCTAGAAAGAAGCCTCTTCTAAAGATGATGCACAAGAAAGCCCACAAACATTTTGCTGAAGGCAAGCAGACTAAGGACATGGATTACTGGAACCATGTCCTGTGATCTGATGAGACCAAGATACATTTATTTGGTTCAGATGGTGTCAAGCGTGTGTGGAGGCAACCAGGTGAGGATTACAAAAAAAGTGTGTCTTGCCTACAGTCAAGCATGGTGGGGGGAGTGTCATGATTTGGGGCCGCATGAGTGCTGCCGGCACTGGGGAGCTACACTTCATTGAGGGAACCATGAATGCCAACATGTACTGTGACATTCTGAAGCAGAACTGGAGCCCCCTCCCTTCTGAGACTGGGGCGCAGAGCAGTATTCCAACATGATAATGACCCCAAACACACCTCCAAGATGACCACTACCTTGCTAAAGAAGCTGAGGGTAAAGGTGATGGACTGGCCAAGCATGTCTCCAGACCTAAACCCTACTGAGCATCTGTGGGGCATCCTCAAACGGAAGGTGTAGAAGTGCAAAGTCTCTAACATCCACCAGCTCTATGATGTCATCATGGAGGAGTGGAAGAGGACTCCAGTGTCAAACTGTGAAGCTCTGGTGAACTCCATGCCCAAGAGGGTTAAGGCTGTGCTGGAAAATAATGATGGCCACACAAAATATTGACACTTTGGGATCAATTTGGACATTCTCACTTAGGGGTGTACTCACTTTTGTTGCCAGCGGTTTAGACATTCATGGCTGTGTGTTGAGTTATTTTGAGGGGACAGCAAATTTACACTGTAATACAAGCTGTACACTCATTACTTTACATTGTAGAAAAGAGTAATTTCTTCAGTGTTGTCACATGCAAAGATATAATAAAATATTTACAAAAATGTGAGGGGTGTACTCACTTTTGTGAGATACTGTAAATTTTGATTGCTGGGTGTTTGATTTAACCACTTCCCGACCACCCGCTGCCTATTTTACATAGTTACATAGTTTGTGAGGTTGAAAAAAGACATCAGTCCATCCAGTTCAACCTATGATGTGTGTGTGTGTTTGCTGTTAACCGTACATTGTATACCCCTGTATGTTGTGGTCTTTAAGGTGCCCATTGAATCGTTTTTTGAAACTATCGATGCTCCCTGCTGATACCACTGCTTGTGGAAGAGAATTCCACATCCTTACTGCTCTGACAGTGAAGAACCCCTTACGTATTTTAAGGTTAAACCGTTTTTCCTCTAGGTTTAGTGAGTGGCCAGGTGTCTTATTGTATTCACTTTCTCTAAAAAGTTTGTTCCTTATGCTAGGGTTGCCAGTACAGTATTTGTACATTGATATCATATCCCCCCTCAATCGTCTCTTCTCCAGAGAGAATAAGTTCAGTGCTTGTAGTCTTTCCTCATAGCTGATGTCCTCCATTCCCCTAATTATTTTTGTTGCCCTTCTCTGGACTCTCTCCAGTTCCAGCACATCCTTCCTGAGGACCGGTGCCCAGAACTGGACAGCATACTCCAGATGTGGCCGGACCAGAGTCTTGTAGAGTGGGGGAATAATCTCTTTATTTCTGGAGTGAATCCCTTTTTTATACATCCCAGTATTCTGTTGGCTTTACTTGCAGCGGCTTGGCATTGCATGCCACTGCCAAGCCTGTTGTCCACCAGTACCCCCAGGTCCTTTTCCGTCTTATATTCACCCAGAGGTTTCCCCCCCTAGTGAGTAGCTTGCTTTCGTGTTTCTGACGCCCAAGTGTGTTACTTTACATTTCTCAACATTAAACCTCATCTGCCATGTAGTTGCCCACCCCATTATTTTGTTCAGGTCCGCTTGTAAGGTTTCCACATCCTGCATAGACGATATTGGCATGCTTAGTTTAGTATCATCTGCAAATACTGAGATTGTACTAGATATCCCCTCCTCTAGATCATTTATGAATAAATTAAACAGGATTTGTCCCAGGACAGAACCTTGGGGGTCCCCACTTTCCACACCCGCCCAATTCGAGTACTCCCCATTAATCACCACGCCCCCCCACAGTTAGAATCACTCACCTAGGCTTACATTTAACCCCTTGATCACCCACAGGGTTACCCCTTCCCTGCCAGTGTCATGATTACAGTAACAGTGCATATTTTTAGCACTGATTACTGTAGTAATGTCACTGGCACCCCCAAAAGTGTAAAAAATGTCAGTTAGGGGTCCGATCTGTCCGCTGCAATGTCGAAATCCCGCAGTCCCGCAAATAATCGCAGATTAATGCCATATCTAGTAAAAAAAAAAAAAAAACAATAAAAATTACATAAATCTTTCCCATAGTTAGTAGACGTGATAACTTTTGTGCAAACCAATCAAAATATGCTTATTGCAATTTTTTTTTTTACCAAAAATATGTAGCAAAAAACAAATTAGCCTAAAATGTTAAAAAATTTTGATTTTTAATTTTTTTTTTTTGAGAATGTCATATAGCAGAATATGAAAAATATTGTTTTTTTTTTTTTTTTTTTTAAATTGTCGCTGTTTTTTTGTTTATAGCGCAAAAAAAATAAAAATCGCACAGGTGATCAAATACCACCAATAGAAAGCTCTATTTGTGGGAAAAAAGGACGTCAATTTTATTTGGGTACAGCGTCGCACGGCCGCGCAATTGTCCATTAAAGTAACGCAGTGCCGAATCGCAAAATAGGACCTGGTCATTAAGGGGGCAAATCCTTTCGGTCTTAAAGTGGTTAAACCTATGCATAGAGTAGTAAAGGGTTAGAGCCCTGGTCAGGTTTTGAACCCTGTTGGGGAAATATGTGCTCTATTTTGCTTTTATTGGGATAGAGAGTGTTAAGAAATCTAAAATGTTATGATTACTACAATTACAACAGTAGAAAGGGTAAAATGTTCCCATGAGGACACCTGTTTCATAGATAACTATGTGAGGGGTATTTTCCACTTTGGAGAGATTTTTCCTTCACTACTTGTTGTGTCAGGACAAAAAGTAAAATTAAATCTACCCAATTATGGTACAGAGAAGAAAAAGGATAATCCTGACAAGTTTTAATCATTTCCTACTTTATACAAATCAAAAAAAAAATTCCTATAGATACACATTATAACATAAAAGTGTAGCGCTACGAAAAAATGATACTCATAAGACTAATAATAAAAAAGTGTCCAAATGAATGAGTTCCTAATAATCACGATAGTGTATGAAAAAATGTCCAACTGAATTAATCTTCAATAAAAGTGAAGAAGACATAAATCCACAAGTGCAATGGTCCAAAAGAAAAGGGAGGAATTCTTCCCAGGGCACCAGGAGTGTATGAAGGAAAGGGGACACCTCTGTGATGGGATATGATAAGCAGCTTACCAAATTTCCATGGCTGCTCAGATTAGTGAGCTAGCCTCTCCCAGCTGTTAAATCCAAACCACTGAAGGTTGAAAGGTACTTTTTTAGCTCCAAGGAATCACCACTTGAGATGTAGTAGGATCGGTATGGGATTGGCACTCATCAATAAATATCGTCAATCATACATGAATATGTGAAGAGAGGAGAGAGGCAACACACATAGCGTAATCCCATTTAAAACTTGTAGTCTTGTTTATTTAAAAGTTATACTCACAGTGTATCTTAACAAACAGGCATATCAATAGCATTATCAGGGATGAGGATGCGGCGTCCCGCAAAACAGTCCCAGATGGTAGGTGATGGAGGCCGGCTAGTTTCAAGGGGCGTGTGGACGTTGCGTCTGGAGTCGCCAACGTTTCGTCTCAATAGACTTCGTCTGGGCGTGCCAGACGAAGTCTATTGAGACGAAACGTTGGCGACTCCAGACGCAACGTCCACACGCCCCTTGAAACTAGCCGGCCTCCATCACCTACCATCTGGGACTGTTTTGCGGGACGCCGCATCCTCATCCCTGATAATGCTATTGATATGCCTGTTTGTTAAGATACACTGTGAGTATAACTTTTAAATAAACAAGACTACAAGTTTTAAATGGGATTACGCTATGTGTGTTGCCTCTCTCCTCTCTTCACATATTCATGCATGATTGACGATATTTATTGATGAGTGCCAATCCCATACCGATCCTACTACATCTCAAGTGGTGATTCCTTGGAGCTAAAAAAGTACCTTTCAACCTTCAGTGGTTTGGATTTAACAGCTGGGAGAGGCTAGCTCACTAATCTGAGCAGCCATGGAAATTTGGTAAGCTGCTTATCATATCCCATCACAGAGGTGTCCCCTTTCCTTCATACACTCCTGGTGCCCTGGGAAGAATTCCTCCCTTTTCTTTTGGACCATTGCACTTGTGGATTTATGTCTTCTTCACTTTTATTGAAGATTAATTCAGTTGGACATTTTTTCATACACTATCGTGATTATTAGGAACTCATTCATTTGGACACTTTTTTATTATTAGTCTTATGAGTATCATTTTTTCGTAGCGCTACACTTTTATGTTATATTGCAATTTGAATCACTGTTGGTTGATTTTGTGTTGGCTGCTGATATTTATCATTTCCTTTTATTCATTATTATTAGCGCAGAAATATTTTTATATATTTTTTTATATAGATACACATTCTCATAAACTGGGGGACCAATTTATGGAGTTTAAACATAAAAGTGAAGTCAGCGCCTTAAAATAAAATACTTAATCAGCAGCTTGAAAACGATGTGAGTATACAAACATAAAAAACATGTGAAAAAATAGGTTGCAGGGCTAAAACATAAAATTAGTGAACATATAGTGCATATGATCAAAAGTAAAGAACTCAGTCCATAAAACTGCAAAAAAAGTCCTTATGGATAATCAGTGTCAGTGTAAAAAAGGTCAATCCTCCACCAGTGGTCCTTCACCCAAAAACAGAAATGCGCACTCACCAGACCATGTTGCTGTCTTATTAGGACAGCTAATGCGTTTTTGTATATTATACAGCAGGTATTAAGCCAGAAAGCAAATCAGAAGAGAGCATGACACCGGAGAAAATTCCTTCAAGTACTCCAACCAGTAGGAAGTTATAGCAATAGATATGCAAGAGAGAAAATGCTTTCCATAGTGTAGTATTTATTAAAAGACAACTAAAAACAAGAAAAAGCCAAACACAAAGGTCCAATCTTTAGAACATCAGCTGCATGAAAAGCCACCAGAACCCACAATAGCACTGGTGGCTAGGACCTCTGGCATGTAATACTGCTCTACGGCCGTTTCGCGTGAAAACGCTTCCTCCTGGCGAAACGGCCAGTGAGGGTTAGGGTTGCCTATTGCTGGTAAAGACACAGGGGATGGTTTTGACACAGGAAATAGATCATGGACCCACCCCAGGTCATGGACCCACCCCAAAGGTCAAAGGTCAGGAGTTTTTGTCTCAGAGGTCAAAGGTCATAGCTCCACCTAGTGTTGGACACAGGGAGTGGCGTAGGCTGTCTACTTGGTTGGTGGCAGACTGGAGGGTGAGTACATCAGACTGGGGGCTGGCTGGCTTCCATGCACCTCTCTTAATCCTTTTCAATTCGTTTTTTTCCGATACAGGGATGGAGACACTGGGCATACCTGTTGGTGTCTCACTTAAAGTCCCACATAGCCCACATTGTCAGCTGTGAGAAGAGAACAGCTTTGCACTGAATTGTGGAAATGCCTGATTAAGATCATGAGGGGGATTAAATCGATTTAAAAAAAAAAAATTTTAACGAATAATCGTGCAGCTCTATGTTGTACTAAAGCATTGTTATGGGATAGTCACAGATTTTGCTACAAATACTATCCATGCTTTGATCCATGTTTTCTTTTTCTTTTTTTTTTTTTTAATAAACGTTTTATTGATAAGAAAAAATGAACATTAACAAGTGATGACATTATATCATATTCAGCAGATACAAATACAAACAATAGCACATATCCAAAAGCACCATAGACTATATCTAGGAGCAGAGAGATGCCATCTGTGATAGGTACAAAGATATAAACAAGGCAGTAATGACCCAGCCACGGAGAATACATGGCAGGGGATTCAGTGTAACATTACAGGTATGGGGGGCCGATGCGGCTCGGGCAGAAACCCCAGCCCCATGGGCCCCAACTAATGTGCAATGGATTTAAGTGCTGTCATACGGGGTATTGGGATTCTGCTGAATAGGGCAGTAATTAGGAAGGGTAAGAATTCCGACCCCACAAACTGAAGATATATGGACGGGTGCGGCCAGGAGGCAGGAAGGTCTCGGAGGGAGCACCCCCGGAGCGGACACCCCCACGGGGAACCTGCTGTGTCCAGAACCGGAGGAGCACCGTCCACACAAGCGTATATACCGGTCCTCGCTAAAAATGGGTACGGTAGGTAACACCATGTTTTCATTTTGACTAGACTTTATATCTTTTATTTTGCTGTTTCCAATCCCAAGGTGTGTCTTTATAACTCATGACTCATTTCTTTTCAGCCTTCTGACATTTATATGAAAAACTAAAGCTTGCCAACATATTAAAGCACAACCCTAGCCAAAATAATTTATTTTTCCGGTGTCACAAACACATTTATTTTGCATGCTACCAATAATAATAATTCAGTTTGCATGTTAACCAGTTCACGACCGCCCCACGTACATTTACTGTGGCAGGGCGGCTTTTCTGCCCAGAATCACGTACCTGTACGTGACCAATGACACAAATACAGTTAGGGTTGCACCAATACAGATACTGGTATCAGTATCGGTGCTGATACTAGGCATTTTCACAAGTACAGATACCCTAAAATTGATACCAAAAGCCGAACACCTCCTCCTCCCCTCTGACAGTGGGGATCAGAGCAGTCTCAGGGTTGCTTCCCGCTGACCTAATTTCCAGGCCCTGTGCTCCACACTGGTCATGGCAGCATGGCTGCCCTCTGGTTGTCCATCTGTGGCTTCCCTCTGCTGGCCGGACCGAGATCTACACTGCAGACAAATCTCTGACTAGTCCTGTTACTCAGAGCGCCCTACATCCAGAAACCCATCCCTCCAGCACAGCAGTAGTAAGAATATGCTCCGATTTAGGGGGTACTGAGGGGGGCTCCACCCTTCCAAGCCCCTTATCGCCCCTGATGCTTGCCGGTAGTCTGTGCAAAGAAGTAGTAGAACCGCACTCAGGTAGATGAAAGTAAAATGATACTTTTTTATTCTTCAAATCATAGATGAACAGACAGTGCAGGGGAACAGGCAATCCAAAGGTTGGCGTTAACCTTTGGATTGCCTGTTCCCCTGCACTGTCTGTTCATCTATGATTTGAAGAATAAAAAAGTATCATTTTACTTTCATCTACCTGAGTGCGGTTCTACTACTTCTTTGCACTTCATCCGGATGACGGGTCTTACCAGCACCAGGTCGGACTTACACACCTGAGCGGCTCTATCTCTCCCATACGCTTGCCGGTAGTCTCCCATCTAGAGTACATCACTAAGAGCTCCTCCTCCCCATCCCATTCCCTTTCAGATACCATGTGTACAGTATATAGCTAGCTACTGCCACTAATTGCCATTCCTACCATGGAATTTCACAGGTCAGAACTGCAACCAGTAGCTAGCTATACACATTGTAGCTGTAACAGAATGGGATTTCCGCTCCAGTGTGTGCTATGTGGGGAGCAGGAGATCTGCCTGTGTTCAGGCTGTGTACAATGCAGGGATGGGAGACAAAGCTCTGCCCAGTAACACCTGTACTGTGTCCTCCTAATCCCCTGTATTGTGCCCTCCTATTCTCCTGTACTTTCCCCCATTGCCCCCCGTACTGTGCCCTCCTGCCAGCCCTGCACTGTGCCCTCCCTATGTTGTGTCCTCTTGCCCTCCCTGTGTTGTGTCCTCCTCCCTCAAGTTGTCTCCTCTCTCTGCCCTTATGTCTCCCAATGACCCTCCCATCCCCACCCTCTTCCCCCTAGTGATTACAGCCTTTTCCATCCTAACTCTCTCACCCCACTAGCCCTATTTCACCCCACCCTCAACTACCCTGCCCTCACTTACCTCTCTACTCCACTCCCTCCCACCCTGCCCTCACTTAACTCCCAAAGCACCGCCAACCCACCTCCCAAACCACCCCCTACCTACTCTTTCTAGGCGATAGGTATCAGTAATTGGTATCGGCGAGTACTTGCAAAAAAGTAGAAGTGAGCAGAAAATGCCAGTAAGGGATGTCAGACTGTTGAAGCAGAGGTAAGTTTTGCTCCCATTAGTTCCACTTTAAATACTCATTCACTACATGGAGGACCCTTCAAACTCTTTTGGCTGGGTTCACACTGAATTTGGAGTGGCTTGCAGCAAGGGGTCCGGTGCATCCCCATGCACCATTTCAGGTCCGAATTAGGTCTAAATTTTTGACTAAATTCAGACCTGAAACAGACCAGAAGACACACAGCCGACACTGAGCTGCGTGAACCAGCCCCATTGAGAGCCGGGCACAGTCTCCTGTCTTGCAAATTGGATGCGGTGGAAACCCACATCCAATTCACAATAGTGTGAACCCAGCCTTAAACCTTTTTAAGTTGCGTCAACATCCTCTATCACCAGGCCATAAAAATGCATCTCTCAGAGCTCCTGCAGCTGGATCAGCCAGGTATTTGTTAATTTTATATCATTGTGAATTTATCAGGGAAGCATGACACCACACATTATGGAAGCCTCAGGAAGAAAAAAGATGTTGATATGTGAAAAAAGAACTTCACCCTACCTATCCTAAATGAAACTGAACGAGTGAAAATACTTACTGTCCATAGTGACCAACATTGACTACTTGCAGGCAAAGTTATCCTTGCTCCACCCTGCTCCCTTGCCACCATCTTGAAGAGAGATCCGATGTAGACACGCCAAGGGTCACCGCCAGGCCTATGGGACATATGGGGCATATGGGCAGAATGTGGTGCACTATCTCTTAGGATTTGTGCATAGATGTACGTGTCACAGATCAGCTGTGGAGCTGATCTGTGTCTTACTGTTTGCATAAATTTTTTACCTTTTGCTGCTGTAGGTCTACTGGCACCTGTGGTTCCACAAGCTTGTTCTCTGCTCTTACTGCACTGACTTAGCAGCTAGGGGTGTCACCTCCTTTACCTGATGGTTAATATACCTTCCTTCCTGCTACTTCCTGTCCAGCCTCCCATGTGTCTCCCTATTTAAATCCCACTCAGACCAGCAGGGCCGATCCTAGGGTAACAGACGCCTGGGTGCAGAAATATTTATGCCCCCCCCCACGTGGGCGTGGTCATCTTACTAACCCCTCCCCTTTTCCTAATGACTGTCACACGCAGGCAGAGTCTGCGTGTGGCAGTCACGGTGTACAGTATGTAGAGGCTCCGTTCTCTCACTGCTGCAGTGAGAGACTCCCGCGACTTGCGGGAGATTTTTAGGGTTATGTGCGCCCCCCCTCACACGGCGCCTGGGCGCGGGGCACCCCCCGCACCCGCCTAGGATCGGCCCTGCAGACCAGTTTCTGGTTGCTTGAGCAACACTTGTTCCTGAGCCCCTTCCGTGCAATCATTCCTAACCTGACTTCTCGTGGACTGATCTCTTGTGTATCAACTTGGCTAGTTCTCCTCATTACATTTGTCTGCTGCCCGCCCTGCCTTGTTATCCTGCTCTCCTTTTGCTCCATCCATCTATCCATCCATCCATGCCTGCACTGTGTCTATGGGTACTCTCCTCGTAAACAGAGTGAACCGGGGGGTCATGACCTGGGTTCAGCATGCAGCTAAGTCCAAACTCCTGTGAGGGTGTCCCTGGTAGAGCACCTGCTGGCACTTAGATTTTACACCCTGGGGGGATCCTGTGTCACCTGCTCACCTGTGGGCTCACACCACTAGTTCCATGACAGTAGATATTTAAAGTAAAAAAAATCCTGAAATTGTGTTGGAGGAAAGAGGCAAGTGAGAGAATGTTATGCAAGTGGGTAAAGGCCCACGTTAAATGTACAGAAATGGTGAGAATTAATATATTTTTCGACGGAGTTGACCCCTTAATTGTAATAAAATGAAAATGCCATATATTTAATGGTTTACAAAATTTGAAAGCTTTTAATTTAATTTTTTTGTAAAAAACACATCTGTGACAAAATACATTCAATATATTTTATGTTCTCTCCAACATTAAGAATATCACTATTAAAAAATAGAAAACAGAATTGTTCTTTGAATCTTAGTGTTTGTTTTTTTTTTTTTTCTCAACCACAAAAACATTTAAAATAAAATTCAATTCTTTACACGTTCATTGCAAATAAACATGTAAGGTAAGAGCAACACATACAAACACAAAAATAAAGCGTATGAATCCAATAATGAAGAAAGCAAATCAGCACTGCCCTCTTCTGGCTACCAGTTATACTGTAGCAGCCGAGTGTTGCACATTAGACTCATTAGCTATCAAGGAAACCAAAAAGGTTTGGGTTTAAGATGGCTAGTTAAATCATTTGTAGCACAAGACTTATAGGCACACAGGCCCCATCTTCAGACATCTTGTCTAAAGAAGATGCCAGCATGCCATGAAAGCCTGCACTACAATGTATTTAGTTTGCCAAGAAATAGTATCACCCTAAACCCAAACTTCTACTGAAGGTACACTGCATATATCTGTGATGTTTCCAGCCGATGTTTCCAGCCAAGAAGACAGACCTACAGGAAGAGACTTGAATCATTGTTGCTAGTCACAGATTCCCTTTTGAAGGCTGTGCAGTAAGAAGAATTTGTTTAGCTGTCTTAGTAGTGTAGATTTATCACTTTTTGAATTTATGGTCATCCTGGTGAGCACTAAAAATTAACCTTGTATGCCTAATGCAGTCTTCCTCAGACTGTAAAAATTCCATAGTGTCTCCTTCCCTAAAGACTGACAACTATTTTTAGTTTTGCAAAAATTTAGTTTAAAGAAGCTTGTAGGCAGGTGCAGTCTGCTGTCTCCACTGCAGGTGGCGCTCAACCGCAGTGGCAATGCAGAGGGAGAGGAAGTCATGAGGAACATGTTTCCTCTTTGGTTTCCTGAGTCATTTGGGCAGTGATCCGTTTGGACTCTGGCAGCCATCTTAGGTGTGGCACAATCAAATTAAGACCCTGAACCTTGGGTTTGGCACGCATTCACATGTGGGTAGTGTGGAGACAGGTTACCCATCTGTCAGGGACAGTATTAGCCGCAGGAAAAGGTTCCAGACAAGGAGGGAAAGCTTAGGGTTCATAATCTCTTGGACATCTTCCCGTTTGGGTACAAGACAGCCAGGCCACATTCTGCCCCTCCAGACAGACACTGTCAGTTTGGCTGATACCTGCTCCACTACACGCTCTTGATATTTGTGAGTGCTCCTGGTTGTGTCCTCTCCCACTGGGTTTTTTGTGAACTACTTTGCCTATACAGGCGGTCCCCGTTACAAACAAGATAGGGTCTGTAGTAGGGATGTAACGATATCGAAGATATCGCGATATCGTATCGTCGTGGTCGTGTCTCGATATCGTCGTGGTTGGGTTACAATATTAAAAGGACAGGTGTCCGTCAAAAAGCAAGAGGAATAAACACAGACCCGTGGAACAAATCATTGTTAACTACATAGACCAGAGTTTAAGGATTTTTTTTACTGTTTTTTTTTTTTTTTTTCTTGCAATGTAGATATTTTGATCTTTCTGATGAAAAACGTGAACATAAGCTAAATGATAGGTCAGTGTTTTTTTTAAAGGCTTTTTGACTGACTATTTTATTTAAGTTTAAGTTATGTTCCTAAATACCAGTTTTAAAAGGCTGCCTTTATTTGCCTTGCACATTTAAACCTGACTTAACTTGATCTTTGTTTGCACTTAAAGGGAATTGCCTATTGTTTGTTTACAATTGTTCTAGCTGCTTCTTAACTTGAACATTGCACAGAAGAATCAGTTATGCAACCAAATATTACTATACAGAATATTGATGTTCCTGACTACAACTTGCACTTTAAAAGCACTATGTGATCAGTGTTTTATGTTGTCATGGATCCAAAAATACAACAATAAATTGCCTGTTGACTGGCAAAAGCAGAATAAATGTCGGTATTTTTTCGCTATTATCATCACAAACACCATCATGAGCTATTTAACAATACCATGAGCTTTTCCACAATATCGCAATAAATATCGTACCGTGAGGTCAATATCGAAATTGTATCGTACCGTGAGATTTTGATATCGTTACATCCCTAGTCTGTAGGTTTGTTCTTAAGTCAAATTTGTTTGTAAGTGGGAACAGGTAAATTTTTTAAGTTTAGTTCCAGCCAAAATAAAAAATGTTACGTTTTTTTGGATAGCATAGGGAAGGGTTAACACCCCTGTAACATTTGTTTTGCTGCCTCTACCCCTGTTCAGAAGATTTCACCTCACTTTCTGTGCCTATGACAACTGGATTTTGAAAATTTTGGGTTGTTGTGGAAACAAGGATTGGTGATAAAGCTTCAGTGGAGACACTTCCCATGAGAACTCTTACAGGAGTGAATTTCCCTTCCTAGGGGTAGATTTCTCCTCACCTCCTGTTGCCCCCCCCCCCCCCGTTTGTCAGTAGGAGTCATTTGTAAGTCGGATGTTTGTAACCCGGAGACCGCCTGTACTTTAGTCTGCAGGATATGTCCCTTGCAGAGGGTGCGGAAGGAGGATTGGGCTCTAGCATGGCTACTTTAGGTTTGGCCTTAGCCTTAATACCAAATTTTATTGGCTCTAACATTACCTTGGAAGAGTGGGAAGAGAGACTGGATAGTCCCTCATGCCTGTAGAAGGTTCCTGTACTGGTGACAGAGCTGGCCATTAATGCCTTAGAGCAGGGGTGTCCAAACTATGGCCCTCCAGCTGTTCGGGAACTACAATTTCCATCATGCCTAGTTATGTCTGTGAATGTCAGAGATTTACAATGCATCATAGGACATGTAGTTCTGCAACAGCTGGAGGGCCATAGTTGGGACACCCCTGCTTTAGAGTTTGACACCCTCCAGGCTGTGATGGCACTGCCAGAGGAGGAGCAAGCTACCCTAGAACAGATTGTGTCACACTTGGAGGGCCTGTTTTGGGAGAAGATACCACTTCTGGAGCTGAGGTGAAGGTTGTTTGTAAGGAAACAGCAGGAGAATGAAAACCTCACTCATTATGTGGTGGTCATGTAGAACCTCTGGAGGCTCCTGGAAAAGAGGGATGTGCACAGCTGTGCTGACATCACTGATTCAGACCATATGCTAAGGGACCAGTTCATAGCTGGCATGAAGGCTGTCCCAGTCTGTACAGCCCTTCAAAAGAAAACAAAGCGCAACCTGCCACCTCCTTTCATGATCTTGTGGTAGATGTGGTTGTGTGGAGAAAAAGAAGAGGCGGATTCAACAGTAGAAGTAACCAAGAAGTATGAACCTGCATATCTCAGGGAGGAGACCCTAGCACCTTCACCCCTGTCAGCCCTAAAAATCATGCAGATGAAGATAGCTTAGGATGTAGCCACCCTAAAACAGGAGATAGCCTCCTCTAATAAGGACTACCAACCTAAGGTTGAAGCAGTATGTGCCCCCCTAAAGGCAGCTATGGCCTGGGATGAGACCCAATACAAGTCACTATTGGACCATGGCCCCTGTGTTTGGCATGCATTAGTGTGTGGGTAGTGTAGGGACAAGTTACCCCTTCTGCCAGGAACAGTATTGCGACAGGGAAAGGTTCTAGATTAGGAGGAAAAGCTTAGAGGGTTGAAGTCTCTTGGACATCTTCCCATTTGTGTACAAGATGGTCAGGCCACATTCTGTCCCTCTAGACTGTCAGATCAGCTGATCCCTGCTCTGCTACACATGTTGGTAATCCTGAGCATTTTCAGTTGGGTCCTCTCCCACTGGGCATGTTGTAAACTATTTTGTAATGCCAGTTCTACTAATTGCATCTGGACTGTGTGTGTCTTATTAGCACCACACCAGGCTGCACCCCCCCCCCCCCCACACACAAGTTTGTATTTGGTACATGTTCTCAATAGTAGTGCCTGAGTTCAATTGCTTTTGTTTGACAAAAGCTTGCCTAGCCTTCCAAGTGGCCAGGATTACCTAACACAATTTGCCCCCTAAAAACTTCAGTGGGGTTCACTGCAAAGAAAATAATGCAGATTTAATCATTCCCAGTGAGCCTAACAGTCAGGCAAATCACATTAGTAATGAATGCATACATTGAAAAACTGTTTTCCTTTGTCTAGCTCATCATTTCTGCCCAAATAGCTGCCTGCAATCATAGGGGCAAGGGATATTGTTCTGAGAATAGTGCTCACCAGTGGAAAACAATCATGCTGTACTGAGAATTCTGCATCTCTCTGACATTTTGGCTTTTGAAAAAATGACTTCCATTGGAGTCTACACTTATAGTCATTTTATATCTAAAACTATGCTGTGGAGGTTGCTCCCTAGTGGTGCAGCATCCTAATATTGTGCCATCCTATTCTGGTAAAAAAAGGTATCCTATTGTAATACGGGGTTCCACAAAATGGCCAAACAATTGTTTATTCTTTCTGTCCATGTTGTGCAGAGAGTGCAAAATGAATAACATGACATGACCTCTACCAGGTTCATTGCCCACTAAAGAGAGGTTGATCAAATCAATGGCTCAGGCAACAAGAAAGTAAATACCTGAATTAGAACACAGGTGACATAGTGTGAATGGCCCCTGTAGAGCAAATGTGCTCTGAAGTGTAAAAGAATACAAGAGAGAAAAGTGCCCAGGGCGCATGACAATGTAAATTTGACTTAGTACTTTAGTTGACTAATGGACTAAGCTGATAAAATGCTAAAATCCATTAAATTCAGCCATTATGAAGTCCAGCAATTTTCTTCCAGCAAAAGACAGAACAAACTCTGTGGGGAACTGTGACTAATTTTGCGCCACATGGAGAATGAAATCCTTTATCAACCCCACAAGGCTGTCAGATCAAAAACCTCAATCTAAATATTTCCATACTATATTTAGGTATTCAAACTCGAAATAGTGCAGTGCTATCCCTTAGCAAAATATATAAGCTAATCAGTGCATATATAATATGTGACAAATTATAAATATACCGTATATAAAATATGTGAAAATCAATAAATTACATGAAAATAAATAAATATGTGAAAGTAAGGAAAAATAAATAGCAGTGCAAAAACAATCCAAAATTAATAAAAGTCCATCAAAAAGAATCCGGTGAATGTATAATCCCAGACACCATAGACTCTTCACTTATCCACCTCAGTGGCCTTCACCTCACCTTTGGGTGTCCTCTCACCTGCTTGAATGGACCTCACTAGTTTAGGGAGGTCAGTATGCGCTTTTGAAATAGTATATAGGCACTGTTCTACCAGATCAGCAGATGAGATCCTCAGCTCCCCAGCATGGTATCATTCACATAAAAAGCAAGAAGATCCAATAGTGCAGATTGCTTTAACCAGATTTTATTCAAATATAGAGGAAACTCACATTTTGGAAATGAACAGACAGCATATCTCAATAGTAATCCAGGGGTCCACTGCTCTGCCCAACTGTGCACAATGCGATTACGTCACCGCCTTCCTCACGAGTTGCGCCCAATAGGCCTTCTCAAAGGTTTAGGAGTTACCCATTGAGAAAGCCTATTGGGCACAATGCGTGAGGTAGGCAGTGACGTAATCATGCTGGGCAGAATCGGGCGGAGCCGTGGACGCCTGGATTACTATTGAGATATGCTTTCTGTTAATTTCCAAAATGTGAGTTTCCTTTATATTTGAATAAAATTTGGTTAAAGCAATCTGCACTATTGGATCTTCTTCTTACTTTTTATATGAAAAGATACCACGTTGGGGAGCTGAGGAACGTATCTGTTGAGCTGGTGGAACAGTGCCTGTATACTATTTCAAAAGCATAAACTGACCTCCCTAAACTAGTGAGGTACATTTAAGCAGGTGAGAGGACAAAGGTGGGGTGAAGGGCACTGAGGTGGATGAGTGAAGAGTCCATGATGTCTGGGATTGCACATTCACCGGAAGTTGGATTCTTTTTGTTGGACTTTTATTAATTATGGACTTTATGTGAAAATTCTTACACTGCTATTTATTTTCCTTTATTTTCACATATTTATTTATTTTCATGAAATTTATTGATTTTCACATATTGTATATTTATTTATTTTATATCACATAATTTATATGCACCGATAAGCTTATATATTTCGCTAAGGGATAGCGCTGCACTGTTTAGAGTTTGTATACCTTTTGCATTTGCATTGGTGGGTGTATGTATTTTTGTGTCAGCTGCTTTCTGCTGTTTATGATTCACACATTTGTGGGGACTGAATGATTATAACATATACACATTTTATTTGCATTTTGAATCAGTGAGGTGGTAACGATAATATTTGATAAGCGTGGGAGGTTTTTAAACATTTATATTTAAGTATTATACAGTAACTATACTGCAGTATTCATTGCTAAGAAGCCAATCCTTTTTTTAAAGAGGTTGTAAACCCATTAAAATTATTATTTTTTAACCTGAAAGAGAAACACATAATGAGCTAGTATGCATTGCATACTAGCCCATTATGAAATACTTACCTTAGAATGAGCCCCTGCCGTGCCGCCCGCTTACCTGTATGATGGGCAACATGTTGACTCTCCGCTCTTCCGGGATCGCGACATCCGGCCATCTGATTGGCCGGAGCCGCGGTGACATCACTCCCGTGCACACACGCAGGAGCCGACGGTCACGGCACGGGGCTCTGAAGGAACGGCACCAGCGGCCGTTCCTTCAGAGCGCATGCGCCAGTGATGTCACTGGCTGCATGTAAGGTACATGTTTAGGAGATATTTACAGTACCTATAGGTAAGCCTTATCATAGGCTTACCTATAGGTAAAAGTTGCAGAGAAGGGTTTACTTCCTCTTTAAATTCTATCAATGGTTTTGGGAGGTAGGATTTTTATACTAAATTCTGGCCAATTTCTAGGCTAATAGGCAAGATTTTGTATAAAATAGGGTATGGGGAGCTGGGCATTGCCATGAGGGTCATATAAGAAGCAGAAAAACAAGCAAAAAAAATTAAGTACTTTACAACAGGGAGACGGCCTTTTTTATGCAACTTCAAGGATGACATAGAAAAATACCAATCATTATATTACATGGAGATGCCTTTGGGCTATATGTGGTGTCATAGACAGCTTATGACATTACATGTTTTGGATGTGTAACTGATTTTACATATACATTTAGCTTGGCTTAAATACAGCACCAATATCCCAAACTGATTCATTTCAACTTAAAAAGTTTTTTTAGATAGCGAAAGGTGTGATTTGACCATTGAGAGTAGCAGCAACAATAAATCTAAAAGCTATAGGAAAGTTTACTTTTAAAAAGATCAAGCTAAAGCCCTTAACTGCATACAACGTACGCAGTGGTAAAACAGCTTATTGGTATTGATATGATCTTCTTTTTTTTGCAGGACCGCACTGCATTTTCTTAAACATTTTATTAAATGTCAAAACAGAGTTCACTTCAAAACTGCATTCCTACATTCTCTGTATCCTCAATTATTCCCAAAATGTTTAAAATATAGATTTCAGTTATGTGTTTTGTAGAAATTGGCTAGAGACAGGACATTGTGTGAGGATTTAAATAGGCAGAGACAAGTCATGTTTTATCTTGGAAGAATATAGAGTGTATTATCTGAGAAACAATACCCACAAACATTGTTCAGCGACTGGAAAGTATGTAAGAAACTTGGTTAGTACACAGTATAAAAAAAAGAAAAGGCAAGTTTTATCTTGAAATAACCATTACATTGTTTTATTTGAAAGACAATAGCCACACATATTGTACACTGGCTTGGCAGTGCAGCTCCAGATAGCAGTGCAAACAAATACTACACTATAACTACCCAAAGTCCAGTGGTCTGAGCCCTACTTTGTTCATATATTCTAGTTGAAATTCCTTGGCCTCAGTGGCCCTAGAGCAGTGATGGCAAACCTGGGCACCCCAGATGTTTTTGGAACTACATTTCCCATGATGCTCGTGCACTCTGCAGTGTATTTGAGCATCATGGGAAATGTAGTTCCAAAACATCTGGGGTGCCAAGGTTCCCCCCTAGAGTGTCAAATTCCCATCCATAATTTATTTTTTTTACATCTATTTACAGTATATTTTTATTTTTTTTCTATATTTTTGGTATTGATGCAGTGTTTGGGTTGCACATAGCAGGGGCCAGACACATATGAAATTCCTCTAGTTTGTCACTGTTCTTTCTTTCTCTCCAGATACTCAGCAGCCAGATTTTCTATTTTTTTTAAAAAAAAACGTATAGCTTTAATTTTTTTAATTATAGACAGGGCACTGGAGGTATAGATGCTGGGGGGAACCTGTAACCAAAGATACAGTATATATAAACATATGGTGCAGCGCTGCTGAATATTCAGTACTTTGAACAACTCCTAACAAATCACAAAAGACAATATTAATGAGTGAATATGCAAAAACATATAAATGTGTAAGGTAAAAGTCCTTTATAAATATATATTCCATATGAATTTGTGCCACCACCACCAGGTGAACTGAATAACAGATTTATTTTACATCTCCCGCCAGTCACTATGAAGAATCTTACTAAAGAAGCCAATCCTATGGCGATAAGCGTATAGGAGGGAAGAGTTCAGTCTAGGACATCACACAGCTGCCGAAAACTGAATGGTGTGGTATGCAGTCTGGTAATAATTTTTTTTTAATCAGATTTCTTGTAAGTGTATTTTAATTGGGGTATCTTAATAACTTATTTAAATGGAGAGCACTATAGAGTTGCCTTTGTGTTACATGTGGTTCGTGTGAGTATTGGCCAAGACGGAAGTACTAGATCTAAGGAAGGAAGTTTTACATCCACTTCAGAGTGACTGGAGGGAGTTGTAAAATAAGTCTGTTATTAACAAGAGTGAGGTGAGCATTCAATTCACCAGGTGGTGGTGGCACAAATTAGTCTGTTATTAACAAGAGTGAGGTGAGCATTCAATTCACCAGGTGGTGGTGGCACAAATTAATTTGTTTAAGAATATTTGAGCACGGCGGTGAAATATATATATATATATATATATATATATATAGAGTGGTGATCGACCTATTATCGGCAAATATATCGGGGGCCGATATGCACTTTTTCCGATATATCGGGATCAGACCCGGAGGTTACCGATATTGCTGATAAGTGCATATACCGGAGTGATACCTGAAGCTAGAGGCATCACCCCGGTACCGCATCCAAAGCCGACAGTCGGCTGTCTTGTAATGACAACCTATGCGGCTGAGAAGCCACTCAGCTGTCATTACAAGGAGCAGGAGGGGACGCCCCCCCTCCTGCCGCCTTCTGCGGCTCGCCCGGGTCTCACGTCCCACCGGGAGACCCGGGCAACCAGCCTGCACGACCGCCGAAGTCCCGATCAAAGCCACATTCGAAACCCGGAAGTGATGTCATGAGTGACATCTCTTCCGGATACTGCCAGGAACCATTTGCCTAGTTTACTGATGGTGGGAGGATTCCCTTTGATGACCAAAATGCCTCTGATGCTTTGATCCTTGAAATAACTTTTTTAAACACAGCAGCCAGGCCCAGTTGCTGGTAGCACTCACAGACAGCTTCTGAACCACATAATTGCTGTCTACAGTGTCAGGATTGATGCGGACACTGTCAGAAGTGAGGGACCTCTGGACTACTGGGTATCAAGGTTGGACCACTGGCCGAAATGCACAGTAGTTTGCTGAAGCCTCTGGCTTACTCTGCAGCCAGTATATTGTCTGAGAGGGACTAATCTGGAGCTGCTAAAAAGCTACACTATAACCACCCCTAAATCTGGTGGTCTAAGCCCCACTTTGTCCAAGCTCTTTGCTCTGCAACCCCTCCATTATAATTTAGTGCTTTTCTTTCCAGCTTTATAGTAGAATCCTATGGCCATAGGCTCCCCGCTCTTCCTTTCATCAGGACTGCCATAAAAAAATAAATTACAAAAAGACAGGCAAGCATAAAATTAGTAGTAGAGGTATTGTCACATGGAGGCAGTAGGTGGCAGGTTTTTGCTAATATGACTTCTTCCTCCTGATCCTCCTCTCCTTTCTCCATCTCCTCCTCCTTCCTCTACTCTTCATATGCCTTTACTTGTGCTACTGTACAGGACATTAGCAACATTAGGGTGTAACAAATGATAAAAAAGGTAAACCCTCCACAACAAAATTCTAAGATGCACAGCATTTTGCTAACCACATGACATTTAGTAATGGTTTACATCTGCTTTACCAGACCTGCTCGTGTCTACAAGCCCAACACTAATCTCTCCTTATCTACTTTAGCACTCCCCACACCTTCTCTATCACAGATAATGTACAAATATATGGCTGCTGTGACCTCGCCCTTTTATAATGAGGGGACTGGCTTATCCAAAAGCTCCCTTTTGGCCCTTCAAAGTCATCTGACCTAAGTTTACAGGCTTGGCATTTTGTTTACAAAAAAACCTGGTCTGGTGAATTACCGCATTAGCTTTCTTTATCCACGGTAGTGGTGAACCCAAACTTCATGCTGGGAACATCTTCTGTGATTCATAATAATTAACAAATGTCCCCTTTGTATTCTTCTCCAGACAGAAATATAGATTAGGTATGAATTCAAGTGTGGGGGATGTGTTGACAAAAGTGCTTGTAAACCTCTGAAATGAAGAATAAACACACTTTCATAGTGTTTACATGTCTATCCAAATCACCAAGTGTGATCTCTGTCTCTGCTATCTGCATGAGTCACTTCTGCCAGTCCAAGGCAATGTCAGACAATCCTAGGAGATGTCCTAACCTCCTTCAGCAACACAGAAGGTGGTTGACAGCTTTTGCCCTGCCTTTTTCCATATGAGAGTGTGTAGAGGAGGTGTGTCCTTCCCCCCTCAAGTCTCAGATTACACTCAGCTTCATGCTGTATGCTGTGCAGTGTGTAACATACATTTTTGTACTTTGAACAGCTAAAAGCAGAAAGGGTTACACATAAATAGGTACAACTTTTGCAGGAGGATTTGTTTTTTCTCTATGTACCACAGGAGGCCAGTCACTTCACTGGATATATGTAAGGATTTACAACCACTTTAATGTATTCATTTAGGAAGTTGTTAGTTGTAGAAGTGCATCACTGTATGAAGCAGACTGAAATTTTCAGGGAGCGATCTTCCACATTCAGCGATTACCTTTCAAATCTCTTTTTCATCTTCATATATTATGCGTGTTGTACATTGGAAGATCATATTGACCTTTCCGCCGGCCAGCCAACAACTGTCAGTAGAAAAGAAAAAAGAGCTTGCACATGTAATTAAAACAAATGGCTTTCTCCATATATAGCATAATATCAAGCTACTGTATGCAATAAATAAAGGATTTTAAACATTAATTCCAAAAAAAATCAAGCTTAATGCCTCTGAACCCTTCACCTTTCTAGAGTCTCCAGGGACTTTACATATTAATACTAAAAAAAGAGAACCACTGTTAATAGACTACAACTAACAGCTACTGTATATATAAAAGCAAACAATCTGTACATGTAAAAAATAATTAAACCAAACCAACAAGCACCGCAAGCCATGTCCATTCAAAGGCCATTTATTATACAAAAAATATAACTTCAAATAGGTATAACCTATCCCAATTAAAACCTAATCCGCTGTACCTCCCCAATATACTGAGAGTTCTTTTTTATAAATGTTTATGACAGTACTGTCAATACATCCACTCAGGACAGCCAGACTTTCACATTCACTGAAGTTATGTATTATTGATGCATTCATACTGTACATTAATCCATTGCAACCAATGCGTACAAGTTTACATGCACATTTATTGTTCATTGTGCATAGCATAAACAATAATATAATATTAATTATTTTTTCACAACTGGACATACATGGTTATAGCTTTGTCAGTCCATCCAGTATTCATTGTAAATGTATATGGTCTCAAAGGGTGGTGCAACACTATATACAGAGCAATGGATTGTCATGCACCCAGCAATATACTGCTTCTTGCAATCATTGATATGATCCATACAGGTTTCACCTGTGTTGGGTCATCAGGGCCAGCAAGGCCTTCTCTGCTGACCCATACACTGCCTAAACTATCAGAATCAGACTTACATTTTAATATATAAGGGAAGCTGGCAGGGGCGAAATGAGAACCCTCAGGGCCCCCGGGCAAAATAAATCAAGGACCCCCTTCCAGGCCCCACCCATGTTCTGCCTCCAGTCACACCCTTTCCCCGCCTCCAGCCACACCCACATCCCGCTCCAGCCACACCCTACACAATCTTTAGACACAAAGAACAAAAGTGCAATAATTTATAAACAAGTGCAATATAAATAACGAATGCAAAAACCAAACTGTGTAAAATAAATAACAAATGCACAAACCAAGACAAGTACATTACCAATAATAAACAGACAAACCAAGACAAGTACATTACCAATAATAAACAGACAAACCAAGACAAGCACATTACCAATAATAAACAGACAAACCAAGACAAGTACATTACCAATAGTAAACAGACAAACCAAGACAAGTACATTACCAATAGTAAACAGACAAACCAAGACAAGTACATTACCAATAATAAACAGACAAACCAAGACAAGTACATTACCAATAATAAACAGACAAACCAAGACAAGTACATTACCAATAGTAAACAGACAAACCAAGACAAGTACATTACCAATAATAAACAGACAAACCAAGACAAGTACATTACCAATACAAAACAGACAAACCAAGACAAGTACATTACCAATAATAAACAGACAAACCAAGACAAGTACATTACCAATGATAAACAGACAAACCAAGACCAGTGCATTAAGTATGGCATTTGAGTCTCATTTCTGGTGCTTGCCAGAAGCCCTGCACCAAATCTATGAAACCTATGCAACAGTTTCACGGTTAGTAGTTAGTCATATTTTCCAACTGTCCCGTTTTTGCCGGGACAATCCCGGCAAATAGGTGCCTGTCCCGGGTAATTTACTCTGCTGGGACTAGTCCCGGCAAATGCGATTTTTCGCCGAAGCACTTCCATGTCACGTGATCGCGGGTTACATAACGTCATCGTGCGGGGTCACGTGGCTCCGCCCATGTCTTTTTGAGATTGCGCTAACATCCTTTCCCCAGCCCTGACACACGCTTCTCGCCACCTGCTGCCTGGGAGCACTCAGCAGGCAGCTCAGCTGAGCTGCTGAGAAAGCCAGGTACCGACTGGAGTGAGGTAAGTAGCTGTGACTTGAATGACATGTACGTTAGAAGGCGGGGAATAGGGGGGGCTCCCTGTTGTTGTTTTATGCCCAGGGGTTTCTGCTAAGCTGTTATGTCTTCAGGGTGGTCAGCAGGCTATGTATGGGTGAGACACTGCAAGCTGATTGCCAGGACATGATTGTACTTGTAGTTCCTCTGATGGTATGTATGGCCCTTCAACAGAGATCACACATCTCTATTATTCTGGGACACGGTGGTACTTGTAGTTCCTCCGATGAGATGTTCCATGTACGGGGGGGGGGGGGGCTGCAGTCCTGGCTATCATTGTCAGGGCATGCTGATACTTGTAGTTCCTGTGATGGTATGTAATATATGTACTGTATAGGTGGGTATCTGTAGGGGAGGGTCCTGACACTCCTTGTCAGGGCATGCTGATAATTGTAGTTCCTATGATGGGATGTATCATATCATATCAGAGTCAGGACCCCCCCTACTGATACCCACCTATACAGTACATATACTACATCCCATCACAGGAACTACAAGTATCAGCATGCCCTGACAATGAGAGTCAGGACTCTGCCCTACAGATTGTTATGGGAATTTCAAACTTTAGGCTGAAATAGTGCAACTGAATGGGAGAATTTTCCCAACTCAACTATAAATTTAAAATGATCATCTCAACTCCTTGTAATTCTCTCTTTATTGAGTAGGACCTGTAATCTGCACTATAAGTAGGTGGAAATTAATTATGCAGAGCTCTGGGAAGTGGGTGTGGTAAATTTCAAGGTAGTAATTGATAGCTGTGCTGCAAAGTGTCCCTGGACATTTTTTTTCAAATGGTAACTATGCAATGTGTGCACCAAATTTGAGTAGTTCCTATTTGCAACACTTTTTTACCATCTGTTGCTGCCACAAATTCTTAAAGAAATACTACCATTTAAGTGATCAGCAAAGTGGCGGTAACTAAGACCTTTCTTTTTTTTTCTGGCTTAAATTGTGTTGTACATACAGATATTTTGACTCGGACAACTATGAAACAGATTAATGTACCTTGCCAATAAGTACATAAATATGTCTTCATTTGTTGTGCTATGTGTCACAGCACTCTTTATAAATTTCAGCAATTTTTAGGGCATTTTGCAGATTCTGTGCTTTGTTTGGTATTTTTTTTTTTATTTAACTGATTTTGTTTTAATAAAATGAATAAAATAGCTTTCCTAGAGACTAGTGTTGAGCGAACACGGACTGTATTATTCGTGTTCGTACCGAATAATTGGATTTTTTGTACCCGAACACGGACACGGACACTTTACTGTATGTTCGGGTAAAAATCCGTGTTCGGTCGTTTTATTTCCGGGTTTTGCATGCTTTGGCGCTCTTTTCATGGCGGGCTTTCAACAGCCAATCAACAATCGTTTAACTGGTGTGCCTTAAGCCATCCCAGCCATGCCTGCAAATGTCTCAGTAGCTGTGATTGGCCGTCTGAAGCATGTGACCAAGTCTTTATAAGTTCGAGGCAGCCGCAGCGGCGTCATTATGCTGCTTAGATTCAGGGACAGAGCACACATCAACGTGCTGGCTGCTGATTAGGGAAAGATAGGCAGGAAAAAACCATTTGTGTCCGGATAGAATTGAGGGACAGGTCGGAGTGTTTAGGCAGGGCGAGTTGTAGGCATTTTAGGGATAGAGTCTGCTGAATTATAGGGTCAGTGTCTTCTACAAACTACAATCGATATTGCTGTGTGGGGGGTGGGGTCTGCACTCAATCCTGATCTACGATCTCTTCTCAATCCTGTTAGGGACAGAGTCTGCTGAATTTTAGGGAAACTGTGTTCTACAAACTACAATCGATATTGCTGTGTGGTGTGGGATTGGAGATAGGCAGGTGTCAGTGATCCACATCCATTTTTCTGTGTGTGAGCTGCAGTGAACACAATCTTTTTGGGCTGCAGTGAACACAATCTTTTTGGGCTGCAGTGAACACAATCTTTTTGGGCTGCAGTGAACACAATCTTTTTGGGCTGCAGTGAACACAATCTTTTTGGGGTGCAGTGAACAAAATCTTTTTGGGGTGCAGTGAACACAATCCTTTTTGGTGTGCAGTGAACACAATCTTTGTGGGGTGCAGTGAACAAAATCCTTTGTGGGGTGCAGTGAACACAATCTTTTTGGGGTGCAGTGAACAAAATCCTTTTTGGGGTGCAGTGAACAACATCCTTTTTGGGGTGCAGTGAACACAATCTTTTTGGGGTGCAGTGAACAAAATCCTTTGTGGGGTGCAGTGAACACAATCTTTTTGGGGTGCAGTGAACACAATCTTTTTGGGGTGGAGTGAACAACATCCTTTTTGGGGTGCAGTGAACAAAATCCTTTTTGGGGTGCAGTGAACAAAATCATTTTTGGGGTGCAGTGAACACAATCTTTTTGGGGTGCAGTGAACACAATCTTTGTGGGGTGCAGTGAACACAATCTTTTTGGGGTGGAGTGAACAACATCCTTTTTGGGGTGCAGTGAACAACATCCTTTTTGGGGTGCAGTGAACACAATCTTTTTGGGGTGCAGTGAACACAATCTTTGTGGGGTACAGTGAACAGAATCTTTGTGGGGTGCAGTGAACACAATCTTTGGGGGGTACAGTGAACACAATCTTTGTGAGGTGCAGTGAACACAATCTTTGTGGGGTGCAGTGAACACAATCATTGTGGGGTGCAGTGAACTCAATCTTTGTGGGGTACAGTGAACACAATCTCATACTTCTGAAGGTTTGAGGGTGCTGCCTGTTCCATACTCCCCCTACTCCTCATCTAGCCTTTTAGGGGTACAAACAATAGTAATTGGGGCCTAGTGTGGTTGTGTACGTGTGATATACATACACTTTTTTGGGATCATATTTTCTATTCCGCTATTTAATCAAAAACCTTTGGGGATCAGTTAAATTGGGGGATAGTCTGTGTTGGTACGTGTGAGAGAGATCCACCTTTCCAAGTTGTTGGGGTTCATCTCATACTTCTGAAGGTTTGAGGGTGCTGCCTGTTCCATACTCCCCCTACTCCTAGCCTTTTAGGGGTACAAACAATAGTAATTGGGGCCTAGTGTGGTTGTGTACGTGTGATATACATACACTTTTTTGGGATCATATTTTCTATTCCGCTATTTAATCAAAAACCTTTGGGGATCAGTTAAATTGGGGGATAGTCTGTGTTGGTACGTGTGAGAGAGATCCACCTTTCCAAGTTGTTGGGGTTCATCTCATACTTCTGAAGGTTTGAGGGTGCTGCCTGTTCCATACTCCCCCTACTCCTAGCCTTTTAGGGGTACAAACAATAGTAATTGGGGCCTAGTGTGGTTGTGTACGTGTGATATACATACACTTTTTTGGGATCATATTTTCTATTCCGCTATTTAATCAAAAACCTTTGGGGATCAGTTAAATTGGGGGATAGTCTGTGTTGGTACGTGTGAGAGAGATCCACCTTTCCAAGTTGTTGGGGTTCATCTCATACTTCTGAAGGTTTGAGGGTGCTGCCTGTTCCATACTCCCCCTACTCCTAGCCTTTTAGGGGTACAAACAATAGTAATTGGGGCCTAGTGTGGTTGTGTACGTGTGATATACATACACTTTTTTGGGATCATATTTTCTATTCCGCTATTTAATCAAAAACCTTTGGGGATCAGTTAAATTGGGGGATAGTCTGTGTTGGTACGTGTGAGAGAGATCCACCTTTCCAAGTTGTTGGGGTTCATCTCATACTTCTGAAGGTTTGAGGGTGCTGCCTGTTCCATACTCCCCCTACTCCTAGCCTTTTAGGGGTACAAACAATAGTAATTGGGGCCTAGTGTGGTTGTGTACGTGTGATATACATACACTTTTTTGGGATCATATTTTCTATTCCGCTATTTAATCAAAAACCTTTGGGGATCAGTTAAATTGGGGGATAGTCTGTGTTGGTACGTGTGAGAGAGATCCACCTTTCCAAGTTGTTGGGGTTCATCTCATACTTCTGAAGGTTTGAGGGTGCTGCCTGTTCCATACTCCCCCTACTCCTAGCCTTTTAGGGGTACAAACAATAGTAATTGGGGCCTAGTGTGGTTGTGTACGTGTGATATACATACACTTTTTTGGGATCATATTTTCTATTCCGCTATTTAATCAAAAACCTTTGGGGATCAGTTAAATTGGGGGATAGTCTGTGTTGGTACGTGTGAGAGAGATCCACCTTTCCAAGTTGTTGGGGTTCATCTCATACTTCTGAAGGTTTGAGGGTGCTGCCTGTTCCATACTCCCCCTACTCCTAGCCTTTTAGGGGTACAAACAATAGTAATTGGGGCCTAGTGTGGTTGTGTACGTGTGATATACATACACTTTTTTGGGATCATATTTTCTATTCCGCTATTTAATCAAAAACCTTTGGGGATCAGTTAAATTGGGGGATAGTCTGTGTTGGTACGTGTGAGAGAGATCCACCTTTCCAAGTTGTTGGGGTTCATCTCATACTTCTGAAGGTTTGAGGGTGCTGCCTGTTCCATACTCCCCCTACTCCTAGTCTTTTAGGGGTACAAACAATAGTAATTGGGGCCTAGTGTGGTTGTGTACGTGTGATATACATACACTTTTTTGGGATCATATTTTCTATTCCGCTATTTAATCAAAAACCTTTGGGGATCAGTTAAATTGGGGGATAGTCTGTGTTGGTACGTGTGAGAGAGATCCACCTTTCCAAGTTGTTGGGGTTCATCTCATACTTCTGAAGGTTTGAGGGTGCTGCCTGTTCCATACTCCCCCTACTCCTAGCCTTTTAGGGGTACAAACAATAGTAATTGGGGCCTAGTGTGGTTGTGTACGTGTGATATACATACACTTTTTTGGGATCATATTTTCTATTCCGCTATTTAATCAAAAACCTTTGGGGATCAGTTAAATTGGGGGATAGTCTGTGTTGGTACGTGTGAGAGAGATCCACCTTTCCAAGTTGTTGGGGTTCATCTCATACTTCTGAAGGTTTGAGGGTGCTGCCTGTTCCATACTCCCCCTACTCCTAGCCTTTTAGGGGTACAAACAATAGTAATTGGGGCCTAGTGTGGTTGTGTACGTGTGATATACATACACTTTTTTGGGATCATATTTTCTATTCCGCTATTTAATCAAAAACCTTTGGGGATCAGTTAAATTGGGGGATAGTCTGTGTTGGTACGTGTGAGAGAGATCCACCTTTCCAAGTTGTTGGGGTTCATCTCATACTTCTGAAGGTTTGAGGGTGCTGCCTGTTCCATACTCCCCCTACTCCTAGCCTTTTAGGGGTACAAACAATAGTAATTGGGGCCTAGTGTGGTTGTGTACGTGTGATATACATACACTTTTTTGGGATCATATTTTCTATTCCGCTATTTAATCAAAAACCTTTGGGGATCAGTTAAATTGGGGGATAGTCTGTGTTGGTACGTGTGAGAGAGATCCACCTTTCCAAGTTGTTGGGGTTCATCTCATACTTCTGAAGGTTTGAGGGTGCTGCCTGTTCCATACTCCCCCTACTCCTAGCCTTTTAGGGGTACAAACAATAGTAATTGGGGCCTAGTGTGGTTGTGTACGTGTGATATACATACACTTTTTTGGGATCATATTTTCTATTCCGCTATTTAATCAAAAACCTTTGGGGATCAGTTAAATTGGGGGATAGTCTGTGTTGGTACGTGTGAGAGAGATCCACCTTTCCAAGTTGTTGGGGTTCATCTCATACTTCTGAAGGTTTGAGGGTGCTGCCTGTTCCATACTCCCCCTACTCCTAGCCTTTTAGGGGTACAAACAATAGTAATTGGGGCCTAGTGTGGTTGTGTACGTGTGATATACATACACTTTTTTGGGATCATATTTTCTATTCCGCTATTTAATCAAAAACCTTTGGGGATCAGTTAAATTGGGGGATAGTCTGTGTTGGTACGTGTGAGAGAGATCCACCTTTCCAAGTTGTTGGGGTTCATCTCATACTTCTGAAGGTTTGAGGGTGCTGCCTGTTCCATACTCCCCCTACTCCTAGCCTTTTAGGGGTACAAACAATAGTAATTGGGGCCTAGTGTGGTTGTGTACGTGTGATATACATACACTTTTTTGGGATCATATTTTCTATTCCGCTATTTAATCAAAAACCTTTGGGGATCAGTTAAATTGGGGGATAGTCTGTGTTGGTACGTGTGAGAGAGATCCACCTTTCCAAGTTGTTGGGGTTCATCTCATACTTCTGAAGGTTTGAGGGTGCTGCCTGTTCCATACTCCCCCTACTCCTAGCCTTTTAGGGGTACAAACAATAGTAATTGGGGCCTAGTGTGGTTGTGTACGTGTGATATACATACACTTTTTTGGGATCATATTTTCTATTCCGCTATTTAATCAAAAACCTTTGGGGATCAGTTAAATTGGGGGATAGTCTGTGTTGGTACGTGTGAGAGAGATCCACCTTTCCAAGTTGTTGGGGTTCATCTCATACTTCTGAAGGTTTGAGGGTGCTGCCTGTTCCATACTCCCCCTACTCCTAGCCTTTTAGGGGTACAAACAATAGTAATTGGGGCCTAGTGTGGTTGTGTACGTGTGATATACATACACTTTTTTGGGATCATATTTTCTATTCCGCTATTTAATCAAAAACCTTTGGGGATCAGTTAAATTGGGGGATAGTCTGTGTTGGTACGTGTGAGAGAGATCCACCTTTCCAAGTTGTTGGGGTTCATCTCATACTTCTGAAGGTTTGAGGGTGCTGCCTGTTCCATACTCCCCCTACTCCTAGCCTTTTAGGGGTACAAACAATAGTAATTGGGGCCTAGTGTGGTTGTGTACGTGTGATATACATACACTTTTTTGGGATCATATTTTCTATTCCGCTATTTAATCAAAAACCTTTGGGGATCAGTTAAATTGGGGGATAGTCTGTGTTGGTACGTGTGAGAGAGATCCACCTTTCCAAGTTGTTGGGGTTCATCTCATACTTCTGAAGGTTTGAGGGTGCTGCCTGTTCCATACTCCCCCTACTCCTAGCCTTTTAGGGGTACAAACAATAGTAATTGGGGCCTAGTGTGGTTGTGTACGTGTGATATACATACACTTTTTTGGGATCATATTTTCTATTCCGCTATTTAATCAAAAACCTTTGGGGATCAGTTAAATTGGGGGATAGTCTGTGTTGGTACGTGTGAGAGAGATCCACCTTTCCAAGTTGTTGGGGTTCATCTCATACTTCTGAAGGTTTGAGGGTGCTGCCTGTTCCATACTCCCCCTACTCCTAGCCTTTTAGGGGTACAAACAATAGTAATTGGGGCCTAGTGTGGTTGTGTACGTGTGATATACATACACTTTTTTGGGATCATATTTTCTATTCCGCTATTTAATCAAAAACCTTTGGGGATCAGTTAAATTGGGGGATAGTCTGTGTTGGTACGTGTGAGAGAGATCCACCTTTCCAAGTTGTTGGGGTTCATCTCATACTTCTGAAGGTTTGAGGGTGCTGCCTGTTCCATACTCCCCCTACTCCTAGCCTTTTAGGGGTACAAACAATAGTAATTGGGGCCTAGTGTGGTTGTGTACGTGTGATATACATACACTTTTTTGGGATCATATTTTCTATTCCGCTATTTAATCAAAAACCTTTGGGGATCAGTTAAATTGGGGGATAGTCTGTGTTGGTACGTGTGAGAGAGATCCACCTTTCCAAGTTGTTGGGGTTCATCTCATACTTCTGAAGGTTTGAGGGTGCTGCCTGTTCCATACTCCCCCTACTCCTAGCCTTTTAGGGGTACAAACAATAGTAATTGGGGCCTAGTGTGGTTGTGTACGTGTGATATACATACACTTTTTTGGGATCATATTTTCTATTCCGCTATTTAATCAAAAACCTTTGGGGATCAGTTAAATTGGGGGATAGTCTGTGTTGGTACGTGTGAGAGAGATCCACCTTTCCAAGTTGTTGGGGTTCATCTCATACTTCTGAAGGTTTGAGGGTGCTGCCTGTTCCATACTCCCCCTACTCCTAGCCTTTTAGGGGTACAAACAATAGTAATTGGGGCCTAGTGTGGTTGTGTACGTGTGATATACATACACTTTTTTGGGATCATATTTTCTATTCCGCTATTTAATCAAAAACCTTTGGGGATCAGTTAAATTGGGGGATAGTCTGTGTTGGTACGTGTGAGAGAGATCCACCTTTCCAAGTTGTTGGGGTTCATCTCATACTTCTGAAGGTTTGAGGGTGCTGCCTGTTCCATACTCCCCCTACTCCTAGCCTTTTAGGGGTACAAACAATAGTAATTGGGGCCTAGTGTGGTTGTGTACGTGTGATATACATACACTTTTTTGGGATCATATTTTCTATTCCGCTATTTAATCAAAAACCTTTGGGGATCAGTTAAATTGGGGGATAGTCTGTGTTGGTACGTGTGAGAGAGATCCACCTTTCCAAGTTGTTGGGGTTCATCTCATACTTCTGAAGGTTTGAGGGTGCTGCCTGTTCCATACTCCCCCTACTCCTAGCCTTTTAGGGGTACAAACAATAGTAATTGGGGCCTAGTGTGGTTGTGTACGTGTGATATACATACACTTTTTTGGGATCATATTTTCTATTCCGCTATTTAATCAAAAACCTTTGGGGATCAGTTAAATTGGGGGATAGTCTGTGTTGGTACGTGTGAGAGAGATCCACCTTTCCAAGTTGTTGGGGTTCATCTCATACTTCTGAAGGTTTGAGGGTGCTGCCTGTTCCATACTCCCCCTACTCCTAGCCTTTTAGGGGTACAAACAATAGTAATTGGGGCCTAGTGTGGTTGTGTACGTGTGATATACATACACTTTTTTGGGATCATATTTTCTATTCCGCTATTTAATCAAAAACCTTTGGGGATCAGTTAAATTGGGGGATAGTCTGTGTTGGTACGTGTGAGAGAGATCCACCTTTCCAAGTTGTTGGGGTTCATCTCATACTTCTGAAGGTTTGAGGGTGCTGCCTGTTCCATACTCCCCCTACTCCTAGCCTTTTAGGGGTACAAACAATAGTAATTGGGGCCTAGTGTGGTTGTGTACGTGTGATATACATACACTTTTTTGGGATCATATTTTCTATTCCGCTATTTAATCAAAAACCTTTGGGGATCAGTTAAATTGGGGGATAGTCTGTGTTGGTACGTGTGAGAGAGATCCACCTTTCCAAGTTGTTGGGGTTCATCTCATACTTCTGAAGGTTTGAGGGTGCTGCCTGTTCCATACTCCCCCTACTCCTAGCCTTTTAGGGGTACAAACAATAGTAATTGGGGCCTAGTGTGGTTGTGTACGTGTGATATACATACACTTTTTTGGGATCATATTTTCTATTCCGCTATTTAATCAAAAACCTTTGGGGATCAGTTAAATTGGGGGATAGTCTGTGTTGGTACGTGTGAGAGAGATCCACCTTTCCAAGTTGTTGGGGTTCATCTCATACTTCTGAAGGTTTGAGGGTGCTGCCTGTTCCATACTCCCCCTACTCCTAGCCTTTTAGGGGTACAAACAATAGTAATTGGGGCCTAGTGTGGTTGTGTACGTGTGATATACATACACTTTTTTGGGATCATATTTTCTATTCCGCTATTTAATCAAAAACCTTTGGGGATCAGTTAAATTGGGGGATAGTCTGTGTTGGTACGTGTGAGAGAGATCCACCTTTCCAAGTTGTTGGGGTTCATCTCATACTTCTGAAGGTTTGAGGGTGCTGCCTGTTCCATACTCCCCCTACTCCTAGCCTTTTAGGGGTACAAACAATAGTAATTGGGGCCTAGTGTGGTTGTGTACGTGTGATATACATACACTTTTTTGGGATCATATTTTCTATTCCGCTATTTAATCAAAAACCTTTGGGGATCAGTTAAATTGGGGGATAGTCTGTGTTGGTACGTGTGAGAGAGATCCACCTTTCCAAGTTGTTGGGGTTCATCTCATACTTCTGAAGGTTTGAGGGTGCTGCCTGTTCCATACTCCCCCTACTCCTAGCCTTTTAGGGGTACAAACAATAGTAATTGGGGCCTAGTGTGGTTGTGTACGTGTGATATACATACACTTTTTTGGGATCATATTTTCTATTCCGCTATTTAATCAAAAACCTTTGGGGATCAGTTAAATTGGGGGATAGTCTGTGTTGGTACGTGTGAGAGAGATCCACCTTTCCAAGTTGTTGGGGTTCATCTCATACTTCTGAAGGTTTGAGGGTGCTGCCTGTTCCATACTCCCCCTACTCCTAGCCTTTTAGGGGTACAAACAATAGTAATTGGGGCCTAGTGTGGTTGTGTACGTGTGATATACATACACTTTTTTGGGATCATATTTTCTATTCCGCTATTTAATCAAAAACCTTTGGGGATCAGTTAAATTGGGGGATAGTCTGTGTTGGTACGTGTGAGAGAGATCCACCTTTCCAAGTTGTTGGGGTTCATCTCATACTTCTGAAGGTTTGAGGGTGCTGCCTGTTCCATACTCCCCCTACTCCTAGCCTTTTAGGGGTACAAACAATAGTAATTGGGGCCTAGTGTGGTTGTGTACGTGTGATATACATACACTTTTTTGGGATCATATTTTCTATTCCGCTATTTAATCAAAAACCTTTGGGGATCAGTTAAATTGGGGGATAGTCTGTGTTGGTACGTGTGAGAGAGATCCACCTTTCCAAGTTGTTGGGGTTCATCTCATACTTCTGAAGGTTTGAGGGTGCTGCCTGTTCCATACTCCCCCTACTCCTAGCCTTTTAGGGGTACAAACAATAGTAATTGGGGCCTAGTGTGGTTGTGTACGTGTGATATACATACACTTTTTTGGGA
The DNA here is from genome assembly GCF_965119305.1 of Pelophylax lessonae. Lineage (NCBI taxonomy): Eukaryota > Metazoa > Chordata > Amphibia > Anura > Ranidae > Pelophylax > Pelophylax lessonae. The sequence continues at coordinate 89,455,163 of NC_138774.1, forward strand.
TCATATTTTCTATTCCGCTATTTAATCAAAAACCTTTGGGGATCAGTTAAATTGGGGGATAGTCTGTGTTGGTACGTGTGAGAGAGATCCACCTTTCCAAGTTGTTGGGGTTCATCTCATACTTCTGAAGGTTTGAGGGTGCTGCCTGTTCCATACTCCCCCTACTCCTAGCCTTTTAGGGGTACAAACAATAGTAATTGGGGCCTAGTGTGGTTGTGTACGTGTGATATACATACACTTTTTTGGGATCATATTTTCTATTCCGCTATTTAATCAAAAACCTTTGGGGATCAGTTAAATTGGGGGATAGTCTGTGTTGGTACGTGTGAGAGAGATCCACCTTTCCAAGTTGTTGGGGTTCATCTCATACTTCTGAAGGTTTGAGGGTGCTGCCTGTTCCATACTCCCCCTACTCCTAGCCTTTTAGGGGTACAAACAATAGTAATTGGGGCCTAGTGTGGTTGTGTACGTGTGATATACATACACTTTTTTGGGATCATATTTTCTATTCCGCTATTTAATCAAAAACCTTTGGGGATCAGTTAAATTGGGGGATAGTCTGTGTTGGTACGTGTGAGAGAGATCCACCTTTCCAAGTTGTTGGGGTTCATCTCATACTTCTGAAGGTTTGAGGGTGCTGCCTGTTCCATACTCCCCCTACTCCTAGCCTTTTAGGGGTACAAACAATAGTAATTGGGGCCTAGTGTGGTTGTGTACGTGTGATATACATACACTTTTTTGGGATCATATTTTCTATTCCGCTATTTAATCAAAAACCTTTGGGGATCAGTTAAATTGGGGGATAGTCTGTGTTGGTACGTGTGAGAGAGATCCACCTTTCCAAGTTGTTGGGGTTCATCTCATACTTCTGAAGGTTTGAGGGTGCTGCCTGTTCCATACTCCCCCTACTCCTAGCCTTTTAGGGGTACAAACAATAGTAATTGGGGCCTAGTGTGGTTGTGTACGTGTGATATACATACACTTTTTTGGGATCATATTTTCTATTCCGCTATTTAATCAAAAACCTTTGGGGATCAGTTAAATTGGGGGATAGTCTGTGTTGGTACGTGTGAGAGAGATCCACCTTTCCAAGTTGTTGGGGTTCATCTCATACTTCTGAAGGTTTGAGGGTGCTGCCTGTTCCATACTCCCCCTACTCCTAGCCTTTTAGGGGTACAAACAATAGTAATTGGGGCCTAGTGTGGTTGTGTACGTGTGATATACATACACTTTTTTGGGATCATATTTTCTATTCCGCTATTTAATCAAAAACCTTTGGGGATCAGTTAAATTGGGGGATAGTCTGTGTTGGTACGTGTGAGAGAGATCCACCTTTCCAAGTTGTTGGGGTTCATCTCATACTTCTGAAGGTTTGAGGGTGCTGCCTGTTCCATACTCCCCCTACTCCTAGCCTTTTAGGGGTACAAACAATAGTAATTGGGGCCTAGTGTGGTTGTGTACGTGTGATATACATACACTTTTTTGGGATCATATTTTCTATTCCGCTATTTAATCAAAAACCTTTGGGGATCAGTTAAATTGGGGGATAGTCTGTGTTGGTACGTGTGAGAGAGATCCACCTTTCCAAGTTGTTGGGGTTCATCTCATACTTCTGAAGGTTTGAGGGTGCTGCCTGTTCCATACTCCCCCTACTCCTAGCCTTTTAGGGGTACAAACAATAGTAATTGGGGCCTAGTGTGGTTGTGTACGTGTGATATACATACACTTTTTTGGGATCATATTTTCTATTCCGCTATTTAATCAAAAACCTTTGGGGATCAGTTAAATTGGGGGATAGTCTGTGTTGGTACGTGTGAGAGAGATCCACCTTTCCAAGTTGTTGGGGTTCATCTCATACTTCTGAAGGTTTGAGGGTGCTGCCTGTTCCATACTCCCCCTACTCCTAGCCTTTTAGGGGTACAAACAATAGTAATTGGGGCCTAGTGTGGTTGTGTACGTGTGATATACATACACTTTTTTGGGATCATATTTTCTATTCCGCTATTTAATCAAAAACCTTTGGGGATCAGTTAAATTGGGGGATAGTCTGTGTTGGTACGTGTGAGAGAGATCCACCTTTCCAAGTTGTTGGGGTTCATCTCATACTTCTGAAGGTTTGAGGGTGCTGCCTGTTCCATACTCCCCCTACTCCTAGCCTTTTAGGGGTACAAACAATAGTAATTGGGGCCTAGTGTGGTTGTGTACGTGTGATATACATACACTTTTTTGGGATCATATTTTCTATTCCGCTATTTAATCAAAAACCTTTGGGGATCAGTTAAATTGGGGGATAGTCTGTGTTGGTACGTGTGAGAGAGATCCACCTTTCCAAGTTGTTGGGGTTCATCTCATACTTCTGAAGGTTTGAGGGTGCTGCCTGTTCCATACTCCCCCTACTCCTAGCCTTTTAGGGGTACAAACAATAGTAATTGGGGCCTAGTGTGGTTGTGTACGTGTGATATACATACACTTTTTTGGGATCATATTTTCTATTCCGCTATTTAATCAAAAACCTTTGGGGATCAGTTAAATTGGGGGATAGTCTGTGTTGGTACGTGTGAGAGAGATCCACCTTTCCAAGTTGTTGGGGTTCATCTCATACTTCTGAAGGTTTGAGGGTGCTGCCTGTTCCATACTCCCCCTACTCCTAGCCTTTTAGGGGTACAAACAATAGTAATTGGGGCCTAGTGTGGTTGTGTACGTGTGATATACATACACTTTTTTGGGATCATATTTTCTATTCCGCTATTTAATC